>NW_024037069.1:40778552-41378552 GCF_015706575.1 Patiria miniata | reverse complement strand
GGAGACAAGACCTCTGCCACTGTTTTTCCACACACCAACAGTTTTTCGACTTTGCGAATAAATGGTGCGGACCTTTCAAAGATTTATACACACATCCTTCCTTTTCCCCCTACGATCCTACAACATTGGGTGGACTGAAAATATTTGGCCAATTTCACTTAATAATGCCTTTGATTCTTTTTGGGCTCTTTGGCCTAATATTAGATATTAACATCAATTGACATTCGGTTCTTTCCTGTCAAGGGAGACCTATGCCCACCGAGGTACAGAATCAAGACTCTTTAATTTACAATCAAACGCCAGGCCTGATATACATGTATCTTTGTGTTAAACTCCTTGTATGTACGTTGATATATATACACATGTATGTATCTGCTCTCGGCAGGGGAGAGTGGTGCATGCTTGCTTCCGTTTATTTTAATATCCACAATGAGCAGCGATTGCGTACTTGATCGGTTACAAGTCAAATCACTTGACAATCAACTGATTGGTTCACGTTTTGCCTTCAGCAAATCAGCTCTTGACGTAACGTCTACAAAATCGGTCGGTCTTGGTATCAAACAGGTCACATCCAATCTCCCAGTGCCCAGTGTACAGTTCTGTCCATTTGTCAGTACTCCAGGTTACCATCTAAAAAAAGTTTAGTCCAGTCTTGAAGACCATCCAAGCGTTGTCCATGACCACCTCCGGAGGCCCTTCTCTCTCGCTCAAGAAAACAACTCCTTCATCTAATTCCTTCTGGCCTGTTTCTCTGCTTGTCAATTTTCTTACGCCATATTGCATCACCCTTCACCGTTCTGTTGTTTGTTTTTCATTCTTTAATCGATACGGAGCACTGCCCACATGGCGTGATGGTCATTTCCGCAGGTAGCGGGACGAGGCCGTCCGCGGCACGCCGTCCTCCCGCGACAGCTCGTTGGGCTTGGTGGCGCCGCCCAGGCCGCTGCCAATGCCGCCGTTGATTGCAGAGTATGGAGTTGTCAGTCGGCCTAAGCCCATGTCGCGCCGCGTCAGGTCGGGGCCCGACATGCCCGGCGGGGCCACGCCGCGGTGCAGGCGTCGGCTGACTGAGCGCTGGTTATCGGCTCGGGAGATTGGACGGGGTGATGTGGGGTTAGCTGCAAGAGGATTAGAAAACAGAGAAGTTGTTAATAACCACTTCACACTTTTTTCCTGTAACTTACGGACTCAGAAATCCAACCAGTAGTGTGTTTAGTCACGGGAATAGGTCTCGTTCAAATGACGTCATTTCCTACAGACCATCCACGTGCATCGGCATTTTGAGCGTCAATTTGCATAACGCGCATCGGCTGCGTCCTATTTCGAACACGCGTGTTTGGAAAATTTTCAACACTGCGCAATGCGTGCTAGATTGCGTAAAATACGCAGTTGCACTTCTCCTACAGAAATGGCGGTCATTGAATGAGCCCTATTCAAACCTTCTCATCATATCTATGATTGACAATATTCGCCTGTAATAAATACTTCCTTTAGCCTCTGATCTGCTGTGTACAATACACATCATAGAACTCTTTAACAAAAGAGCTTTGTGACTGAACAGTATTTTTAACATCTGTCACTCTCTGCAACAGGTGCAAGTGTATCAACAATTATTTCTGAAGATGAAGAGGTTTGTACACAGGTCATTCTATAAATTTAGTGTCCAAAGTGTGACATCTTTCATGAGCCTGTTACAATGTACATTGCAATTTGCCATTAAGTGTCAATAAAATGACCTCAAAAAAAATTGTATTTGTTGGGTCGTTTGCGTCACATAATCACTATTGGAGGATGAGTGCATTTAGGAGTACAGCCAGAAATATAAAATCAAAGATGTGAGATGCAATAGAGATGGGAAAAAAGTGGACCCAGATTCATAGAATGACCCATATGTAACCAAACAAAATCAAGGTTGAACTTCTGATCAAAACATCATCATGAGTAAAAACAGCCAACAGGAAAAAAGACCAACAGATTTTAGTTTGAACAAGGGTAGGACTTTTCCTTAAAAAAAACACCTGGAATAAAAGCCTGGAATCGAAGAAATAAAATGTATAAATTGGACAGCAAACACAAAAATAAGGTTACAAAAAAGCCTGGAACAGAGTGGTTAGCCAACAAGAATCAAAAGGAACAAGGCTTGATATGAAAAACATGGTTGGTAGATTTTTAAGAGAGTGATTGTTGGCGCACAAAGTTCTCTGCGAAAATATTGAACTGCTGGCTTTTGGTAAAAAGAACAAAAACTCTTGAACCAAAATGCATATCCAACAAGAACTGGGCTTAGTAAAGCTGAATAAATGTAAAAATTGAAACGGTGAGTCAGAACAGAACTTAGTAAAGCTAAATAAATGTAAAAATTGAAACGGTGAGTCAGAACAGAACTGAACTACGTTTTAATGCAAACAGCATGAAAATGAAACCACTATGGCCGGGCCAGAGTTGGCAGAACACCTGAATTCCCTAAGGACAATTATTTGATCACTGATTTGAAACCAAAACAAAAACTTGGTACAATGTAATTAATTAGATTGTAGTGTCAACACTACGCCAATTTTGAAGGAACAGAACTTCCAAAACAGGAAACGCAGAACATTAAAAGCACCAAAATATCAACAAAACAAGATGGTTGAAGTTTTGAAACTTACCAATTGCTAGTGTTCTGTATGTATAAAATTGCCACGAACAATCACGACTTTGAACCTAGGACGAATCTTCCCAAGCATGAAGCCATATGCATTTACCAGTAACCTATCCCGACATTATTTATTTGTCACAACTATTTACAATAATTTAAATACTATATAGATACTTTTTTAAAGCGTGGTCTTAGAAAAAACCCCAAAATGTCCGACCTTACTTTAGATACGGTAAGGTCAGACTGCCGTATAATTTAACTTCAAATGTTTGCCCTTTCTTTTCTAATTACCCTACGAAATTAGGGACTAAAAAAATTCAAGATAAAGTGAAAATTGCTTGCCTGAATTTCCATTCCAACTGCCTTTTTGGTGCAGAGTCCTTTGAAACTAATTTGTTTGGTGCAGGAACTCTGACATACAGGTGTTTGCTTATAAGTTATAACCTGCCCTCTGGATTCAATACCTAACCCTTCTCTGTTTAGTACTCATTCAGGTTTCTTCTCTATCCTACACTAACATGGAGCTTTCAGTAAGATGATCCTAACACTCAATCTAAGCTTGTCTCGCTGTCAATCAGCTTAACATTCATCAAGTCTACGGAAAGCCTTGCAAATCTTTTCACAAAAGGTATCAAAGAAAGTACCTTGCTTCTCATTTTAAGTAGGACCTCAGACTGAACAAAAGCATACCCTCCATGTGACTACTTTTAACACTACAACTTTCAAGTAGTACTGTTTTCCAAAGATGCCTCCTTAACAGAAGAGTCAAAGTGGATCCGGAGGTTCACATGAAGCTGCTCTAAGCTGCCGAGTCCACTTGGGCCGCAGCCAGCGAAGCCCCACTTCCTCAACCAGGTCTATACACAGACACATCCCTATCCTAGTCTACCTAGGCACTACTGTTCTATGCTTATGATCGCTTGAGTGGCTGTGTTTCAAGGCCGCTCCTGCCTGATGGCCGCTGCTACTGTTACTGATCTCCGGCAGCTCCGTGTGGCTGCGAGCTGGGAACCATCTGTAATCGGCCGAGGTTTTACGGACCGAGCCTACGGATACCGTGGCTTGGGGGTTGGAGACTATAAAGATATGAGGGAAAGGTATTAAGGAACTCAGATATGTAACCTATGATCTATAGATCTACGCTAATTTCTGAAAAGATAAACTGGTCAGTGCACACTGATGCCTACAAATTGTTTCTGTTTCAAGACGCTGTTTGGCAGGAGAATAAAATAGTGCATGCTGAAATGGCTTCTGCTTTGTTACATGTATACACTAAAATATGACAACTCATCGACAAGGTTTTTTGGGGTGACTCAGTGACATTTGGGCAATTTACATTCCAAATTGCCCTTAAAAAAAAAAAAAAAAGGAAAAAATGTGACCAGTTCTTAAATTTCTAAGCTTTCTGTTGAACTGCTAAACACCTTATGCTTAGCAATTTACCACTCTGTTCTTAGCAGCTACATGTAAATCCTGTCTGCTAAGTATCTTAACAGTTTTTGCTCAGCATCTTAACATCTTTCTCCTAGCATCTTAACACTCTCTGCATATCAGATAAACACTCTCCTGTTGCATCTTAACAATCTTTGCTTAGCATCCAATTTCGTGCTAAGCATCTAAACACTTTCTGCATATCATATAAAAATTCTCCTCTAACATCTTAACACTCTGCTTAGCATTCTATTTCCTGCTAAGCATCTTAAAACTCTCCGCCAAGTGGCACAGTGACTTACCACCTGCTGCAGGCCCTTGTGGAGGTCCCTCTGATGCCTTGATACGGCTAGTAGCCGCCGTGGTAGCCACCGCCCGCGTGGTGGAGCTCCGGGGGTGGTGCAGGGGGCCTTGCCTGTCCCTGTCCTCCCGCCTGTCCCGCTCCTCATCGTGGGGCTTGGAGCTGCCCTGGGGGTTAGATGAGTTAAAGAGTTGGGCTAGTCGTGGATTGGAGCTGGCCTGAGGATTACACGAGCAAACGATGGAGTGCTTTTTACTGGAGATTGATCCATGCATGACAGTGTGGTAGTACATGTTCATTGCAAAGCCTCACAAAAGTCCTCAAAAGTCCATCACGAGTCATGAAGTCATAAAACATGGTTTTCAAATGCACTGTGACAAAGGTTTATATCATTATCATTGTTGATCACGTTGTACTTGTGAATTGGGTTGTGACGGGCCTCAATTGCAACACTGATGCCCAAGTACCCCTCAACAGTGTTAAAAAAAAACACTGATGGAAACGTAAAGGTGCGTTCCTTTGCAAAGACATGGCCACGAAATGACCATAAAGTTTGAAATTGCCATTTTGCAGTACGGGGAAAAGCCGAAATTTGAAAGGCCTGTTTTCATCCCATTCTATTGGTTGATTATTCTTTCAATGTAATACAACAGCTAAATTTGTAAATATTCCATTTTCTCAAAAATTACTTTGACAACTTCAATCTAGTTGGTAGTCTATATTTCTGTTACTGAACTCGGTACCCCTAAATGAGCTACACCATTTGAAAGCTCTCGTCCTGCAGAATCTATAAATAACAATATTTCACTTCTTAAAAAGTTTGACTTTATGCTCATTTTGTAGTGACAGGCCACATATTTGGAGCAGGGTTAATATGTCAATATTTTTTACTTGCTTACAATTTTGAGAAGATTCCAGTCAAAGATGTAGTCGTAGGTGAAGCCTTGCCGGTGGAAGAGATTGCGGAAAAGCTGTCTGAGAAAGGAGTAGTCGGGCTTCTCATCGAATCGTAGCGACCTCGTGTAGTTTAGGTATGTGGCAAATTCAGCTAAAGAAGTAAAGAAATAAAATAATTACGACCGACAACTGTACAAGAAATCATCACAAAATCGTTTATTTCATGTATTGAGAAACACCATTCAAGATGTTTTACCATGGTAATGACACTTAAAATGTTTGCATTGTGACATGGTTTGAAAAGAGTTGCCTAAATCAATGTTTTATTGAAAATACGAGCAATGCTGAGAAATTCGAAGCAATGTAATGAAGGAGCCTCTAAAAAAGCAAACATGTTTGTGTTTGACCCCTAAGAACAGTTAATTCCTGAAGAAGCACGTCACATTACAAGATGAAGTGCCCTTGAATAACATTTAACATTCATTAACACAAGTACACATTCTCCAAAACAACCACAGAAGAACTTGACATAATGCATCTTCCACGATCAACTGACACTTTTTTGCCATTTGGCCTCAATCCTCCAAAATCTTCCAAAACCGCCTGGTTGATTTTGGAGGATTGAGGAGGGTTAGGGTTAAGAAAGAAGGGTGTTGGTAACCTTATAATTTGGGAAAGTATACAAAATAATTTCCAACTCTGGCTTCCTATTATGGCAATTTTGATGTTCAATTTGACTAAATCTACTGAAACAAAAGCCAGACACCTCGCTGAGGTTTTCGGAAACCCTCGACCCCCATACATTCTTTGACTGCTAAGCTTACGTGGGAAGCCAGAACAGAGTGTCTCAATGGCCGTGGACATCTTCTTCTCGCTGATCTTCTCATATTTCTGTCTCTTGGTGGCAGCCTTCAGGCCCTGCCAGGGTAGACTGCCCAGGTTGAAGTACATCAGCATGTAGCCCAGTGATTCCAGATCATCTCTCCGACTTTGTTCTGCAAAGGATAAATAACAATGATAACAATAAACCAACTTAAATCATCACATGAGATTATATATTATGAAATATGAAATTCTGAAATATAACCTCCAGCACATAAATTGTATTTATCATCTGGGATGCCTGTGCATTTTAGCTCCAGGGCCAGAAAACTTTGCAACAATACCACACATTATACAAGTACATGTACGTACCGGTACATGTATGTTGACAATGAATGTACAATACATTTGTGTAACGCGCCAGGCACCAGCATGGTGATCGTAATGGAGCATCACATGCAAAAATGTTCCAAGACTCGCACACCAGTATACTTTGCTTTTGAAATAACGATCACCGTACAATCTGATTGCGTTGATCGATCCTACTTTGCAGGGGCCTAGCGCACTCATAACAAGTAGCGCGTAACCAATTTTCTGACTGTACAATTAGAGATTGAAATTCAACCTAAACCCCTCCCTACTTTAAATAAAAAAGTACAAATGTTACACAAAATTTATCTCTTCCTTTACAATAATGAATAAAAAGACCCTCTAAATTTCTAAAATGTATCAGGAAATGTTAAGTGTAAAATATTGGAAAAGAAAGATCCTCTCAAGTTTAAGGAAAAATTGGTTGGAACGGAAGAAAGAAAGAGGCAATAGCCTCCGCATCATCAAATATTAAGTCTCCTCATGAGACAGAGAGAGCTCATGGCCTCAAGATGCTCGGCAAATCACTGCTTCAAAGTCTGGTCTAAAATCCCCCATCATTCAACGAGTATTTACTACTTCTTATCCTCCCGACAATTTATTGCGAAAATCATCACACTGCAGCAGACAGGAAACTAATATTGAAATACAGTGCAGTGCTATCATACATGTAACAGCTTATTCAACATGAGAACGTAAGGCATTATTTGTGAGACCAATTGCGAGATACAGATGGGTTGTTTTTTTTCCCCTTCTTTTTTCGAGTTGACATTTAGCAGTGAAAGGCAATTCTAAAGTTGTATTCTTAACAGCCTTCAATGATTAGAAGAAATTTCTTTTGGGTAGTTTATCTAATTCGTAGCAAAGGCGCGAATATGAATTCATAGCGTGACCACTTTTCAACTGAGGCAAGTTTCAACATGAATATTTTATGACGTCAACTTGCCTCACATTTGCATTCCAAGACAGATTTACCAGCCTTTATGAAGGATTGCCATAAAACATACTGACAAACTATTTACACAAAAGCCCATTTCTCAAAAGTAAATGTGTAACAATGTATTTGGAGAACCCCTGGCACCGTTGACATTCAGAAAATCTGATCCAAACTTAACGCCTCCTCCTCCACCGTGATCTATTTGTGATTCCGCCAAATGTTTCAAATATTCCGAGGGCATCAATCAAAGGACTAATATGACACAGCATTGAAAGCGGATCCTAATAAACTATCTGGAGGGCTGGATGACAGCAAAGGTAATACATCATGAATCTCGGGAGGTTGTTCAGATTGGGGACTCTGACCAACATTAGAAACTCGACCAACAGGTAAAATCAATGGTTTATTTCTCTGGAATTGTTTTGAAAGAACCAGGTGTTGAAAGGCAGGTGTTGGTTTTGCTAATTGCAGACCCACACTTGAGCCACAGAGAAATGAATGGGTGTCTCTTCGCAGGAGAGTTTTGAATTTGTTGTTCAGTGCCATTTTTCCCAAGCAAGAGTACTTCATACAACATGTTGGCCACCCTGCTTTTCAATATAAAGCATTTTTGCTTGGCTGGACAAACCTGTCCAAATATTGGCTGAAACTGAAAAGAACAAAGGTAACATAACACTCACATGGCAATAGCTAACACAATGTACCGGTACACACATACATACATGTATTGTTGATGTACCCTAACGTGGCGCGGCCCCTAACGTTTTAACTGAAATTTCACAGAAAGTGAAATTTCATCAAGTTCTAAACACTCCCGTTCATAAATTGCGAGTTTATTTACCCGCTACAAAGTTAAAAGAAAAATTTATTTTGGCGTGATTTTCCGATTTTATTTTCAAGTGCAAAGTGAAACCTTTGAAATGCCCCGAAAAATAAAAAAATAATTTTCTGACTAACATCTGGCTGGGTATGTAAGTAGAAATAATAATGATTTATCAGAATTGATCAAGTTTACAGAAATTCTTAAATGTTAATTTGGAATTTTCCGAGATTTATTTAAGTGCACCACGTTAGGGAACACTCCGCCAATTTGTGCCCAATTTCCGGACGCCACTGTTTTTAAATTTTGGCTTAAATTTTATGAAACCAAAATTGTTCACGGAGGTTAAATAGCAAGCATTAATAAGGTAAAAGTACCAGTATTTCACTGCATGAATTTGAGGTTTGTCAACAAAGAGGTTTGGCAACACTACACGAGGAAAGTTGGGTAAGCTTCGAAGTGCGCCACGTTAGGGCACACGACTATATATGTACATTTTTTGTACATGAAAGACAAAACAGGGATTTTTGTTTGCAATTGATATTTGCACTTGGATTTTGAAGAGATCCTTATATGGTTTGATGAAAACTCTTTCTCCACTTGTGTTAGACATACTTGGCCAGCCCTCGAGACTTGAGACCTTGACTTTTAAATATTGACCAATCACATGATAAGAAAACCATTCGCAAGTTATTTTTTTTGTGCTGGGCTTATTTCTGGGTTTTTGTTGTGTGCTGGGCTTATTTCTGGACTTTGTCAATCCATGAAATTGACCCCAGATGTTTTCTTCAAAGTCCCCACTCAAGAATGGACCTCTGCTGTCCGGAGTTTATGACTTATCGTCATTAATTAATTTTGAAAATTCAACCAATCCAAACATCTAGGGCCAATTTCATGGAGGTATTAAAGGTAGGGTGGGACCATTTGCAGCTATCCAAAAAGTAACCGACCAATTTTTTGTTAAAAAAGCTTACTTTTTAACAAAATATAAAAGATAATGGCACTTAAGTCTTCGCGAAATTATTCTTTCTGGCATGCTGTCATTTTGAAGAAAACAATAAAAGAAGGTCATTACTAAAAATGCGTCAAGTGACACATTTTTGAAAATTGTCATTGGCAGTTGGTTTGTAATTGGGAAAATCCGTAAATGGGTGCCAGCGCTGTGACACGACGCACATGCGCAGTTGAATCATTGGTTCAGTGTGTGACATCACATACATTGTAGCAACAATTGGCTGGTTGAGAAAAAATGTCCCGAATGCTGATTTTCGAGATTGTATCATGAGTCAGCAAATTTTGAATTGAAATCGAGATCCAGAATATTGTATTTTCTCAAAAAAGACAGCACTCACAGAGCTAACGCTTCATCAGGTTAGTTGTTAAGCACCCGTCTTTAGAGTTTGAGCACTTTTGTTGCTTCAAACGAAAAAAAACCAAAACAATGTACCAATGACAAAATGGTCTACTCTGCCTTTTTTAAGTACAAATATTGGCTAAGTGCAGAAAATATTTTCTAAAGAGAAACAGCTTATGAACCAAAATGTGATGTGATAAAACTGGTCAGCGGATTTAAGCACGGAAATTTTCGGGAAAAATGTTGCAACCTGACGCCACTTCAGCTGTTGTGTACAAAGTCTATGGAGAGTCAAGAAAATTTTTAAGTATTTCCTAACAAAATAGGAAATGTTTCTCAGTCCCAGATTCATGTCTTATCATCATGCAATAACTGACCTTCATTGAGATGATGTTTGAAGGAAAAAAGTGGCGTCAGGTTGCAACATTTTTTTCCAATTTTCGGAGAGATATTTCATGTTGAAATTGGGCTCTGGCCGCGTCCGAATTACTTGGCTTCGGCTGGAAACAACACACACGTCTATGGGAAGTGGCTGCAGCCGCTTCCAAAGTAATTCCGGACACGGCTTCTGTTGCATCACGGGCAATTAGAACTTTCCTCTACTCACCAATGCCTAAATGTGTGTTAATGCTGGCGTATCTGGCCGTGCCCGTCAGGTTCTTGTTCTCCCTGTAGGGTATGTGCTGGTGCGTGTGGACGTCGCGGTACTTCTTGGCCAGGCCAAAGTCGATGATGTAGACCAGGTTGCCCTTCTTGCCCAGCCCCATCAGAAAGTTGTCGGGCTTGATGTCCCGATGGATAAAGTTTTTGTTATGTACATATTCAACACGGCTGATCTGTGGTTAAAATGGGGAAGAAATTGTGAAAAAGTTAGGAAGGCATGGGTTTTCAATGCTGGGAGACTCTCTCTCAAAGTTAGAGCAGTTTGAAGGTTGCTCAAAATAGAAGTTAACTTGGAGATCAGGACAAGGGTGAGTGAGAGATGTGTGCATGTACATGTACATGACGTGGAGACAGTGTTCTATCCAGAGACCCTTTCACCTTTTAAGGTAAAATATAATTTGGGATGGGCCCTTTGGAAATCGGGAAGAAAAAAAAATAGAGGGCAGATTTTGGCTCAAGAGGTATATAGACAAATCCAAGCACGTAACTATTCTATCACAAAGGCCCCCTTCAATGGCAAAAGCATTGTGCTAGCTATTGTTCAAATAATCGGTCACAGGGCAGTTACTTTATACATGTACAATAGGGTACACAATGGTTTCTCCATTGAAGGGGGCCCTGTGAGAGTATGGTGATCACGTGCCCGGATTCGTCTATACTGTAAGTTTTCAAGAGTACTTAATTTGTCTGGACGATAAAGATGAAATATACCTTGTTAACTCTAGCTGATAATCATTGATATAAATTTACTTTGCGGATGCCAAGTGTGTTTGCATTTTCTGTGATCGGCATCTGATAAGACCAATGTGTACACGAGGCAGCAAGGGTACCAGCATACTGTGCGCTTGGTACCACAGAGACGCTGGTACGGGTCCCTCCCCACCCAACTGTTAAATTTTCTGAGCCAGAGTCAGGATGGCACTTTAGATGAAACACTCTGTGTGGGAATAGGCTGGAGTAGGTCTGGGTGGGTCTTTGTTACATGGGGTAAAGTGAGAAATTCAGACTAGAGAAGGCAAAGTCTCTAAATTCAAGATGTCACTTGGCTTGACATGTACATGTAGTATGTACCTTGTGACCAATTATATCCAACCCAGGACATGCAGGATGAATCATAAGAAAAGCTAAAAAACTACATGTATTTTAGTTGAACATGTATTTCTGAATTGCTCGATTGCTGATCTAGTATAATTTTCAGATCAGCAAAGATCAGCTTCCTAATTCAAAGACTTGAAATAATTTTATTCCATCCTTCTGCAAAGTTCAAAAGGCAAGATTCACATTCACACATATGAATCTTTTTCATAATTTCTCCCAGTTGAAAGATCCCGTCATTTTCTGGGTTAAACTGTACATGTAACTGACAAGCATGAACTATGATTCAGTGTCCCCAGACGGGTGCGTCATTAAGATTTTTCTACTTGATCGCATTCCTGGAAAAGTCTTTATGTCTCTCTTTTTTTTTATCCAGACAAGAACACCTACTTTTAGCATGAAATTATGATGAACATGTAAATTGGCTCGACTGTTGGTAGATCGTTTGCTATCGGATGTGTCAGACATCATGTCTGTAGGCGTTATTAATGCATTGTCCTGACTCTAGTCAGGTGCGGCAGGCAGGGGAGCGTGAAGATTCGTCTGCCGCTGCAATCTCGCTATCACCACTCAAGGGTGTCCGATGGCTGAAAGGAGGACGGGTGTTCTCGTTTCTAAGAAATGTTCTCAGTCTGCTTCTAATACTATAGCAAATGTCTTAGAACTGGCTGCCAGTAGGTGGTCTAGTTTTGCCAGCGGCATTCCTTCGCTGGATAGGTTTCACTTGTGAAGGCACAGGTTTCTGTGTACTGTTAGGTTGTCAAAATAATACCGGTACTTTCCTTGCCTTAATCCTCTGGTAGTCTGTTTAAAGTGGACATGACTAGTCAGCAAATCATCTGGATTTTCTTCAGAATAAACCTCCTTCAGTGTGTACCTCAAAGAACTCTCAAGTAATGTATTTAGTTTAGTGATGAGATTTTTTTTTCATAGGGTTGTGAGCAAATGCAACATATTGTGCCCTAATCCACCACCAAAAATGTTTTTTCTCATAATCCAAAAATGTCTTATTGGCAAACTTATTGTCCAGTCTTGCTCCCTTGAGACAAGGTTTACATGTACAGTCACCCTAACCCTGCTTTAACCGTACAATGTAACTCCCAACTGAGTTTTACTTTGTCTGCCAAAATCCATCACTGACTGCGTTTCACATAATGCTTCAGGACCAAATCTGCCGAAATCCACCACAAATCCACCTGGTACAGGTGGGTTTTGATGGACTTGGTACTTATGGCTTGCCTGTCAAAATCCCCCAAAATTGGGGGATGGATTTTGATGGAGTTGGGACGGTTAGGATAGGGTTAAGTGTTTGCCAAGGACCCTGCTGAAATCCAACAATATCTGACATCTACAACAAAACATCTTCTGCTCGGGTCACCAAATTCCAACAAAATGTTGTAACTTTTCATCTGATTCACCGACGGGGTTGAAGTTTAAGAAAGGTAAGAAAATCATTCTGGCAGTGTATGAGACTCATTTGATGCGACTCAAGATTTGTTTTTGTTTTTTTAGAACAGAGTACATCTTATTCCAATATTTACCAACTGATCAGCCAATAATAGCACTGTCTTTAAGCCAAACTGCCGCGAGCAGAAGTTGAAGAGGTCCTCCAGGCTTGGGCCCAGGAGCTCCATCACCATCACGTTGTAGTCTCCCTCTGCACCGCACCATTTGATGGACGGGATACCCACTGTGACACACAGATAAAACAAAAGGGAGCAATTAAGAACGGGAATTATCAACCCTCCCTCTTTGGCTGGCAAATTTAACAAAGCTATCCAAGCAGTCAAAAACAGACAAGCGACTCTTTTAACACTTGAGCGCTCCCTGCCTACATAAAGCAGGAATGACTTGCTATGAATGGTTTTTCAACTTGACACAGCTATGCTTTGACTGCAGGTGTCTGATAAGCCAGTTGCACCTACATGTACATGTAGGGCCTACCAGTTACCTGCTTTTGCCTGGTTGGAATTTGACTAGTCACAGTGCCTACAAGAATATGATCGAGTGTTGATGACTAGCATATGTATGAGGTATGGTAGGGGAAGTCGATTGAATTTTTGACTGACTGTGACTGCTCAGACAAAAGGTTAAACGGCGATTCTTAATTAACCAAAGAAAGCTCGACGGAAATTGAAGGAAAGAGGAGAACAACTTAATGATTTTAAGTTCCTTCGGAAACAAATAAGCCTCTGTACTGATGATGTCACACTTTGTTTACAATGTACATGCGCACGTTCCTATGGAGCCAGTGGGGGCCCACGGTCCACTGAGCACCATAGGAAAGCACACACGTAAACAAAGTGTGCCGTCATCAGTACAGAGGCTTATTCATTCAGCTGAATTCAATTTTAGAAACTGATTTCAGATTTGGACATTTCAAGCAAAAGGTATTTTGTGATACCTGTACGAATTATTTGAAATGGATTAAATTCAAATTAATTCCACATAAAATTAACAGCTTTTCGAAGGTCATGTTTATTAATGCATAGTGGGTGAAAGGAAATCAATGAAGAGGTTTAGGAAGCTATATGTTAACATTGGCTATTTCCACATCATTTTTGAAACTGATTTTTTTTAATGTACTATCCTAAAGATGGTTCAAAAGGAACTCTATATATTCAAGAACATGTATTTCTCACTATTTATAAGATGGAATTTGCGTCAGGGTGATGTAAATTCAATATTACATGTAGGTTTTGCCCTTCATCAACGTATTAATACTGTATCTCAATTACAAAACTAACTGACTCTCAGACTAACTGAGATACGTGTAAAGGAAGTCAAATTATCCTTTTCTAAATATAGCACGATTTAAATGAATAAAGTAGTCACAATGTCAGCTTAAATCTGAGGGAAAACAACTTTAATTTTATACTTGACAACTGGTTGAAATTACGTGTATGCCTCATGTATGTGAATCTGCAGATTAGTATTGGCCAGATTTTGTGAGAGTGCACTGGCCTATATCACAATGACAAAAAACCCTGCATTTACATAGTTGAAGATCCTGATAGAAGACCACTAGCACGCTTCATCTGATAGAAAGGGTTAAGGGGATTAGGCAAAGTGCTCGGACAAAAACATCCGCCAACAGAAAAAAAAGAAAACCCATCCTTGAAATGTCTGCACAGATCTGTTGCCCAAACGCTTGGAAACATCACACCCAATCGAGCCAGCCTCTAGCGGATGAACTGGCCACTGTAAACTGGCTGCTAAAATATCAAATTGCCACCCACAACATGAAAGGATGTTACAAAGGGCCTTTCAAAGCAGCTGTTCTCCTGTTTCACATTAGCAGATCTGCAAACCCTACGTTGTCCTTTCAGAAAGAACATGGCACAGTGCAGTACAGTATATCTACGTTCATGTCATGTAGGACATTAAAAAACAATCTTTGTAAAACTCCCACCAAAAAGAAGAAGAGAACAATGCTTAAACTTGGCATGTCAGTACAATCAGCTCAAAGAGTTTAAATCTCTACGGTATCTTGAATAACGAACAAAAAATAGCAATTTTCCCTACTTGAAAAGGAACACCCTTGTTTTCACTGCATGAGAAAAGCAAAATAAAAATTCAGTTCTTGGTAGTAAAATACATCCGCAGGACTGGATTCCGTTGCCAATGCACTTTAAAAAAGTATGTCCGCGGGCACATGTAAACATACAGTACATTTCAAGAATGGACACATACTTTTTTACATACAATTGAACAATCAATTCAAATGAACAATCCATGTGTGTGTATGTAAATTTGGGGTGGTATGCTAGTGGCCACAATATCACAAACTCGACATGTTGAGCTCCTTGAATGTCTAACTCTAAAATCTTAGTGCACGTACACGTTCACCCGAGCTGTATTCTTTAAAATCTAGAGAGAATCTAAGAGGAAACAATAAACTAGAGGGCATTTGTCATGTGTTTGTTGGTTCTCCCTATTTCTACACTCCGAACCATTCGTCCAAAGACGATTTCAGCGGGTAGATTTCATGACGGAAAGGATGTCACATCTTCCAAAGCTCGGATTTCTCCCCCAGTATCCAGTGTGTATAAAAGGTCAGCAGGCCTTGGGGGGGGGGGGGGAAGAAAAAAATGTAAATCAACGATGTCTGCAGGACAACATCCATCCATTCCGCAGCCGAGGTGCTTACTCAGTAAATGAATGCGCAGCCACGTACACGTACTACGACACAGTGCGTGTAGACAAAAACACAGTAAACCGTCTGATGACGCCATGCACATCCCGGAGAGCTCCATGGTCCCACCGAGAAATGCAAATTGCCGTGATTTCTCCCCCCCCCCCAGTGCAGGATTAACATCAGGCACAATTAATTATCTGATTCCAAGGAGATTAGGAGGAAAACCTGTCAGTGTTATGACGGCATATTTGTTTACAAATGAGATGTTAATGTGTATACTGCAATATTTATCATCATTGTGAGAAGAAACAAACATGTGTTAGTGAAACAAAAAAAGAGGTCAATGCACACGTGTATCTGTTTTTATTTTTGACCTTTTATTCTCAAAAACAAAATGTTAATGTAAAAATTATTGGTAAAATATTGCTAAGAAACTAGTAATTTAGAAAGATTGACCAGAAAGGAAGAACTGCACTGATTCATTTACATACATGTAGAGGATTTTTAATTAAATACTGAACTGTAATGACTGTAGCACACATTCATGTCAATAACGACGACTGGTTTCCCATGGTTATGTTTTTAAAATCGGCGCTGTTACATACATGTACATGTGTACATACATGTACAAACTTGTACATCATAGTTCCAACGCCAACACATACATGTAAATGGTACACATGTGCCTGTCAAAGTGTACTGAACTACATGTACATGTACATGTGCATGTAGATCTGTGTACAGTATGTGTACTGTACAAATAGCAATAAGGAGGGTATTCACATGCACTGCACATGTACAATTGTACAAAATCTGCAGCATGTGCGCTTGTATTTTATACTGGAAATACTTGTACTGTACATGTACACGTATCCAAGCTAATAATGAATGTACATGTACGTCTACTGTAAGGTACATAACAGTACGCGTGCATAATGCATGCCTGTGTGCAACTGTTCAGTCACAGTCCGCACTGTGCAGACCATAGGCTGCGTACAGGATGAGTTGCCTTCCAGTGTGGAAATAAGCATGCAGTGTAAAACGTACATGCACTAGTACACAACATGTATCATACTGAACAAAACTTATCAAGCCCTTTGGATGCGTTATATGGAGTACAACATACACTCATGGAAGTTCCCTACATCAGAATGACGTAGCAGTACTTTCCTCGCCTTCCACCGCTGTGACCCGGGTTCGAATCCCGCCTGGGCCAACATGTGGATTGGGTTTTCCAGTCCCTGCCTGATTCAGTGGGTTTTCCCCAGAACATTCTTCTGGGATTTTCCTCCCACCTCTAAACCTGTAATATCTTCTCAATGTCTCTTCTCTATAGGTTTCTTCAGGCTTGCAAGCTACAGTGTCGAGGGTGCTTTTGAGGAATCCTTAATTTCATTAGCAAAAATAAATAATAATAACAATAATAATACACCATAATAATAAAATCTTGTGATTGCAGTTATCCTACCGGTACATATCTTGTCTGCTTCCAAGTACGGAATGCACAAGATTACATTGAACTGGATCTATAACGCTAGTTTTTTCATGTACATTGTCCAACACAAGTTAGAATTCATATGTACATTTGTACATCATTAACCCTAACCGCCCTGAATCCTTCAAAATCCTCTTTGCCAAAGTGGAGGAATTTGGAGGATTGAGGTTGTGTATGTATGGCAAAAGTGTGTTACTAATTTTGTAGGATGCACTTTGTCAAGGTTTTGGGCCAGACCTTGTGTTGTTTTTGCTCAGCCATGCATAAATATAGGCCTGGAATATGCTTGAAATCCTCCGTACTGCTCCAGGATGTCACTGGCCAAGCCTCAACATATTGACAGTCACTACCGCAGGATTTTGCAGGATTCAGGCAGTGGTCACCCCTCCACGGACCATATTCAAGAAACAATGGAGGAACCTGCAGGATTGAGGCTACCGGTACACATGCTATTTTTCCATGAGGCCAATTGGAGGATTTTGCAGGATTGAGGCTGCATGTAGCAGACCAGTAAATAAACTTCCATAGACCCCAATGGTAAATGCTCCCACTTCAAAAATTCGGGAAAAATACTCACAACTCTCCAAGGTGTTCGAGACGCACATCAAATTAAAGCTTATTTCATCATCTTTCATTTTCTTTTCAATTTTCGGGGGGTCAACTGATGACTTTTAGGAGAAATTTCCATCTGAAGATGATCACCCCTGAAAATAGTCCTGAAGTCCATCGCCATTTTGAAAAACGATGCCTACACTCCATTGCAAAATAGAGCGCTTTTAGGGTCCAAATTACATCCAAATTACACAGAACTGCAAGCTCCCAGTCCTGTGCACGGCTTCCACCCATATTTTTTACTAACCTTCAAGTTCATGGCCCAAAGCATGCCCAAATACCGAAGATTTTGAGGGCATGCAAATCGTGATTTGGCCGGCGCAGGCAATTTCGGACCGATTTACTGGTCTGCACCCTGCAGGATTGAGGCTACATCCTAGCAAAAAGGCCTAGGGAGTTAGGGTTAAAAAAAAAAGCCACAATTTAGATAAAAGGATTTTACTGATGATATACATGTACAGGGCATTCTTGGAGGAGATCCATACTCCATAATAAATTTAGCACCGAGCCAAGATGACAAATACTTCAATTTCCTGTGCAACTAATTCAGTGCGAGGCTGAAAGCTCCTTCAAAGTGAGAGAGAGAAAAAAATATTGCAATCCCAAAATGACGACCGCAGAAATCACCCCGACACTGTCGCTGTGCCAAGAAGGAGTCCAGTCACACCCCCGCCTTAACCCGCACGAAAAACTTATTTTTAGTCCATTTTTCCTGAGTTTGGGGCACAGTGGAATTATTCCCGGGTTGGTGACTCAGGCGTACTCTGGCACGATGCCCGAGCCAGGGTCTAAAAAAAGAGCCAATAACTACCGTCGCTGGCACTCAAAGATAAAGAACATCAAGCAACCTACGTTGACGAATTGAGGTGATGCTAGTGCCTAAAATTTACGATGAGAGGAAAAACTTCAAAGTTAGCGAAAAAGTTTCTCAGATTATACACACATGAACCCGTACATGTATGTATTGTCATATGTACAGTACCGGTATGTAGGATGTCAAAAAAATATTATGTCTAGTACCATGAGTACAGTGAAAAATTTTACAGGTATTTTGAAACAGTGACTCGAAATCAAAATTTATTTGACACACATTTTCTTTTTCAATAGCTATGTAAATTTTTAAATCCGGGTATTTTATCAGTTTTCTTTGTTAACCTATAGACAATGCTATCTGGCACAAATGACACAAAAGGATTGGAATTATGTGGTGTACGGTACATGTTTGTCTGACCAAAACAATTGCATTCATGCAAAATGCACTCCAAATAACCGCAGTGTAATGTATGCGTGATGCAAAGTCAACATTTCCGGTGTTGCTCCAGTGAGATTTTGACAAGAGTGTTCAAAAGGTGTCACGCGAAATGTTTACTTGCTGGCACATGACCACATGAAATGGTGTCAAACATTCCGAAGACTACTGTATCCCTTTGGTGCCATACTCATCCCCCACCCCAAGCCTGGACTACCTAAGGTCAGTCTGAGGTCACACAAGTTTGACACTGCTACGTGTACCACAGTACATACATGTCCTCCGCTGCGCTGTGTTAATGCCCATTATGTGCACGGGGAAGACTGTACAATTACCACAGAAAGAATGGCTGTACCAGTACTTCACTGTTGTTGTGTATCCAAGTTACGAACCTGCACACACATTCTTGTTCCGTAATTGTGGGGACTTAGTGAAACTATTAAAAGGAACTTCAGCCAAATATCTTTAGAAAATATCCAAACAATTGAAGAAGAAAAAAAAGTTATAACAAAAGACTTCAAAAGATTGACGATCAAAACAAGTACAAACTTGCCCACTACATGTACATTGTTATATCCCATGTACAGGTACATTGGCTGTATTGTGATGACAATTGACAATTTAAGTTTGCAAGCTTTGGACAATAAAAACAACTTTGGTGACTCATTTACCACTGCAGGCAAGCCCCTCTATTCCATGTCACACAACAGGTCATTTAGGTGGGTTACTGTACACGCACATGTACATGTACATGTACATGTACATGTACATGTAGTTCACCAATTCTTGGGCAGTTTTGCACTGGTGGCACAGGGATGTCAGATTATTATGCATGTACATGTACATGTACTACATTTTACCAGTATTTGAATAATAAATGCATGCCTAAGTTGTTGCCAGTAGTGTGCATTGTATGTTGCTATGTTGCGTACATGAGGGCATGGTCATAAACAATGTGCATGATGCACATTATAATGCACCGTACTTGAGTTACGTCTGGTTTGAGCGTGAACGTGAGCTTTCACATTATTAATGGATGTATACACATACACATGTAATGACAATCATGTATTGTAGTGTGTATATGTTCACTATATAAATATACGTACCGGTACATGTACTTGTTCACGCAAACATGTATTTCATGTACATGTGTCGGCAGTATGTAAATATTCTAATATGTACATGTGTACTCTAACTAAGATGCACAGGTCATGTATAACACAGACAGGTACAGGAACATACATTTGTATGGTACATGTACAGCATGTACTGCGTCCTATACATGTAATAATATTGTCTTATACACTGTACATGTAGAACCGGTGCATGTACATGTACATGTACATTGTACATGTACAAAATTACAAAATGCGCATGTACACGTACATGTAATTTGAATACATCGTTCAGTTGTAATTGTGAAAAAATGTAAACATAGAAATAACTTTGAAATCATATGAACATCCCCCATCCAATAAAACTAAATCTTTAGTTAAACAACGTTCTTCAAAATTCTAGCTCCCTCAAGGAATTCAAGCCCACCCAGCCTCTACACATAAGAAAAACCATACGTCTTCCCATGATAAGGAAATGGAGGCCTGCATATCATTACCTGCTTACTGCGTATGCTCAACAGCGTACAATACATGTATATGATTTTCTAGTAGCTGTGGCTCGCCGTATGTGTCTACGATACGACTGTATGACTCAATCACTCAGTTAATATTAGAAGAAATCTACGGGAGAATAGCCCACAGCTGGGCTAGTGGGCTGCTTGAATGTCGGTAAAAATAAAGAACAGTTTGACATGTACAGCTATGTGTGTTCAACTGTTATCCAGATATCCCTCGATAATTTTGCAGGAGATTTTCATGACTGACTCAATGTTGACAACCGAACGTTGCAGTTTGCACAGGAGACGATGGAAAGGACCAACTGTGACATCTTGATTTGTCACCGTCATTATCCCAGTCCTTAACGAGTATTGCCTTGAACTTGGCAGCTCCAACGAGGCAAAAGAATCGCAAGCACGCACGCCGAATTAAATGTAGATACCAATGCATGCACCACCACATCGGTCAGCCTCCATATTAATGCACAAGTATTGTTGACGTTGTGCATGTAGCTGAACTAATCAAGAGTTATTTGACTGCTCACGATTCTGTGTAATGTCATTAATCATTACATACTGGTAATATATGAACGTGGATTCTAAACAGCTTATGTGACAACCGTACATGTACCGGTACCTCTTGACATTAAAGCGGTTACTACATGTACATGTCTGATTAAAATCCTTTTATCATTAATTCTCTGCTGAATTCAAAAATACTGACCCTTCAGAAAAATGAAGTCTGTCATATTTATAAACAAAAACCGTTAAAATAAATCCAACAAGCAAGTTAAATAAAGCTTCTCAATGAAAATAATCTGCAATTCTGAATGAAAATAAAGAGCCTGATGTCTTGCATGTAACCACGGAGCAATGACTGACTCCTGCAGGATGCAATTCATATATCTTGAGTCTTATGAAACAAGACAAAAAATTACATGTACATGTACATGAACGTTGTCCTGTCAAAATCAACATGTACATGTACATGTATACAGTATACATGTACATCTACAGTATACATGTACATTTACATGTACATTTACATGTACATTTACATACATTTACATGTACAGTACATGTACATGTACAGTACATGTACACAAAATAAAGGTTAAAGGTCAGATTGTGCCATTTGCTTTTTTATCAAACAACACAACATCTTCAATATTCAAACAAAAGAAGAACATTATGGATGTATAGTTATGAAACTGCGCAATTTGTTCACTGGATTAATTCCTACGTAAAATGAAAAAAACGGCATTGTGTATTTTTTTTGGCAGAATGGAGCACATGTTGTGAAGGAACTGGCTCCAGGAATAGCTGAGTCAAAGCAAACACCTTGCTGGCCATTGTAAAGGATCTCTCACCCCCCCCCCCCCCCCAAGGGAGCTTTAGCTATGATCCCAACAATGTAACACACCTTACATATTGCATATGTCTCGCAGGCTCGTTAAGATGTTCACATTTACACGCTACATTGAGAGCAGGTGCTGCCTATACTGAATGCGATTTACGTACATGTACAGTATTTGAATTGTATGGGCCGCATACATTGTACAAATGTACCGTGCATGTACAATGCACTGTACAGTATGTACATGTACATTTTATACCGAGGCTTTACTATGCATACATACATGTACACGTACAAGGCAAACAGGTAGATTTTACCCACTTTAATTTTATCATCATCTGGGTAAAATCTCACAAAAAATTAGCCCAATGCAAACACGGCTTTACAGGAAGAAATAACCACAAATGTTTGCTTTGGTAATCTGCGGAGTACCGGTAGAAGGGCAGAGGAATATAATCCAATAATGGATTTAATATTCATTGTTTACTTCTGATGTGCTTGATGAGAATGGTGCACATAAATTGGGGGGGGGGGCAGAATTGAGAGCTTTATACCAAGATGGACAAAGATTTTTTCAGTCAGACTTAATGAAAGGAGTCAGTTAAATTTAGTGATATGCAAATTGATGGTTACAATTCGTTTTCATGCAAATAACATGACTGAAAAAAACCCACAGGATATAATTATAAACCAAAATTTGTGATAATCCGGCACTTCATGTAGGACATCCTTTTTTAGTCATGCCATGTCTGATGTGTAGTCACATGTGTTCTACTACGTGACAACACATGTACATGTACCGGTACATGTTTTTGCCATCTTAACAGACTCGCATACAATTACCCAAGACTCAAATGGCTAACTGCAAATCCTGGTGCACCAAGAACCCATGTTTTTTTTCCCACTGAAGTTGACAAAACTGACAGTTGTCTGATCACTCCATTATGACTGGGTCTTAATCCGTGTTGACGGTAATCGGATTTACAACTGTACCGTGCAGACAAAGCTCTGTTACATGGAACGGAAAATTCATCAAACATCTTTAGCCGTCTCAGAGCCTTCAAAATACACAGAGAGTTCGGACGATTTTGCCGGATGGGGAAGGTAGAGCCCAGCACACTAAATTGAATGGGGCTTGGCATCTAATGAAAAGTTAAGAAGGCAAAGAACGTACCATTGGGTTCCTGTAATGAGTTTTTTTTTTTTGGGGGGGGGGGGGTGTTTCCGGTAGGTTACAGATTCAATAAGTGGCAAACAACAACAACAACAACAAAACACACCCAAAACATAACAAAAAGCACAAAGGATATGGCTTAACATACATTGAATCACGATAGTTATTTCTATTGGGAAAAATGTTATTGACTTTTTCAGTCAATAATGAAACCACAACGACTTCCAGTTATTAGTCAACATGAAACCAGTTCGTTCTGTTCTCCTTTTTTTTACAATTTTTTTTTTTCAACGAACAATGTCAAGCAAAGTCGGGCTATAGGCCTACCCTTCAAAACCTGGTGATTGTTAACACCACTTTCAACCTGCAGAGTGCGCACTGAATAGCCTGAATAGCGACCCACGGACAGGTCGAATTATGTACATGACTTCACATCTTTAGCATTAGTGGTTTCAAGGCGCGGGCATCAACAAAGGGAGTAGGCACCCTAAAGCAATGGGCACAAAAAGGCATTGTACTTCCAGACAACACATGCAGTGGCTGTTAAAGGTCCCGACGACAACACCTCCCCCCCCCCCTTTTTTTTACTCATTTTTTCTTTACGCAGGTAGGGGTACACGTATCAACAAGTGCAAGAGGATTTTGTCAACCATTTCAGTTAATCCAAGTTATGACGGATTTTTTTTTTTTTTTTTACTTTGGTTCGCAATGTGTGCTTGAAATAGAAGAAAAAATGGTCTCAAATCACAAGTTTGATGTATCAAGAGCATCTCTCTTGGCAGAGCAATAATCAACGAGTTGCATGCTGAGTGAGGCTTAAGGTATTCCCTTCAAATTAGATGTGACCATTTTGAACGACATCACATAATGAAATTGCACAAAAGACTCCCGGTCTCCAAGACCGAAACTTGAACTGTTTCAAACCATTTTGGCCATATCATTTTGGCCATACAAAGGAATCCCATCAAACTGACAAAACAAACCAGACAAAACTTAGAAGAACTTTCAAAAACAAAAGGAAGTTGATGAAACCAAACACAGACCGGTTAAAAAAAAAAATTTACACCAAAGAGCCATCGAGAGGACGATCAAAGCTCTGTAGGCAGTACACCGGTTTGACACTTTCCAAATCTCCAATGAGCGTTCATGATGGTTTTAATCAGCTTGGACTCCATGGGCGCGTGCGCGTTCCTTCACTAACCCCTGGCCGTGAGAACACGTAAACGACGCTGACCGGCTATTCAGAGCGTACTGCGCGCGCATTTCGAAGACTGCACGCCCTATAATGCGCTCAAGTGCTATGCACGTCACGTCACATACGAACATTTTTTTCTTCAAAACTGCGCGATGCCTGTACGATATGGATTATGGTAGCCTCGTTTTTCGCCCCAAAACACCTGTATCTTTGGTTGTAAAGGGACGAAAGAGGTACATTTAATACAAATCCTTGCTAAATAACGCAAAGTCGAAACCTTATGTTTGAAAGGATTGATTCTTCAAAAAAACAACTTTGAACATTTGAAACATGGCATCACGTTAGATACATGTACATCGACTGCAGTCCTAATTTAAATGTGCCAATATTTGACACATTTAAATGAGACAACTCCAGGGGTTAAGATCGCGCAAGGCATGATGGGAAACAACATGGCGCAGCAAGATCGTACCCATGGAAACGAGGTTGGGCTTTAATTAAAATTTTAAACTGAACCTGGAACATTTTCGATTTGGGGGAAGAAAAAAAATTCAAGAACTCACCACCTCCCTGCATCATACGGTAGAACTTGCTCTCTATATGGAGCTGGGGATGCTTGGACTTGACACATTCTAATTTGATGGCAACTTCCTCGGCAGTCCCAATATTAGTCCCTGTAGAATTCACAAGAAAAAAAAAAGTCAGTAATTGCATTATGGTTTGGAACCATCCCTGATCTGACCAATCAAAACGTGTAAAAGTTGAGGCATTACGCAATCGGCTTTTGTACCAAATGGTACGCGTCTGCTGGTTGGTTGTAATCGGAAGGACAAATCCTTCACAAAATATATGTGATGGGATCAAGCTACATGAGTCGTTTGTCGGGAATTTTCATTTGGAGGTACAGGCCAAAATAGGGCCACTTCATCACATCACTTCATCACATCTCATGGTGTTCTGATTTCTATAATTTTTGAAATAAAGATGGTATCAGCATGCGGTTTTCACAGTAGTAATGCCGAGATTGTGCTCTTTTCAAATCTGAAATAAAAAAAATTTGGACCGGGGTCAACAAACGACTCATTTAGCTTGATCGCATCACGTGTACATACATATGTAAAACAACCATACAAACCATACATTTACATTTTAAATGTTTGAAAGGGTTCAACTTTAAAGACCCTAAAATACCAAAGCAATAACCAATTTGCTTTGTGTTCACTGGCAAACAAAATCTGAGGTTCACCAGATTTAAAGGTTTATTTGTCTATAAATCCAGTAATTTGTCCCTCTTGCCCCAGGCTGTCAATAACCACAGAAGCAATCACTGAGGTCACTGGCCTTTTACTGTCAACAAAAGATAGACCTCCCTAAAGCATTTGGCTTGACCTTGCCAACAAAAAGGCATCAACTTATTACTTTAAAAGTAATAAGCTTCGATGTACTTGTATACAATGTGACATTTGCCTCGTTCTTGGTGGTTCAACAATAGCAGGGTTAACCTTAAATTGTAAGTCAAGGGATATTTTTTTTGTAAAAAAACTTCTTGAATCCTCCAAAATTCTCCATTGTACCGGTACAGGAACTCAATGAATTTCCACGGCCGGGCAATTTTTGGATTTTGGTCATTTTGGTTATTTTGGTCATCCCCCTCCCCCCCCCCCCCCCCCACTCGCCGCAGGACAGATTTACGCCACTGCTATGTACATGTATATTTTGAAGGATTTGGAAGGGGCTGCAGTTATTGTATTCAATAACAATTATGGATATCCTTGACTAATATGTTTGGAATGCATTTCTTATGTTGGTATTATACAATACAATGGAATTTTGATTAGTGGATAAACTGACTGCATTGGATATGTACATGATACATCTCATTATTTTGTGAGGGCATTGTGCATAATATTCATCACTTCATGGCAGCCATGTACGCAAGTGTATATGTACAGACGTGTACATGAAGCACCATCAAAACATCTCAAACCAAATTTATCGGGTGTGCAATGTACATTGTACATGTACACGTACACGTGTACATGCAGTCATCATAAAATGTGAAGTATTCGGTTTACATACATGTATGTAAATTTTACAAAAATGCATTGTATTTGTTTACAAGTGAAATTAAAAAAATCTGTATTGTATTTAACAAGTGAAATAAAAAAAAATATGTATTGTATTTGTTTACAAGTGCATGCTTTTTCAATGAAGAATTATGTGAATTGTGTACTACAAAGGGGATTTCCAAAGACCTTCAGTTTGGGAGATGGAAACCCATTCTGAAAACCATATTTTTTTGATTTTATTGCCAAGCCATTGTCAATTCATCTCCAATAATCTTTCGGAAGTTGTAACACAAAACAGCTGTTTCATTGTCAGAACAAGATGAACAATAAACCACCAGCTGTGATATAATTTAACATGTACGGGTATACATGTACATGGGCACCAGGAGAGTATAGTACAAGGACCTCAGGTTACAATTGCTGTGATACCAGGAAATACGTATCATCCCTTGCTAGACATTTCTTAGTAAGTGCATAGAGAAAGGACACAAGGGGACGTACATGATGTACATGTAAATTATGGAAATATACATGTACGTACATGTATATACCTAATCCAGTACATGTACATGTAGGTCACTCAATGGTGATACTGATACTAGGCTATTTAGGCTGAACTTACAGTACATGTACTACAAAATTTACAAATGTATGTATGCACTTGCGTGCAAGCCAGCCAGGTTCAAACCATGATTATGTACAGCATACTCAATTGTACATTTGAAATGTGTGTGTTATCCCTGCCTTGTTTAGGGAAAAACAAACATGAATGTTCATGATTCAGTGCGGAATTTTCATCATTACTCACTGGCATTTAAACAATACGACTTCAGTACACAGGCATGACTCATTGTACATACCTGTACTTGTGTATTTGGTTTTGAAGAGTAACAGGTATAAATGTGCAAGATAGACGACGCAGTTTAAAAATTGATCGAATTGTTGAAAAATATGCTTAAGTACAGTGTAGCATAAATTATAAATTAAATTAAAGAAATTCATTAAAATCGTATGTGCAATGTATACATCATTGTACATAAATCAATGATGGTATTAAAGACCCTTGATACATGTAGCTTTGCGTGAGAACAAAAAATTAAAATCCTAACCGATAATTCATTGTGTGCTGTTTTTATCATCCATATAATTTATAGACAATTGTACATGTTCAGAACTTAAATGATGTGGCAACAACTGTCCACAACCTTATGATGTGGCAAAAAGCTGTACTGACCTAGCAATTCAACAACGAACGTGTATGACTGTACATGTCACACATGTAAAACTCATTAAGATTTCAATTTCACCATGAAAGTACAGACTGAATTTACACTTTCAATTTCACCAATAATATTATGATGATGAGGCAGCCCAACACAGTACACTATGGCCAGCACAACATAATGGTATTGCATTTGGTACAGTCTAGCCATCTGTGTGCTCACTGACCAGTGATGGAGGCCTTGAGGAAATTGGCCAAATTACCAATGATGGGCCTCTCTGGCCACGGGATTTAATGCACCTTAATGCTAGGGTAATCTTGTTTCTGGATGGACTTAGCTGGTTTAGGCTTGGGAAAAGCAGGAGAAAAATTAATTAAATCTGCGTCTTCGTGGTCTTGCTTCCCTTAGTCATATATGTTAATGATTTGTTGATTTAATTAATCAAAATACAAGGGACTTGTCGTGTTCTTGTTTGTCCTGCTTCACATAATGAGAATCACTGACAGAGCTGCAAAACATCTGAAAGACAATGCTAGCAGTATCACTTTACTGAACATCTTTTAGATTCCTTAAAAAATCCCGGCAAATTTCATGACTGTGCTAAGCATAGAAATTATCAGCTCAGCAAAAACAGCTTCCCAGCCAAATGTACTAGTACACGTTACACGTACACATTGCAATTCATTGAATGCTATGCACACGCTGCTAGTATCCGCTCAAAAGCTCCAAGAAATTGGGTCCCTCTCACACGAACATGTACAAGTATGTCAAAGAGTTGAGTTCAAAGTTCATAATTGAAGACGTGTGCATGCATATTTTTGACAAATAATACATGTACCTGTGCCTTTTAATCCACATTTGTGCAAGCAGTTTGGTATTTTATGTATATATACATTACATTACTGTACGTGCAGAGAAAATATGAATCAGTCCATGTTCGCTTTCAGGGTTTCCTTCATAAACATGTACCTGTGCATGTACAGGAAAATGTATTTTGAGAAATTTATGTATACGTATCTCATATATTTGATGCCCAATTCGAAATGCTACCAAAGAACACAAACAATATTTATGATTTATCATTTATTTGGAAAATTGGAATGTCTGTAGTTTGACTAACTTCCTGTGTATGTGATGTTTGCGCTGCCCAACAGATAATCTTGACAATTTACTGCACATTTAGGGAATGCCAATTGACATGATTTGTGAGGGCCATGACTTTTTTGTAGGAAAACTTTCACAGGTTTACTGCATAATTGGCCAAAGAAAAGTTTTAACCTTCAGTGCTGAAAATGTGACTTTTGTATACGTGTATCAACCAGACTTAATGTTCCTGAGTAAAAGATGCATCATTGGTGGAGACGGAAAAAAGCATGAATTAAAGAGAACATTTGAAAACATAAGCCTGTCACATGCCACAAAATTGTATCAAGTAGCAGAATAGCACACGGCATAAGAAATTACTTTAAATACAGAATCACACCTGTATACTAGATCCTCCATCACAAAGAATCTACAACACAGGCTTTTCCGCGTCTGGTTTTTGTTATGAAATTCTTTTTGTTTCATTTGGAGGCATGCAACTGGGAATTTAGAAAAAAAACGAGGAAGTTCCAAATCACACAAGACTTTGTACTGTGTTTTTCAATTTGTAATGGCATTCATGAGAAGTAAAAAAAAAGGAGAGGAAATCAGCCGTTCCGAGGAAAAGTTGCATGCCTGCATTTTTTTTGGCTAAAATGTTTAGTCTCAAATGTTTCAGTCGCAAGTTTAAAAAAATCTCCACAGCCAAGCCACACATTTGTTTTTTTTAGACCAGAACAAAAAAAAATTATATGGCACATCAAGTGGAGTATTTTTTTTAACGAAAAACTGCATATGGGGCAACCGCAGGGTTTGATGCGAACCAAGTAAACGTTCAGCTTAATCC
Organism: Patiria miniata; assembly: GCF_015706575.1. Lineage (NCBI taxonomy): Eukaryota > Metazoa > Echinodermata > Asteroidea > Valvatida > Asterinidae > Patiria > Patiria miniata. Next base: position 41,349,168 of record NW_024037069.1, on the reverse strand, counting down.
AAAAATTGCTCTACCATATTCTTCAAAACCCAGAAGTGGATTTTTGAAGATATTGCTGGATGGAGTCCGTGTAGGGTGGCACCGAACTGCTGGATGTATTACTTTACATGTAACATGGGGCTTGATGCCCCTTCTGAAATACTCGTAAACATGGCGAATTGGAAGGATTTGTGAGGATTCGGATGTTTCCTTGCAAATAAGGGTTAATGAGTTGCTTCAAGATACTACATGTACATGTACACTGTATGTAGTCCCACCTTCAGATCTTGCACCACTGTACTTTAGACAGCACTGGACACAATCTGCCTTATAATTCACTGTATGCATTCTACACGTAGTTATGAGTGATTCAGCACTATTTACCAAACAAACATTTACGGTTTTAGAAAGAAATTTTGGAAAGACATTTATTAGGGAGACACTGTCTTCTAAGCAAAAACAAAAATTGAAATTGAAAACGTCTGATTCTAAATGATGGGCCTCAATCTGATCCGTCTGTACAAATTAACATCATTGTGAATCTTAACCAAACGGCTGAGCTCAACCATTTAATTAAGATGTGTATGCGGCTTAGCCTAGTCGTGATCAACTCCACACATGCTCATGCCAATGACAATGTACATGTACAACGCTATCAGTTGACCATTCCAATTAACATGTATTGTACATATTTTGCTCCACCATTCAGCACACCTACCATATCATGCCAGTTTTATAATAAAATAACAGGGAGGCTTGAGTTAGGTTGGCATAGTGCCAGCTTCCTCGCCTTCCACCGCTGTGACCTAGGTTCGATTCATGCCTGGCCCATTAAGTGGATTGGGTTTTCAGACCCTGCCTGATTCCATGGGTTTTCCTCAGAACATTCTTCTGGGGTTTTCCTCCCAATTTCCCATGTCTAAAACTGTAATTTCTTCATTATTGTCTTCTCTCTACTGGGCCCCATGGGAGACCAGTGGATTCCACTGAATGGGCTATACCCAGATAAAATAAGGGAAAAAATGTTGCAACCTGACGCATCTTCCGCGATTGTGTACAAAGTCTATGGAGAGTCAAGAATTTTTTTAAAGTATTTCCTAACAAAATTGGAAATATTTCTCAGTCCCAAATTCATGTCTTATCATCATTTTTGCAATGAATGACCGTCATTGAGATGATATATGAAGAAGATAGTGGCGTCAGGTCGCAACATTTTTTACAAAATAAGAATTAAATAAAACAAATAAATAAAATTGATTTGTTTTGTCGAGACACACAACCAGCTTGATTGGGACATAAATTTAAGAAGTCAACGGAACATTAGCCCTTACTCTCTGAGGGTAGTTTACTGCATGTCAGTTGGTTATGCCAATGCCCTCCAGCTGCAGTTTATTGGCAGATAGTTTGTCTTAACAGTGAAGGCTCCAATTGGCAGGAGTTGGAGGCCCTGGAGGGTGCCTGATACTGACCAGCTGGGGGCACTCACTTTGTTATCAGAGGACTCTCATTGTTCTCTGTGGCATGTATTGGAGTGCCTGTCCAGTTACCCTTGAAATGACATGGCAGATATTGGAGGGCCATGCAAAAAACATAGGAGATTTTCTTGAGGCACATATTGGCATGCGTTGGAGGGTCTAGTAGGGTAAGGGTTAGAACAGGCCTTTGTGGTACATATCAATTATGGTAAAAACACAAATGGAAAGTAAAATGAGAATATTTTACTTGATATCCCATCGAAGAAGATTGAAATGAAATCGATGTGAATCTCCTTGCCTTTCAACATGTTCACACTAGAGAGGTAAACTTGAACAATTAAGCGACACGGCATCAGTTTGGTAAAAAAAAACGAAGTGGCTATCGTTACGGCACTCGTTGTTTAGCGCCCTCTACGATATTTTTTTGATACGCACGCAGGTATATAATTATTTGTTTCCACACATTTTATCGAGCAGTGCGCCAGCTCAGCCGAGTGAGGGTAGGATTTTGTACCGCGAGGTTGCGGGTTCGAATCTCAGTTTTGCACTCGAATTTTTTCCCTTTTCTAACCTGAGGCTTTGGAGGATTTTTTTTTAAAGGGAAATAAAGTCCGAATTTCATAAAGTTCAAATTCACTTTTTTCCTTCTAATTTTATATTTTCTTGTCGTGTTTTTTTATAAAAGTTGCCAGGTTGCAGTCTACCGTAACGATAGAAAATGGGAAATGCGTTACGGCTGCCGTAACAATAGCCACTGCGAAAAAAAAAATGGTATTCCTAATATGTAATTTTAGGGATGTAATTAATTTTAAAATCTCTCAGCTCATGAATTTGCGATGAGAATGATGACATAACACTGACAAACATGACAAAGTGACAATGACAGTCCTTTTCATGTTTTTTGAAATTATAGTTTTTATACTTTCACAGCTGTCAAAATGTGTCTTTGCACAGTCGGTCTTCATGGTCTTGGAAACAAAACACAAAAATGGTGAAAATATATTAACAAGAATAATGACAAAAGTTTGATGTCATCAGTCTTTGTTCAGGTCATGTTTAATTGTCAAAATTGAATTGGCATTTTGTCAATTCATTATTTAAAAATCACAATAATCAATCACAAAAATGTAGATGAATGAAAATCAACCAACCTAAATAAATATCCCCAAAAGATCCACTTCCAATCTTTCGTCCTAGTCGGTACTTGTTACCAACTCGGAGCTCCATTCCTGTGAACAAAGAGAAAGAAAACACGGATCAAAATTTCTTGCGTCAGAGAGAGTGAGTGATTCATCGTGGGTGTTCACTCCAACAGCTGTAAATTAATAAACATAGAATTCATACAGGATACCAAAACACTAAAAAAAATAAGGCCGACTGTAAAGTGAAATCTTGCCAACTCACCTGCCTCAAATCACGCCAAAATACTCTGGACGATCTAAGCAACCATCTAGGTATCCCCACATGGGAAAATTATCGCTATATGGAGCTTCATAAAGCAAGGATGAAATGGATTCCAGAGAGAAGCTCTTCACCTTCCCAGTTTATTCGACGCCATATTTATTTACGTTGTCTTCGTTGCTGCCGAATGTGCGCAGTCTCAGTGTTGGAGGGTTTTCCCTGTCTTGTGATTGGATCACAGATCGCATAATCATACCTGCGATCCAACATGGCGCTGCCCATGGGCACAGCTCGTGTGTTCTTGAAGTTGAGTTTTTCTGAGGCCAATTACGGCGTCTGGATCCCAGGGTAAGATGTTATCCGTGAGGAAAATTACTTTCCCCCGGAAATTATAATCTTTTCCCCAATAATTAATTAAGAATAGTGAAATAAAAAGGCCCTGGAAAGCAGTCCGCTGCTGCCCAGTTTCCGGACAGCACTTTCATATTAGGCTAGTTTACTCATCATGCTCCTTGACCTTAGTCATCGAATAGCAAAACTGTGCTTATACTTTTTAGGCCTACCGAGTAGTTATTCCCATTTTTTCGGACATTTGTATTTCTTTGTCGTCCAAATGAATGTGTGGAATTAGAAGCAAAACAAAAACCAAACGTAAACTGAATCAAAGAAAAAGGCATTGTCATAATTTTGACTTAAATTTGAGATGTTGAACAAGATAAATCAGCTAGGCTAGGCCTACCAACTGCCGATTAGTTCTTTGTATTTGATTTTTAAATTGAATTATCATTAGTACTGTTATTAATAAGTTAATTAACATGGTTAATAAGTTCTAGCCTATAATGGGTCTCAAGTATTGCTTGGACGACTTCTGTAGTTAAACATGTTAAATTTGGAGGAAGCAATTGAAATTCATTTATGCCTAGGAACTTAAAAGTTACGGAACTTAATTTAAAGTTTAAGTGATATTTTTGTAAACACAATTGAATTATCACTATAAAATAATTATAATTTAACTTTCTAATTATCAACAATTTAATTGGGCATTATTTCAATTTGATTAAATCATGCACAATTGTGCAACAATCCCCCCCCCCCCAAATCAGATACTTCATTCATTATTTTTTTGTTAAACCATTTGTTATTTATTTTGCAGTTTTTACCCTTTAATACATGTAAACCCCATTCCCTCCAAAAATATATGAAGAGATATATGTGTAACCAAGCGTTTTAGAAGGCAAATATTGTCCAAAAAAAGAATGATCACCAACTGATCTTTTCATAGAGGTGTGTTTCTATAAATCTGCACAAATTTTAACCATGTTTTAATTTCAGATTGGTCCAAGTCAGACACAGTCGGTATCCACGACACCATGCGAGGGCGGTAGTGAACCTGAAAGCTTACCAAGATGACAAGCTACCAATCGACATCAGCACACCAGTCAGAGCAGCCAAGTGCGATAAATCATCGTCCGCTCTCTTCTACGATCCGCTCGTAAAGTGAGTTCAGGGTTCCCATAGTCATGGAAAAAATCATTGAATTTAAGGCTATATCATGGAAAGTCATAGAAAAGTCATGGAATAGGACTCTCTCAAATGATGTCATTTCCTACAGACCAGCCACGTGCATCGGCATTTTTGAGCGTCAACTTGCATAACGCGCATCGGCTGCGTCGTATTTCGAACACATTTCGAGCAACAAGCGCGCATGTTTGGAACATTTTCAACACTGTGCAATGCGTGCTTGATTGCGTAAAATACGCAGGTGCAGTTCTCCTACAGGGATGGCCGTCTTTGAGAGAGACCTATCCCGCATATGTGATGATGCGTAAAATAATGGCTGTGGCAGTCTTCCAGTTTGCATTCCAGTTTACTATACTTCCTCTTGATGCATGCATGCTCTATACTTGTTGCATATTCAGTGCACCACTGTGATGCTTTTGTGGTGCTCAGTGGTCTCATGCCAAACTGGAAGGCTGAAAGGGAGTGGTGTCCCTTGCCTCAGTGTGATGACTGGCCACTGTATTGAAATAGGCTCCTATAAAAGATGCCAAAACAACGTAGGAATTGGTCATGGCTACTTTTGTTATGGAAAAATCATGGAAAAAATCATGGACTTTCATTTTAGGATTTCTGTGGGAACCTTATGAGTTACTCCATCCCTTTGCTTGTCAGAACACAGCCTCCAAATCTCTCATGGTAGATTTAGAGGCCCAAGATTTAAATGCCCAGCATGTCATTGGCCAATTGACAAGTGATGAAAGGGTCAACCTAATTTAAATATGTTAATTGTAGGAAATAGGCCAATCAGATTAGAGGGAAGGCAGCATCATCAAGGTGCATGGCAACCAATAAGATTGCAGAAGCACAGAGGGTGCTGCCTTTCCTCGTGTATGTTTGATAGAAAATCAGGTCTCCGGTTTATCCCTCTCCTCCCCCCTCCAAAAAATCTTTCTCCTCCCCCCTCCAAAAAATCTTATTTAACTCCACCTCCTTAGTGATTTGCCAAAATAAACAGAATCAAGTGGAAAATTGTGGTGATACTCTCGGGCCCTTTCCACTAAGATGGCTCCAAAGTCCAAATACCCTCTGATTTTTGTTTTTTAAAGCTTTTAGAAAAAAAATTGAATTTCTCAATTGTTTCAATGCACAATTTCTCACTCTGCCAGTTTAAAATTGAATACCGGTTCCTAATTTCCTTTTGTTGCATTGACTTTTTTTTTTCTTCATTTTTCAGCAAATTTGTCAACGTTATGAATAAGAGAGGAAAGAAACAAACTTTCCAGAAGATTATGGATCGGGTAAGTAATATGAAATCAGCCTTTCTTTGAACAGACAATTGGCTCATGAATTTAAAAAAAATCGGAAATCTATATTACTTTTATGATAGTGTGACAGAACGTGTTTGTTTCATGATGTGAGAAGGCCCAATAATTTGAACCTCACCTGTGAAAAATTACTGCTACCAACATACACAAGCATTGGTTTTATGCTTTTATTTCTTTTTCGTGAGAGTTTAACCCTAACCTTCCCAAATCCTGCAAAATCCTTTTTGCAAAATGGAGGCTTTTGCAGGATTGAGGCTAATATGGCAAATATGTTTGGAGGATGCGCTGTGTCAAGGTCTTAGACCGGACCTTGTGTTACTTATGCTCAGCCGTGCATAAATTTAGGCATATATATACTTGAAATCCTCCGCTTTGCTCCAGGATGTCACTGGCTCTGCCTCAACATATTGACAGTGATTGCTGGAGGATTTTGCAGGATTTGAGGCAGTGGTAACCCCTCCCAGGCCCACATTGAAGAAATAACGGATGATTTTGGAGGATTGAGGCTGTATGCAATTTTTACATGGAGGAAGTTGGAGGATGAGGTTGCATCCTAGTAAAAATGCCCAGGGAGCTAGGGTTAAACAGTGAACCTTTTTTTCTGTTTGCATCAGAAAGTTTATGAAACTCATGAAAGCACTCGATGTTCTGTGATGAATTTCCTTATGTTTGTACCTCCAATTTATAAGCAAACATACTTTTCTTCTCTTTTCCAAACACAGACAATGGAGAATGTTAAAAGAGAACAGATACTGAAGTACAACAAAGCCCCTGAGGTGGAGAAGTCAAGTATTGAGACCGACCCGCGAGTCATCTTCTACAAGGCTATCGAGAACTGCAAGCCTTTGATGGGACTAGCTGTCGTCAAGAAGGGCGGCAAAAACTACCAGGTCAGATGAACAGACCTCTTTTTGTTTCAAAACCTGTGTCTATCACTTGTCTGCTTTTGTCTCAGCAGGCATGCAACTTTTCCTCTGATCCGCTGATTCCTTGTTATTTCTCTTCACACTTATGCCATTAAAAATTGAAAAACACAATTTGTATGAAAAACAAATACTTGAGCTTATTAACGAGCATCACAAGCGGACTGGCTGGTCACACAAAACCGCTGGACTGGCACTTTATTCAGTGGGTGCAGACCAGTGGGTTTCTTGCGCCTTGTTAAACTCTCAAATGATTTCCATGTTGGTTTCCCACTACATGTCTGAACGGTTTCAACCACGATTAGATTTCATGAAGCTACTGATAAATTTGCAAAACACAGAAAATATTTGCAAAAACAAAAAAAAGGTGACCAGCCCAAATGTCAGGCTATGCATATTGTTTGCATTTTGTTCTATATTTTTTGCCTTTAACAGAAATTTGCTAATAATTTTCGGCTTCATTTTCGGATCATTAAATTTCGCCTTATCTTTTCCCACAGGTGCCTACTCCATTAGACGCACCCAGACAGCGTTTCCTGGCTATGAAGTGGATCCTGGACGAATGCAGCACCAAACCACTCAAAGTTCACATGCCCGAAAAACTGTCCAGCGAGCTACTGGATGCTTACAACAACACGGTGAGTTCAAGACCAAATAAAAATTCAACTGATTTTTGCCTAACAACATAAATTTGCTAAGCTGTATTCTCTGGTCAGCACCTCCACGAAGTGAATGCCAAGGTTCAGTCATCTTTATTTGAGTGCAGCCTTGCGTCCGTTGCAGTATGGCAGTACTATGCAAAGAGAGAATTTCCATCAAATTTGAAGTTCACATCTTCGTCTCACTTTTTCCTTGTCAGGGTAAAGTTGTCAAGAGGAAGCATGATCTACACAAGCAGTGTGAAGCCAACAGAGCCTATGCACATTTCAGATGGTGGTAGGGGAGTGGATGACATCACATTGTATTATAGACGGTGTACTATTCATCATGGAGAAAAGAAACTCCCTGAACAGACAAGGTGGAGTCTTTGCATGGACTCTGTGCGCAAGTACCCCATCAACAGTTGGAGTTGGGGGAGACCACTGATATCTTAATGGGAGCGACACCTGTTTCAACTGGTGCCATAAGCTTACTGCTCGTAGGAAGATGCTACAAGCTTGCAATGTGCACAATTAAGAAAATATTTGTGCGTACCTCACACCATGCCCACATGAAACAGTGGTCTTGTGTGCACACATGCGATGTGTCCCTCCCAAGGAACTCTTGTAGGCAGTCCAAAGTGTCGTCCACTCTTCACGCGCCGAGTCCATTGAAAGCCACTTGTTTTAACCGAGGTGCATGCAACTGCCTGAAAAGATGGTTTAAACACAGATCCTCTACACAAGGATAAGCGAGCTCCCCAAATTTCTAATTAGAGGCGTGATGATATGGCACTCGTGCGTCGTGTGTGCGCGAGACTCTACGCACAACTGCAGTCTTCCAGTGATCAAATTCTGTCAGGACGCCAGCTGTCGGCAATCATGGCGCACGCATTGTTCGTGTTCTATGTGTTGTTCTTTGCGCGGACGCGGCATATCAACCCCCTAGACGAACCGTTCAATACATTTTGTACACAAGCTCAGATGAGTCGTTTATACTTGTTTAGAGGATCTGTGGTTTAAACAAGTGTTCTGTAGATTTCAACAGATTCCAATTGCACTTTTGATAGCCCCTGAACAAAAACCGTTGTCAAAATGGTGGCGTTCTAACGGCTTCATCTAGTTTTGGAAATTATTACCTTTTACATATTTTTGCATGTTTCTAGGATCCTTAAATCAATGTATCCTTTGTAAATCTTGAATAGGAATAAGTTGTAATAAAGTAATGATGTACAATAAAATAATGATGTACAATAAAATGACAGATGATGAAAAAAAGAGTTCTTTTTCCAACATAAATAATGGCAATTTATTTTCAAATTTTGGTGGGCACAGTTTATACGTTACAATCATAACAACGGACACTTTAAAGTCTCGGCATAAAATTCCAATCAAAAAAATGGAAATTACTTGTTGGAAAGTTTTATCATTCACTAAAAATGTGTTGCAAGATTTTGACGGTGTACATCAAGTTAGTTGTACTTGTACTGAAACAAATTATTTCTAGGCAGTAAGAAACCAGTGTATTAAACCCTCTGTTGCACAAAGTTAATCTACAAATCTTAGAGTAATTAATGGATACAGGTATGTCAATATTTGGGGAAATTCCTATCATTTTTCAAAGTTTTTATGAAGATGAATTGCATTTTAAGACATTAAGACAAATAAATACTTTTTGGATAACAAGTCATATAAACCATTTACACAATATTAATTGATGTATTGTACAGCCTTTTGTAAATGCAAGTAGTCGTCGGTTTTAAAATAAATACTTTTTATTTCAACAGAGCCACATGAAACACTCTGATTTCTGTTTTCGTCTATTTGTTTCTATTGACAACTTTACATAATAAAAACTTCGCTATTGAACAACACAATAGACTTTATGCATGGCAACCATCTTAGAGGGGCTTTGGATTTTTAAATTCTGTAACAAATGCCTACACAAATGCTCCCTAAGATGGCCACTGTGCACAAGGTTTATTAACATAACATTACATTTGAACATCAACCAATTGTGCAACGACAAATGCCAGTACAATGTGAAAAGGTCACATAAAAGTAAGTTACAAAATGTTTATAAATCAGATATTTTGAAGCACTTCTTACTAGCTAAAGGGAAGATACAACATTTGCAAACATCAAAAAACCGAAATGATCAAATTATCAGGAAATATCTTACTTGATTGTTAGGGAATGCAGTCTAAAGCATCCTGTAAAGTTGTGGCTGCCGGTGTGCTGACATTTTCAAGAAAAACTATTTTTGCGTTGGGGAAAACTGGCTTTTTTTCAAAAAGTGCTCCTAGTTTTTCATATTTAGTTCGTCTGCATTTTCTTTCCAATGATTACACATCTGTGAAGACTACAAGCCTGCTAGACTGATTCTCTGATCGTACAATTCCCCAAAGTCTATAAATGAAACAAGTCAGTGTAACAATATTTGCTATAACATACTAATCCTCCAAATCCATTTATTTCTGAAAATTGCAGCAAAAGCAAATGTTGTACATTCCCTTTAAGAATTCCTACATTTTTCTATTCGGTTTCTATTTGGTCCTATCACTACGCAGCTGTTGATTCTCAGAATCATGTATCAGCGAAGCCGTCTTCAAAAACATTTTTTTATAAAGGGCACAATGCTTGTGCTATCAATATCTATCTCAAATATATATAAATTTTCTTTTAACATCAAAATGTACATAGATCCAATTTCATCTCTAGCACTGTGTGGTTAAAAGTACTGTGCATGCAAACAATGCAATACATTTTAAGCCATATCTAAACTCACAACGTCATACCACCAACTGCCTGCTGTTACGAATAGTGAGCGCTAACTTTGGACAAATTTGGGCACAAATTTGCTCAGCATGACAGAATTCTGCTAAGCAGACACAGGATTACCAGCAGCGAAATGTTACACAATCTACACAGCTTTGTGTAGTCTTTGGTCAACAAGTCGTCGTATATTGGATATCCCTATCACCAACACGACCTGCTATCACAACAACGTCTTGGGAATCTTGTAGCAGTCGTGTCATGTGCGCGCACCTGTTTTGCCTAATGTATGCAGCAGTGTTGTAGTACTCGTACCCGTACTCGAATGTCAAAGTACTCGTACTCGAAATGACGGTACTCATACTTGGGCAGCAAAGTACTCGTACTCGACATGTCAAAATTTTACTCGATCATCAAAGTACTCGAATAGCAGTACTCGGGAGGAAAAAATGGTATAGCTTGACTTACACCACAGCCTTATTTTATCGATACTTTCAGTTTGAAATGGTTGATTGGCTTGCGGAGATATTGAAGTTTCCTGATCCCGACAAACACATTTAACAGCTAGCCGTGAGTGGGTCTGTATATCGGTCTGACTGGGCCGGCCTGGGCCAATTACGCACAATGAATCATTGCCGTATGGCTGTATTCGGAAATACAAGTACTCGTACTTGTAAGTAGTCGAACTCGAAAGTACAAGTACTCGTACTCGGAGACCTGTACTTGTACTCGGATGTACAAGTACTCGTACTCGTACTCGGCAACCGAAGAACTTGGTACTCTGAAAAAAGTACTCGACTACAACACTGGTATGCAGCGCACATTCAACACCTTGCATATTAGCTCCGAACCAAAACTCCAAAATTTCAGCCAGTAGCATGCAAGATGCCAGCTACCAGACTTGTGTGCAGCCTCACTTGTCTAGTACGCGTGCGACCAAACAGTGACTGTATTTGCCTGCAGAAGTAGCACATGCGCACTAGCTTCCCCCATTTTGTCAGGGGAAGATTTTCAGGGGAAGTTCGTCTTGATAACACCCTATTTTGGCGATGATTGCGTATCCAATACACAACATCATCATCTTGACCCATACTAAGCTCTGCATGGTACTTGGCTTCATTCGTGCTAAGCACACTAAGCTTGTTGGGCAGTGATTTCCACCAGGCAATTCAGGGACACTTTTCTCTGCTCAAAATGGAGAATTCATTCCCAGCTTGGTGCCAAACTGTAGTTGAGTCCGCCTCTGCCATCTGACAAATACTCTAAAATGAAAAAGTAGTATATAAAGAATAATTGTTATAAGTATCGCATGGTGGATTGAATACTAGAATGAGGTTTGCAGATGACACTGTGACTATCAGTCTGTTCTGTGGAGAAGTGTCGGTTCGAATGGTATGGACTCCAAGAACGAACAGTAGACAGCGTTTTTTTTTTACAATTTTTTTTTAACCCGAATGGGCGGGACACCATGTGCCCGCACTGGTTCACACGAAAAGTAGACGCCACTTATTTGAATTCTAAATGTGAACAAACACGTAGCCTCTTCAGGCGTCGCTAGCAATGCATTCGCATGTCCCCTTCATAACCATTGAGGGGGGTACTTGTGCACACAGTCCGTACGCAATCTAAGGAGTAAGTAGCTTCCCCCCAAAGGATGACAGGGTACAGCTAGTGTTCAAAATGGCAAAAAACACAATCTCTGGTTTTCTCAAAAACAATGCATCTTCATCAAATGGCTCACATGTGACTGAGTCACATGATGTCATCTGCACAACTCACTCCGTTAAAAAATAATCATTTTCCTCGAAGGGATAAAAGTTGGAATTCTTTCACCTCTGTATCAATTATGATTTTTAAAAAATTACTTTTAATATCTCATAGAATTACAGACTTCATATTTTTGGCCTACCTGATTTCAATGAGCTTGACCGCCTCGTTCAAGACCAGAATGACCAGCGGCCAGAGGAATGCTAGGAGCCAGACTGCCAAGGGTACGTCAGCCAGGGTGACCGCTTGACCACTGGCCGGGTCTGCAGTCCACAGCCTCACGTCCAGGACAAAATAGATGATCTGAAGCAGCAACCTGAACAAAGAGAACAACACATTACAAAGCATGTAGATACTGGATATGCTGGATATGTTTGGCCAAATTTCACAGCAGGCAATGATACTACAGTAAACTCCGGCTAAACCGACATCGTACAACTCGTCAAATCGCTAAAGTCCCGATTGTCCGTAATGCATTTCCATTGAATTTTTTATTTCAAAGTCGGCTTTTATAAGTCGCCATTTCGCTCAAGTCGTCGTGTTACTCTCGATCCCCTTTCCATAAAAAGCATTACAAAATCCTTTGTGTAAGTCGGCATTCAACAAATCACACATTGGCATCGACTTCCTGTAATGCGGTTGGCAAAGTGTCGAGTGAAAAGTGGTTTCGCACGGCCCATGATCGCTGCATGCATCGGTGTCGAAAAAGGGTGTCCTACTGCATACATCACATATGCATCGTGAGCATATCAATACCAGTACCCCCTCTCGGCTGTACGCATGCGCTCTGTCCACTTTGGGGGTCGTCTTATTGAATGACTAGTGCTGCAGTCAATGCGTGCGTGGTATATACCGGACCACGCACGCATATAATTCGTTACTGTGTACGTAACGGTACATATCGTGGTCTCCACTATCAATACCTCAAACGTGATGATACAATTCGAGGATTAATTTGCTGGATTCAACTCAAGCATTAAGAAGACAATCCAAGGTAAATCAAAGCCAATTAGTGCAATGAATCATGTGTGCAAAAGACCATTCATGTAAGCCGGCAAAATGACAACTTACAGCAGATATCGGCATCCGCGTAAGTCGTCACAAATTCTCGGGTCCTGAGAGTGCCGACTTAGCCAGAGTTTACTGCACTTTATTAGTAAATTTATGTCTTAACTAGAACGGCGAAGCCGCCATGGCTCGCTGTCCAAGGCAGGAAGGGAGGCTGAAGGTAGGGTTGGGGATGGGCATGATGGAAGGGGATCAGGATTCTTGTTGATGTGCCAGGGTGTAGGGGTCAGTTTTTAAATGTCAACATAAAAAGTCAACAGATTACCTAATAAATACATGTGTATATAGGTTAGCCGTCACTGTATTATGGGGGAGTTTTTCATTGTTAGGGTAATTAGGACCCAGTTGTGGATTTTTGCAGCCCCAACAGTGTTTTCTGCTCCCCATACTTGTATTACCATGGGCAAAATCTTGTGTAGTCGCCACAAATGCAGAACAATGGGTATACATGTACATGTAGACACAGCACCATCACCACCTTCCCCAAACCTTACCCCATCCAAAAACCTTACCCCATCCCCAACCCGCCCCTCCCCCTCCCAACCCCCTACCCACACCCATTCCATCCTCCCCTAACCATCCCCACCCTATCACCTACACATCCCAACCCCACCCAAACTCCAATCCCTATCTCCTTCCCCCTCCCCTGACCCGTACCCTCCCCTACCCCAACCCCCTACACCCACCTACCCTATCTTCCCCTATCTGTCCTTACCCACACTACACATCCCCACCCTAACCCTTACTCAAATTCCAATATCCCGCCCACCCCATTCCCCCACCCATACATCCCCACCTGACCCCATGCAACCCCTACTCTGATCCCTATATACTGCCCCCTCCCCTTATCCAACCCCTACAACAACCCATCCCTACACATCCCCAACCCAACCCCTACTCCGATCCTATATCACGCCCCCTGCCCAACCCCCTCCTAACCCAACCCCTACATCCATGCCCATCCTCTCCCTACCTGTCCCACCCCACCCCTACAAGTTCCCACCCCACCCCTACAAATCCCCACCCCACCCAAACCCAGTATTCCAACCCCTCTCCCCACCCCACCCCAACCCACCCCACCCCACCCATCCTAGCTCCCCTACTCATCCTACTCACACAAACCCTAACTCCAACCCCTATCCCCCAACCCACCCCACCCTCCCCTACCCCATCCCTACTCCAATCCCATAAAACTAAAAGATCAAACCAGAAGCTCATGCACATCCCCAAAATGCATAGTGTACATGTACATGTTATACCGGTATACACACATGTACATGTTATACCAGTATACATGTACATGTAACAATTAAAAACTTTAACATTTCCTTGAATTAAAGTTCCTCAATAAAATCATAAAATTTACTGCAATGATATGAACCTAACTGAAGTTATAGGCCTAGAGATGATACATGACAACTGCATTTAATTTTTTTCCCCAAGTTAACTAAAACCAAAAACTTCAACATTTTTATCTGAACGCGGACGGCCGGACGTTCCAGCCAGACGGAATTGTGGGGTGATAGCATTGTGTTCCCATTATCCCTTTTTCTAAAGATTCCCTTCTGGGGTGATGTTTTTCCATTGTGTAAAAAGTGGGGTGATGTGTTCTGAAAGGAACATCACCCCACAAGGGTGGTCTGGTCAGAACGGACAGACGGGCGCCCGGACAGACGGACGGAAATTGGTATTACATAGGCTCGCATCTGCTTCGCAGCTCGCCAAAAACCACAAATACTTGCCATGAGGTTAGGGCCTGTCTCAAGTCGAGTTCCGGACAAGTTGCGGGTAGAATCATTCACTTTGTCAGGAAGAAGCTGTGCGTGTGTCTCGGACATGTTCCGCGTAAATTTTCATTAGCAAACTGCTTGACTCAATAATACTGAAAAACCTCATTGCGGGAAGATTGCAGGGAAGTTGTTCAGAATCCTGCAACTTGTACCCAATACAATATCCGGAACTTGACCGGTACTCGTCCCGGACATGGATTGAGACAGGCCCTTACAAATTCGCATGCACGTTAAATTATTTTTTCTTTTACACTCAACTTCCAACAGATCAAATTGATCTCCACCATCCCCCTGTCTTTCAAATATCAAATTTCAACAATTCTGCTCACAGCAAACAGCAACTACTCACAGAATCAGCACAGTGCAGCACCACATGCGATTGGTGAACGGATGCCTCTTCCATAGTGACTTGAGATTGTGGACGTAACTGACGGATGAAACAACTGACAAAAAATGACACAGAAAATTTTGTATGAGTTGGTAATCCCTCTTTGCCACAATAAAAAAATATGCACTTTGTGGAAACAGTAGTTGTTGCTCTGTTCACAAAAAGAGGGATTCGGTGTGGGGAGGGCTGTGAACATTGTTTTTCTCTGCAAACAGTGATGATAATTTGCAAGAGCAAAGATGCGTCTAAAAACTTTATTTCCTCAAAACTTATCAACATTTATACGTAGAGACCTTATTACGTGGTTTTTTTTTTAACGGTTTTCTAAAAGATGTAAACAGATTTTAGTAGGTGCACTGGTAAAAAAAGTCACATTTGGACCCAACATTCATGTTTCCAAAGCATGACAAGTGATTAATCAAGGGGCCCTAGGACATCTTGTCACAAGATTTGAGCTGATTAATGCTGCTCATTCTCAACTGAGTAAATCCTTTACGGGAAAAAATGTTGCAACCTGACGCCACTTTTTTCTTCATATATCATCTCAATGAGGGTCATTCATTGCAAAAATGATAAGACATGAATCTGGGACTGAGAAACATTTCCATTTCCGTTAGGAGAAACTTAGAAAATGTTCTTGACTGTCCACAGACTTTGTATACAATCGCGGAAGTGGCGTCAGGTTGCACAAGTTTTGTTCCCCTTTATGTACTTACTAAAGTACAGTACAATCAATGCAGCCTGAATGTTCTGAGCAAGCACCAGTTGTGAGGAATGCTCAGTCTTCAGTCCATTCCAGAGAGACGAGGAATTCCTGAAGAACAACCAGAAATATGAAAACAAATCAATTTGAGATTGTTTGCTAGAACCGATTTCCCTGTTTACCTCAGGAGAGATGACTATGGTTTTGATTTTGGAGTTAAGCCATTTACGCATTAATGGCAGCATTGAGCTGTATATCCCGAGGGGGCTTATGGTCACTAAAATGCATTATGGGCAATATAAAGGAATGGGCCTTAATCACGAGTCGGCCATATTGGATTGAGAGTGAGGTAAAATCTTCATTTTTGGAACTTGTGTAGAGAAATGAAAGCAATGACATTACCAATTAATACCAGTCTACTCAGATGAATCGTTCAAAATTTGTGACTAAACAAACTTTCATGTTTGAAACCACATTTAAAAAAAAAAGTGCGGGTGAGGCTATAGTGAATAAATAGTCTGGCACCATCCAATTCAACAGATCACAATTTATGAAATACATTCGGGGAACACGACAAAAATGGCCAACTCATGCATAAGGCCCCATGGAGATGTTTCACACCAGTGGGTATGGTTAGTACACCTCATAGGTCTTAAATTTCGTGGAATTTTAATCTCAGATTCCTGCTACTACACACAGCACAAGTGGATTTCTCTCTGTGTGTGCTTGAAACAAGTTGTAATTTTTTTTTTGTTTTTGCTTTTATATCAATTCATCTAATCATGCACCGTTGTGTTGAAACTGGACAAATTGTGAGCACATGTATGTACACATATGTGTCATTTATGTGTCTCCCAATACTTTCAGAAATATGGCAGGATAAGCCACTAGTTTTTGTTTAACTACCAAGTACTGGATACAGAAATCTGCGTTCCGAAAATTGTTGGGTGAAAATCAATGATATTAGTGAGGTGTTCTGGCAAAATGAGACAGAACTGGGCCAAGTTCAAATGAGGGTTTACGAGTTTTAGGAAAGAGAATAATATTCTCCTTACGATACTGTTAGTTGCACTTCAATCAGACATTCTGTTGACAAGTTACGGCTGTTTAATGTTCGCATTTATCGACAGGTCAAAAAAGTAAAATACTGAGAAAATGACCTTCAAAGTTTCAAGTTTTTGTAGTCGTTAAAATGAAAGATGCCAATTCTTTTTCCTTAAAAACATTTTTATTCCACGCTTTTTATACTATTTCTTTAAGATATTGTGTAGCAGACATTTCAAAGATTACAAATATCAATAAATCTGAAAATGAAAAAAAATTGCCCCTGTTCCTTTTTTTTTTTTTTTTACATATTTCTCCACTGCAGCCTGTGCCCAGTTCTGTCTTATTTTGCCAGAACATCTCACATTTGGAGCTGGGTACAATTTTGAAAAACATGTTTTTAAGGTTTTAAGCAAAATTGACTATCACATACTTCTCTGGATTTTCACTGTGTCAGAAAGAGAGCCTTATTTCCCTTTGGAATCACAACTCAAATTCCATTAAAACTTCTGTATTCAAGAGAATTACACTTAGGCAGTGATAGTTACACCAAATAACACTGCCATATAACACCATGACCAACTGAAAAAAAATAAAAGAGTAAACTGAGAGAACTCCCCACAATAAAATGTCTGTCAATGAGGATCAGACATGGTCTGTCAGCAACAGCTACTTATTGACAGCTCACCTGTTTCCGAAGATGATGTGGCAAGATTCAGTGGGCGTGGCAGTCTTTTGGCAAAAGGCGTGGAGGGTGAGGGCGTGGCACAGCAAGGAGATAAATATGGTGAGACCGAACCGAGCGAAAAAGAAGAACATGTACAGTTGAATGACCTGAAAGAAAAAAGGAACCAAAAAAAAAAAAAACACATAAACTGGGCTTGGATTTACCATGTTTCCCATTACTTATTCAATACAATCCCACATGTAACAATTAAATTATTCTAAAAAATTTTCTAAAACATAAAAATCTGATCGTTTATTGTCAATTTCAAAAGTGAATGATTTTATAGATCATGATAATTTAGTAGTTAAGTTGGCGGCAATATATGTTCACATGATCTCATTTGCTCACTGTCAATACAGAGGATTTTGTACCAGATTCAGTCGACTTGGGAGGTCAAACCTGGTCATAACAAAACACCTAAGAGTCTGTGTTGTGCAGGGCAAAATGAAAACCATTTGAACGAAATGAAAACCATTTGAGCGAACAGCTGTCGACTTTTTCTGTGATGCACTTCAAGTAACCCTGCCAATGGGGTTTCCTCTATTATCCATCACTCCTATCCCTAACCTTCCCAAATCCTTCAACATCCTCTTTGCAAAATGGAGGGTTTTGCAGGATTGAAGCTACATAGCAAAAGTGTGTTGCTGATTCTGGAGGATGCACTTTGTCTAGGTCTTGAGCTGGACCTTGTGTTGTGTATGCTCAGCCATGCATAAATTTAGGCCTAAATTATACTTGAAATCCTCCGCACTGCTCCAGGATGTCACTGGCTCTGCCTCAACATTTTGACAGTGATTGCCGGAGGATTTCGCAAGATTGAGGCAGTGATCAGCCCTCCAAGGACCACATTCAAGAAGTAACGGATGATTTTGGAGGATTGAGGCTGAATGCTATTTTTACAAGGAGGCAGTTGGAGGATTTTGCAGGATTGAGGTTACATCCTAGCAAATATGAGTTAGGGTTAAGCCCTGGGCACAATTTCACGGCACTGCTTAACACACAAAATTTGCTTAGCACCAAAAAAGTCTGTCTGATAATAGCAGGTTACCAGCCAAAACTTTATGTGACTTTCATGCTAAGCAAACAACAGCTGAACTCTAATCATGAGCAATATACATCACGTGGAGTTTTGGCTGGTAACCTGCTTTTATAAGCCAGACTTTGCTTGTGCTAAGCAACGTTTTGTGCTTAGCAGCGCTGTGAAATTGGCCCCTGGTGTACCTGGGAATCCCTGTGCTTGAGATTCTTCCCCGTGGCGCTGGTCATGGTCAGGTGGTTGACCTGCGAGTGGAACAGCGACACGGACAGCACCGGCGCGACGATGACAGAGAGCCACAGGACGTGACGACCGGCGAGCGGGGGAGGCAGGAGACAGACCGAGGCCAGGAGCTGGACGGCAGTCAGGGAGAGCAGCGTGAACATCAGGAAGGTGAAGACGGTACTGATGGCAGTGCACAAACCCCTTGCCTGGATAATGGAATGGTCTAAATATCAGGCAGGGTATTGGAGAGGCTGGTATGTACGGGACGGCGGCGGGGGTGAGCATATCATGTGGGTGATTATCAGAGTAGGAGTAGGAGCACAAGTCAGATCACAGGTAAAATTGTCTACGAAAACAATTTAGAGGCAATTTGTGATTTTGAGGGCATTTAACAAAATCCCACATGGAAATCTATAGATGTCATCAATTGTTTTGTAGGAAGAATTTTGATATTATAAAGGTGATCCCTCAAATTAAACTTTATTACATGTTTAACCAGTTCATGTCGGAGGACGTGATAACACGCACTGGCTGTATTTATACACAGGCACTGCTGATGGGTTAAAAGGTCAATATTGCCTCGACTCGCCTCCGGGTGACATCTAAACACGCTAATCCCTTGCATCTTTTGTTCACACACTGTATATGATATTTGGCTGTATAATCAGAAGTTGTTTTGCCTTTTGCAAAAATCGAAAGCAAGGTTTGTGAAAGTTGGTTTTAAAAAATAAAAAACCTGAATTAGATTTTCATATGTAAAGACAAAGATGCTTTTCAAATATTCAGTTAAGATTTTTCCCATCTGCTGCAACTCAAGAGAGATCCATTACTCTGCGCTGCTACAAACCTTCTAGACATTGATTTTTCCACAACACACTCTCCCACTTTCAAGTGATCAAATTGTTTAAAAAAATTCACTGTATTCTACAGGAAATAAAATGCAGTGTAAAAAACAACAGCTTGAAACATGAAAAACAACCAAATTTTCCTCATCTTCAAAGCTCTGTTTGTGGTTATACACATTATCTAAATATGTTAAATATACCATTGCTTTCCCCTCCATTCAAATCTAACACACAATACACAGCCTGAACTCACTTCTTGAATGAGACTAATCAGACTGAAGTTGTGATTGCACCAGAATGCGAGTGAGCAAGGCAGGCTGGTCAGGAGACTGCCCAGGCCGGTGGGCGTGTGCCAGTATGGTTTACTGCAGGAGAGCTGTTCTGGTTGGTCACGGTGCTGACACACGTGGGGGTAGAGAGGCTCCACTCCAATGCTGCGTGAGTCAGAGGAAAAAACAAGGGGGAAAAACGATCAATCAAATGGCAAAGGTACAAAACCCCACTGGGCCTTATTCATGAGTTGGCCATTTTCGTCGAGTTCCCTGCATGTATTTCATTAATTGTTAACTGTTGAATGGGATGGCGCCAGACTATTTATGCAGGCACAATGCAGCCTTGGGCAAGTTCGCGCAAGGACTATAGTTAACCATTGGTCGACTAACGCTTGCCCGAACTCTGTCTAGTCGACGATGGTTAACTACGCTAGTCGACTATTTGGAACCAACCTACTGGGGTTGGTTGCTTCGCTGGCAACCATAGCCGCGCGCGTTCATATACAGCAGGGAGCCAGGATCCAGACGTTTTGCAATGACATTTTGACCAGCGTTCGACTAGAGACGTTCGCACTTTGCTATTAGTGCGCAGGCGTAAGGTACGTCACAACCACTAGTCGACTAATGGTCCTTGCCCGAACTTGGCCCTTATTTTACTGTCCGATTTTTTAATATGGCTTTGAACATTAGGGAATGTTTAATTACAAATTTTAAATATTATCTGATATCAGCCTGGGCAAAAATGATTGGCTACTAGATACATATGAGCCGTAATGAATATTCATGTAGCCGGAACTAACCTGATATCAGCCTGTGCAAAGAGCGGCATGTTGAGAAGATTGACACTGCTACCCAGACAGCAGATGACCTCACCATAATCCTGCATGATCTTAAGCATCTCCTGAGTGGCTGGAGATCAATTTTGAAAAAAAAAGAAGTGTTATACAGTAGTAATTGATAAGCCAAGAGTTAAACACCGTCGATATCAGAATTTCCAATAATCGATATTTCAGAAATCCAATTTCGAGAATATTTGGTGAATCGATTGTAAAAGTTAAAGGGAATGTACATCATTGTCATTTGCTGTAATTTTCAGAAATGAACTATTTGAGGGGTTAGTATAATAGATCAAATTATTATTACACTGACATGTTTGAAGTTTTGTTTTCGAAAATGCTGGAAAAACCAAGAAAAACAAACATTTTCAAGTAGTCTGGTTCCCTGACTCCACTGAAGATGAAATGGATCAATTTACAGATGCCGGAAAATTGTACGCTAAGGGAACCAGTCTAGCTGACCTGCACCCATTCATGAACATAAAACCAATTAGCAAACAAAATTGGACTGAAAAAATGGTAAATTTGGAGCAGTAGTAAAAAATAGTTAGGTTTTTCCTACGGTGGTCGGCCGACCACCGTTGGAAATGTAAACAAAAATACAATTTTCTTGAAAATGACTTCACACCAGGTGCCATAATTTGACAGGATGCTTTAGACTGTCATTTACCAACATCCTGTAAGGTATTTTGTAAAAACGTGGTCATTCTATTTTTCGATGTTTGCAAATGTTGTATTTTCCCTTTAAAGACATAAAGACGACACTTTGATTAAAAAAAAAAAACTTTAAGTCCCAATTTTCCACGGCTTTCTCTGGAGCATATAGTTCAAACTTTTTAAAACAAATCTCAGCACTGAGAGTTTGTCCAGAACCGACAGTTTCTTTTGAGGTTTCACATGATTAAGGAGACTGCAAATTCTAGCAATGCAGAGCACAAAGCGACACCGCTTGGCATTTTGCGATGTGTTTATTTTGAGTGACAAGCACAAGTTGCCGCCGAGTTGTATTTCATTATTCAGCAAACGATACACACAAAGTAAAAGCACAAACGGGAGATTTATTTTGAGAACAATCTGACGCATATTCGATATTTTCGATATGAATCCTCAATATCAAACATTTTCATATTTCTATATGATTACAAAATTGCGATCGGCGATATTGATATCAAAATAATACCGAATAATGAAGTAATATGGATATATCGACGGTGCTTACCAAGAGTGGCACATGAAACAGTAACGTGAAATGGTGAGGCCTCACATCCTTGGGAAATCTTTGGCTGAGATGTTTTTTTGTTTTAATTTCTTTATGTTCTGGACTGTTTGCCAAACAGATAGGCTTCAAGTCAAGTGAGAAACAATGTTAACATGTTAATATTGTTAACATTTTAACAATGTTAACAACGTTAACAATGTTAACAATGTTAACATGTTAACATGTTATATCACAGTTAACTTTCTTTTAACCAGAGATGAAACTGGCATATGGCCAAAAAATCGGAAAATATGCCGAAGAAAAATACGTGTCCGAAATCCGGGCCGCGCTGCATTACACACATGCATGTACAATACACTTCATGCCCAATTTCCAGACACCTTTTCCTGCTTTATTTTCGATTCAAGCAAAATTTTACGATGAAAAACATGGTCTGTGTTTTCATTGCATAAAATGCCCAAATTACAGTTAGAGTAATGGAGTCATCAATAAAGAATTTCACTTCTTACTTGAGACCAAAGTCTAGGGAAAAGTCCGAAAGATAAGGGCACCGTCCATGGTGCTTCATGTCCATTCAACCACACACCACCACTAGGCCTACTCCACTTGCATTCATACGTGGGGAAAATTCAGGCATTGTCGTCTTTCTCTTCTAACAAATGGCAAATGCCAGTGAAATGTTTCGCTAATGCTCTCTTCGCTATCCTCGAGATAATCATCACGATTTTTAAAGCATTGCATTTTGTATAACTATATTTGAAACCTCCGAAAACTGCACAACACAATGATTTTATCTACTGGATCGTTCACAAGGCTACCTGTTCCCGACCGGCCATGTGCTAGCGGACGGCACGGTGCGGTACGTACGCTGGTACCATTGCATATTCGCACGCACGTGCGACACAGTGATTTTTCCATGTCGCCTGTCAATGTTTAACCTTTTGTCCAGCCGGAGAAGGCGCCGATTAGTATTATACCCTGTGTTTCTACCGTTGAAACACTTCAATAACGACTGGTGAAAGAGATTAAAACTACGTTCGCGATGATTTTAACGTGCCAGTTCCATCAACTTTTCATCGACTTTTCTTCGAAATTATGATTGAAGTAAAATGACATTTTGTGAGAAAATTCAAAAAGTCGGTTTTCCGATTAAAATCGGAAAAGTTTCATCTCTGTTTAACAAGATTTTTCCAAACATATTTCACTTACTCTCTGGAGTGACATCAGTGAAGAGTGGCACAAGCAGCGGCACGTTGTCAACTTTCTCAAGGTGCGGTCTGATGTTCTCGATACCTCGAGGAAGTTTGGCCTGAATTTTTTTTTTTTTACATAAATCAAACCAAATTACAGTCAATGCAAGGATTGGAATGCACTAGCCATACGGCAGCTGAACATCTGACCCAGACTTTGGCAAAATGCATCACTTACTCCAAGGGAAATTGTTTTGGTATATATTTATATATTTTTTTGTTTTGAACAATAAAGAATTATCACAAAAAGGCTCACATTAAAAAAGGGCTTCTTTTAGTATAACAAGGGAAAGTGCAAAGTAAACATGTACTCTACATTTCAACAAATACAAATGTTTAAATCCATTTTACTTATGAGATCCTTTCAGCATAAATGAAAAAAACGAAAAGTTCTACCACTTCATACTTTCCATCACTTTAAGCTTTGACACAATTTTGTTAAAATTTATTTCCTTTTTGGGGGGTATCGCTTCAAGAAGTGTTAAGGTTCGGTGTATGTACTCACCCTGTTTGAGATGTCAAACCCCACAGCAGTCTCACTCTCAGTAACGTGGCTGAGGGTCTCGGTGTCGTCACTCATCGTCCGGGTCTCTGAGATGTTTCTGGCTCGCCAGGAGACAGACATCTCCTCACTCAGAACCTCCAGGTTGGATTTGTGCCGGACATGGTGGCTGGCTGTAACGGCATCGGTGCCTTCCTGCTCTCCAGAGATCTGGACTTCGGGCAAGGAGGAGTCCGAGAAGTGAGGATGAGGCCGGGAGGTGGACTTCTGTGGCAAGTGGTCCGCGGACTTCGGAGCTGCCACTGATGCTGGATGAGCGGATGGGAGGAGTGTTGACGTCTCACCTGCATGATCCTCTTCTTCATCTTTGATGCTGTCTCTTCTTTGCGCCTCATTTCCCGATCTTGGCTCAGCCTGCTTGACAGCACCATCTTGTGCCAATCCACTAAAAGTTGCATCTTGGGAAGCCTTGGCTTTTGAATCAGGCTTGTCACATTGCACGTTTGTCTCGGCTAGCGATGGAGAGATGGATGGCGCATGCTGGGATGATGAAAGTAGCTGCGATGTCTCGGTCACATGCTCCTCATCGTCGCCTTCAGCATCCACCAAGACCTTCACAGACTTGGCGTCTTCTCTTCTCGCCTCCTTCCCTCTAGAGCCTACCCTGTCTCTACAATTCCCTTGAAGTTTCCCGTCAGCGGAGGCATTGCTCAAGCTTCTCTTCGCATCTTGGTCCTGTCCGTGCCACAGCACCTTGAGATTGGGAACATCTGCGTGAATCTCCTTCGGGTGGTCTGCCGAGAAGGAAGCCGCGACATCGACGCTCCTCCTAGAGGGGTTGCTCTTGAGGGAGGAGGACTGGTCTGAGTGCTGGCGGGAGACGCCGTTGTTGGATGCATTGCTGCTGGGGTCGCTCTGTAAGGAGATGTGGCAATTCCAGCCGGCTTCTAGACCCATCTTTTCAGAAAACACCTAGGAAGCAAATTCCTTCGTGGTAAGCATTAATTTCATTTGAAGCAATTTATATTTCTTAGATTAAGCCATTAAGGATGAAAAATCAGGCCACTCCAATTTTTTGATTAGTACATTTCAGCTCAATTCAGTCAGTGAGCAGTTTGCAGTGGTTTAACTCATTTTCATTTAGGTCCAGGTTGGAATTTCACCAATTAAAATGTGCTGGTTAAATTTGATCATGAGGTAGTGAGGTAGTGCTTCTTAATGTCACAACCCAAAACGTCATGAAATATTTTTTTGCTGATGACCGGTTTTCAATCTGATTTTTGCTTTTCACTTCAATTTTCCATGCACAGTTTCATGTTAGGAAGTTCCATGGGACTGAACTCCGGCATTTACTAAATGAATCAATCTAACAATTGATGTTTCAACTGATTTTATTCATTTTAATTCCTGGTTTTGAAAAATAAAGATTCCTGAAATGTTGACAGACACTCGTTTGGCACAAACCTTGAGAGA
The DNA here is from genome assembly GCF_015706575.1 of Patiria miniata. Classification (NCBI taxonomy): domain Eukaryota; kingdom Metazoa; phylum Echinodermata; class Asteroidea; order Valvatida; family Asterinidae; genus Patiria; species Patiria miniata. The sequence continues at coordinate 41,324,007 of NW_024037069.1, read as the reverse complement.
AAATACTGAAGGAATGTTCTCTTTAAGAGGTGGAAGGAACCCCTAAAATCACATTCCCGGGAATACCACAAATTCAGGTAGGGACTGCAAACCTAATCCAGGCGTTGGCATAGATGGGATTCGAACCAAGTACGCAGATATTAAAAATGCCAAAGTTTCACCTCAACCCCCCTAAATCAGTCAATCAGTCAGTCATTACTCACCCTGCTCCTGAGCTCTTGGTCTCTAGAGAAGTGCACAAAGCGGATGCAGGCGTGGTCCAGGTTCTCAATCAGGGCCACGATGTCTGACTTAGCCTGGTAGTTCATGGTGACCATGCCGATGAAGATCTGACCGCACTGAGCTCTATGGAAACCAAAAACAGAGAGAGAAATACAGGCTAAGCGATACAAACAGCAAGCTGATGCCACAGGCTGGATCAAGTACGGAATTAGGTACAGACTTTTATAATAAAAACAGTCAGACAATACCTTGCAACAAACACTTTTACTGTACTTTTCAAGTCAGTCTGTAAAAAGGTCAATATAAAAGCAATGGGCAATTCTAATGTCACAGAAAGAACATTTGAACTCTTTTTTATGGGGATGTCAGCAATAAATGTGAATTTGCAGTGAAACCATGTGAAAGTACAAAATAGCTTTTGTTGGTGTGTCTGAGTGTTTCCGAGGACAAAAGTTTTTTTGGACAATAGCTCGTCCTCAGGAGAGTCCCCGTAATATTACCTGAAGCAGTCGCCAGCATCTCTGATATCATCCATCTTATCCATGGCTGAGTCCAGGCTGTGGTATTTCCTCCCTCTACCCTCCCCCTCCTCCCCCTTGTTGCTGTGCTGGTGGGCCGTCGTCATGTCTACATCCCAAGAGGATCTATGACAGCAAAATAAAAATTGACAGTCCATATTCTTCGACTCTAGATCTCGATGAGAGGTGTTTTCAAAAAGAAGTAATGTTGTTCTACTCCAATATTGGTTTCAGCCTCTAACTGATGTGATTATTATGAGCACTGCCTATCCAGTGTTGTACAAAAGCCTGAGGGGAAAAAAATTCACACTTTTGCTCGGGTTGGACTTGAACCCACTACCTCCTGCTAACTAATACGAAAGTCTTAACGAGTCAACCACTGATAGTAAGCTGGCCTGTCCAAGCCTCCTGTACCAGCAGGAGCATTTAAGTGCTATTCTCCTGACATGGTACTCATGGTACTTTCTAAACAGTTTGAATACAATGAAATTTAAGTACACTTGATATTACAGTTACTCATTTATTTATTTTTTATTTAATTCTAATTTTAACTGGGTAACCCATTCAGTGGAATCCACTGGTCTCCCATGGGGCCCAGTGGAAAGAAGTCAACGTGAAAAAAAAATAATACTTTTTTGGAAGTGGGAGGAAAACCCCAGGAGAATGGTCTGAGGAAAACCCATGGAAACAGGTAGGGACAGAAAATCCAATCCACATAATGGCCCAGGCAGGAATCGAACCCGGGTCACAGCGGTGGAAGGCAAGGAAAGTACCGCTACGCCAACCTGACTCAATACTTTGATAAACAAAAACCCAACAGTAGGGGCCAGTTCACACTTGGTACAATCTTTGGTGTTACCATGGTTACAGCAGGTAGCACTGCTGTGAAATCGCAAAAGTTGCAGACATTTAAAAAAAAAAAAAGGCATATTTTGATTGTTCTACAAAGTCAAAACTACTTTGTATTTGCATTTCCAGCTTTGTTTTACGAAAATAATAACAATGTTGTGCTTATATAACGCTTTACACCAAGGGCCTCAAAGTCCTTCACAATTATTACCCTTCCTCATCTGGCCATGAGACAATTTTCTGCAGCAGCTCGAGATCAGCACAAGATGGTATCTACCTTCACAGTTACCTACTCCTGGGCCAAGAGTGGCAATTGTAGTAAAGTGTCTTTCCCAAGAACACAAACACCATGTCCCCCGTCAGGGTTCAAACCACGGCACCACGGCACGAGTCAAACACCGTAACCACAGGACCATGGTACTCCACATCGCCTGACATATGTTTCCCCCAACTTGGAAATTCTAATCACAACTCACCTCGCAATCCCAAAATTTTCCAAATCGGACGGCAGCCTGCCCATTTTTCCTCCAGCGGGCAGCTCGATGTAGAGATCATCAAAGTACTTGGCCATGGAGTCTACCATGGGCTGATAGGCAAAGGCACAGCAATAAGAGGAAAGGGTGGCGCGCTGGTAGAAATCAAGAATCTTCTTCCTAAACAAATGATTAAAAATAAAAGAAAAATTTCAGACGAAAGTGGTAAAGTGTCTTGTTACACACTCAACCAACCGGTTCTTTTCAGAACCACTCTTCGTCCAAGAAGAGATTTCTTTCCAATGGTGTTACCTGAAAATTTCCTCTATATTTTATCTCATCCGCTATGCAAAGCTTCAAGTCATATATACAAAAGTGATAACTGAGTTGCCCCAACTTTAATTTTGTTTTTGCTAGGAACCTCTCCCAACCAAAAACTGTGCAGTAAAAGTAAAGATACTCTTTGCAAGGCCTGTGTAAAGTAATATATTGGGTGGCAAGGGGTGGCATGGGGCAACATGGGTTGCGTGTGCATTAAGTGCTCGCCTCTCACCACTGTGGGCCTGGTTCGTTCCCAGCTAAGACCATGTTAGTAGAATTGCGCGTTTATTGTCTCCTGTGCCACGAGGTTTTTTTCTCCGGGCCCTCTGGTTTTCCTCCCAACGGAAAAATCAAACACATTCAATCTCTGGCTGCGCTCTGTGGTCAAATATGGGTTTTATGGCTGGCTACCAAAGTCGCCTTTACATGCCTGCGGCTGGACCACGTTGTAGCAATTCAGCTTCTCAGCTGCGAGTAAGGATGATTAGCCTCCCAAATTATTAGTATCATTATTATAATTATTATTGAAAAATATGAAACAGGCATGCAACTGAGAATTTAGAAAAAAACAAGGAAACTCCAAACCACACAAGACTTTGTACAGTGTTTTTCAATTTGTAATGGCAGTCACAAGAAGTAAAAACGAGGAAATCCGCGGATCCGAGGAAAAGTTGCATGCCTGATGAAAAGAAGGAATGACCCCTGACCTGTCATTGTCATCCATAGGGCAAAGGTCAGAGCCATCCCAGAAGTCAGTGCACAGGCTGAGTACCAGCTCAGCTGTTCCCTCAGTTAACAACTGGTTGTTGCCTAAACACATTAAAAAAAATTGAAGTGTCAAGTTAGTTTGGTCATTTATCTCCTACAGTCAAGGTGTTGGTTTTGGAGCACAAATTTAGAAGAACAAAAATACCTTAAATATTTACCAAAAAATAAGGATTAAAAGTATCTAAGAAAATAATCAAGTACTATACATAAGATGAGAATGAATATGAACAATACATACAGAAATTTCTTGTGGGTGGTAAGATGATGGGTTTAAGAAGAACAAAAGGGAAAATACTGAATGCTTTTATTGAATCATTTTTACTTGAATTACTTGTCCGGAAGAGAACCAGTTCATACTGATCAGAAACTCAAGCATTTACTGACTGCGTGTTATCCCCCCCGGTTCTGCCACCCCTGCTTGGAACTTATAAACTTAGAATTTAGAAATTTAAATTAGAATTAAGAATTGAGAGCTTAAGTGTAATTTGACTTAAACTTACTTTTGTGATCTAGAATTGAGATTGATGTCGCAAGCCAAAATATTGTAAAGTCTTTGTGAAAGAACAAGTTTTGGAACAAGTTTGGGAACAAGTAAAAATCAGGATCGAGGATTCAAGTTTGCTTCAAGATAAAGTGTACTCGTTGCACACTGCTCAATAGTCTCACTCAACTTACGGAGTCATGATAAATGCCAAAAACTTTAAAGTCTGCCAATTTCAAGCTTCCTTACCTCCTCTGGAATCCTTCATGAGGACAGACATGATGTGTGGGATCGGGGTACGTTTCTTGATGAAGGAACGCGTCTTGTGGATGTGACGATTGTGGCTCTCATCGGCATCTATATGCTGGGGCGAAGACGCAGCCACAAAGAAATGTAAAGACAGTCATGAACATATCTCATCAAAACACTGCAAAAAACTGAATTAGAACTTTGACAAATTAATTATAATTACTATTTACATATCATAGACATTTGAGCTTATAAACTAATCTCCGGTTGATTTTTATAACACATTTTATGTGTTATGATAAATTTATCACATTTGGCAGGCCTGGATAAAACCACGTTTTGTTCTAATTTTATAATCAGCAGAAAAAAATTCTCCAAAAATCACAGTATATTCTATTTTATACAACACCCGAGTAAATCCCCATCATCTGATTGGCGGATCATTGATCACATGTCATTGAATTATTCATCCCAACTTAGTTGTCCAACAGTTTTTAACTTGAATAAATTGGATATTGGAAGTGAACCACCAGTTATTGCCATCTGAAAAAGTAGAACATTGATGAAGGTACCTGTTTACAAGTCAACCAATCAGATAAGAAGAATTTATTCGGGTGTTTTATATAAAACAAATATATCACATTCGTGCAATGGAAAGAATAATTTCACTTACCATTGCACTCACAAACATTCATTATTTGTATAATATAAAAGGGCTCAAACAAGTCAACAGCTATATATTTTAAATGACATTTTGGTAGTATCCTGTTTCTGCCAGGCATGTTTTTTTCGGTGCTGAGTAAAGTTGTGTGCTTACTACTATAAGATTGGCGTGTTTTATTATGCCTCTATGGCAAAGAATCTCTTTATAACCAGTATGCTTACCACTGGTTGATACAGAGCTAGTTGCTGCTCCATCTCATACATCTGTGTGGCTTGCTCTGTGAAGCCAATCAGGTAAGCTAGCTGGCACATACATCTGTAGAGGAAACAAGAAAACCAATTCCAACCACTTTGGTAATATCTTATTGTACTTAAAAAAAGTATTACTGCATTTAAAAGGTATTACTGGCGATTGTAAAGTTACGGGCCCTGTTCCTATAAGAGAACAAAAATCAACGTTCAGGTTATTGGACTCACCGAAACTAGTTTATAGCGACATTTAACACCAACAAGAGTGACATCGATAGAGGGCAGGATTTTGAATTTTTTAGGGAACTTTTGAGGTAAAATGAAGACAATGACTTGCAACACAAAAATAAAGATGGCGATCACCACGACGCACCATATATGCACAATGCATCAACTGTAAATATGTATCATAAAATTGTATTTTCTTTAGAAAGATACTGTCTCGACTTTTCAAAATGAAAAATAAATAGTGTCATTAAAATTAAGAGAAGTCTGGTTTAGGTTGCAGAAGTCATTTTGGAATGATAAAAACAGTCTTCACTTTAACTTGACCAAACCTAAAGAGGGATCCGTAACCACACAATCGCCATATTACTGACTGTACCACACTTGTACAATTGTAAAACACATTCTTAAATTTAAAGGGAATGTACAACATTTGCTTTTGCTGCAATTTTCAGAAATATATGGATTTGGAGGATAAGTATGTTATAGCAAATATTGTTAAACTGACTTGTTTCACGTTTTGGGCTCGTAGATGCTGGAAAAACCAAGAAAACCAATCATGTTCTTGTAGTCTGGTTCCCTGACCCCACTTAAGATGAAACGGAGCAATTTGTAGACTTTGGGGAACTGTAAGGTCAGAGAGTCAGTCTGGCAGGCTTATACCTCTTCACAGGTGTGTAATCAATTACAAAGAAAATACGGAATAAAATATATAAAAATTTAGGAGCAGTTGGCTGACCAGCATTGGAAAAAATACAATCTTTCTTGAAAATGTCAGCACACCAGGAGCCACGATTTTACAGGATGCTTTAGACTGTCATTCCCTAACAATCCAGTTAGGTATTTCGTGATAATTTGATCGTTTCGTTTCTTGATGTTTGCAAATGTTGTATCTTTCCTTTAAAGTGTGTTTGCATTTTGCGCATTAGAAAAAGCCTATTAGTCAAATGTACATTGATTGCATGCATAATAACAGCCAAGCATGAGTGTTGTGCCACCTCAGAATTGCCTACTAATTGTGGCCGTCAGATTAATGTGTTCTCATACCTCCTGTGTGCCACCCATGCTGGTTGCGTCGTGTCCTCCGAGTTGACAATGCTGTGTACGTGATCAAACAGGTGACCGTATCTCTCCACTGTGTCTGGATTGCATGTGTTCAGCAGAATGTTCAAACCCTGCAAGACAATCCACGCATGCTGACGTGAGACTTTACTTCAGACAAAACCAACACAGAGACAAACATGTGGAGACGGCGGTGTCAGACTGTCAAACTTAACAACATTACAAGATTTTTGCTAGGATGTAACCTCATTCCTGCAAAATCCTCCAACTGCCTCAATGTAAAAAAATAGTATACAGCCTCAATCCTCCAAAATGGCCTGTTATTTCTTGATTGAGGTCCTTGGAGGGCGACCACTGCAAAATCCTCCAGCAATCACCGTCAATATGTTGATGCAGAGCCAGTGATATCCTGGAGCAGTGTGGAGGATTTCAAGCATAATATAGGCCTAGATTTGTGCATGGCTGAGCATAAACAACACTAGATCCGGCCCAAGACCTTGACACACTGCATCATTCGAAATCAGCCACACACTTTTGCCATATAGCCTCAATCCTGCAAAATCCTCCATTTTGCAAAAATGTTGGAGTACAGTCATTGTATTTGGGAAGATGAGAGTTAAACAAAATCACTTTGACAACAATGCTCCAAGATCTTTAGAATCCCTCAAGGAAGTTTGACTCAGCCTTTAAATACTTGATATGGCTGATGCCCCCCTCGATATTCAAGTTCAAATAATGTGAAATTTGTCATAATGCGTCACTATCAGCCGAGCTGATGAAAAAACCTCTCTTCATTATCACATGCAGAACGTAGAATGTGGAATATTTCCAAATTGTGCTTTAGGCATTGGCGGCATTACGTCATAATCAGCCGAGTTGATGAAAAAACATCTTTTCATTATCACATGCAGTTTCATCGGTTGCTATATGTTACCATTCAGCACTCCAGATTTAAGAACCATTGAGTTTCACGAACATATCTCTGGGAGCTAGATAAGCCAATGTCAAATATTCATGGACATCTGCGCCCATCCGCGCCCACCTATATTAACACATCCCTTTGCTTACCATTGGCTTGAGAGAGTTGATGTGTCTCTCCCAACTGGTTTCGTCAAACTGCAAGCTCGTTGGGTTTTGCTATCAAAAACAAAAACAAAATTGTAATTCAAGACAACCAATTGCACTACATTGACAAACCATTAAAAAAAAATTTCTCATGAATGTAGTTCTTAAATATTGAACTTCAGGATTGACCTTCAGGATTGGAATTCAGTCTCTCTTGGTGGTAAAATGTTACAAAGTAAGGATTTGTGAGGTTTTACAAATAATTACACCACTTCTACTTGGATTGAACAGTTACTTGCAGGACCTTTTTTATTATCACCAAAGTGTACACTTACTGTGGAGTCCAATGACAGCGTCAAAACCTCAGTGTGGTATTCAGGAAAGTAGTCTGGAAATGACAGTCACAATATTTTAAAATAAATTTCAATTTCACTTTCCCCAACATCAACAGATTCATTAATATTAACATATATTCATTCGCTTCCAGCTTCCAGCTTCTCTGTGGCAGTGCATGTGTATTTTTGAGGATCCTTGGTTTCTCTACCAAAATGAACTTAAACTGGATAAATTACTTGTGATGGACTTGCATTGGAATTGCGAGGGCTTGTGAGGACTTGTGATGAACTTGTATTGGGTTTGAGAGGGCTCGCGAGGACTTGTGCTGGACTTGCCATGGAATTGCACTGGACTTATGAGGACTTGTGATTGCATTGGAATCGTGAGGACTAGTGAGGAACTTGCATTTGACTTGCGACGGCTTGTGAGGACTTATGATGGATTTGTGAGGACTTGTGAGGGTTTTTGCGTCTTGTGATGAACTTGCATTTGACTTGCGACGGCTTGTGATGGCTTGTGAGGACTTGTGATGGGTGTGTGAGGGCTTGTGAGGACTTGTGATGAAGTTGCATTTGACTTGCGACGGCTTGTGAGGGCTTGTGAGGACTTCTGATAGATTTTTGAGGACTTGGAAGGGCTTGTGAGGACTTGTGATGTACTTGCATTTGACTTGCGACGGCTTGTGAGGACTTGTGATGGATTTGTGAGGACTTGTGAGGACTTGTGATGAACTTGCATTTGACTTGCGATGGCTTGTGAGGGCTTGTGAGGACTTGTGATGGATTTGTGAGGACTTGTGAGGACTTGTGAGGTCTTGTGATGTACTTGCGTTGTACATGCATTGGAATTGTGAGAGCTTGTGAGAACTTGAGATAGACTTGATAACTACACTGAATTGCACCTTCATTGTCCAGATTCTTCTCCTGCGACGCTATGGTCACACCCTTCTTCCCGCAGTGCCCGTCGTTAATCACCTGCTCCTGAGAGTTGGTGAAGACATCCGAGTCGCTGTCGCTGTCCGAGGAGGTCTTGTCATCACTGAGGTTGCTCATGAAGAAGACCTTCTCAATGGTGGGGTCCGCGTAGGACAGGATGCCACGCTTGTCCACACAGCACAGGGACTGGAGAAGAAAAACACAGTACCAAATATCAGAACACAAAATACTGCATGTGGAATTTCATTTATTCAATTTAATTCTGGATGGTTGGATCTCAACAACCAGTTTCAAAAAGTTACATTCGTTTGAGATGGAAACGATCAATCTTTGCCAAGTCTTTGCATCAGTGCATGAACAGTAAACAGCACTTTTGTTGCCACTAACAACAGTTCCTAGGCAGGACACCTGCTCAAAGGACACACAAACAATTTTTATCTGTGACTAAGCCCAAAGTGTCTTCACATAAGAGACTAGCGTGGAAACTAAAAGTTTGTCCAACTCTCTATTTGGGACAAGTACAAAAAATAAACCAGTTTCTCATTCCCGCCCGCTTCCTTTTAAAAAAAAATTATTTATGCATTTGCAATATATTTTGCAATTTTTTTTGTCAATATATGTGATGCGTTCAAGCTAAATGAGTCGTTTGTCGACCCTGGTCAATTTTTTTTTTTACAGATTTGAAAAGAGCACAATCTCAGCATTACTGCTGTGAAAACTGCATGCTGGTACCATCTTAAGTTAAATAATTATGGAAGTCGGAACGTCCAGAAATGTGATGAAGTGGTGGGATGAAGTGGTCCTCTTTTGGCCTGAATCTTCAAATGAAAATTCCTGACAAATGAAATCATTTTGTCTGATCGCATCACATATTGTCTTTTTTAATTTGTTTCCAACAAAACTTTAGCTACAGTACGTAGAAAGGGTTATAGCTCCTTTGGACACAATTTTGTATCGGCAAAAGAGTCGAGAAAATCCATCCGTCGTCTTTTAGAAAATACGCCATCTTGAAAAAAAAAAGGCGCTGACCTACTTCATTTTTTAAGAAAGCCAGACGAGAAACTTTTTTTTTGCTCGGCCTTGTCACCGATGAGGAGTTATTGTGCATAGAGTCCAATGCCTTCGAACGCCTCGTACCTAATCACCTTATTTCTAATAATGTTACCAAAATTTGCCAGTTTCCCGGGGCAAAGCAAGAAAGGATACAATAAAATTTTGAAACCAATATCCAAATAAAGTTGGTTAAAAAACTTTATGATTTGTTTTATTTGCATTTCTTATTTATTTATGTTTTTGAAAAGAGTATTTGAAGACTTACAGTCATAGTACCGAGGCCGTAAAGCAGACTTGCTGAACGGGGAAGGTGGCTGGATGGACCTAAGAACGCCGACACAAAATGCTCAAGGAGCTCACGCAAAGACAGCTGCTCATCCTACAGAAGTTGAGGGAAAGAACGAAAAACCAAGTTTTGTTTCTATAAATGTTGAGACAGTCCCAGTGAAATGTAACTAAAGGAGGGGGGGGGGGGGTTTAAGGGGGCACTTGCCCCCCTCTGGAAAAGCAAAAAAAAAAAAAAGGAGAAAAAAAAGAAAGAAAAATCGCCCAAAGCCAATGATGAAACAACGAATTGGAAAATGTGATTACAATCCAGTTCCTGGATAGTATTTTGTGCATTCTAAAACCATGAGGTAGGAGTCTGTGACACGTTGAATGTTTGTACATGACAAGCAGCTGCGGTACCATACTGTAGTCGCAAAGTGACATGAACATAAATTTTGCACTGTAAGTCATTGCAAATACTTTTCGGAAAGTTTTGCTTTTATTTTTGGGACTCGAGTCTCATTAGCCTTTGCTCGAGCCTTTGAACTACAGAACATCTCCAAGATTAGGTGCTCTAGTCAATGGCTCAAAATTATAAAGAGTTTTGCCTTTGATACTTGTTATAAATTTTGAGCTACTTGCTACCGCAGCTATAAGTACAAATTCATACTGTGTGCCCTTACCTTGACTTCAGCTTTATCACCAATTTTGTCATCAGGAAACTCTGTCAATTCAGCCTGAAGGAGCAAAAAGGATCAGGATTAAAAGAAATAATTAGTCCAGTGACGGCTTATAAAGAGATGTCACTAAAATTAAGAGTTTTTCTTCTCCTAGTGGGCATTTCCAGCGTTATGAAAGGAAGGGTAATGTCCCCGACAGAGCCAATTAACCAGGATATCTAAGTAATGATTCAGAGAAATGATCCAAAACTCCTAGTCTGTAATCTCCTTGACCATTACTAGATGATGGATGTATGAGATTTTGAAAAACACATTTTCAGGTTTATTCACTGAGCTCTTAAAAGTTCTGTCACAGACATTACATAACGCTAGAATTGCCCTACTAGAACAAAAATGTAAGGCCCTCCTAAAAGCTGTACCACTCTTAAGGCACAAGCAGTTGCATTCGGTTTTTTTTTAATTTCTTAGGGTAAGTTTGCAACATTTTGAGTAAACAATTAATACCACCGTTTTTAAGATCAACAAACCTGTTCATGTTTGGATTTGTGGAAGAGGGTGACGATCCTGGCATTGCCATAGCTTGTCAGTAGGATCCAGAGAATGGGGACGGTTAACGGCAGCAGAGGGAGTATCGTATTGATCTGGAAATAAAAAAAAATAATCCAGAATCAGAATAAAGATTAATCATCAACGTGCCCAAGTGGATCTACAAAATATTTCTTTAAAAATCTGACAGGACTTTAGTAAACTTTCCCCCATGTAAAAAAAAACTCTTAGCATAACTTTTGTTAAAAATTTGTTTAAGGACTATTTACAGAACCTTAAAATGGTGGTTGTGTTTAAAATTCCATAACTTGAAAAGTACAGGAGTGATTTGAATAAATCTTGTACTAAAAGAAAGCTTATGAATTGGGCTTTCATATCCTGGATTTTGAAAGTGCTATAAGAAGAACTTCCCTAAAACAATGGTCCCAATATTTGGGTTTCGGGGTTTTTTTTACTCACCCTGTACAAATAATTCAAGTAATATATGGTTTACTGAAGAGAAATGGACAGATGGAGAATAGACAGATAGATTGACGGATGTTAAGGGACAACAAAAGGGTCCCACTGGTTTATATTCTGCTTTGTTGCAAACCTAACAAAAACACGCACAAATTCTGCAATCTGCAATTATACACTTACGGGTAAACTGATGAGCATTTCAGTCCAGTGGCCGACATCGTCTCTGACCAACACAAAGCGTAGGATGTTGGCAAGCAATGATACACCCTGCATAAAAAAGATTTATATAAAAACAAAAGTGTCATACATGTAGTTGCAATTTCATCATAGACGTGACTTGAAGCTTTGATTGGTGAACTGTATACAGATATGGTTTGAGGGTGGATAGTCGATATTAGCTCCCCAGGTATTGGAAGTTGACAAACTAGTTCCCGAGGCAAAAATCTCGTAATAAACCACGATATACATGTTTTATTATACCTCATACATATCCACCCAAATTTTGTCGAGTTACGCATCAGTTATCTCAGCAAAACATGGCTGCGCCAATCTCTTCATGTAGTTAGGATTATGTTAGCAGGTGCGCACTACCCCCCTGTGCTAAATCTAGAAATACCAGAGACAACTGCAATAAATATCCATTTACCAATGCAAAAGGTAGTATCCATCTCTCGGCAATGCCAATACACACGGTCCGTTTGACTTCAAGCAGTGGGTACGGCTTACCGTTGTCCCTCTGCAGACAGGCCCTATAGTAAAAATGAAACCAACTTTTACAAAATATTCTTGTTTTCTGTTGAGGAGGCATAGGCTGAGGTGGTATGGTCACTTGGAGAAGAAGGAAGATGCCAGCTGGGACAAGAGGTGTACCAACATAGTCGTGGGAGGGCCCACACCCGTCGGCCGTCTGCGGAAGATGTGGCAGGGTTCCGTTTCTGATGACATGCGTCTGCTTGAAGTCAATGCGAGGGACGCGACGGACAGGGCCAAGTGGAGAGGAGCCATAGAAAGAAAACAGGCCAACCCAGAACAGACTGGACATGCTGGACAACGGCCTCAAAACCGACGATGATGATGATTTCGCCCTTGAAATCATTTTACAGTGCTAACAATAATTACAGAAGATGAATGGCGGCCAAACAATGACCATGATTTTGAAAATGAACATAATTACATCCATGACAAAGCTTGCCCATGAAAGTCCTTGACAGGGACTATGGCTAACCAAGATGGCCACAGCAACACTTCCCACATTCATGACCACTGCTCCTAGTAAGTGGCCATGACTATGACTATGACTAGGACCAAATGATCATCACTGTGAATTTTTCGGGACCATGACCACAATACAGCCTGTCTCCAAAAAAATGGTACAATCAGAAAAAAAATTGGTTAAATATGAAATTTCAAAATAAGTCATTCTTACTTGGCATAATATTAAAGAACAAAGACTGGGCTTTCCAATAGTGTTTGTTTGGTCTTACTTGCTTTTGTCAATTCAGAGATATAATCAATTTAGTGCGATACACCAATATCGATTTTGTGCCACTTTTATGCATGGGCAGAGTTGTTTCGAGTACTGTGCCATGCTGTCTTGAAGCTTACAAAAGATTGCAACTTGGCAAAAGAAACAAACTCGATTTTTGTGTTCCACAGTAAACTTGAGTTATCTCTGGATTGACAAAAGCAAATGAGATGAAACAAAAAGTATTGGAAAGCCTGGTCTTTTTTCTTTAATGTGATGCTCAAAACGACTTACTTATGTTGAGATTTAATATTGAAAAAAAATCGTTTTCGATTGTACCATTTTTTTTTAGACAGGCTGTAGTAACAACTGTCAAGACCATGGTCCTGATCCCAGTGACACAACTTTTCTACCAAAAGTCGCACTGCATCATATTACATGTCCATTACAATGAACCCAAGGCATTCAAAATGACAAAGGCCATAAGCTCGATAAGACGGTGATAATGTCAATGACCACAATGACGATGGCAATGACAAGAATGACAAATGACAAATATGAGGAACAGAAATAAACCTCTCACCTGAGATGCGGTATGTACAGTGTTTCCATCACGATGAACTTGACCGGCTTGAGCGGCTGGCGTGCCGTGGGGACACCGCAGGCGTCAAAGGCTCTCTGCTGGAATTTCTGGCCCTTCTGTAGCTCTATGCTGTGATCCTGAGGGGACGTAAAACAAAGTAAAGATCCTAATGAATCAAAATGTTCCGTGATGGCACTGGTTTTTTTTTTTTGCCACAAGGTGAGTGATGTGAGTGCTCACACTGTGGCAGCAATGAAATATCGTTTAAAGCTATAGTCCATCATTTGCAGCCATCCGAAAAGTAACTGGCGTAATTATTGTTGAAAAACAAACTTGGTTGAAAGATAGTAAGGGAACTAAACTCCCTGTGAAATTATTCTTTCTTGGAAGCTGTCATTTTGAAGTAATCAACGAAAGAAGGCCTTTCCAACGGTGTGTCTTAAGATGCACCGTAGGAAAATTTAAATTAGTAGTTCGTTTTGTTATTCGGCAAAGCGTGCGCAAGCATTGGCACGACGCACACGCGTGCACGGTTGCTATAATTTGTCGGATCAGTGCGCGACATCGCGTATAGCTGCAATTCAAGACAATTCAAAACACGATTCAATAACTTTTGATTTGAAATTGAGATCCTAGAATGCTGTTTTTCTCGGAATATACAGCTGAAGCTTAGCTGAAACTTCATCAGGTTAGTTGTTCAGTAGCCTTCATTAGATTTTGAACACTTTTGTTGCTTCAAACGAACAAAATGCACAAATTACAAATGATGGACTATATCTTTAAAAACAGTCACATGATTGATTTTGACTGCTGTGATGTGATAGTGTAGCTGAAGTTTTGTCAGCCAGGGAAGAAGGGCCAGTAATGATGCAAGTCTGAAACTGTTTATGGACGGTTTCTTACATCATAATTGCAAACCATGGTGGGCGAGGCCTGGCCGGGCTTCAAGAGAATGACGTCATCCTTGACCAGCAAGGCAGTGGGCAGACTGACCAGGTGACCGTCGCGGTACGTCCACTGCTCTGTGATGGACTGGGTGCTGGGTTGAAACAGTGAGGAGTAGACGTCTGTCGGCCAGTGGATTTCGCTCGCTATCAGTTCTTGGAAACATAAGAAGTTGAGATTTTGCAAGAATTGTTGGCTGAGATAGTAGGAATTTTTTTTTTTTTTTTAATAAATCAAGTTTTTTTTAAGTCACTTGGTGAATTCATCCTTAAGGCTTTACAAGAGGATCACTTTTTCAATTTGCACATATCTAGACAATTCAAGCTAATTGTTTATTGTTTAGCAAGTTTAGAAATAACAATAAGCAACATTTTGAATATAAGTACTGTAATTCAACTAAAACAAGACAATGAATAACAAAACAAAACTATACCACTTTACAGTGTGGGCCAAATGATAAATTATGCATAAACGCAACAAAAAGTCATCAATAAGCCATTTGCGAGTAACCTATACCCTTTGGGATTTACAATTGAAAAACATCTGGTACACTGACTTGCTCAAAATGCTTAGCACATATTTTAACTTTGAATTCTCCAGACCAAAGACACTGTTGCTAATCACATGATTCGGGGCAAGCTCTTGCATAGTTACGTAAGAGACGCTCAGCACCAATACATTGTTCACAATGGATGAGAATGGCACAAAGACACCAGACCATGCCGGAGCTGGGGGTTGCTAGCTTAAGGCTTGCCCCGAATCACATGATATAGTAACAGTCTCTTTGGTCGGGAGAATGCAAAGTTAAAACGTGCAAAGCATTGGATAGAGTCAGCGTTCCAGATTTTATTCAAATTTAACTCGCAAACGTCTTATTGATAGCTTAGACTGAAGCAAAATAACTGTGAAAATAAATAAAAAGTACAGATAGATGTGGGGAGTGTGTGGCCTAGTGGTTAGGGTTCGTGACTCATGATCAGAGGGTCCGGGGTTCGAATCCAGCCGCTGGTCATATATTGTGTCCTTGGGCAAGCCACTTAACCCCCACTTGCCCCTTTCCACCCAGGAGTATAAATGGGTACCGGCATTAGCTGGGGAGTAACCTGCGATGGACTAGCATCCCATCCAGGGGGAGTAGAAATATTCTCAGTCGTTTCATGCTACTGAAACCGGAGATAAACGCCGGCCTGATGAGCCACATTGGCTCGGGACAGACTTTACTTTTACAGATAGATGTACTAGTATAGTACAAGGACACTACTTAGACTTTTGCAGGTTACTGAATAAATTAAACATTGCAAGAATAATAAAATTATTATAAGAATCTACTACCTCTCAGTTTGGTCAGTACATCCTTGGTGTGGTTCACAATCTCCATTCTCCTCAGCTGACCGTCCCACCGCGCCGTGAAGACATTGACGACCACGAGAAACGCCAGGACAGCCGACTCCAATATCAGGGACCTGTCTTCGGAGAACGCCGTGGCCACTATCCTCAGGACAACTGCCGCGATCATCAGGAGGGCGCTGGTCCAGTGTAGGACGGTATCGGTGGACGGGGCCCAGGTGGTGGGACAAGCAAGGGTCCGCTTGCGATGTCGGAGGGCGCCCTCGTGGGACTTCAGCTCGTCCTCGATGACGCCGCTGAGGTGCTGCAGGGCCACACTGGTGCACAGACCCACCGGTTCCACCAGGTTGATCTGCAGAAATATAGTGAATGGCAAAATTCACTGTTTTTTTAATTGAGTAATGAGACCCAAAGTTAACTTGCAATATGTCCCCATTAACTGCAGGGATTAAAATACCCACTGGACCACTGGACTGAGTTGAGAGATTAAAATGCAGTTCCAGTGCTTTCGGGAGTCAGGTTGGAGTTGCATTTTTTGTCTCGCCTTTCACTGTGACCAGGGTTCGATTCGTCCCCTGGCCACATGTGGCCATGGATTGGGTTTTCAGTCTCTACCTGATTCCGAGGGTTTTCCCCAGAATGTTTTTTGGGGGGTTTTCCTCTGAAACAGTAATTTCTTCTCATTGTCTTCTTTCAATAGGTTTCTTCAGGCTTGCAAGCTACAGTGCTTTTGAGGAATCCTTGGTTTTATTGCCAGAAATTAATAAATAATAATAACAATAAACCGGTATAATTATGCAATGTAACCAGGGATCACACCTGAAGTCAAAATGCTAGCAACATTTAAATGGCAATGCCACAAAAAACATAAACATAACACATTTAAATTACCCCCCCCCCCCCCAACCCCCTCTGCTGGGTGACCCTAATTGATCCCCCCTCTCGCCTATGTACCCCCTTTAAGCCTATCTGCGCCCCTAACAATTGCAGGTATCTAGGTAGACACACTCACCCTGTGCTCCATGGTGAAGACTGCCAAGAAAACGCTGCCTCTTGTCCTAATCAGTTTTCTTGATCTCAATCCTCTGTAGGAACATCATCATTTGGACCTAAACATAGTAATTACTTATCTAATCAATGGCAACATTTTTCAATCATGAATGCAACGTGGGAGTGCCGATCTTTCCTTAGCTCAAAAGCCAGGCAAATTACCATCTTTATAAACATCTTCTACTGCCGATGTCCAAGATGTTTATAAAGATGGTAATTTGCCTGGCTTTTGAGCTAAGGAAGGATCAGGCATTCTGAGAATGTCCTTATCAATGGGGAAGAATGTACTACAAACAGATGTTTTGCATTCTAACTGTGCATAAAATAATGATCATGTATCACAAACAATACAACTCAGCTGGAGGGAAGAATGAGTAAATTATCATAATTACGACTCATTGTTAAATTTTTTTTTGATGTGACCATGCAGTGATTGAAAATGAACTAATTTTTTGTGCAGATGTCCATGCCTTTCAAATGTGTGGATTTTTTATTTTTTTTTTAGTTGATAATTTTTTGAGCACAATTGAGTCAATAACATTTCCTTATACCCGATGACACTGTTGCTATGGTAATGGTGCAGTTTTGGACCCTGTTCCATACATCAAAGAATGAAAAGACACTTTATATTTTGGAACTTAACAAAATAGTTTGGGCTGTCGAGCGCAACTTATCAACTTACCGCCTTTTTTAACATTTGGACATGGTCTGGCGATATCACCAGACCATGACCGAATGTTCAAAAAGGCGATAAGTTGGTTCCAAGTTACTCGGACTAACAAGTAACATACAAGAAGTAACATACGGACATCATCGCAGGAAAAAAAGATGGATTTTGTTTTTGGAGGGGGAGGGGGACTATTTTGACGTTGGTGGCGCCACTTACACCCCCATTATACTACTCGAAAACAGGCCACATACATCACCAAGGTCAAATCGTGGGACTAAAAAAACCAATTACAGCCCCCCCCCCCCCTCTCCCCAAGGCGCCCCCCCCCCCCCCCCCCCTTTGCCTGAAAATGGGTGCCGCCACTGGGCATAGAGCAAGGAACAGTAGGCCTACGTTTGGGCTTTTTTGTATAAGAGTTTTTTTAAGAAACTATCAGAATAAAATTATTGAATGAAAACATCGCGAATTTTACCTTTACCGTCTGAAACCGTGCTAAGAAAGAAGTCAATGACGAAAAGTACCCAAATAAGTCATCTACCGCCCTCTGTTGGCTGCTATGAAACACATAAACTTGTTTCCAGTCCTTCGACTTTCGATATCAGTGATAATGTCCAGGGGAAAAAAGTTATTAAAAACAAAAACAAAGAAGAAAAAGAAACAAAGTGGAATGAAATATAAAAGGCCTTTTTTTCGGAGCAACGTTACCTTGGAAATTATTATACGTTTGATTTCAGCTTTGAGATAAATGGCTCTTAATATTTTTCTGTCGAGTTAAAAGAATAATAATAATTACAGTTCGAGCCTATTTGTTTTCTATAGTTTCCAAGATGTCGGCCGGTAAGCAAAGAGGAGTCGCTAAAGGTGGAATGTGGAACACGCAAACTCCGCAATACAGTAATGAAACTCAGCAATTGTTAAAAGGTTTGTATCTTAAGGTTCTCATGCATGTGTGTGTCTACTTACAGGGTAAACCGTGGATAAATGTGGAAGATAATGGAAAGACAATGTTGTTGTTATGACGACCTTTTTATCGTACAGTGACACTGACAGTGTGATCACTCAGTGGTGTCGGTCATACTAAACAGCGTCAACACAGCGTCAACACACTCCAAAGCGTCAACACAGCGTCAACACAGCGTCAACACATCCAAAATCCATTAAAATTGACAAAAGCAGTATGTAACCCATACAGTATGGACAGAAACAAGATTTGTGCTTAAAATCAATAGGTTAAACGTCTGAAAATCGCGATTTTTAGTTCAAGAAAATTGGCTCTCCGTGCCGCTCCGAAATCGGCTGCCGAACACCCGCCATGTTGCCTCAGTGGCAGCGCGGACCATACCATTATTCTAAAGGGTGATAGCGTTGTACAATAAACCAACAGAGAGGGACGCGGCCGGGGTCGCCAGTGTTAAAAATACGCAGTGGCTATTGTTACGGCAGCCGTAACGCATTTCCCATTTTCTATCGTTACGGTAGACTGCAACCTGGCAACTTTTATAAAAAAACATGACAAGAAAATATAAAATTAGAAGGAAAAAAGTGAATTTGAACTTTATGAAATTCGGACTTTATTTCCCTTTTAAAAAAAATCCTCCAAAGCCTCAGGTTAGAAAAGGAAAAAAATTCGAGTGCAAAACTGAGATTCGAACCCGCAACCTCGCGGTGCAAAATCCTACCCTCTATCGGCTGAGCTGGCGCACTGCTCGATAAAACGTGGGGAAACAAATAATTATATACCCGCGTGCGTATCAAAAAAATATCGTAGAGGGCGCTAAACAACGAGTGCCGTAACGATAGCCACTTCGTTAAAAATATCCTATTTGGGGTAATACCAAAAGATGTCATTAATTCAAGATATCAAGATTTCAATAAAGTAAAACCAAAACATAAACACAACTCACAAAGTAATGATCTACCACTCCTCCGATCCTTAGTCCTCACACAGATCTGGTATCCCTCTGTCTAGTCTGCAGCAAGGCGCCCTCTGTTGTTTATGACAAGATAATGTCATTACCTACACACCCCTACTTGAAATGGTGTAGTCCAAGCTTTGTGCGAAGTCAAGATGGTGGACAACGGCCGTGCAAGTTAAGGTCATTTTTTTTCGCGTGAAAATACGATATTTTTAACAACGAAATGGAAACTCAATCCAATGGAAATTCTCTTTTATTGTATGTTTCACAATTATATGCCCTTTTTGTCAATTCAGAATGTGTTTTGGATGTGTTGACGGTGTGTTGATGCTTCTGTCATGTGTTGACGCTGTGTTGACGCTGTGTTGACGCTGTTTAGTGCGACCCGTCATGTTAGCTGGAGTTACCCAGCCCTGAGTTTTATCATTGGGTTGTCATCTAGGGCTGGAGCGCATTTTTCTCAAAACTTGTAGTATTTGCAAAAAAAATTTGGAAAATGTTCAATTTTGTCCCCGTTACACACTAATTGCAACTGCAACTCACCCCAAACTTGCCTGGAATAACCATTACACAGGTCCTTGAAGTAAAAAACGATCCACGATGAAGATTCAGCCTACAATTGCAGTGAAAACAGGAGGAATAACCGCTAATTTGACAACCTTGCTGGATTGGCCAGGACCGCTATTGGTTTGTGCACAAAAAAAATTGTGTACAATGAATGGCGGTCGATTAACAGGCACAGAGAGCGATCGCTGTCAACTACTCGTTTTTGCCGGCTGCGCTGGCTGTTGGCGCATGACGTCACGCGGAAGCGTAACACCCGATGACTGTTTCATGCACTAGTATAAGGTTTACCACTCGCATCACAGCTTTGGTACTGGAACCGCAACCAATAGTGCATGAAACAGTCATCGGGTGTTAAGCTTCCGCGTGACGTCATGCGCCAACAGCCAGCGCAGCCGGCAAAACGAGTAGTTGACAGCGATCGCTCTCTGTGCCTGTTAATCGACCGCCATTCATTGTACACAATTTTTTTTGTGCACAAACCAATAGCGGTCCTGGCCAATCCAGCAAGGTTGTCAAGTTAGCGGTTATTCCTCCTGTTTTCCTGTTTTCACTGCAATTGTAGGCTGAATCTTCATCGTGGATCGTTTTTTACTTCAAGGACCTGTGTAATGGTTATTCCAGGCAAGTTTGGGGTGAGTTGCAGTTGCAATTAGTGTGTAACGGGGACAAAATTGAACATTTTCCAAATTTTTTTTGCAAATACTACAAGTTTTGAGAAAAATGCGCTCCAGCCCTAGATGACAACCCAATGATAAAACTCAGGGCTGGGTAACTCCAGCTACAGTCATGTCAAAATTATCTCGTTTCGCCTCTGTACCGCGACCTATAAAATGCTACATGTAGTCTGGCACGCGGTATTACCGCGACAGTAATAACTCGTGCACGCATGTTCCATGTTGCTGTGTTGTGTGGAGCGGGATCGGCCACTAATAAATTATAATTTAAATATTCGAAGTGGCTATTGTTACGGCAGCCGTTGTTTAGCGCCCTCTACGATACTTTTTTGATACGCACGCAGGTATATAATTATTTGTTTCGCCACGATTTAGCGAGCAGTGCGACAGCTCAGTCGATAGAGGGTGGGATTTTGCACCGCGAGGTTGCGGGTTCGCATCTCAGTTTTGCACTCGAATTTTTTTCCTTTTCTAACCTGAGGCTTTGGAGGATTTTTTCTAAAAGGGAAATAAAGTCCGAATTTCATAACGTTCTAATTCACTTTTTTCCTTCTAATTTTATATTTTCTTTTCATGTTTTTATAAAAGTTGCAGTACTACCATAACGATCGATAGAAAATGGGAAATGCGTTACGGCTGCCGTAACGATAGCCACTGCGTTAAATTTTTTGCATGCAATTGTGTCTGCCAAAATTGAAACAAATTCATTTATTTCATATTTAAACAAATGTGTATTCAGTAGCAATGTTGGATGGCAAATTAAAGTTTGTTTATCAAACTAGAAACTAAAGTTCTGCACATAAACTTATCCTTTATTAAACAAACATCGATCGGCATTGTTTTCAGAAGTAGGACACAATGGAGACTCCGTAGAACGACATTTTCCATTCATGCGCGAATTATCATGTATCATAAATTAAGGCTTCTCTGTCTAATAATTTAAAGCGAATCAATAAAAATTGAGCATCGCTATTTCTGAACTACAGTCGTTTTCCTAGTTCCGGATCACAAACATAATTAAGTCTGCTCTCGACTAAGTGGGGGAGATACTACAAAATTGTAGTATCTTCCCCACTGTACGAAAACGACTGTACTCTTCTTCTTTCATTCCAGAAGTACGCAAGGTGTGAAATTTTTTTAAATATTGTCTTTTTGTTTTCCTTTTTTGTTGTTGTTTAGTTATGATGCAGGAATCTAAGTTGAATGCTTTCCAGCAGAGGCAGCTGAAGGATGCGCTGAAAGGTGAGGCCACCATTTGAGAAAAAAAAAAAAATCACCCCCACAGCGTTTTTTGGCCCTATCTCAATTTCAACCTCTGCCCAGAAGCGTCTGCTTTTGACAGAACAGGTCACATATGTGACATAATAATCAGGAGTGTGACCAAATGTCTCGATGTTAAAGTGAAGGTTTTGCACCTTAAAAAGAGAGAGAGGACACACCACTAATGTTGCAGATTTGCATCTAGTGCCACTTTAATGCCATGAAACTTCCAAGGATTCCTTATTACTGTATAACAAAACCAACCTTTGAAATAATAGCAATAATAATAGCAGGCATTTATATAGCGCTTTTACGTCGCAACGGGGTATCAAAGCGCTTTACAATTATTATTTTCCCTGTTTCCACAAGCAAACACTCCTGAAACCTTCTCAACTCCCTGGGGAGCATACATGGCCGGTCCATTTCAGCACTCTTGGCCGTAATCAACCTGTAACCATCTCTGCCCTCGTAGGTACCACATCTACTCCTGGGTAGAGAGAAGCAATGAGTGACAAAGTGCCTTGCGCAAGGGCACACACACACCATAACCCCGGGCTGGACTCGAACCCTCAACCTGCAGAATTACCTGCAGACCACAAATTCATTGCTCTAGACCACTAGGCCACGGCACTCCAAACATGCCTCCATGTATTTTCATTTTTATATACCTAGCTTAACTTCAGTCCTGTATGTAAATTGTGTTTTCAGGAGGAGGTGCTCTACCAATGAGGTGTCATCCATCTACGAGTTCCAGGCCGTCCGCCCCTTCCCCACCCAAATCCCAGAGTGTCCGAGTTGACCCTAGGGGTCACAGCAGTGGGCTGAGAAAGAAAGAGGACATCGAAGACTCCGGTGCCTACGAGAGACCTCAGTACAGACCCAGCCCACAGAGTGAGTTCTAAACTAAACATTTTTTTGGCATAGTGGGGTTTTCTCCATCGTAAGCGATCCTAAGATACTCCAAGACAAACTTATACAATTTACAGAAATTACAAATTTGTGAGATCTGGGCCAGATTTTAATGTCTTGCTCAGCATATGATATTCTATCAAAGGCACATGGGAACATTTCAAATTATTGGAAACGTACATGTGCCTCCTGATTTAACAAGAAAATCCTTGCTCAAAGTGAAGATAGAACTGGTACCAAGTACCCTGTCAAGTTATTACACCTGAAATGGTATTTTTCAGAATAAAACCATCATTGAAGGTGTACACACAGTGCAAGCACAGTTTTTGTTACGTGCGTTAGCAATAGAATCCAGTTAGGAGACCCCCAAAAATTGTGCATACGTCTTCTCTCTTTCTCAAAATGTATCGTATCCTCTGAACTGAAACTTCAGCAAGTTAGTTGTTATGCACCCTTCTTAACCAGTTGAGGCCGGGTTTATTGTGACGAGAACGGACCGAGGCACGGGTTTAATATTCACTCGACTGCAATGCCAGACGGGTCCTTGGGCTGCAGAGTAATATTTCCGGCCTCGGTCTCTGGCTGTGGCTCGCTGACAGATATTTTCCGAGCCTCACTCGTTGCTGGTTTTTCAGTCATCCGATCTGACTTATAGGAAAACGTTTGCGTGTGTACACGTCCTCTGGCGCGAACTGTAAGTTAGTTTTCAGTAAGTTAGTTGTTTCAAACCAGAAAAAAAAATGCACAAAAAAGCAAATGATCATATGTACCTTTAACAGAACGTTTGTCAATTTCACGAAGACGGAAAGTTGTCAACACAGCAAAGTTGCATTGTTTTCTGAAGCAAAAATTATTGAAAGATATGATGCAAAATAGGAATGGGGAATAAATCTCCATAAATTTGCAAGCATAAGCACACATAGGCCATGCCATGTGCTGAGGATGAGCACATTTTTTAATTGTAGCTATTAACAGATCGTGCAAGTTACCATTAAGGATCTTTTCAAATTCCTGCACCATTTTCTTTCTTCACAGAATCACTGGAAAAGGAGAAGAATAAGTTACAGAACATCATGACGTACGGGGAGGACAAACCACCAATCTCAGAAAAGAGAAGGAAAGAACTACTCAGGGTGCCGACCCCGGAACCAGAACCAGACAGATTTGCAGAATGTAAGAAATAAGGACTGCCTTTGCTTTTACCTAAATTTATGCTTCTGTGATCACGATTCATGCTGTTTTTCATTAATTTCCCCAATGGTAAAGTGAATTGAAAGTCATCAATGAACCACAATTGTAAGCTCATTCAGTTCACTCTTAGTCACAATTCAGAAGTTCAACCCAATTCTGAAAATAACTTGAATTTCATTAAAAGAAATGTTGTTTGTGTGTCAGAGGGCACAACCTTAATTTAACCCTCCTATGCAAACATACATTATGTGCCAAGTTGTCCTTTCAGTCAAAATCAATCAAGGACTGTTTTCAACAGTTAAAAGCTCCCAGCCTACATATTAAAGCAGGATTGACTGGCTGTGACTGTTTATATAACTTGACACAGCTATGCTTTGACTGTAGGTGATTGATAAGACAGCTGTGTCAACAGTTTCCTGCTTTTGTCTGTTGACTGAAATTGACCAGTCACAGTGCTTGCATGAAATATGATCTGACTGTTGGTGACTAGCCTGTGTAAAAGGTGTGGCAGAGGAAGTGGATGGAATTTGTCTGTGACTGTTTTAATAAACAGTAGGAGGTTTAATAGAAATAAAAGAAAAATAGAAATTTAAAAAAAAATAAAAGGCTAAATGTTTCGATCCTGGTAGAACCTTTGTCAAAAGACAAAAAGTAAGGTTAGTTATTGGCTTATTTGTTCATTCACAAAATTTGGAGTAATCAGCAGATTAGACATATAAATTGAAAGTTGCATAATGGCATTGATGTAGAAGGTGTACTTTCTTTGTCCAAATCTACAGTGGAAAATGAGATCAGGGAGCGGGCCGAATTTCTAGAAGACATGAACCGACTCGGCAAAGGCAAAGAATTCCAACCCATCATAGCTACGGAAGTATCACAGGTCAGTATGAGAATCTAAAAGCTAGCTAGATGTTTCATTACTTGTGGGTAGTTGAGTGATTCAGCAGTGTTAAATGTTTACAGCAAATGTGACGATCAGTCTTCTAGATCTAAGTTAAGTTACTCACAAGCCAATCACAAGGCAATCACAAGCCAATCACAAGGTAAATAACACTGCAATTATACCAGGCAGTCATAAGGTAATCACAAGTCAATCACAAGCCAATCACAAGGCAATCACAGGGCAATCACAAGTCAATCACAAGTCATCATAAGGCAATCACAATTCAGAATTTGCAACAGCAGTACAGGGGTTGAACTTCAGTCTTCACAAGTCCATCACAAATCATCCGTTCAGGTGAAGCAACTTAGTCATTCCTTTGTTACCTTTCATCCCTTGTGGATGAAGACTTGCGATTGGACTTTGTAAAGGTTTCCAGCCCATCCATTGCCCCTATGATTTCTATTCTAAAACTTGAGCTCAAAAAATATCTTTCTTACAGACATGACCTCAGTGTGAAGTGGTAAAAATGATGAATCTGAAAATTGTTTGTTCAAAATCGGCTTTGGCCCTGATAACATTGGACTAAGAATGTAAAGCTTCGTTTTGAATATATGAGCTGCATTTGGCAATTTGGCAATTTTGCCAAAGACACAATTAACAATTGTTGACTGCTGTGATATGGGATATGATGTTTTTAACACCTGACGGGCGCATAGCACCCGAAGCGAAGCCGAGGGTGCTATGGTGCTATTCTACAGCATATCCCACTACACAGCAGTCAACAATTGTTTTGTTATATCGTGCCAATAACTCAAAAAGATAAATACCTGTAACTTACTGCCTGAGAAATAAATTAAATCACTGCAATGTAACCTTTGATAACTGAAGGTTTTGGTGTCCTACCGGACATGAGACTGAGCGTGTGACGTTGCAGTTCTTATTTCGCAAAGCTAGCGCACCGGCAGGTTCCACACGTCAGCACAATTTGAAGGAGTTGCCAATCACAATCAATTTCTTCTCGTAAATAAGTTTTTTGGTTTTTTTTTCATTCAGAAATTGCGTGAAATGGAAGTCATCGACAAGAAACGGACGGCTCAACTCCAGCAAGCTATCCAAGCTAAGGAACGGCAAACAGCAAATCCTCAGCCCACAGAGGGAGGGGATGGTAACTGATGGAACAGCAGGAATTATGTACATAATAACGGATCATATTGTACATATACATTATGTACTATATTTTTAAGTTACATTTTTAAATTTTGGGAGTTCAAAGATTCCATGCCCATTCAATAAATAAAAAAATAAATAAGTAGGAATTCCATGTGATTTGCCCATTACATCCTTTGGGTAAGCATTGCAGAATGTACACTTTTCTAATCATGTCAAGACTAAAATAGCCAGTTAACCACTTTACGCTGGGACTATTTTTGCCAAAAATATCATTTTTTGCAAAAGGCAAAAGTTTCTAGCCATCTTTTGATATACAGCCAAACACCACAAACACTGATTCGCAAGTGTCATTTCAACAGTATTTGTACGATATTTCTTGCTGAAACATCATATGTTACAATACTCCTGGGGTATGCACTGGAGTGTAAATTGTACAATAGACCGTGCACAACGGCCAATTCAAGATCAACACACTGTCCGCCTCCACAGAATTTGTGTGTGTGTACAAAAGGCACGAGGGATTAGCGTGTATAGACGTCACCCGGAGGCAAGTCGAGGCAATCTTGACGTCTTAACCCGTCAACCGTGCCTACGTGTTATCATGTCCTCCGACGCGAACTGGTTAGAAGCTTTTGATGGGAGATAAATTAACAATGTCTTGTTGATTATAAATTGATCTGTTCTCTCTTAGTCCTTTTTGTTTGGGGTGGGGGAGTGGGAAAATGTTTTAATAAAAATAAGGTAGTGGTCCTCACTTTCTTAAAACAGGAACAAAAGTATCCCAATGCAGTCACACCACTGATTTTTCTAGTACACAATTTTATTTTGTTATTTGACATATAAAATAAAATAAAAGAACGGTTCATGATTTGCCACCATTAACCAACCAAAAGATTGGATATATTGATGAAAAGATATGCACCTTGTTGCATGTCTATAGACTTTTGTGCAGTTCTGTTCCAGAATGCCGTCCACGCATATTCTTGTACAGTGATGTTAATTTATTCTGGTTTTAGTTCCATATTGTATTTTTATTTCAATCAAATTCCAATTTTTGTAATGTGCTTAGCTCGAGTGTGTATTTATAAATGAATGTTACTAATTAATGAGAAATAAAGCCATTTCTTAGACAGAATACACATACTTGATTCCTGACTGCGTGATGTGAACCCTACCCCCCCCCCCCCCCCCACAGCCCCCCCTTCCCCCCTTGAGTGATTTACTAGAAAATTCCACTTGCAAAATCCATTACCATATGGTAAACTCAACACCCAAACTGTTGGACTCTGATTATGGTGGTATGCCTGACCCCATGTAAAGCGTAATCAGTTTACTAGTGCAGTACTCACTCCAACAGAATCAAACAAAACATGCAGTTGGATTTTGAAGGGTTGGGGATGGTTGGGGTTAACCCAGCAGGGATATCCTCCTATATTACAATGCATTAAAAAAACCTACTTGATTATTTCAAAAGTTTTATTTCTGTGCCCCTAACTGCCCTTCCTGTTTCTCCCTGTACCACCCAATTGCCCCAGATTTGTTGGTTTGATTCATCAGAAAATAAATACAATGTAATACAATGTAGTGCAGGTGGTAACTGGTTAAATCCACAGGCATGCAACTGGGAATTTAGAAAATACAAGGAAATTCCAAACCACACAAGACTTTGTACAGTGTTTCTCAATTTGTAATTGAAAGTAAAAAGAAGTAAAAGAGAAGTAAAAAAAACGAGGAAATCAGCGGATCCAAGGAAAAGTTGCATGCCTGAATCCAACTCCCAGACTCTATCCAAAACCATCATATTGTCTTCATCCATCCTACTGCAGTAACCGATTGGCACGTTATATTTGGAAAACTTGGTACATCAAGCTCATCAGTGTTAAAAAAATGTATCCATCAAAAAAATGCAAAACCCACTCACCAGAGCTCCCACGTGTCTGGGGTTGTTCTAAAATCCCCTGGACCCCCACGACCCCCTCAACCCACAACCCCCTCGACTTACGTTCAAGCCCCTCAAAACACAGTCCCTCGACCAGATCAAGCCATGGAATGTATCATTCGCACTTGCCCCCTTTTCACAACATCTTACCAAAACGAAAAATGTTCGATCTTGAAAATGAAGCATCTGGTCGAGGGAATGTTTAGAGGGGCTTGAACGTAAGTTGAGGGGGTCGTGGATCGAGGGGGTCGGGGGTCAAGGGGTTTAAGAACAACCTTGTGTCTGGGTCGTGCCCAGTACAGAATACCTTTATCATCATGTCTTAACTACTCCCTAGGGTGATTTACTGGGAACCGTCCTCATCCTTGCAAATTCCAACACCATATGGTGAACTGTGCACATAAACAGTTGGACTCTGTTTAGTTGTGCTATGCCTAATCCCACGTAAAGCACAGGCAGTTTACTAGTGCAGTACCAACAAACCCTGGTATTGGAGTCTGGCTGGTTGGGGATCACTAGGATTACAAACCATCATTTCCTAAAAGTCCTTCTGAGATCCAGTTGCAGGATCTGTCACGTAAGAGTGTCAACGGGTGTCAAAAAAAGTTCCTCTCTATCCCAAATATCTTATCTCCGCTTTCCGCTGTGCCCTCCTCGCCTGTTACCCCTCTGCTTTTTCCCCCGATGACCGAGTCGTTTGACCCCCCTGCTTTCTGTCTCCTTGTGACTACCCTTGTGACCACCCTTGTGTCTGGCTGATGAGGAGCCCCCTCTGTGCCCTGTTCTGCTTCTGTTGAGTTTGCTCTGTAGCTTTTGCAGTTTGGAGCTGCAAGACAAAAATAGTGGCAATAACATTTTGTGGAAATTGTGGTTATATTGAATTATGTCTTTCTGTCTACTGAAATGACTGAGAAACTTCCTGTTCTGATTACAAATTAAATGGAACTCTCTCAGATACATGTATATTCTGAACAACAGTCAGTTGCAATATTTGCATGATTAAAGGTAGAGTATATCATTTGCAGATATTTTCAATTATTGTTGAAAAGCATACTTGATTTAAAGATAGAAATGGCACTAAACTCCCTGTGAAATTATTCTTTCTGGCATGCTGTCATTTGAAGAAAACAAAAAGAAAGTCATTTGCAAAGATGCATCTAAAGTTAAGATGCATTTTTGGAAATTCCCGTTAGTAGTTTTTTTAAAATTCAGCAAAGCAGTGAATGAATGCGCGCAAGCGTTGACACGAGGCACATGCGCGCGCAGTTGCTATAATTTGTCAGTTCAGTGCGCGACATCGGATAGCTGCAATCGGCTAAAAGAGAACGTGTTCCGGACGCTGATTTTGGGCGCAATTCAAAACATGACTCAGCAACTTTTGAATTGAAATCAAGATCCTAGAATATTGTTTTCTCAGAATATACAGCATTCACTGAGCTAAAATTTCATCAGGTTAGTTGTTAAAAGCACCCTTCTCTAGATTTTGAGCACTTTTGTTGCTTCAAACGAAAAAAATTCACAAATGACAAATGATATACTCTACCTTTAAATACAGAGAGAGTTGTAAATAATTCGGTCACAAGTCAAATCACAAGTCCAGTCACAAGTAACAGTGGATAAACAATGGCACATAAATCTGTCACAATCATTTGTATAGCTGGTCACTTGACTTGTTACTGGATGACTTATGATTGACTTATGATTGACTTGTCTAAAGTACAAATACATCATTATTCACCCTATTAAACTAAAATAAGGTGGATGATAAAATACACTTTTCAAAAATAATTGTTTTAGACAGGGGAACAAATTCTAACAGACAATTTGTGTTGGTAAAAAAACATCAAATTGCTTGATCATAATTACTTTAAAGGGTCCATGAAATGAATTTTTTTCTGAGGATTTTTGTGACTTAAATACATTTAAAACAGCTTTCTTGCCATGTAACTATGACTTGCCACCTCCTTTGCAGCAGTAAAAGGGAGAAATTTCAACATTTTAGTTTTTATGCTAATGAAAGTTTCCATATTCATGAGCCAAAGCGTGATGTCATTCAAGGCAGAACAGCAATGTCTCCATAGCTTTGTGTACAAATATATATTAAACTTTTCTTCATTTTCTCGGAGTAAGTTCCACTTTTTACTTGTTTATCATGTTAAACAGCTTGTTTGGACGACAGTAGATGCCAATATTTCTTCAAAACTTTCTTTTGTGGGTAATTTTGAAGAACTAATTTTTGTACTGTTCATATGCACTTTTGACAAGGAGTTCCTTGTGTGACAAAAGCCAAATAGCGCCCTCTTAATGGTATTGATGAAAGGATTTGCTAATCATTGAAAAACTACGATTTTTTTGTCACTTCCAATGCAAACAAGTATTAAGATCTTGTATGTATTGTTGCAACACATAGTAATGTGCATGAAAACAAGGTGAGCTGAATTTCCACTGCATGTTTCCTTTAAAAAACATGTTATGTGTGCATTTGTACAATTTTACCTCTTTTTGTTGCTCTGAATTTTCCTGTCTTTGGCTTTTGTCTCCTTGGGTACATCTTCGTTATTATCCTCATCACTTTCATTTTCATCGTCATCATCATCGTACTCTGCTAACCCTTTGAGTCGAGACAGTGCGTTTTCTTCGACATCATCATCTTCATATTCCACCTTCCCAAGAAAGAAATCATAAAACAGAAATCATTGGCATTTTTAATCTACAAAGTTTGCCTTCATGAGGTCTTACATTGTGCAAGCTGCCTGCTACATTCACTGATAAGGCCAAACACCACAATTAAAGAATATTGCTTGCAAATGAACAAATTCCTCTTAGACACATTATCAGTAACTTGATTACAATATCATCACTGGAAGTCAGAATGAAAAATTACTTTCCTTATTGTTAGGATTTCCATTGGCTTTCATAAATAGAATGATAGAGAATTACAACTTTCTAAAAAAAAATGGGAAAATAGAGTCTTCTGTTCTGGATCCAAGATTCTGAATTTACTGTCTGATGGGACATTGTTTTGACTATTGATAAATCAACACGAACTTCACAAAGTGGTAAGTGGTAGGTTTTTTAACGATTAATCATTCAGACAACAGCTGGTCCAGTCAAAGTTTATAACCAAGTTAGGTTTTTAAATTGGGATTAATTTTATTTTACTGTTTCTTGTTCTATTGTTAAGCGCTTTGAGGAATCTTTGATTATATTGCGCTATATAAATGCTGTTTTATTATTATTATTATTATTAAGTTTCCACATGTAACTATGTCCCCATCAGCGGTATAAATACGAAAATAACTTAACCCACAAGGTGTATTTCTGTAAGGACAAGTAAAAAAATAAACCAGCTTCTCATCACCACCCGCTTCCTTTTTTCCCAGCCGCCTCCTTTTTCTTTTCTTTTTTTAAATTCATACACTTGACTTGCAATATATTTTGCACATATATTGTCTTTTTATTGGTTTTCTGCAAAATTGTACCTATGTAGAAAGAGCGACAGCCCCTTTGGACACAATTTGTATCACCAAAATAATCTAGACAATAAGCCATTTGCGAATTAAATTCGAGTAACATCTGGTACCCTGACTTGCTCGAATGCTTGGCACATTTTTACTTCGAATTCTCCAGACAAAAAAGACTGTTGCTATATCACGTGATTCGGGGCAAGCCTTAAGCTAGCAACCCCCAGCTCCGGCATGGTCTGGTGTCTTTGTGCCATTCTTACCCATTGTGAACAATGTATTGATGCTGAGCGTCTCTTACGTAACTATGCAAGAGCTTGCCCCGAATCATGTGATTAGCAACAGTGTGTTTGGTCTGGAGAATTCAAAGTTAAAATGTGCCAAGCTCTCTGAGTAAGTCAGCGTACCAGATGTTATTCAAATTTAACTCGCAATGGGTATAGGTTATTCGCAAACTGCTTATTGAAGAATCCATACACCATCTTGGACAAAAGAGAGGGAAAAAGAAAGAAAAACAAGAGCGCCAGCCTCCTCCATTTAAAAAAAAAGGATGGATGAGAAATTAGTTTATTATTTTACTCGGCTTTATTAATGTGAACATCATATGGTTTGGGCAAAATTAGTTAAAAACAGTACAGCGCACCGATACTGGAATTTGTATCCTTGCGGAGTCATTTCTTTGTTCTCGTGTACTAAAATTTTAGAGTTTGAAAGTGTAGTTGCAAAATGCTGCTATTTTAACCAGAATTAATTTCCTAGGCTGAAATTCGGACTTAATATCCCTTACATAAAATACTTCAATTTGCAACGGGTCAACACACCTTTAAAATACCTACTTTTTGTGTAAAATCCATATCTATTTCGTGATAACCTTGCGGAGACTTGTTCACCTATAGAAATTGCCCTGTGGAGACGTATACAATCTTCTGTTCCCTATTATGCACATGTCTCCACAGGGTACCGTGTACCAGATCACTGTGTCACATGCATGCCCAAACCAGTGTAACACTAGAGTATGAGTACTTCACTAGCTCCCATTGTGTAGTCCACACAAACCAAACAACAGTTCTTTAACCCTCCTATGCAAACATACATTCTGTACCAAGTTGTCCTTGCAGTCAAAATCAATCAAGTGACTGTTTTCGACCCTTAAGAATTCCCAGCCCACATAAAGCAGGAATGACTGACTGCCTTGGACTGATTAAGTAACTTGATTAATGATACAGCTATGCTTTGACTCCGGGTGAGTGATAAAACTGCTGTGACCACAACTTGCCTGCTTTATCTGTTGACCCAGTTTGACTAGACACAGTGCTTGCTTGACATACCAGTATGATCTGACTACTGGTGACTAGCCTTTGTTAAAAGTATAGCAGGGGAAGTGGAAGTGAATTTTGACTGTACATGACAGGTTAACAGGTTCTAAGAGGGTGCATAACCCACCTTGTTCTCCCCGATGCCCCCGTGGGCAGCCAGCAGATCCAAGGCTTCTACTGTAACTCCCCCGACTGATTCCACAGTGACTGTGTGTTCTGCATGGTCAAAGACTATGGGCTTGCTATCTTTCACTTCTGTAACTTCATCTGAAATTGACACAAAAAAAAAAATTAAAACATGAAACAATGACATCAGCAGCATTGTAACGAGTCACTGATTTCTGTGACTCGAGTCGAGTCATTTTAAAGAAGGCGGCGTTCGAATCCAAGACTTTGTTCAGAAATCGCCAAAAGCCAATGATGAAACAATGAATTGGAAAATGTGTTTGAAATTCGGTTCCTGGATAGTATTTTGTGCGTTCAAGAACCATGAGGTGGGAGTCTGTGACACGGTGTATGTTTGTACACGACAAGCGGCTGCTGTACCATACTGTATTGGCAAAGTGACTTGAATATAAATTTTGCACGGCAAGTCATTGCAAATATTTTTCGCAAAGTTTTGCTTTTATTTTTAGGACTCGAGTCTTATTAGCCTTCGCTCGAGTCGAGTCGAGTCTTCTGATGAGGGACTCGAGTCGAGTCGAGTCATTTGCTCGCAGTGACTTGAGTCGAGTCATCAAAAATTTTGACTCTAGTCGAGTCATTGACTTGAGTCATTACAACTCTGGACACCAGCAAAGGGAAAGTTGCGGGAGACCACCAGGAGAAACATCTGAATGCAGTGCCGACAACGCAACACTCCCATGCACCAGACTGGGACCTCGAGTGCAGAAAAATGTGGAAAACAAATTTGGGCCAACTTTGCTCACTCTTTAGCGAACAAACTTCTCCAAACTTTCCATGAGGCAAAGACCAGGTCCTCAGTGTTTCACCAGCCAAGTTTGAGGCCTCATTCAATTTTAAAGGAGACTTTTCTTCAATATTTTGCACCTGAGAGTGAAGCCAAGTGATTTGAGTTTGAAGCCTAAGACTAGACTGGTACGTGTCCAACTGCTTGAAAAGACTGACCTCTTCAGTAGTCTGGAGGTAGACTATGGAGAGATGTATAGAAGCAGAGACCGGTACCAGATGTTTCTTTTGACAGTGATGCTGTACTAAAAGGGGTGTTGGACTAGTTGTTTCATGTGCCAGTCTATTTTCTTGTATTGCATGTTTTTACTATCTTCAGTTTCGGGACTCTCATACACAGTATTGAGAGTCCAACATTTTTTGACTAACTTTGCACTATCCGCCCGTTCACAAGTACCCCCTCACCGGCAAAGAAAGTACAGTTGGGGGTGACCGACCGACGCCATCTTGCCCGACTGCAATTTTGCCGCGACGTACGGCCACCACTAGCACTGCGTGTACATACAACTGAATCCCCAGGTGTGCGAAAGTGGTCAAAAGCACCCTACTCCTGTTTGCGCCCAGAGCACATATACCCACCAGGGAAGTTCAGATCCTTCCATCCAGCCTGCCTGGCTTTCCTCGTCTCCTGCCTGATTTTCTGCTTCTCTTCCTTGTACTGCAGCTCCTGCTGCTCTCGGGCGACCCGTTTCCGTTCCTTCTTCCGCTTTTGAAAGCCGCTCAAGAAATCTCTGTGTGGCAAGGAAAATCAAATTATAGCTGTGAAGAATCACAGAATTCCGAAAGACCAGTATATAGTAAAATGTTGTGGACATATCTTTTACCTGTTTTTGGACAAATGGTAGCATTATTTTATTTCTATTCATTACAATATTATTAATTGCCAAATGTTTCTCTGCCAGCTTGTTTTTTTTTCTTCCGTGTATGGTCTCTGGGCAAGAAGTGGGAATGGCGCTGTGTGGACACATTCATAAGAGCCAGTGGATGATTTATCTTTACATGTGCACAATGCCTCTGGGAATGGCAGGGATCAAACACAGGGATCTTTTCTCAAAAATTAAAATAAAAGCAATTTTTCACTTGTTAAGTTGTTTGTGCCCC
This sequence comes from Patiria miniata, assembly GCF_015706575.1. Lineage (NCBI taxonomy): Eukaryota > Metazoa > Echinodermata > Asteroidea > Valvatida > Asterinidae > Patiria > Patiria miniata. Next base: position 41,289,167 of record NW_024037069.1, on the reverse strand, counting down.
CCCCCCCCCCCCCCCAGCACAGCAGTAACCTCTCTGGATCAGCCCTTGATGGCATATATGCCATCAGTAGCACTAGCAATATTATAATGTACGCAATGATTAAATTTGACTGAAGATGTCAAGAAGGGAAAGTGGCTTTACAAGTGAATAGCCTAAATCATAACAAAATTTAACATGATACAATGAGGGCGCACTTCATGATCAGTGGTGCCTAGCCTGTGTGCTTTTTTTTTACCATTTAGTCATTCACAACAACATTTACCTCCTTTTCTCTTCATCAAACACCAAGTGCGTCTTGGTGTGCCGATTTTTCGGATGTTTTTGTCTAAACTTGTCCGTTGGCATTATAAAGTAAAAGACGAGTTTCTTAAATAACGTAAATTATAACAAACACTCGAAGACACACGTGTTCACTTCTCGTTCACCTAAACGCGTCAAAATATCTTGATTTGCAGTCAGAAAACAGACATGGCGCAAGCACAGCTTTTGTCTTGATGACCTCTTGCGAGGGTCAATAATTTAAATATTTTATGTGCGTTCCTCCGCTATATTTCCGCTTATCTCGGCAATGAGCCAATCAAACGAAAGTGTTTGGGAACGTGACTGCAATAGTAACCAATGAAATGTCATAAATGCTTAGATTAGATTAGGTGTCATTTGTGAGGTTAGGTGTCCAGTTTATTATCAGCAGTCGGACCCCTACATGGTCATAATGATGTATTTCATTTTCATTTGGGGATCCTGGGTGTCAGACTCGTCAATGACGGTGTTGTCTGAAACGGGAAATTCTTGAAATTGCCGTAAAACGGACTGATATCTCTGCATAACTATTCCACATCAGATTGATCTGAGTAAATATAGAAAGATAACCGAAGTGTGGATGCTTGTGGTCAATTACATGGTCATTTTTCCGCGTGGTTTTTATGTTTGCAGTGTGGTAAAGTGTTGATAATTTTATCGTCTGCATCTCTTTTCGCTCCATCCACTGCATGCACGTATTATCGTATACTGCACACTGACACTGTTGACAAGTTGTGCGTGCACAGTTTCTATGGGAGTTGTGTTGGTGGTGGATAAGTCCTCAGTAGGCTCGGTGCACAACAAGCATTCAACCTTCATCGAGAACCCCAACATTTACTGCTTACAATGACAACAAGGTAAAGCATTATGACATGCACAAACAATACCAACAAATCATGTAACGAAATACTTCATCATCACTTTATTTTTCCTTATCCTCGACCCTCCATTATCTGCGCAGATAACGCTTGCATATGCGCGCGCGTTGTCACACACAAATTGAAGGTAAATGCGTAGAAAAAGGACCGCGTAGCTTAAGGGGGGTCTGACGATATATTTCTTGAGCTAAGTTTAACTTTTGAGTTTTGGTGAATAGAGCCTGAAATGAAAGTTCAACCTTGGTGCCGCACTTCTGGACCCCTCTGACATGTCTAATAGTAATAGGAAAATTAACATGCAAAAAATATAAACTTGGCAATTGTTTTTGGTACACTGATTTCTTACGAAAATCATCCCCGAAAAAGGCAGGCCTTTGTAAAATTGTTACTAGCATCTCAATTTATGGAAACTGAAAAATCGCCTTTGATATGTGAAAGAGAAACATCGTGCCAAAAAAGACCTCTCACTTCCGAAAAGCATGACTAAAATACATGTGGACTAGTGGAACTTGGTGCAGTTGTGCAAAGATGAAAATGTATAAATTAATTTTGTAACGGTCATTGGTGAAAACTGAAACTTCATTAGGAGACTAAAATGTCTTTCACTTCAGGACAATTTTTTAAAATAAACTCAATGAGCATAAATTACGAAAAAAAATCTACAATGACTGCTGATATTAGACTGCATTCAAGCCAGCCTGACTAAATCTAGAAACCATCGGCTGTGGGTAGGTAAATCTTCTCGCCGCTATACATTTTCGTTCTCATGCAAGTACGCGATGTGGAAATAAAAATGAACGAACAAGGAGACCTGGGAACAAAAATGACGGATGTGAAATGTCATAAGTAAAATGCATTTCTACCCATTTCCAAGTTATTTCTTAACATTTTTTCTTGAGGAACACCAAGATAAAAACATGAATGTTTCTTGGGGTGATTCTGGTTAGAAATCATTCTGTCAAAATTATAGCTGGTGAAAAGGGCACCCCTGTGTAAAATGCCCATGGCAGGCCGAGGGTCCGGAAGCTCGTCGAGCGACCTTTCACTTTCAGGCTCTATTAGGCAGCCATTGTTACTTCGCTTATTACTACTAATAGTAATACTAAACAGCTAGAGCTCCTTTTTTCCAATTTTGTTTTTGGTCGGTCATATTACTGGGGCACTAGAACTCCTTTTTTCGAACTTTAACTCAAATGGTCAGTCTTACTTTTTGGAATTTTGTCAAAATTTGAGAAAAGGAGTTCTTGCGCCCGAGTTACTACGTCTAGCTTAAATGGAAGTCTACCACTGCGAATGTGTTACTTGTCAATCGAATGGTTTTCGGACTTTACTCTCCTTTGAAAAAAAATACTTGTACAGAGCCATGAATTAGGAAGAAAAATTAAATCTACTTAATTAAATAAGTACATGTAGGATTTGATTTTGAAAACAATAAAAGTAAGGACATTTTTTGGGGGGGAAACTGAAAACAATATCTCACTCACATTCAAACCCTGCACCTTTGACACTTAATATAATATGACTTGATTTTTCATCTCAGTTTTCATGAAGGAACAAATTTGAAGTACCTTACCCATGAAAATGTTGGAAAACCACCTTGATTTGAGTAAAAAAAATTATGACCAATTTAGTGAATGAAACAAAAATTATCAAATGTGACTTGACTAAACAGTGCAATGCTTGACTTTTAAAAAAAGTTGCAAATTATGAGTAACGATTGGCATATGTCCAAAAACAAAAATTTGGACCATGTCTTTGATTATGACATTTCTGGAATTTTGTTTTCAAATGAGCAAGACTACTCTTCTCAAATAACGGGCATATAAAAAATGTGTGGAAAGATTTCACCCCTGAGCAGGGTATCAGAGGTCTTGTTCTTTTTGTTCTCCAAAAAATTCCCGCATTAGACCCCATAAATGCATTATTAATTAAGGTGGAGTTAGAGGCAGCACCGTCGCCAACTCCGGGCAAAAGGGGGGGGGGGGCCACAGTACAAACTACATGTAGGGGGCACACCACAAGAAATAACACACTTGTAGATAATTGTCATGCTTATGGATCTTTGCCGATGGGGGGGGGGGGGGGGGGGGGGCGCCCCCTGGCCCCCCTTGGCAATGGGCAATAGTTTTGTATCACTGGGGCAAGGCCCCCCCCCAAAAAAAATAGTTCTGCTTCCGATTACATGGCATTTGAAATTGAAAATAGGGTAGGTAGGGAACCTTTTTGGGGGGGGGAGGGGGGCTATTTTGTGTGTGTATGATCATTTGGAGGTGTCTGCGTGTAGTCAACGGTAAAAGGTAGTAATTGATGATTTTCAAGTTCTTCCCTCATTTTTCCCAAAACAAATTAGAGTAGGGGCTGTCAAAATAGGGTAGATACATGTAGGGTAACCGGAAGCAGAACTATTATTTTTGTTTGGCCTAAGCATGAGTAATTTTTTGTGCATCATTAATATTGATAAATTGAAAAAAAAAGAATGCCCTTGGAGACACCCACAGGGTCTACATTTTGTAATTGATGGTGTCAATTAATTATCCAACTAAATGAAACTGAACTTTGGTGACATTATCAGAGGTTGATAACATGCATGACTTTTCCAAAAGTGACCTACTTCACTCTGTGTTTGTGTAATACAGATTGTATAAACAACTTGTACCTGCAGTGACAAGCACTAACATCATGAACACACTTCAATATGTTTGAGAGCAACTGAAATCATTTTCAGGAAAAGTCTGCCGGATGGAAATTTGAGAGAATTTTTGAATGAGTAAATTTCAAGGACTTGATTGTATGAAACAAACATTTGCATAAGAAAATGTGAATTTCATGATGAACAATTTTAGAAAAGTTTTGAAATCTTACTTATGTATGTATCCTCCTACCCAAAAAAATGTTTGACAGAGAAAAAGTAGGTTCATAAAATGTGTAGATAGGCCTATACATGTCACGTTTTGCCTATAGATGCATTGTTCCGATGTATGTTTCATGCTGGACTTTATAGGTAATATATATGACATTTGCAAAAAACAAAACTACCAAATTATTATGAAGTACATATACCTACTTGACTGTAAGTGAAAAATAGTCTCAAGCATCCTGTGAAATCATGGCGCCTGGTGTGATGTCTGTATTCCAGAAAAGTGGAATTTTTGTATCAATTTCCAATGATGGTCGGCCGACTATCATTGGGGAAAAATTACCTTTTTTTTCAAATACTGCCCCCAATTTACAAAATTTAGTTATTCCACATTTTGTTTGCAATCGGTTACACATCCGTGAATGGGTGCAAGCCAGCTGGTCTGGTTCCCTGGCCTGACAATTTCCCGACTTCTATACATTTCTCTGTTTTGTCTAAAGTAGGGTCAGGGAACCAGACTGCAAGAACAGCATTTTCAAAAATAAATTGTCCATCATCTCTGAATGCAAAACTTTAAATAGGTCAGTGTAACAACATTTTCTATAAACTACTAACCCCCAAATCCATCGATTACAGAAATTTACAACAAAAGTTAATGTTTGTCTTCCTCCATTATCTTTCAATTTGTTTTTTATTTCATCTGATATTGTCTTCAAATATTAGATCTGTATCAAAAATGTCTTTAATTTTTTAATAAAGTTTTTGCTAGCACGAACCCAGCCTACTTTATTTTGTTTTGCTTTTACACGTAGGCGAGAAAGAGAGAGATAGAGTCAAGCAAAATAACACATGTATGCAATGCAGCTCATTATCTTCTTCCCACTTACCATGTGAATTCCCTGCCTGGTGATTACGGCAAAAAAAAACACCCTAGTTGTGAATAGTCTGTGGGCGGGCTTATGACCCTGCGATTTTCTTACTGTAAAGAGTAATTTGATAGGCCATTGTTGGGGGTATACTGTGTTGTTCATTGATGAGCTCCGAAACGGAGTATGCCAGAAATTTCAAAGGAAGAAAGAAAGGCAGGAATCTGCTGAATGGAGAGCATCTCATCTTAATTTTTAATGTGAAGCTCAGATGACATAGTAATTGGTCACTGCATGTAGTGGGCGGACTTAAGAAACCCTTCTGTGGGTGACTAGCCCAAGCCCTCCCCCCCCCCACCCACCCCTTACGTGAATCAACAGAGGCCCAGGAGTGGGGAATATTCATCAATAGCAGCTACTGGCTTAACATATCAATTTACCTATTACTTATGACAGTCTTTGACCTCAAGTAATTGCTACCTACTTTTGTAGCATGCTGGTCACTGTGTAACTTGGATCTACGTGTATATTGTACGTGGGTGATGCTGTGAATAATTCATCAAACGAAACGGCAACAGAAAAACATCTCCCCCAAATGGACCATTTAGATATACTTGAAAATGTACGAGGTGTGAAACTTTGAAAAGTATAAAAGAAAGGGCCTGTGAACAGTTCTCCTTACAATGTACAATCAGCACAAGAAGTACTCAGTCATTGTACATGTTATATGCACAGACTTGCAGGACTTTGATAAAGTGCAGGCCTGAAGCGTTTGATGACATTTGGTTTTCAAATTGTCCTGTTATTCACAGCATCTGTTATTATGTCCATCTGCAGATTGGATCGTCTGTTCCTTCTGTTGGACACCGGGTCCACCCCAGTCACCCGACGGGCGGCCGCCCAGCAGCTGGGGGAGGTGCAGAGGCTCCACCCACATGAGCTCCACAACCTTCTAGCTAAGGTGAGTTCAAGTGAACATTCTTAACTCAAACTCGCTGAGGATCCTGGAAAAAAATCAACCGGATTTTGGTGGATTTTACAGGCTTTAGAACGGGAGAGTTCAGCGAGAACCATAATCAGTTAAAGGCACATCAGGATCATTTGCATTTATCCCAAAAGTACCTAGCAAATTATTATCAAAAACGTCTTTGGAATTGTAAGATCGTGAATATTGTTACTTTTATCCAAAAGCTTATTTGAAATTTTGAGATCCTATTGTTACTTGACACCCCATGAAATTACTCTGTCTGGCTTGCTGTCATTTAGAAGAAATCCTGAATTGTAGGTGATTTACAACGATCGGTGAATTGACCAATTGTTGGAAATAAAGAGTTCTATTGACGAAATCGTGTTTCGTGATCAAACATTTGAACATGGTTTTTCACTGTTTTCTCAAAAAGTGTAATATCCACTGGGTTCAGGCGGTCATCTGCGGGTAGCACACCCTGATATTTCCGGCCTCGCTTGATACGAGCAGGTCGCAGATGAATATATTTCCAGCCTTGCTCGTTCCTTGTTTATGCGTCATCCATTCCAAATACTGCAAAACCTTTGCATGTTTACACGTCATCCGACGTGAACTGGTTAAAGGACATTAAGCATAATGGTAGATATTATTTTGTTTTTCAGATTCACTTTTATTTGAGAAGTTCCACGTGGGAAACCAGAATAGCAGCTGGTCATGCCATAGAGGCTGTAGCTAAGCATGTACCTCACTGGGCACCCATCAAGAAGATCAAAGAAGGTAACTCACAGGTGTTACATAGTTGTTGTTTCAGTTTGAGAAGTCTATTGACATGATTGAGTTACAGAGTTACAGTAACAATGCTACCGATGTTACTCAGCTGAAATCGTAAGATTTTGCATAAGAAATTTAAAGTGGACTGCATGCACAAGTATACTGGCTTGCACATGTGCACATTCATAATGCAATAAGTCATACTAACCTAAATCAAACACGCGCAAATCAGTAGGCACACAGGGTTTTCCCCTACCCAGAGCTTTCAAAAGTAATCACAAAGCACCATCTGGTGTTTTTGCACCGAGTCAATAAAAAATTTTCAAACAATTATCCACTAGGTATAGGTAACGTCCAGGGTTTGCAAAATATGCATGCAAGCAAACTAACACCTCAGTAATGACTTTTATTTGTTTTTAGATTACTTCCTAGGTTTTCAGTAAAATACCTTGGTTGATCACAAGAAATGTTACAAAAGAAACCCATTATCTTAATGCCTTTCATCAGAGGGTGCGTCGGGGACCGCAACACCACGTATCGCCACACCTACCCACCAGCGGGAGGCTGACCAGCTGAGGTTTGACAAGTTTGACGTGGGTCGGGTCCTGAGGCACGGCTCCTCCCTGCTAGGCTCAGCAGGAACTGAGTATGAGGTGGAGGTTGAGGACCCAGGTGAGTTTGGAAGGAGTGAGGTTTTCTTGAGAGAGCAGATGAAATTGGAATGAGTGATGTTTCCTTAAGGAATCAGGTGAGGTTGGAAGGAGTGAGGTTTTCTTGAGAGAGCAGATGAAGTTGGAATGAGTGATGTTTCTGTAAGAAAACAGGTGAGGTTGGAAGGAGTGAGGTTTTCTTGAGAGAGCAGATGAAGTTGGAATGAGTGATGTTTCCTTATGGAAGCAGGTGAGGTTGGAAGGAGTGAGATTTTCTTGAGAGAGCAGATGAGGATGCAATGAGTGATTTTTCCTTAAGGAAGCAGGTGAGGTTGGAAGGAGTGAGGTTTTCCTGAGAGAGCAGATGAGGTTGCAATGAGTGATTTTTCCTTAAGGAAGCAGGTGAGGTTGGAAGGAGTGAGGTTTTCTTGAGAGAGCAGATGAGGTTGCAATGAGTGATGTTTCCATAAGGAAGCAGGTGAGGTTGGAAGGAGTGAGTTTTTTTTTGAGAGAGCAGATGAGGTTGCAATGAGTGATGTTTCCGTAAGGAAGCAGGTGAGGTTGGAAGGAGTGAGGTTTTCTTGAGAGAGCAGATGAAGTTGGAATGAGTGATGTTTCCGTAAGAAAACAGGTGAGGTTGGAAGGAGTGAGGTTTTCTTGAGAGAGCAGATGAAGTTGGAATGAGTGATTTTTCCTTAAGGAAGCAGGTGAGGTTGGAAGGAGTGAGGTTTTCTTGAGAGAGCAGATGAGGTTGCAATGAGTGATTTTTCCATAAGGAGGCAGGTGATCATGACGAGTGAGGTTTCCTTGAGGAAGCAGATGAGGTTTAGAAAAGTGACGTTCCCTTAGGCAGAAGGTGAGGCTGAAGGAGTGAGTTTTCATTGAGGAAGCAGGTGAGATTGAAGGAGTGAGGTTTACTTGAGGAACAGGTGAGGTTGTCTTGAGGTAGCATGTGAAGTTGAAAGGAGTGAGGTTTCTTTGAGGAAGCAAGTGAGGTTGGGGGATGAAGTATTCTGAAAAAGCAGTTGAGGTTAGGAGGAGTGAGGATTTAGTAAATTATGTATACATGAGTAGGGCCAATGCTTTTCTATATTATCAGAGTCTTACCTTAATTTTACTTGTAATATTGTATCGTGTTCTACACGTAAATTGCATCGAGGATAATTGATACACTGTGCGAAAGCGAATGCTCATTTGTGATTTCACTTCAAGAATTTTGAATTGAGTTTAAATAAGTTGAACACATTTGAACTCCTTCTCATTTCATGACATCTTGTTAGAGTTTGCTTCACACTTCATGAACACTGCCTCCTGACTGAAGTATATTTTCATAGTCATGCATCAGAGATTCATGATTTCCCGGCATGATCCATTCAAGCTCGGTATATTTAAACGGAATAAACATGTCATTTTTAAAAGCAAACTCTCTCCCCTCTAAACCTGGTTAGGTTTGGACCCGAAGGAGAGACTCTCCAAGCAGAGACGACTGTTGCAGAAGCGTCTGGGCCTGGATGTGGGCGGAGTCCTGGGTATGGACTCGGAGGAGTTGTTTGATGATGAGGACCTGCTGGTGAAGAAGGAGACGCCGTCCGGAGCAGACAATAATACTCTCAAACTTCCCGTAGGTTCTTGTTTGCTGTTTTTTTCCTGTTTTCATAGAGTTGATCAGTAAAGTACTTGTAGGTCAGTTTGGTTATACATGTATACGTTTACATGCTTTTACAGATTTGGTTGTCTATTTGGTTGGCTATTTTGCACACACATCCTTAAAATGCAAATTACAAGGCTTGAATATTCTTATATAATTTTATAAGAAAAGAAAAAATATCAAAACGTCATTGTGACAAGGCTACCCTAACTTATCATTCGAAACCATTTAACAAGTTGCCACACGATTCCGAAGAAAGTCGGACAAAACTGCTTACAAAATGGCGGGCGGAGGTGATTTGCTGATTGTTTCGTGACCGAAAAAATAATACTCAAACGGCTGTTGTAATTGCTGTTATCATCCTCGTCCAAGGTATTTAGATTATTAAGTTTCGTGAAATCGATCGTTAGCTTAATGCACAGATTTGTCACCAGTAATCGCCAGTGACTTGGTTTTTAGGTTAAAAAGTTGAGTAAAAATAACAAATGTAGACAGCTAATAACATGAGTGGGGTGCTGTGGTCCAGTGGTTACGGTGTTCGACTCGTGTGCCGTGGTACATGGGTTCGAATCCTGACGGGGAACATGGTGCTTGTGCTCTTGAGCAAGGCACTTCACCATTATTGCTTCGTCCTTCGGATGGGACGTAAAGCTGTAGGTCCCGTGTGTTGTGTAATGCACGTTAAATAACCCAGTTTCACTTATTGCTAAGAGAAGGGGTTTGCCCTGGTGTTTCTGGCAGTGGCTGCAATATGCGCCTCAGCATTTTGTAAACCCTTATAAGGTGCTACATAATGGGCCTCGTAATTTCTCATAAACTTCATTTACCTGTCTTTGAAAATAGACATTATTACCAACGCCTTCAGTACCTACTTGTTGGTAGATACGTGCGCTATATAAAACTCCGGTATTTTAATATTATTATTATAGTGGTAGTAAGATAACAACTTTTTTTGAATTGCAGACCTCTGCTGCTGACATTGTCGCCCAGGAGATGGCACAGATGGGTGCTGGCCTGAGCTCACGGGAGAAAAACCGAGCCAAGCGTAAGGCCAAACTACTCCTGAAACAACGCTCCAAGGAAAACAGTGACGCAATGGGTTCAAGGTTAGTGTGTTCAATAGGGGAAAGTGTGTCTAGTGGTTATAGGGTTCATGACTCGTATTTTGAGGGTCAAGGGTTCAAATCCAGCTTCTGGCTTTATGTTGTGTCAAAACAATGTCCTTAATTAAAACTTAAATTCTGTCAATGGCTTCTCTGAATAAGTATCATCAAGTAGATTGACTAAATAGATGATTTTCATTGTATTTTTGTGTTGAACATTTTTTTAGTATTATCATAAAGACAAAGAAAATTGAACCAAGTTGTGACCATTGTAACGCAAGTTTTCATTGACCTGAATCTTGCAGGTCATTCCCATTCGTAATCGTCACACTGCGTAGGCTGCAAGTTGAACAATACTGTCTAGAATTCCCCATCAGAAGACTCCTGCTGTTCTAATTATCATACTCACACCCCCTCTCCCCTTTCAGAACACAGAGACTTGCCAAACACAGCGGCATATCAGATTTCGTTTTCCACAGACAGTTAGGTGCGTCTGAATGGGGGTTGTAGCCTACACAGTTATGCAAGATTTCAGAACTAAACCGTCCAGCTGTAGAGAAACTGGATACTCGCGTTTAAAGGGAATTTGAATATCGTTTGCAAGGTCGTGCGTCATCAGATTATATTGTTCTGAATGGGAGGGGGGTGGAAAATGGAGTATTGTTGGTTTTTCTTCAGTTTTGTGATTGGTTGGAATGTAACAGGCACGTCTCAAAACAGTATTAGGTGTCAGAAATCTGAGGGATTGCCCTCCCAAGTATTTTAGTCTTTTGTCATGAGTACTGACTAATAGTATGGGATTTTTGTACTTACTAAGTGAGTCAGGTGTTGCTTAGCTGATGAAAAATAACTTATGTGTTTACAGTAACCTGACCTACCTGGATTTTTTGCGCCCAGATTGCTGACCTCAAACTTTTTATTGCCAAATTTTCCCAAAAAATTTAAGCTACAGCCCATCATTTGCAGCTATCCAAAAAGTAAACGACAAAATTGTTGTTGAAAAGCATACTTGTTTTAAAGATACTAATTGGACTAAACTCCCTGTGAAATTATTCTTTCTGGCAAGCTGTCATTTTGAAGAAAACAAGGATCCAAGGATGCATCTAAACACAGCGCACGATTGCTATATTCATCGGTTCAGTGTGTGACATCACGTAGTTGCAATCGAGTTCATGAGAACGTGTCCTGGACACTGATTTCAGGCGCAATTGAAAACATGACCCGGCAACTTTTGATTTGAAACCGAGATCTTAGAATACTGTTTTCTCGGAATATTCAGCATTCACTGAGCTAAAAATCATCAGGTTAGCTGTTTATAAGCACCCTTCTTTAGATTTTCAGCACTTCTGTTGCTTCAAACAAACATAATGCGAAAATTACAAATGATGAACTGAACCTTTAAAATAAATGTTTGGAAAATTTAGTCTTCCCTATGTGATTCTTAAATATGTAAAACAGCATACCAGTAATAAGGGAATAAATGTGTGCTCTGGAGGTTTTTATCACTCGTTTAATACCGCTTAGAGTCTGGGTGCTGATAATTACCCGAGCCGGAGGCGAGGGTAATTATCAGCACCCAGACTCTAAGCGGTATTAAACGAGTGATAAATACCGACCGAGCACATATTTATTCCCATTCATAAATACCTTATCCGTAAAAAAAATTCAAATAATTCGTTCAAAAAATCCCGATTTTGTTCAACAAGTTCACTTCATGCTTTTTGAAACATCCCTCTAGCAAAATAATGGAGTGTTCAGCTGGCGAGTAAGATGTAAACAACCCTTTTATGGAGATTGACGCGCGCGTAACATGTTCTGCGCGATGTCACGCAGAACGCACCTGGGGCGTTGCGTTTTGAATTTAGAACTATAAAATTCTGACTCGCTTGTAGTGTTGCGCATGCCTACGTGAGGATTGTGAACATTCAACCAATGAAACGGTAAGAGGCACTGGATTTTTAGGAGTCCACATTTTATTGTGACACTGGAAAAGTGTTTAAGACCAGCTAGCCATGTCTTTATCATCCGTTTAATACCGGCCACGTGACGGGCTCTCGACCAATAGGGATAGCTAAACTGTCTGAGGTATTTATGAATGGTATTTGAAGTAAAAAAAGTAAGTATAAAATTCTGTCAGACAAACATAAACAATTTTTTTGCCACATTTTCCCCCAAAAATGTAAAAAGTAGGTTTTGAAAATAAAAAAAAAGTCTTTCCTGTGTGAGTTCTTTGTGTTAAACAGAATACTGTTGAAAGTGTATTACGGTAGGTACAAAAAGTAAGTATGACAGACTGACAGACAAACATAAAAAACTTACAAAATAGAATTAGTTTACCTGGATAATTTTTAGGGCTTTACTGTAAACGCAGATTGTGTTGGCCTTAATCTGGTATATTATGGGACCTAGTCAAACATGTCAAATAGGTCACTTGTTGAACTGCAAGTTATTGACAGCATGTCTGTGTTTGATATGGCATTGCTCACTGCAATCTTGTGTGAAGATGTTTTTCTGTAATTCTACACGGGCGTTCAATGTGTGATATAAGATTGCAGTGCTTTCAAAGCATTCTTAGCCAAAGCATGCGAAAATGTAATTGAATCATGGTATGGTGTAAATATGAAACATTAACAACATAATAGACCCTTTGCATTCAGGGGCCATCTTTGAGCTGTGTACATGTATTTGTTGTTTTAATTCAATAACAATGAATGTGCATGAAGTCTTCTCATGTTTGTGCCTTTGAAATGAAGGCATGTACCTCAAACATGGTTGCAGTGCAAAGAATCTATAAGAAAATTATAAAGCGGACATGAAACTTGTTTAAGGAACAAACTTGACAAGGATGAGTAACTCTGAAACTAAGAGAACAAACAATAAGCCAGTTTGATATTCCTACTGCGCATGTGCACATCTATATTTGATGATTTGCCTTTCGGAATAAGCAATTCGCCGTATGTGTGCCAAACTAAAAAGGGGTACCACCAACATTTCTGAAATTGTCTCATTCCGAAGCAAGCATTTCATAAAGTTTGGATAGCGAAGTATTTTTTTAGACGTTTTGTATGCCCCAACTTGTATCGGAACAAAACTTTCCATTGATTTTTTTATTGCATGAAACATTGCAGAATGCAGATTCGGTTACCAATACCATGTTCCCGGTAGAGTTGTGTGCATTTACCTGCTGTGTTTACCCGAAATCAAAAATCGTCAAATTTGTTATGCATATGAGAAGTTGGAATACCAATTTGGCTTATTAATAATAATATTTATATTATCTTTTTTTTGTCAATAAGAAGTCAGGAAACTTCTTCAGCGATCAAAATTGACACTTGACATGTATAAATCTAGCCCAAACCTAACTGCTTAACTAATAACCATTACTATCAGAGCATACAGAGTCATTTTGGTCTTTGTTGATTTTCAGTATGGAGAGTGTTGGTGATGAGCCAGCTAATAAAAAGTCCAAGATTGTCAAGATAGCCAGCCAGTCCTCATTCTCAGACAAGCAACAGTCAGACCAACTGACAGACAGCAATGTTTTTTATGAAGAGGTATGCCATCCTCAAATATTCACTTTCGCCTTGCATGTGATGCAATGTTATCGATTATTAGTTCAACATTTTAATATCTCTCTCTGAAAACGGGTAGGAAATAGTCTTTTAAAGTTCTGTCCACGGATCACAAAAAATTAAGTGTTCTTTCAGAAAAATCAAAACAAATCACATAGGAATGTGTGTGAATTGTTTACGTTTTGCTAAAAGAACGCACACTTTTTTGTGATCCGTGGACAGAACTTTAAAACGGTGCTTGTGTTTAAAGTTTCGTAAATTGAAAAGTACCTGAGGGATTTGAATGATTCTTGTACTTAAAGAAAGCTTATGAATTGGTCTTTCATATTCTAGATTTTGAAAGTGCTACATGCAGAACTTCACTAAAACAATAATCCCGACATGTAGGTTTCATTTTTTTTTTACTCACTCTATACTTGTACTGGGAATTATTGAAACTGATTAAACCTGATACGCTACATTTCCCCCCTAGCCTGGTGAGTGGCCCTTTGCCTCATTCTGTGAGCAGCTGAGCACCGATCTCTTCCACCAGTCTTGGGAGGTGCGGCACGGAGCAGCTACCGGCATCAGGGAAGTCATCAAGGTGCACGGCCAGAGCGCTGGCAAGTCTGTGGACCAGCCTTGGGACCAGGTCGGTATCTTTGAAGTCAGTTTCAGGCACCAGTCCTATCATCAACCCATGGAATACCGAAGTGAATACGTCACGCGCACAAAATGTGTGTGAAAGACATTAGCGCGTGATTCAGCCCGTGAACCAACACGCGCGTACTCCATTCGTTTGCACTACACTTTCTGGTTCTTAATGACGTCACACTTCGGTATTCCATTATGGGCCATCATGAATCAATCACAAGTCGATCACAAGTCCAATCACATCTAAATCACAAGTTAGTCACATGTCAATCAGAAGTTAATCACAAGTCATCACAAGTAAATTAAAAGTCAATCACAAGTCCAGTCAAAACTCACAAGTCAATCACAAGTCATCCACCCACAAGTTGAGTCAACATCTATTCAAATGAACTGTTACAAAGAGATCATTTCCAATGTAAGTATTTTTTTTCTTCAAAAACTGGTTTTCAGGTTGCCCTTTAGTAACTATTGGTTTGTTGAGTAAAATGGTCAACAAAGCAATAGATCAAGGTCAAGGTCAGAAATAGATTAAGTTGTAAGTAGATAAAGGCCTCTTGAATCTTCCAAAAGGGATGATGAGAAAGTTTCAAATGCATTTATGTATTATTTTATTTTTTAAATTTAGCAAGAGAGTTTGAATCAGATGTGGATGGAGGACATGGCACTGCGACTACTCTGTGTTCTGACATTGGACCGTTTCGGGGACTTTGTCTCAGATGAGGTGAGACATGCCAAAGGACTTGAAGTAACATGATGCTTCTTATTATACACACCTTCCGTTTCACTGCATTCTAATCATATATATTATGATAGCTAAAACAGTCAGTGACTAGGGTTTTGCATCGGGGAAATATATATTTGTTCAAAAAGAACAAAACCCAATGTATTCATTTTCATCTCCTCAGCACACACAAAATCCAGTAACTATTTTTTAACTCTGTTCATTAATCTGCCATTTTTTAAAATCCAACCAGGGTTCTCTAACAGATAATTCTTTTTTTACATTTTTTTTTTCGGTCCAAGGTTGTTGCCCCAGTAAGAGAAACCTGTGCCCAAGCCCTAGGGGTTGTATTACACCATATGACCACCGTTGGTGTGCAGGGTGTGTTAGGGGTCTTGCTTCAGCTACTGTCCCAGGACCAATGGGAGGTCAGGCACGGCGGCCTGCTGGGGATGAAATATCTGCTGGCTGTCAGGAAGGTTGGTTGATAACTTTTCCAGAAAAAAATAAACATTGTAATGGCACAATTTGTTGAAGTGAAACATGCTCATATCAAAATTAATTGTCATTTTGAGGGTTACATTTATGGCTTGGTATGCCAAATTTAGACACTCTAGTGCAATTCAATTTTATGTTTTTACAATTTTGTTTTTAATCAAAATTTTCAAAGCAAAACAAATTTGAAGAAATGCTAATTCGGCAACGTGTCACAGTATAGGGCAAATTTAGTAACAAGGGTCATTTTCTGAAATGACTTTCCAGGCTTATATACAAGATAAAAATCTCACAGATGAAAGTTTTTGAAACTTAAAAAAAAGGTCATATTTAGTGGCATAATAAAATTTCCAATTGCAAACTTTGTGCAAAGCATATCCATTTCCTTGTTTGGCTTTCTTCCTTTTGAAACTTGTTTAATTAGTTCTGCCGTATTGTATGAAAGCATTATTACCCAACTTATAAGTTCAGCATTATGGAAAAGCGTCCAAAGCTGCTAGATGAACACAGCTTACAAAGATTTACCAATATGTCCCCCCCCCCATGCAGGAGATGACAGATGAGTTACTGCCAGCAGTGCTACCCTCCATCGTACGTGGTCTGCAAGACGTAGATGATGATGTCAGGGCAGTAGCTGCAGCAGCGCTCAACCCAGTAGCTGGAGCTCTAGTTAGAGTGTGTCATGCCCAGGTAAACACTGATAACCCCGTGCATGATTAAACTGCACTTTTGCGTCCTTTCTTTTTCCTTATTTTGCTTAAATATTTTTCCACAAACTATATTTTATTTTTTTCTCAATCAACATAACATAAGTCTCGACTATATGTTTCTCAGAAGGAATTTGGCATTACAAAGATGTTAATTTTAAAACTGGGTTTTGTCCATCTACACATTTTTTAATAAGTTCTGTATCCCTGGTGTTGTCCAAGATTTGTCTGAAGTTCGGAAGTTGAACTTAAATGGGAGTTGAACTACTGACCTCTTGATAACCAGTTCACATTTCGCAACCATTTGACCATGGGGTCCGCTGGCCGCAATTGCTTATTCTGCAACCAATATGGTCAGTGACCATAATGCGCATGCATCAGTAACGGAATGGTTCTCGGACTTTGCTTACCTTTAAACAAAATCCTCCAGAGTCATGAATCAGAAAAAAAGTGACATTTATTTATATTGATCAGCAGGACTTGATTAAGCACAACATATCTAAAAGTACTGATATAACCATAGAGCTATATTAAATTACTAGAGCGCTAACTCCTCATTCTCGCGCTCGGAAGCCGTCCTGAGCGCAGACATTTATAATGAATTTAGATGGAGTGAAGTTTGAAAGTGTACTCTAAATGCATCGCACAAGAACAACATACGCAAACAAATTAAGCAAGTCATGACGGTTAAAAAAGGTCATGGCAAAAGTCATCTGCAGTGGATACGCGTACTCGATTTTGTTTGCCCAGAGCAAAATGTAAAACTCAATACTGATTGTGCCTTTCGATTTTGGGCGTATCGGCTTCGATAACGCATCTGTATAGAATACAAATGCAGATATGCAAATAGCCGTACCAAAGCCTGTACTATATTTTGAATTTTCAATAGGTCTGTGCACAAACATGGATGCGCCCAGCAGGCATCACTTTGTACATGAGTCAGCGCTCTAGTAATTTGATTTAGCTCTATGGATATAACTTACTATTATGAGATGAATTTGCATCAAGGTGATGTAAATCAATAACATACCATGCCACGGTTGCACTTCGATCTTCGCTCGAAAACTAAACCACATGAAGTCAATTCAAATCTCATGATATATTACTTCAATCACGTGATATGTTTCATGCATGCCTGTTGAGGTAAATTAGTTTACTGGGTTGCAGAAGGAAACATTTGCCAGCTGGCCAGTTCAGCAATAGACCTTTATCATGCTGCCACCGTTTCAGTCATGTTCCCTGTATCCAAGAACAATACTGAATGATAATGTTTTTTGTGCAAAAAGGAACCAGACAATTTTTCCTTCCAGCCTCGCTTTGGTTACATTGATTTGAATAGGAAAAAATCAAGATGGCCGTAACATGATAATGGTCTATTCAATCTGGTACAGCAGATGTTACCATTACTAATGACTTCTTGTGTGTTTCTCCTGCAATCTCCCCTCCCCCTGCCAGGTCCCAACAATCCTCAGCACCCTCTGGGATACCCTCTTAGACCTCGATGACCTGACAGCATCCACTAACAGCATCATGACCCTGCTAGCCTCCTTGAACTCCTACCCAGCAGCCTTGGCATGCCTTAGCCAGACGACTACCAGTCTGGTACCTAGACTCTGGCCTTTCCTGAGGCATAATATCACGTCGGTCAGGAGAGCAGTGTTGGAGACGCTCTGCACATTGCTACTTGCAGATAATCAACAGGTGATTGATACTGTTTTTGTTTGATTTTACAATGGAACCCCGCTATAACAAACATTGCAGGATCCACAGAAAAGGTTCGTTATAGCGATCGTTTGATATAGCGATCGTTCGGTATAGCGATTTTGAGCCGCCAGTACTCAAAATGACATCTGTCTGTTTAAATAGTGCCCTCTTGTGCCCTACTTGAAGTACGCCCTCTTTTGAGTTTTGAAACTTCAGCAACAGGAGGCTTTATCCTTATGTTCCTTGGAGGGGTGTGGAAATAATAGCCATGCACCTATCACTCTTCAACATTCAAACACAATTTAACCATTGGTCGTTTGACGTTTTAAAAATGACCCAAGCAGCGTTTAATATAACCAGTAGATTTTTTGTTAATCTGTTGACTTTTTTCAACAACAGTGTTCAGTACATTTTGTACATAAAAATCGGGAGCCAAGGATAATGTTCAGTATAGCCGAATGTTCGGTATAGCAATGTTCGGTTTAGTGGCGTTCCACTGTATTGTGATTGGATAATTTGAGTATTCGGCACCAAGTTTGCACCATATTTCGTCGCGTCAGTGCAACAAGGTCGTAACTCCATTCTGCAACAAAGTCGTATCTCGCGCGAATATGCTCCGTGCAACAAGGTTGTATCTCGACGTCCATTGACTTTGCGTGTACATCCGGTTATTTTAAGCGAGATACGACCTTTTGACATTCTAAAACTCGCGTTTTGCGTCGTTCATGCCATTTTAGGAGATACGACTTTGTTGCACTGACGCGACGATTTCATTTTATGCTCCTTATTCAGTTTCTTATATAATGTTATTTATTCTTTGACTCATTTTGTGTCTTGCAATTTGTAGCAATATGGAAATAAATGTATGAGTGAGTGAATGAATGAATGAAAAAGGGTCCTGAACCTTGTGTTCCTGGGGAAGACACTTGAGTATCATTGCCAGTTAGCAGGTAATTTGGGATGCATTTAATCCCAAGAACCTATGGTGCTGTGCATTTAACTTCAAAAGGCAGCCAGAAATTTTTGTTCGGATGTTATTATTTCAAAACAGCACAATCCTTCTTAAAAACTATAAACATAGTTTCTTAGGTTGCAATTTGTTTTAACTCGCAGTGTAATTGGAATTCACTGTTTTGTTATTTGTGAAGGTTCCTACGGATGTCTGGCTGCCTCCAATCCTGCAGGATGCCTTGAGACACATCTTCCAGCGTTGTATCTTGGAATCAAACCCTGACATACTGGCTCTCATTGAAAAGGTATAGTTATATAATATTGGATGGTTTTGAGGGGGATACAAGAATATTTTGCACGAGCTATAACAATATGGCACGAGTCGAAGACGAGTGCAATATTGTTATAGCAAGGCAATTTAGTCTTAAAGGGAATATACATCATTTGCTTTTGCTGTAATTTTCAGAAATGGATGGAATTGGGGGGTTGGAAATATATAGCAAATATAGTTACACTGACTTTTTTGAGGTTTTGGGTTCGAAAATGCTATAAAAACCAAGAAAAACAATCATTTTCCTGTAGTCTGGTTCCCTGACTCCATATCAGAAGAAACAGAGCAGTTTACATACATTGGGGAATTGTAAGGTCAGGGAACCAGTTTAGCTGGCTTGTACCCGTTCATAGGTGTGTAATCGATTGCAAACAAGTGCGATGGTCAATTGGGGCCAGTATTTGAAAAAAAGCCAGTTTTTTCCAACGCTGGTCGGCCGACCAGCGTTGGAAATTGATACAAAAATACCACTTTTCTTGAAAATGACAGTATACCAGGTGCCATGATTTTACAGGATGCTTTACACTGTCATTCACTAACAGTCCAGCAAGGTATTTCAAAATAATTTGGTAGTTTTATTTTTTGATGTTTGCAAATGTTGTATTTTCCCTTTAACTTCCCCGAAAAATGCCATCATACATTATTATTATTTTTATTAGGCTGACTAGCTTAATCTGCAAGAAATCAATTTCAGGACACAGCCTTTATTTCTCAAATTTCGTTGAATTATCGCGCCGCTCAAAGCTAGTTGTGGCTGTTGACAACAGTGTGCGTATACCCTGCTAATGCTGCGCGCTGCGTCCTAGCGCTACGCTCTGTTGATAGGTTGACTGTGACTTTCTACGCTTTTAGAATGTGCGGGAACCAGCTAAAATGCCCGGATTGAGTGCAATATCAATATTACTGTAGTCAGCCGGGTACTTTATTGACATAGTATTGCAGTCATCCACATACTTTTTACGAAAGCACACAATAGGCTGATTTATTTTTACCACTGGAAGCCTGATATAAATAATAACACACAGTATTGCTTGGCAATGTAAGAATACATACATGATCTCCTCTTTCTTTAGTGAGGGAATAAGTAAATATCTTTGGGTAGTTGAAATTATTCCTTTTCCATGTGTTAAAAGCCTAACATTATTCAAACTGAATTTTGTGTCGTGCTGTTGTAAAGTGTGAGTTAGTGAAGGTGTTAATCAGGAAAAGAAACAAAATCAAAAAAACATGGTCAGATTGTAATTCCAAGATTTGTGGTACCTAAAACATAAAAATCTGTAATTTGGAAGGTCGTAGATTGGAATATAAATGCCGCAAATTTTATTTTATAAAGATCATTGTTTGATTCATGTAATCTTATGTTCAAAGGAAGATGCAAAAGCATAACAGTTTAGGAAGACTGTGCATTGTGGTGTGCATACTTTTTGGTCTTTTTCTTCAATAGGTATGGGATGCATTGCTAGAGAAGTCCCCACTAGACACCCTAGTGGGTGCATCATGTCCTTACATCAGTGCATGGATGTGCCTGGCCATGCAGCCTTCCAGAGTCCCCATCGATATGCATATGATGATTGAGGCCAAGCACAAAGTCAAGGTGAACTAACATTTCTTTCTTTATACATTTAGTAAATGTTATGAGTCACAAATGCAGTTGGAACAGGAGCAGTTGATTATTTATATGAACGGCTGCTGGATTTTATGTGCATGGTCAAACTCTCGTACAGAGGTGAAAAGTAGCGGGGATGATGACATTTTTGTAGGGGGTAGTGGCCTAGTGGTTAGGGTTCGTGACTCGTGATCTGAGGGTCAGGGGTTCAAATCCAGCTGCTGGCCATATACTGTGTCATTGGGCAGGCCACTTCACCCCCCCCCCCCCCCCCCACACTCTGCCTCTCTCCACCCAGGAGTATAAATGGATACCGACATTTAGCTGGGGAGTAACCTGTGATGGACTAGCATCCCATCGAGGGGGAATAGAAATATTCCAAGTCGTTTCTGTACCATATTGGCTCATGACAAGACTTTACTTACTATGATGATTTTGGTTGCAAAAAGAAAGAAAGACTTAAGAAAGGTCATTTCACTTTACACATTTCTCTCAAATTGAAGATGGGTCTGTAAAGTTTTCTTTTTAATTCACAGCAGAAAAATAAATACAATCTTAAGTCCCTCTGGAGAGTAGTAGTAGTAACATTTATTTCAATGATGGCATTCGTTACAATTATGTACAAACATGTATACATTAAAAAAAGTCACTAGTATAATATTTGATAGATATGTACACAGTGATTAATTATAATGTGTGAAATTAAATGACAACATTTAGGTATAAGGTTAAGCAGAACGCTTTTGTGCCCTTACCTATGGACAAACATACGACCAAAGGACAAACAAAACAATAGGTGTACTCTCAAATCTACCCCTTTCAGACATGGCCTTCATCGCACTATGGATGGATTTTAATGGAAAGTTTGATTTTGAGGTTTAAAGTAACCTTAGATGTTTTCAATTCTGTTTGACATCGACAGGAAAGCAAAGGTCTTAACAAGAGCTGGAAGAGCCAACAGACCATCAAAGAGGATGACAGAGAGTACATTGGCGGGGATGCCGCGCTGGGTGCATCGGTGACAGACAGGGAGGCAGTAGTCCTGCAGGCTAGGACAAGGACTGCCAGGTAGGAATCTTGGCTTCACTTTCTTGTCAGTTTTGTAATGACTCAAATCAGTGATCCAATGAAATATTTGAACCAGCTTGACTCAAGGCATTACCAGGGAATGATTCCACTCGACTTGAGTCACTGTCTTGGCTCAACTCGATTCTGTGAGCAAAAGACATTACTCCAATTAAAAAGCTCCTAAACAGTTGAGTCCTTAAAAATAAGGTAAAACAAACACGTTACCAGCTTATAGGGCCAAGTTCGTGCAACGACTATAGTTGACCAATGGTTAACCATAGTTCGACTAACGTTTGCCCGAACTCTGTCTAGTCGACGGTGGTTGACTACGCTAGTCGACTATTTCGAACCAACCTACTGGGGCTGGTTGCATCGCTGGTAACCAATAGCCGTGCGCATTCATAACGCTAGCAGAGAGCCAGGATCCAGAAGTTTTGCAATGACATTTTGACCATCGTTTGACTGGAGACGTTCGCACGTTGCTATCAGTGCGCAGGCGTAAGGTACGTCACAAATCAACCACTAGTCAACTAATGGTCCTTGCCCGAACTTGTCCCAAGTTGTCAGGCAATTACAAGAGTTGTCACAACGTACCAGAAACTTTAGCCTCAGTTTGTGATACCAAGGATGGTCGTAAAATGATATTGACTCAAATGGACTTGAGCAAGAATGTGACTCTGTTACTCAACTTCACTTTGTCTTGTTGGCCTAATGACTTGATTTGACTTGAGTCACTACCTGAAAATGACTTGACTCAACTCGAGTCGGATTGTCTCCAAGTTCAGCGAGCAGTTACAAGTCTCATTGTCCTTACCATTCAGGTTACTTGGTCGCATTGCACCGTACATCACCAGCAGCAAACTGGCTGCCGAGCTTAACGCGTCGGAGTCCTTCGGTCAGATTCTCATCTTCCACATCAAGAGCAAGTCAGCGATACAGAGGATGGTGATCGGTCTCATCATTGAAGAATGGGCACGGACTGGCAAGGTACTTTGTCCTTAACCGTTTTCTTCAATTTTTTTCTCTTCACCCCTTCTAAAGGCTTAAAGGGGGGTTTGAAATTAATTGTGGGATAGGTATTGTACAGGGTGAGTAACAAAAAAACATAAACCCAAATGTCGGGAAAATTGTTTCAGTGAAATTCTGCTTGTAGCAGTTTCAAAATTTTAAACACAACCACCGTTTTAAAATTCTGTCCACGGATCACAAAAAGGTAAGTGTTCTTTCAGCAAAACAACAACAAATCACATAGGGATGTGTGTGAATTGTTTTTGTGATCAGTGGACAGAACTTTAAAACAGTGGTAGTGTTTAAAATTCCGTAACCTGAAAAGTACATGAGTGATTTGAATGATTCTTGTACCATAAAAGAAAGCTTGTGAATTGGGCTTTCATATCCTAGGTTTTGAAAGTGTTACAAGCAGAACTTCACTAAAACAATGGTCCCAACACTTGGGTTTCGCTTTTTATTTACTCACCCTGTAGAGTCTCCCTTGGAATTTAATAAAGGGAGGACTGCAAATATTTGCCAACTTAGAGTAGCCAAAAATAAATGCAGGAAGTTCTGAGAGACTAAAATGACCTTTCGGGTCCGGAAGATTCTGTCATGATTAAAATTTCAGGAGTTTTCGTAGTTAAGAGAATAAAGATGATGAAAAGATTTGTGTCAATGCAATGTCTATTATCATCAACCCTAACCCCCTAGGCATTTTTGCAACCTCGATCCTGCAAAATCCTCCAACTGCCTCCGTGTAAAAATTGCATACAGCCTCAATCCTGCAAAATCCTCTGTTATTTCTTGAATATGGCCCTAATGCAGAAAAGCCCAATGTTCTGTTCTTAAACGGACATAGACCTCTATTATTTTTAAAACAAATTCTGAATTGAAGTTTATTTCTAAATTTTTTATTTTATAATTTCTGAATTGTTTTCAGGAATTCCAGTGTCCAGAAGCAGTCAAGACCAAACTACTAGAGGTCTTATCCTGCACGATGTATTTTGACGAAGTGTCGACAGCTTTCATGAAAATGCAGTCAGAATGTAAGGTATGACATTGTTGGGTTTTATTTCTAATGAAGGAGAAACTCTTATAATTGGACAGTCCAGTTTGTAAAGTAAGGTAAAGTAAAAAAAAAAAACTTGCCAAATGTTCCCAAATGTTACCCATGACAGTCATTAGTTGCTGTACTGTAGAATACTATTAAAGGTAGAGAAGATCATTTGCAGCCATCCAAAAAGTAACTGACAAATTTATTGTTGAAAAGCTTACTTGGTTTAAAGATAGTAATGGCACTAAACTCCCTGTGAAATTATTCTTTCTGGCATGCTGTCATTTTGAAGAAAACAATAATGGAAGGCCATTTCCAAAGATGTGTCAAGTGACGTATTTTTGGAAATTTCTATTAGTAGTTGGTTTGTAATTCGGGGAATTCGTGAATGGGTGCGCGCAAGCGTTGACACGACGCACATGCGCGTGCGGTCGCTATTATTTGTTGGTTCAGTGCATGACATCGCGTAGCTGAATGAGAACGTGTCCCGGACGCTGATTTCATGCGCAACTCAAAATATGACTTGGCAACAATTGAATTGAAATCGAATCCTACAATATTGCTTTCTCGGAATATACTGCATTCACAGAGCTTGTTAAGCACCTGTCTTTAGATTTTGAGAACTTTTGTTGCTTCAAATGGGAAAAAAATGCACAAATGACAAATGATCTATCCTAAATTTAAAATGAAAAGCTTTCATTATATCTCCCCCAGATGCTTGTAAGTGCATGGTGCGATGTAAGAAGAGAAGTTCAGCCCGGGCAGTTTCCTAGGTAAAGTACACAGATTTTACAAATTAAAATAAAAATTCATTTCGTTTAGTCTCGATTAGCCAAAATTTCCATAAATCCGTTGATTATATATGAGGCGTTCTGGGCAGACGTTGAAATGAGGGTTTACGAGTGTTAGGAAAGAGAATAACATTCCCCATACAATACTGTTTGTTGCACTTCAATAGGACATTCCGTCAAAATTTTTTGGCTGTTCTAAAGTTTGTATTTATCGACATGTCAAAAAAAGTAAAATAACGAGAAAGAGGCTTTTAAACTTTTGAGGTGTTTTTTTGTGTGAAAAAACTAAGATGCCAATTGTTTTTCCTTAAAAACAGTTTAAATCCATGATTTTTATACTTTTTTAATAACATGTGTGTAGTAGACATATCAAAGATGACAAATATCAGTAAATCTGAAAATCAAAAAAAAATCATTCCCATTCAGTTTTTTGCATTTTTCTAAACTACGGCCTGTGCCCAGTTCTGTCTCATTTTACCAGAACACCTCACATATTGCTATTGCAGCTAGAATCAGCAATTCCACGGAGCATTCAATGACTTGAGGATTTTTTTGAAGTGATTTACCAAATATATCATTTTCAAGATTGGCTGCAAAAGTTAGTAGTTACCATGACAGGATTTTTTTCAGGTATTTTTTTAAAAGTCCTGGAAATGCCTCAAAAGTTCTTTACCTGTTTGATTCCCCCCCCCCATAGTGCTTTCACAGTAGAGCAGGCCAACGCCTTGTCAGAGTCCATCCAGGGTCAGCTATTCCAGGCAGGCCTTGGAGCTAGGATCACCCAGGACCTCCAACAGAAATGCAGACAGATACAGGGGAGCATTGAGGAGATCAACACAGAACAGCAGATACTGAGCACAAGGTAGGGTCGGAGGATCTGTGTTGCTTTTAAAACGTTCATGTCTTTTCTTCTAACACAAGTTTGTATTGTTGAATATCATTGTTTTGCCCTTTGCCAACGTATTTTTATAAACACTGTATACTCAGTGTTGTCTGAGGGCTTGCGAAAAAAGTTCAAAAGCTTGCTCGGGTGGGACTCGAACCCATGACCTCCTGCTTACTAGCGCAGATGTCTTACCACTGAACCACTGAGCTTGTCGAGTTGGCAGGCTGGTTCGAGTCTGATGTAGCAGCGCGTACCGCAACCAAACTTTTTTT
This sequence comes from Patiria miniata, assembly GCF_015706575.1. Lineage (NCBI taxonomy): Eukaryota > Metazoa > Echinodermata > Asteroidea > Valvatida > Asterinidae > Patiria > Patiria miniata. The sequence continues at coordinate 41,263,343 of NW_024037069.1, read as the reverse complement.
AAGATGCAATTTGCGTTGGGGAGATGTAAATTGTATATTGGGTTCAATTGCATAGTCACTTTATTGGTGGCACAGATTTCGAAGAGTTAGGTGTTGTATAAAGCAAATAACGAGCCTTTCGCATTCATACAATGGAAGGAATAATTTCACTTGTGACAGATGGGATGCTCCTTTCCAGCTTTGGCTTTGTTGAACGACACATTCTATCTGTCACCTTGTGAAATTATTCTTACCATTGCACTCGTAAACATTCATTATTTGTATACCAGCATATTGGGAGTCAGGTTGGCATAGGTGTACTTTCCTCGCCTTCCACTGCTGTGACTAGGGTTCGAATCCCGCCTGGGCCAATATGTGGATTGGGTTTTTAGTCCCTACCTGATTCCGTGGGTTTTCTCCCGGAATATTGTTCTGGGTTTTTCCTCCCACCTCTAAAACTGTAATTTCTTCTCATTGTCTCCTCTCTACAGGTTTCTTCATGCTTGCGAGCTACAGTGCCTGGGGCGCTTTTGAGGAATCCTTGGTTTCATTACCAGAAATAAATAAATAATATTAATAATAATATTATGTTCTCACTGACCGAGTCGCTGACTGACTGACTGAATAACTGAGTACAACTCTGATCCTGAAGTGAAACTACGAGGTCGTCCTCAACGAGGCAAGCCTAAACTCGCATTGTTAACTTTGTATGTACTCCTTGCATTAATGACAGGACCCATGCCTGTGTGGCCTCAGCCGTGATTGCCTTGAAAACCCTGCCAGACAAACTGAACCCGATCATCAAGCCTCTCATGGACAGCATGAAGAAAGAACAGATAACAATCATGCAGGTATCAAATCCTTCCTTTAAAACAAAACAATAAAATATTACAGTTTTTGTGAAGGTGATGAATTCAAGCGAATCGTGATGGATGCGTAATACCTGTTTTACTTCCCGTTTCTAATTTTAAAAAAAAGTTAACATTAAAGGTAGGGTAGAGTATTTGTCATTTGTGATTTTTTTCATTTGAAGCAACAAAAGTGTTCAAAATCTGACATGTCTGAAGACGGGTGCTTAACAACTAACATGATGAAGTTTTAGCTCTGTAAATATGGTATATTCCGAGAAAACAATATTTCAATTCGAAAGTTGCCGAGTCATGTTTTGAATTGCGCCCGAAATCAGCATACAGAACACATTCTCATTCAGCCGATTGCATCTATGCGATTTCACTCACTGAACCGATGAATAATAGCGACCACACGTATTGTTTAATATGCATGGATTGACTGATACATTTTTATTGGCACACGCTGTACAATGTTTAGAAAACACTAATTTTGCAAATACGTTGAAAATGCTAAATAGATACTGGACCACAACATTCCATGAGCTCATCAAATATTGCCTTTGAAGAGGGTTGCAAACATCCCAAAATAAGTTCTTGTTTGTGTGTTTCAGAGCCATGCAGCCAACAGCCTGGCCAGCCTCCTGGAGCAGTGCAGTCACCGCACCCCTTGCCCCTCCCCGAAGATCCTCAAGAACCTCTGCAACAGTCTCTGCTGTGACCCCAACATCACCCCAAACGCCGCCCGGCCCTTGGGCTCCTTAGACCTGTCAGCCAGGCCGCCGTCATTCAGCAAAGGGTCTATAACAGGGTCTGCCACTGGGTCTGCCACGGGGTCTAGACCATCGTCCCCACTCCCTGGGACTGTGACCACCGTGCAGTGTGACAAGAGGGTCGGGATTCTCACATTAGCCAAACAGCAGCAGGTGCACACTCTTTTTTTACCCCCAATTTTTTTTGGTATAGAGATTGGTTTTCAATTAATTTTTTTTTAACTGAAGTGTTTTGTTTGATTTTTTAGTGAGTAGTTATAGAGCGCACGTATCCACCATTATTTGTACTCAAGGCGCTTCAGCATTTATTGTCCTGCTCACTGGGCCCATGAAACATTCCAAATACCATCTCAGCTTCCTGGGGAGTATTCAGCTCGATGCTGCCATTTCGGCGCAAAGCAGCTAAAATCAATCACAATAACCATCTCTGCCCTTACAGGTACCCATTTACTCCTGGATGGAGAGAAGCAATGAGTGACAAAGTGCTTTGCCCAAGGGCACACGCACCATGACCCCAGGCTGGACTCGAACCCACAACCTGCAGCTTTACTTGCAGACTACAAATCCAATGTCCTTAACCACAAGGTCACAGCACTCCAGTAATCGATTGATTACAAATAATAACAAATTCAATTTGTTAAATTCAACTTAAAAAGATCAGAATCTAATGTTGTAGACAGCAACTATTTAGCATAATTAACTTTTCAATCAGCTAGATGAATTTTTTTGATGTTCATGACACCAAGAGTAACCTTGACAAGCACTTGGAACAAGCATTCTTTCAAAGTTGTCAACAAAGGAAATACTGCCAACATGGGGCTGGATAGCTCAGTTGGTAGAGCACCGGAACGGCAATCCGGAGGTCGCAGGTTCAAACTCCGCGCCAGTCAATTTCTTTGTTAAACTTGAAGAAAAAAAAGGAAATAAGAATAAAGTAGATTATATAAATAGTCAGTAATATCTGAAATACACAAAGTATTAGCCTCTGATCTTCAAATTAATTTAACTTGAAATCATACAGTCGTTACTGATGTAAAAACTTTGGCCATCTTCCACACAATCCACAAACTTTTCCAAATCGTTTAATTTGTTGTAAGTACTCATTACTTCAGTTAGTATGTTGATCCCTCTGCACTATATGTCCCGCAGCAAAGAATTGTGTCTTGCTTTGTACTAAGCATTGGCCACCGATACTAACGTTATTACCCAATTACATTCCTTGTCTCATGTAGATAGCAGCCATTACCGCGGCCAGCCGACGTGCCGCCTACGCCCGATCACGCAGCAAAGAATCCAGTAGCTTCTCCGAGACTGGCCTCTTCCTGGACCCATCCATTCTCACTGACGGGGGTAGCCCCCAGCTCCATCTCCAGCACCGAGGGGCCAAGTTTGCACTGACCACCGTGGCGCGGCACTTTGGTGCCGATCTGATCACCGGCGCTGGCAAGCTGTGGGAGCTGATGGCAGCCCCGCTGCAAGAGCATCTGCACCCATCCAAATTTGGTAAGGTTTTAAAGTCATTGGGGCTGGCAGTGTCTTGTATTTACCGTGATAAGTTGTGCAGTAGCAGGCTCCACCACAATCACAATTTGCTGGTAAAATGGGTCACTTTCAGTCGCTATGCAATAACTAAGTCGCGGACTTACGCACTACGAAACTTTTGTTAAATTGTCATAACTGAAATGTTGCGCAGCGTGAAATGTTGCGCAGCTTGCGCAATAAATTGTGGCGCAAGTGGACTTATGCCATTGCATAAAGTTTTGTGAAATTGCTGCTGTGTTGACATAGTTATAACTTTGCCATAGAATTTTTTTGTGGTTCGCTTATTACTCTCTGAACTTTTCAGCTTTCTCATATACATCCAATGATGAACACTACAGGCTGAGTAAAAAAAAAAAGAGAACCCAAATGTTGGGACCATTGTTTTAGTGAAGTTTTGCATGTAATATTTTCAAAATCTAGTATATGAAAGCCCAATTCATAAGCTTTCTATTAGTGCAAAAATCATTCAAATCACTCGTGTAATTTTCAAGTTACGGAATTTTAAACACAACCACCGTTTTAAAGCTCTGTCCACGGATCACAAAAAGGTAAGTGTTCTTTCAGTAAAACAAAAACAAATCACATAGGGATGTGTGTGAATTGTTTTCGTTTTGCTGAAAGAACGCACACCTTTTTTGTGATATGTGGACAGAACTTTAAAACGGTGGTTTCATAACTTGGAAAGTACATGAGTGATTTGAATGATTCTTGTACTAAAAGAAAGCTTATGAATTGGGCTTTCATATCCTAGATTTTGATTGTGTTACATACAGAACTTCACTAAAATGGTAGTCCTGATATTTGGGTTTCGGGGTTTTTTTACTCACCCTGTATAGGTGTCTAGGATAATCTTGTATTGTAATCTTGACTTTTGCTTACCCCAGATGCCATTTTAGTGGATGACAAGGATGATCTTGCTCAGGAGCTTATTAACACACTGCAGGTGTTTGAGGTTCTATGCCCAGCAGTGCATCAGAGTCTACACCCAAAGGTTAGAGTAGCACATGACTTGTCTTTATGCATCTTTGACGGGGTCTGTTTCGAGACATTCAAGGAACACCCAACACGACCGTTTCTTTTCATTAATATTGTGACTTAAAGTTTTTCCCCCATGGTATTTTTGAGTTTCACTCAGAAAAATAGATTTTGTTTTTAAATAGCTATCTTTCTAGCAGTGTAAAAGTTATTCTTTTTTGAATGAGATAAACAAAAATTTGCCCACGTTAGCTTTTGGAATATGTACTGTTCGAATTTCGAATTATTTTTGGCCTGATAATAATTTAGGCGTATCTTTTCATGCATTACGTTCCCCAAAGCAAACCAAAATAAAGTTGTATTCTCAGAGGGTTGAAATGTCCAATATAGAAGGAAAAAAAGAGCTTTTCTCTGTTAAGCATTAAGCATACAAGTTGAAAATTCATTAAAAGATAAAGACAAAATTGAAGATGTGATGCGATCAAGCTAAATGAGTCGTTTGTCAGCAATTATGATTTTAAGATACAGCCCAAAATTGGTGAGCAGGGGTGGAAATTTCAAAATTGACTTTTTTGTAAAATCGAAAGGCTACATATGTCCTCTTTCATGTCAATTATTTTTTTCCGAGAAAAACTCACAATAAAGTAGTTAAAATGTGACATTTTTGCTAAGGAGTTAATATTCAATGACCTGAAGCATGTTTTATTGTTACTCATTAAACACTTCAATTTTGAATCGTTGATTTCTCTGTTTGATTTCTCGGTTTTCTTCTTTCTGATCTGCCTGTGTTTTACGTCCCATAACTTCTGAACGGAAGGTTGTATTCACATGGGGTTTTCACCAAATATAAACTGAAAGATGGCTCTATTCAAGAATGTAAAAAAAAAACTAAAAAAAAATTTGATAAGGGCCGACAAACAACTCTTTTAGCTTGATCGAATCATATATGTTGGCAGGGATCACACAAAAAATCAAGTTTGTAGTGACATGCAATGCTGCAGCCTGGGAAATGGATAGAAAATGCCCTGGCTTTTCATCCAGAGCATTGTCAGGATCTCAGGGTTTCATGATGATAGTAATTGCAAACTGTTCTCATCCTGCTTACTCCATTCTTCAACTTTTTGATATATCCAGCTGACAGCCCTTCTGCCCAACCTGATCCAGTGCCTGCAGTACCCTTACACCGCCGTCCGCCACATGGCAGCCACCAGCCTGGGAGCCCTGGGCCAGGTCTCCATGGCCGAGACCATGAATCGCGTGCTGGAGGACGTCCTGCCACTCCTGGAGGCCGGGGACGGCGAGACGCAGCGCCGGGAGGGAGCCGTCGAGGCCCTGATGTGTCTCATCGAGAGGCTAGGGATGTCCGTGGTGCCATACATCGTGTTGCTGGTGGTGCCACTGCTGGGGCGGATGAGCGACCAAGCAGAGAGCGTGCGACTGACTGCTACGCACTGCTTTGCCACGCTGATACGACTCATGCCACTGGAGGTGGGTTTCTCAAAAGATGCCCTGTAATTCACGTGCAACTAACCCTGAATTTGTTGTAAAAATCAACAGCTTTATATTGTGGATATTAAAACAGCTGCAGAATGAATATTATATAGTTTGAACAAATTTTCATGCCATTAAACTTTGTGAAATTTTAAAGGACCTTTATTTACTTGAAAGCGCTGTTTTGTAATATCAATAAGGGACACATCCAACTGTTTTTGGATTTTCTTTACCAATACTCAACTCAAAATATTGTGCATCAGAGATGAAACTTTTCCGATATTAATCGGAAAACCAACTTTTTTATTTTTCCAACGAAATTTCTGATTTTTGTACCCATATGCCAGTTTCATCTCTGGTGCATGGAAACAATTTCATTTGTGAGTTTGCTAATGGACTGCTGTCAGGTACTAAAGGCAGGAAAGGAAAATTGCACAAATAACGATTAAGGACAAGAATAAATTAACAAGTTATGGCAGTTTTCAATCGCAATATGCTGTAACGCTGAAGCTTCTGCCTAAGTGAACATCACTATTTTGCGCATGAAGAAAAACGGCATTAACAAACAATCAAAGAGGCCCCAAAACACTGTCAGAAATGGCAATAACTCTGCAAGCAGACCTCTGATATTATGCACAGCGGCAAATTTTCATGCAGCTGCTAAACACAGAATTTTGATAAGCACAAAAGATATATATCTTTTGTGCTTAACAAAATTCTGTGTTTAGCAGCTGCTTAACAAAAACAGGTCACCAGTCCCTGTGCCATGCAATGTTTATTGCATTTAACTGGTTCCAACCTGATTTTTGCTAAGCACATAAATCTGCTACGCAACATTTTCTACTAAGCTGCTACATGAAATTGGGGCACTTTCTCAAGTTGGACTCTCCGTTTGACAAACCACCAGGCAGGGATCCCGGACCCACCGGCCATGGCAGCCTCCTTGGTCAAGCAGAAGGCTAGGGAACGGCGCTTCCTGGAACAACTCCTAGACAGTAAAAAGCTGGATAACTACGAAGTGCCTGTCACCATCAAAGCAGAGCTCAGGAAATACCAACAGGTACACTTTGAAATACCAAATTTTCAGTCTTTTTTGGAGATAATTAAAGTAAAACTAACTCAGCGGCAAGTTTGGACTATAAGATTATGTGGATTTCAAAACACTATTTCGTCATTTAAGTAATAATTATATGCGAGTTCGGTATTCCGACTGTGCATGTGCAAATCAAGATTTGCCGATTTTTCTTTCGGGATAAAAATGTCATCGTATGCGTGCAAAAGCATAGCAGGGTACCAGCAAAATTAAAGAGATCCTCGTGTTTTGAAGTATAACATTTTGCAAACAACTTTGGGACAGCAAAGTGTTCTTAGGTGTCTTGTGTGTCAAAAATTTTGTGCGAACGAAAGGTCCATCTCTTTTCGATTTCATGGAACATTGCATAGAATGAAGATTAGGTTACCACGTCCCCCATAGCCTTGTGCGCGTTTATCCCCCAAAAAAATCATCAAATCTTCCTGTGCACCAGACTATTTTGGAATACCAAACTGGCTTGTTCACTGAGGGCAGGCAAATAATTTCTTGTGAGTACTCTGTTTTCGATATGTTAATGTGATGATGAATTCATGATGGGGTTTCCTTGAAATGTACCCTTGTATTTTTTAATTTACACTAGCATTAGAATTCAATTTACTTTACCTTGGGGGCAATTTCAGCATTACAGAAGAAAATATAATGTCCACAGCAGAGCCAGTTAACCATGATATCTAATTAATGATTCGGTGAAATGATCCGAAACTCCTAGTCTCTAATCTCCTTGACCATTACTAGATGATGGATGTATACGATTTGAAAAATACATTTTTAGGCATATTCACTGAGCTCTAGAGTACAAAAAAATGCCTGTTTTGTATTGTCCATGACGCTGAAATTGCTCTTATTAATTTTCCAGTCACTTCGCGTTGAACAAAATTTTGAAAGGACTCTATTAGAACCAACAAAACTAACAAACTGTGTGTCCTTCTTGTCTAAAGAAGCTATAATTTGCTACTAACAGCTAATGTTTTCTGTATTGCTGTAACGGCTTGATTGTTTGCTGATGGAAAGTTTGTTTGATTTCGAGAAGGGTTCGTAAGCTGTTATTCAATTAAAACAAACTGGATACTTTCAGGGTTGATAAAACGATATCATCAAGGGTATAAGTGTTATTAACTCGTTGGGAAAAAACTTATTAACTGTTCCTCCATTTGAATTCTGGTGCTTCGAAATCAGAATAAAATTTACTTATGATCAAGGAACCTAAGAATCTGAAAATTTTATTTTGGGGTATAATTAGTTTGCATAAATCTGACTTTTTTTAACAGGATGGTGTGAACTGGTTGGCGTTTCTCAACAAGTACAAGTTGCATGGGATTCTGTGCGACGACATGGGATTGGGCAAGACACTGCAGTCCATCTGCATCATGGCTGGTGACCACTACCTTAGGGATAAAGCTTATAAAGTATGTCAAAAGGAAACATTAATATCGTCACAAATTTGAGACTTTGTAATTTAAATTCTTTGATGCTTTGGTTGAATACTGTCAGGGGAAAACTTTCAAAAGCAATGTAAATTTTTAGGAAGAAACATGACCTCTTCATATTTTTGGTATCAGTTTTGCTTTAAAAAAAAAAAAAATCAGGATAACTTTCTTGCCTAAAACTGTTGAACTCCAGACTCATTTCCCATGGAGTAAGCTATTTTTTTTGCCTATAGTTAAGAAGGTCTTGAATTCACATGCACCATTTTTTTTGCCAGATTTTTAATATACATGTAGGATCAGGTTGCACTTTAAAAACAAATTTGACATCACAAACACTTTGTAGCAGAATTCCCCAAAATTGAAAAGTCTACAATTTTAGCAAATTTGCAGCGGAAAAACTTTCAAAAGTATCACAAATTTGTGTTCATGTTCAATTTTGTGCTGAGTACCTCCCCCCCCCCCCCCCCCCAGATGAACATGATCTGATACATCGTGCCCTCTGGAGACATGCACACAATAGGGAACAAAGGATTGTATACGTCTCCACAGGGCAATTTCTGTAGATGAATACGTCACCACAATAGATATATGGATTTTACTCAAAAACTAGGAATTTCCAAGGTATGTTGATCAGTTGCAAATGGTAGAGTTTTAGAAAAGGGATATTAAGTCCGAATTTCAGCCAAGGAAATTAATTCTGGTTAAAATAAGAGCATTTTGAAACTGAACTTTCAAACTCAAAAACTTTAGTACATGAGAACAAAGAAATTTCTCCACAAGGATACAAATTTCAGTATGCATGTTTGCGTCTGATTTAACATTTTTATGCATTATACTTTTTTTTTTCAGTTTGGAAACATGCTTTCAACCATTGAATTTTACCTCATCTTTTTAATTTTATGTGTTAGAAAACCCACCATGCAGACGCTGCCCCCGTGACATCCATTGTCATCTGTCCGCCCACCCTGACCGGTCACTGGGTCTTTGAGATTGAGAAATTCTGCTCAAGACAGTTCCTCAACCCCCTGCATTACACGGGTCCACCCACCGAACGGCAGATGTAAGTTTGGGAATATTTGAGTGGTGTGAAAGTAAAAATTCAAACTTGTGTGATTAAACAAAAACTTGATTCTGTAAGTTTAAATATTTTTAATAGTTTTGTATTTTTAATACCTTTTACTGAACAAAGTTTCTTTTTCTATTTGAGTACGGTGTGATTTATTTCTATTACAGTATACACCATGTGTCATTTGTACTGTTTTCAATTTCTTCATTTTTGTCATGACTTTCTCTCTGCAGGTTGCGTAGTAGGGTGAAAAAGCACAACTTGGTTGTAGTGTCCTACGATATAGCTAGGAATGACATCGACTTCTTCAAGTAAGTATATAACGGCTTTCATGCCAGCTTAGTTTATACATTGAAGCAAGTAAACAGTTAATGGTAACAATATCTATGACCAAATTAGGTTTTGCCCTTCACCGACGTTTAAACACTGTATACTCAGTGTGTTACCTCCCGAGTGAATGTTGGAAAAAGTCACTCGGGTGGGACTCGAACCCACAACCTCCTGCTTTCTAGTGCAGATATCTTACCATTCGACCACCGAGCTAACGGGATCGATTGGCTGGTTCGAATCTGATGTACATAGCAGCGGGTACTGCATAAACTATTATAATATAATAATATCTCTGATTTTGAGTACATTTCAACTGTTTGTTTTGCATTGTTCACAGGACAATCCAGTGGAATTACTGTATACTTGATGAGGGCCACATCATCAAGAATGGCAAGACCAAGCTGGCTAAGGCTATCAAGCAGCTGAGTGCAGCACACAGGCTCATCCTATCAGGGACACCTATACAGGTAATGACAGGCTCGTGATGTAGGTGCAGACACATTTTGACCTTTAAACCAAGCTAGCTAAGGCTATCAAGCAGCTGAGTGCAGCACACAGGCTAATCCTATCAGGGACACCTATACAGGTAATGAAAGGCTCGTGGTGTAGGTGCAGACACATTGAGACCTTTAAACCAAGCTAGCTAAGGCTATCAAGCAGCTGAGTGCAGCACACAGGCTAATCCTATCAGGGACACCTATACAGGTAATGACAGGCTCATGGTGTAGGTGAAGACACATTGAGACCTTTAAACCAAGCTAGCTAAGGCTATCAAGCAGCTGAGTGCAGCACACAGGCTCATCCTATCAGGGACACCTATACAGGTAATGACAGGCTCATGGTGTAGGTGAAGACACATTGAGATCTTTAAACCAAGCTAGCTAAGGCTATCAAGCAGCTGAGTGCAGCACACAGGCTCATCCTATCAGGGACACCTATACAGGTAATGACAGGCTCATGGTGTAGGTGCAGGTGAGACCTTTAAACCAAGCTAGCTAAGGCTGTCAAGCAGCTGAGTGCAGCACACAGGCTCATCCTATCAGGGACACCTATACAGGTAATGACAGGCTCATGGTGTAGGTGCAGACACATTTAGACCTTTAAACCAAGCTAGCTAAGGCTATCAAGCAGCTGAGTGCAGCACACAGGCTAATCCTATCAGGGACACCTCTACAGGTAATGACAGGCTCATGCTGTAGGTGCAGACACATTGAGACCTTTAAACCAAGCTGGCTAAGGCTATCAAGCAGCTGAGTGCAGCACACAGGTTGATCCTATCAGGGACACACGCTCTTGAATTACTATACTCCCGAGGACAATGCTTTGTGTTTCCTTTTGTTCCTTTTATATAACACTCTTCCAGCACACAGGCTGATCCTATCATAGACCCCTATACAGGTAATGACATGCTGTTTATGTAGGTGCAGACGTCGTTATGAATTGTTTACCAGAGTTGTAAGCAAGTCCTCGCACAAGTCGATCACAATCAATCAGAAAGTCCTAGTCTCCAGTCCAGGGGCGGCGAACATAGGGCTGGATATCTCAGTTGGTAGAGCACCAGAACGGCAATCCGGAGGTCACAGGTTCAAACCCTGCTCCAGTCAATTTCTTTGTTCAACCTTGAAAAATTGAAAAGGAAACGTTCTAAAATTGAGCTGCTGCCCGTAAGTAAAAGATTTTTTTTCAATCATTACATCATGTCCTTTTTTTTTCTTCAGAATAATGTGCTAGAGCTGTGGTCTCTGTTTGACTTCCTGATGCCTGGCTACCTGGGCACTGAGAAGCAGTTCACAGCCAGATACGCCAAGCCCATCATCCAGAGCAGGGACGCCAAGAGCTCCTCCAAGGAACAAGAAGCTGGTTAGTATTCTTTCACCCTCGTACTTACAAGTGTCTTGTGTCCCTAAATGAACACATGGCACCAAACACGTGGGGCACCAGCTCAAGATATTAGCCCACCAACAGTGTTAAGAAATGTGTTAACGAAGTCGTTAACGTATGTTCACCTCAAACAGTCTATCAAATGTTTATTAAATGGAGACTTTCACAGATGGATGAAATCCTTCTGTTACTGAAACAATATATCGTGGAATCCGGCGACCAGAATTAGAAGCTTTTACTGATCTGATGTCACGCTCATGCGCATGCTGCACGCGTTCTTAAAGACGAGGCGCACGCGCATTTTGGTATTCCTATTGGTTGAAGGAGCCCGGAGTGCGTGTGCACTACCTGAGCGCGACTCGCGCGAGCCTGTTGCCACAGCAGAGAATGGCTGCCGCCAGATTTGTCAATATAGCTTGTGGTAGATTTAACATTGCCTGCTTTCTGTGGCTGTTTTAGATTTCTACAGCGTGTTATAAAACAGCAGTTACAGAAAATTGAATATCCTGGATGGTTTGTATCATTTTAAAGATTAACAAGCCGGGTTTATTGGGTGCTTTGAGGACGTATGGGTGAAAGTTCTAGCTTGTTAGCGTTTCCCTGGCCACTGGTAAAGTATGGAACACCAAACATAAAGGACAATTAAGTTAGAATAACCCTAACCTCCCCAACTCCGTCAAAATCCATCCCCCCATTTTGGTGGATTTTGGGGGACTTGGTCCTGCAGGCCTGGTTTGACTAAATATTGATGGAGCGTGATGGACTTGGGCCTGGAGGACTAAAGCAAAGCATGCATTGGAAGCAGTGTGATTGATAGACTTTGGCAGACTTGGCCCAGTACTTAGTAAAAGACAGTAGGGAGTTAGGGTTAAAGGACGATTGGAAACTGAGTACTTGCCGTATGCTGCATCAGATAAAAAGTTAACAAGTTTTTTTTGTTTAATTTAATTTAATTTACTTCATTTTTTGTGTGAACCTTTTAGTCAGGAAAGCCCCTCGACAGAGACTTTGTCTCCTTTGGGCGATTTTTCTGTTGTTGTCCTTTAATTTGTATTTGTTGTTTTTACTGTTTATCCCGAGAAGTTAAGTAAATGTAAATGTAAAGTTAAGCTAGTTCTAGATGTAGTCCCTTGCTCAGCTTTATATCGTGCATCTTGAAATGGACACACAGGTGCCTTGGCCATGGAGTCCCTACACAGGCAGGTCCTACCGTTCCTACTCCGACGTCTCAAGGAGGACGTGCTGGACGATCTGCCTCCCAAGATTATACAGGACTATTACTGTGAGCTCAGTCCTCTACAGGTAAAGATAAAACTGAAATATTTAGATTCTCAGTATTGTGTGTTGCAAGTCTGAAAGCATGCACACAAGAACACAGATTGACACGTTTCTTCATATGTGGGATATAGTATGTCATGGGTCCAGTTTCGTTGTCCTGCTCTTCGTATGTGATGAATGTTCGAGAAAATTCAGCGCTTATGGTCAAAGTGAATCTCAGGTTAGCAAGTAGCAAGGTGGCACAAACTTTTGCGTTAGTGCTATAAGCTTTGAATGATGCATAGAATTTGTTTGTTCAATATGTCTCTCTCTTAAATGACGTCACTTCCTACAGTTTGCCACGAGCATCGGCATTTCGGGCAAATTTTTGTGACGCACATCGGCCGTGCTGTATTTAGAAGAAAGTTTCGAGCAACATGCACGTGTGTGTAGAACATTTTGCGCATTACGCCCATACACTCTTGTTTTACTTTACTCCCGAAGACAATGCTTCGTGTTTTCCACGAAGATTGCCACGTGCATCGGCATCGGCATTGCCACGTGCATCGGCATTTCGGGCAAATTTTTGTGACGCACATCGGCTGTGCTGTATTTAGAAGAAAGTTCGAGCAACACGCACGCGTGTGTAGAAACATTTTGCGCATTATGCACATACACTCTTGTTTTACTTTACTCCCGAAGACAATGCTTTGTGTTTTCCTTTGTCCCTGTGATATAACACACTCCCTTCGACTAAGCACACAAACCTACCACAGAGGACGGTTTTGAACAAAAGACCCAACTCCCGAGGACTGAAAGGATCTGTTGTTCTCCCTTTGTGTGTCGGTCCTCGGGGGTTATGTAGAACAAGTTCACATGCACTTGATGGCATTGAACATGCAGTTGTAATTTTCCTGCTAAGGTGGGGTCCTATGAGAGATCTATTGCACAGCCATGAAATTGAGCCCTGTTTGAAGTGAATGGGTTGATGACAGTTGTGCCATAAATATACACATGTTCTCTTTTTTTCCCCAAAGGTGCAACTGTATGAAGACTTTGCCAGGTCGAGAGCCAAGAAGGGTGTAGAGGCAAGCATCGGTAGCCCAGAGGATGAGAGGGAAACTGAGGCCAAGCCCCTGGCACCGGCTACAAGTCACATATTCCAGGTAGGACAATAATAATAATAATAATAACCGTATTATATAGCGCCTTTTCCAAAGGATACAAAGCGCTGGGGGAGAATGCAACCAAAGACAGGTAAATGAAGTATATGAACATATGAGACCCATTATGTAGCACCTTTTTGCTAGGTGCTGCGGCGCATATTGCTGCCACTGCCAGAAACACCGGGGCAAACCTCTTCTCTTAGCGATAAGTGTTACTGGATTCTTTAACGTGCATTACACAACACACGGGACCTACGGCTTTACGCCCCATCTGAAGGACGAAGCAATAATGGTCAAGTGCCTTGCTCAAGAGCACAAGCACCATGTTCCCACGGTCAGGATTCGAACCCAGGCACCACGGCACACAAGTCGAACACCATAACCATTGGACCACAGCGCCCCACGGACAGACTCTAGTCAGACTCGAACAGTGGGACTCAAACCCACGACCACCTGCTTACTAGTGCAGAAGTCTTACCACTCAACCACTGAAATTACTGGGGTCGGATGGTTGGTTTGAATCTGGTACTGCAATCAAAATTTTTACGGGATGTATTTTGCATCGGGGCGATGCAAATACATTGACGAAGGACAAAAACCCAATTCCATCTCATAAAAAGTTTGATTGCGGTACCCACTGACTGCGGTACCAGACTTTAACTGACCACCCGACCCTGGCAAGCACGTTAGTTGAGTGGTAAGACGTCTGCACTAGTCAGCAGCAGGTCATGGGATTCAGTCCCACCCGAGTAAGCTTGTGAAATTGTTTTTGCAAGCCTTTGGACAACACTGTGTATATAGTGTTTATTAAAAAAACGTCGGCGAAAGGGAAAAACCCAATATTAATTTACGCAAATTCCATTTGTAGTGTAGTCAGTCCCTCTTCGATTTTAGTACTCAACTTTGAAAGGTGGATCACAGTTGCAGCTTCGGACGTTAAAATTTGTATTCAGAAGAATACGAAGAATATCCAATATCTGAGATCCTTATTTCTCAAATTTTGAACAAGTTCTTGTAAACTTTTGTGTTAAGTTGTCATTTCACCTTAAAACAGTTGTGTTTTCTATTCTAGGATAATAAAACCGTGAGATTTTGTGCTACTTAAGAATGATGTTCACTGCCTTGATGTTTTTGTTTTTTGCATCATACCCTTAGGCCCTTCAGTACTTACGCAAGGTCTGCAATCATCCACTTCTGGTGTTAAACAAGAAACATCCCCAGTATGATAATGTCACCGCTCAACTAAGTGATCAGAACACCTCCCTGCATGATATCGCACACGCACCCAAATTGACTGCACTCAAGTAAGTTGGAGAATTAGATTGTAGGATACAGGCATGTGAGAATGTCCGTCCTGAAATATTTTTTTTTCTTTTGGTGACTTTTTTTTTCAGCTAATGGTCAAACAAAGACAACTGAATGAAATGAGATTCAATTTAAGATGGAATTTTTGTGCGTCTAGGTGATGTAAATCAAACTAGAAATTGCCCTTCACCGACATTTAAACACTGTATACTCCGGTCGAGTGGTAAGAAGTTTGCACTAGAAAGCAGGAGGTCGTGGGTTCGAGTCCCACCCGAGTGATTTTTTGCAACTTTCACTCGGGAGGTAACACACTGAGTATACAGTGTTTATACATCGGTGAAGGGCAAAACCTAGTTTGAGAT
Organism: Patiria miniata; assembly: GCF_015706575.1. Taxonomy (NCBI): domain Eukaryota; kingdom Metazoa; phylum Echinodermata; class Asteroidea; order Valvatida; family Asterinidae; genus Patiria; species Patiria miniata. The sequence continues at coordinate 41,247,848 of NW_024037069.1, read as the reverse complement.
TCAATTTTTTTTTGTAGATTTTTAGAACCAATATTTTGTCTTGCAAACCTTAAAATTTCCTGTGCGCATTTTCAAGCTATTGCAACCACCTACCCCTACTCCTTATAGACTAATTCAGCAACAGCCGTTTTCTGAGATGGTACCAGGCTCGAGCGAGTCGCACTCAGGTAGTACGCACACACGCACTCTGGGCTCCTTCAACTGATAGGGGTACCAAAAGGTTCACGTGTCTTGTCTTTAAGAACTCTCACGGCATTTACCCGTACATGCTTCCATCTAAAATAGACAAAATTTCGGGTAACCTATGTGGAAAGAAATCTCTTCTTGGAAGAAGTGTTGTTCTTAAAAGAACCGGTTGGTTGAGTGTAGAACTTGACGTTTCGGAGAGTGTGCTCTGTCCGTCCTCAGGAGGCTTCCACCTGAAAAAAACTGGCTCCTAATTTTGTTTGCCAAATTAGTCTATTGAACTGTGCTTAATCTGTGCAGCACTGGTATACCCTGGTTCCAAATTCATATTGTTGTCAAGTACTGGATATTCCTCCAACCAAATCTATTTAACAGAGACTATAATAAGTGAGCAAACAGACAAGCATGCTAACTTCAGGGGCAGAATAGAGTTCTCCAGACATGCACAAGCCTGACATATCTATGCTGTATAAGGTAATATTTTGGTGGCATGGGTGGCTTGTGCGTAAAGTGCTCGCCTCTCACCAAGGTGACCACGGTTCGAATCCTGGCCGCGGGTCACATGTGAGTAGAGTTGTGCGTTGGTTCTCTCCTGTGCCACGAGGGTTTTTCTCAGGGCCCTCTGGTTTTCCTCCCTCCGGCAAAATCAAACACTTTCGATCTCAGGCTGTGCTCCGTGGTCATATATTGGTCGATGTGGCCGGCAGCCATAGGTGCCTTTATGTACAATTCAGCATACCAGCTGCGAGTAAGGATGATTAGCCTCCCAAATTATTATTATTATTATAATATACGCTTAACATTTCTTCTGGACATTGTCTGTAATTTCCGTTTCTGCAGGCAGTTACTCCAAGACTGTGGCATCGGCGTGGAGGTCATGGGTAGTGAGCAGGAGGGATTGACTGAAGCCGTGGTGGGCCAGCACAGGGTACTGCTGTTCTGTCAACTCAAGAGCATGCTGGATATTGTGGAGAAAGACTTACTAAGGTTAGGATCATATTTCAGCTTACAGGTTTTTGTGGGGCCAGTTTCGAGGAGCTACTATCAGTAAAATGCGATGTGATGTGTGTTGCTTGTGACCTTGTTATCTGCTTAATTTTTTATTAGCAGGGCAGTTTCTGCTAAGCTACTCCATGAAATTGGCCCATTGCCTTTTTTCTGGTCTAAAACTCTAAATTTTGAGTTGGTTACAATTTTAAAGATTGTCACATAGCTCCTAAAGAAATAGAAAGTAGAGCCTTTTGCAATGAGAATGGATGGACATTTTTTTATGGATCTCATATTGATTTTATCACAGAAAGCACCTTCCCAATGTAACCTACCTCAGGCTGGACGGCAGCGTACCGGCCGGCCAAAGACATGACATAGTCCACAGGTACAGAGAGTCCTCTTCTTTTCATATTTCCATTTTCCATTCACGTTATATTTAATCTTGCTTGAAAGTTTACGTGAAAAGTTTGCTTGAAAAATTAAATCATTTTCACCCACTTTTTTAGTAGAAAGTTAGTCCGAGAAGTATCTCATGTGTAGTGTGTTGCAATGTGCACCTCTTGTTTCATTTATTGACTGTTGGTTTGTCCATTTGGGATTCAAGAATATTCGTAGCAAAAAAGTGTGCAGAGTAAGGGTCTATGTAAACATACATCATTATGAAAGAGTGCACTCAACACACACTTTTCGATGTTTTCACATTTTTCAGTGTTTCACACAGTTGATTTCCAGATTCCAAATATCCTGATTTTATACTTGCACTGTGAAAGATTTCTCTGGAGTAGAATCTGCAGACTCTGTGTGATAATCCAGGATATCCCAGATATGCAATCTGGAGGTGAAATTACCCTGGATAGACTCGGTGCAGGACTGAAAGTGTTGAACATCACATATTAGGGCCTGTCTCAATTCATATCCGGTACGAGTTCCCGACAAGTTGCAGACATTGTATCAGGTATAGGTTGCAGGATTCTAAACAACTCCCCTGCAATTTTACTCGCAATGAAAATATCAGTATTGGTGAGTCAAGCAGTTGTTGATGAAAATTTCCCCGGAACATGTCCAGGACAAATGCAGAGCTTCTTCCGGACAAAGTGAATGATTCTACCCACAACTTGTCCGGACTTGTCCCAGATATAAATTGAGATGGCCCTTTACCCCCATATGTTGCTTTATGCTTTGTCTTCAATTTTATCGAACACTTAATTTTTTTGCTGCACAGATTCAACAATGATCCCTCTATTGACATCTTGCTGCTCACCACACACGTCGGAGGCTTAGGTCTCAATCTGACGGGAGCAGACACTGTGGTATTTGTGGAGCATGATTGGAACCCTACCAGGGATTTGCAGGTATGTCATGAGTGTTTCTTTTTTTCTCATATCAATCTCTTTCCTTTACTAATAACCAGTTCGCGCCGGATGACGTGTATACACGCAAAAGTTTGCGGTATCCGGAATGGATGATGGATAAACACGCAGGGAGCGAGGCCGGAAATATCTGTCAGTGACCCGCTCGCAGCGAGCAAGGCCGGAAATATGAGTGTGCTGCCCGAGGGTGATGGCTTCAACCTGCCTGGCTTGAGGTCGAGTGAAAAGTAATCCCGCGCCTCGTTCTGTTCTTGTCAAAAGAATCCCGACGAGAACTGGTTAACTTAAGAAAAATTTCCTTGCTTATATTTGAACAACACAGTTTTTTGAGTTCATGATCTTGTGCTTGTACAAAACGTTTTTCCTGCACTCATACTAATGAAACATACAATTAGTGTCTCAACTTGTCTTGATTTTTTTCATCCAAATTTTCTTTCTTTTTTCTACCCAAGATGTTCATATTACATCAAGTTTTCTTTCTGGTTGAGTTTACTGACAGGCAAATGAAATGGCTGTGTCAATGTTTGTGTCTTTACTCATGTGGTCAGGTTGACCATGGCATAGTGCTCCACTGAAATTTTCTCCTCATCCACAACGTAATGATGAAGCAAATCAGCTCATTCCTTGGACACACCTTTGGTATATGTGACCGGCTCCACAAAAAGGGGTATTAAGTCGCGCCGTGCACTATTGTGTAATGGCCCGCTCAACGTTGAGAGGGTGAAAATTTCATCAAAATGTGATTTTCATTTTTTGTCATGAATGACATCTCTATTACCTAAAGTTTCTGGGTTCATCCACAGAAATGCTGATTTTGATGAATAAAGAGGGGAAAAAACGACAATTTTGAGTGCATCATGCCCAAAACTACAACAGATCCAGCCATTTCAAAGCCTGTTTTCTCAGTTGTGTAATTCAAAGTCCGAGGAAGTAATTAATATGCAAATATATCATATCTCCAGAAGGGGGGGGGTCTATCGAGCTCTATTATATACCAAATGATAGCTTACGTTGTGGGCTTTCCAACCATGTATATAACTCAAATTCACTTTTTTGTGACATAATACCCTTTTTTGTGGAGCGGGTCATAATATTATTATTTCTTTTCCCCCCATTTTTAAAATATGTTTTGTTCCTTTTTATGCAGGCAATGGACAGAGCCCACCGCATCGGTCAGAAGCGAGTGGTCAACGTGTACCGCCTCATCACAAGGGGAACTCTGGAAGAGAAAATTATGGGGTAAATATCTTACCTACATCGCCTATGAGTGTTTACACTGTCTTAAAAACTCTACCGAATAAAAGGTGCTAAAGTTATGTCATGAGGGGAAAATTAAGTATTTTGTATAATTTTGTCCTAAATGTTATGAAAAGTTGTTACATTTGAGTTTCAACCTGAGATTTTGTTTAATAATCTGTACTATTTTTAAGTAAATGAGTTTTTTTTTTCAAAATGTTGAATTCACACAATATCAATTGAAACTTTGTTTTTAACTTAAACAGAAGGCAACTGAGATAATAAAAGTAAAACCTAATTAAAACTAGTTAAAACTAATAAATTAAACCTAGGTTTTACTTTTGATGTCGTCTAACTTTTCATTTCCTGATCCCAAAAAAGACACTTAGGGAGTTCATTCCATAGATTCCGTATGCATATGGTTTCAATTTTACCACAATGATATAATATTTTCTTGACAGATTGCAGAAGTTTAAGATGAACATCGCCAACACAGTCATCACCCAGGATAACTCCAGCCTTCAATCCATGGGGACAGATCAGCTTCTGGACTTGTTTTCTCTTGACCAGGTATAATCAAGACAACTAATGCAATTTTATCAACACTGTGAATTCAGAGCTGTCAGAGAGCTTGAGAAAAAAAAAATCCACAAGTTTTCTTTTAGTGGCATTGAACCACAATCTTAAACACTTGAACACTGAGCTTACCTGTGTCATCTGGCAGTCTGAGTCCGATATAGTGATCATATTCCATCATACAAGACATTGGTCACAGCAGTTCAATCACAGAAGCTATTAAGTTGGAAAAAGTTCCCAGATACACCTTGTCAAGTGACTAACTCTATCAGAGAGGTTGTTCTGAGAACCAGAATTATTAACTCTTCTGAGGTTAAAGGGAATATACAACATTTGCAAATATCGAAAAATAAAACTAACAAGTTTTTACAAAATACCTTACTTGGATATTGGTAAATGACAGTCAAAAGCATCCTGTAAAAGTATGGCTCCTGGTGTGAAGTCATTTTCAAGAAATTGGTATTTTTGCATACATTTCCAACAGTGGTCGGCCGATCACCGTTGGAAAAACCTAACTATTTTTCAACTTCTGCTTCAAATTTACCATTTTTTCAGTCCAAATTTTGTTTGCTATTGGTAACATGTTCATGAACGGGTGCAGGCCAGCTAGACTGGTTCCCTTACCTTACAACTTTCCGGCATCTATAAATTGATCCATTTTATTTTTAGTGAAGTCAGGGAACCAGACTACTTGAACATTTTCGTTTTTCTTGGTTTTTCCAGTATTTTTCGAACACAAAACTTCAAACATGTCAGTGTAACAATATTTGAACTATTATACTAACCCCTCAAATAGTTCATTTCTGAAAATTACAGCAAAAGCCAATGATGTACATTCCCTTGAAACTTCACAGTACCTTCTCTCTTTAAGAGTCAGTCACCTCACAGGTTTTTTTTTACAAACCTATCCCAAGCCTTGCACTCCACCATGCAAAAGCTTTAAATAACAAGATTTAAGAAGAAAAAACACATAGGATTCCTTTTGTTAACTGTTTCAGGACACATTGTGAACTAGTCTTTGGTGGATGGGTCTCCGTGCATCTTAAGAATTCTCAAAGTTTAAGACCCCCAGTTTTGGCACGTATAATCTGCCATTTATTTGACGAGTTTGAAGTACTGGAATTGAACAACGCTATGAACCATTCTCACAAGCTAACAAGATTTAGTGTTCTTCGAAGAGAAATAATACTGGATCTTCAAAATAACAAATTCACAGGTTCTTTTCATCTGAACCACACGACTGAACAATTTCCTTTCTACCACAACAAACATTCTATTCACTAAACTTGCTGCTATGTTTGTAACCTTTATGTGTCACCACCTGATTTAATCTACTACGATTTCCATAGAATCGTCCAGGAGGGTTGGAGGAATCAAAGCAGGAGGCCTCAGCATCGTCGTTGTCATCTGGGGGAGGCAAGGGCAAGCAGACGGCCGGCAGCGTGCTGCAAGGATTGAGTCAACTCTGGGACGAGAAGCAATACGAGACAGAGTACAATCTGGACAGCTTCATGCAGTCACTGTCTAGTTGATGTTATAACTAGCGTAGTTGCGTAGACCCTCTATCTGCGGCTAGACTGAAGAGGGCGCTGTCTGCTGTGTCGCCTGACAGTGAGGGCAAGTGAAGAGCACGAGCATTGCACTGGGTGACACGCAATGTCCGTGACACACAATTGTTAGACTGAGTGTCACCTGGACAGCTTCATGCAGATTTAGACTACTTGGTGTTCTTACTAGCGTTGTCTGTTGGTTCTGTGGCTAGACTGAAGAGGGCGCTGTCTGCTGCGTCGCCTGACTATGAGTGCGACAATGAAACGACACCAGGAGCTGTACAACCTGAACAGCCTCATGGAGATGTTACGGCCCAACTATGGCATTGTCCCAACTATAGGTTGGACGATTACAACTTTAGACCGTGTCTGTGGCTGGGAATCATACACGAGTCTATGGTAGCGGCTGCGGCCACTTCCTATTGACCCGTGTGTAATTTCAAACCATAGCCAATTAAATTGGACACAGTTACAATTAGGATCAACCCAAGTATAGTTTGGAATTCCCCAACTATTTGTTTGGACTGTCCCAACAACCGTCCCAACTATGGTTGACACCATTGCCATAGTTGGGCTTACCTATATAGTTCTATGGAAGTTGTCTTTAAATTAGTTAATTCAAACCTGACACATGTAGGACATTTTCTGTGAATCTAACACAGGTTTTCATTAATTATTATCAAGGAACAGATGTCATTTAGCCCTGCTTTCAAAGTATTTTTTTTAAGATTAACAATGTGGTTATATTTTTCTATAATATTGAACCTGCTGTGTTACATTGAAACTTGCATCTTTATGTGTAGAAGGTTTTGTACAGTCATAAAAAAAACTTTATTTTTGTTCAGTTGCAGATAAAATGAAGATGTTACAAAAGAAAGTGATTATCAAAAACTTTTGACATTAAAATACAAGTTATTGTTTCAATTGATTGTTGTAATGTGAAGTTACACACAAAAGTGATTACATGTAAATAAACCTTCGATATTCGCATTGCATATTGGGTATATGACAAACAAAACCAGGCAATTTGTGCACAATTACCTATGGGGCTGTAAACCAGTTAAAACTTTCAACTGATTCCTCCTCAAATATACATCATTAAGAATTTAGTGATCATTTTTTTTTTTAAACATTGTTGTATTGATCATTTGAAATACACTTATTTTAAAAGTTAGTTTTTTAAAGCGTGTCAGGATTCAGATTTTTTCGGGGAATCCCTTCTTATTACTCATTAATATGAATATTATGACCCTGCAAAAATATTAGCCAATCACAGTCAAGCTTTCATGATCACACCTCCAACTCTGACCAATCACAATCGCTCGCCTCTGGGATTGTTGACTGGTACCCAGAAAGAAATTTCAAGTTAGTTCATCTTTTATTTCAAAAGTTTAAAAACTGAAACTTTGTCAATTATATTTCCTTTTATTTCAGAAGTTTAAAAACTGGATCTTTGTATTTGCAAATGAATTTTTCATATTCTCTATGCATAAGTAGGTGAATTGATCGATTTTGGAAAAATACTGAAGCAAAACATAACTTGAAGGGAATATACAACATTTGCAAACATCGAAAAATAAAAGTACCAAGTTTTTGCGAAATACCTTAATAGGATGTTGGTAAATGACAGTCTAAAGCATCCTGTAAAATTATGGCACCTGGTGTGAAGTCATTTTCAAGAAAATGGTATTTTTGTAAAAATTTCCAGCGGTGGTCGGCCGACCACCGTTGGAAAAACCTAACTATTTTTCAACTACTGCTCCAAATTTACCATTAATTCAGTCCAAATTTTGTTTGCTATTGGTTACATGTTCATGAACGGGTGCAGGCCAGCTAGACTGGTACCCTTACCTTACAATTTTCCGGCATCTGTAAATTGATCCATTTTATATTTAGTGGAGTCAGGGAACCAGACTACTTGAACAGTTTTGTTTTTCTTGGTTTTTCCAGCATTTTCGAACACAAAACTTCAAACATGTGAGTGTAACAATATTTGATCTACTATACTAACCCCTCAAATATTTCATTTCTGAAAATTACAACAAAAGCCAATGATGTACATTCCCTTTAAAGCTTGCATGGTTCACTGCCCCCATATGTTTGTGCATAAACTGCATTATGTGTATGTCATACCCATGACGCAATGGGAATGCCAAAAAGATTTATTGTACAGGCGGTTTTGGTATATAATGTACAGTTTTTGTATTGTAGAATTTATACAAATTTAACAAACAGATAACTTGAAAAATTTGCAATACATTGGCTTTGTTCCAAATAAAAAAGGACAAGTGCATTGACCCTTGTTTGACCTCTACTTTGGTTGTTTGTCAGTTGGTCGTTTGTCGGTTGGTGGTGGGTTGGTTTTTAAGTAAATATTTTTTGATTGGCTCACGTCCAAAAAAAGAAAGGTGTTATTTCCTTTTTTCTTGGGTCAGGAGCCCAAAATAGGGTCGGTCGGAGATGAGAACCAAAGAAATAAAAAGGGAAGCCGATGTCATGCCAATTAATCATGCGCTGAATGCTGTTTGTGACTAGCTTGAAATTTCCAGCTTATGGGGCTATACGCTGGACATTTCAAGCTAGTTTGTGACGGGTCTTTATTATGCACAGAAATACCCCCTCAAAACTTTAACTCAAACTTCCCTGCATGGATAGTAAAGCCAGTCTAAGGGCTTTGCCATTATTCGAACTCGTGACCCAAATTCGCAATTGGGCCCCAAAACACATTGGTATCCGACCGCCACCGTAAGATCACCCATACGTGTGGGCACCATGGCATACAAATTGCTAGAAAACAAACAGGAAATAGCGAATATGGCCAGCGAGTACAGGTTGTATTGTAATATGTATCACAAATAAGCACTCAGTTGACTCACGTAATACACGTCTGCGTCGACATTATCCGATTACCGCACATGCACGTCTTCTTCATTGTCATCTCACTAATTATCGAGTTTTTGCAAGTGAAACCTCATTTGAAAGAACGTCTGCCAGTGCTGGAAAGTGGTCTCTCGCATCACCTGTGACGGTCAACGGCTTGAGCGAGAAAGGAACTTAGCCACACGCCCGCAACAGCAGCGATTCGACGGCCCTGCCCTGCTACGCGGAACACAAACACGGAATATGACGGAGTGAAGTTGGTCATGTCACTTTTTTGTCATCAGCTGGTTCCAGGATTTGACACGACTTCCTGTATCTTAATTTTAGTTGTTGACCAAATCTGTCTGCTAAGTTTTTGATGAGTGTTTTTCCTCTTTGATTGAGGGGCCTGTCTGGTTCTAAAAATAAAGGTTTTCTGCAATTCACTTCCTACAATTCCTTTGCCGCTTTGGACATTGAACTTGAAGGTGTTGGAACTTATCCTGAGAAACTGTTGTTTTGTTTGTGTGAATCAACACGCTTTATAACTCATCATGGTGGAATCCATTGCACAATACAACTTTGAGAGGAGCAGTGAGGATGAATTATCCTTCAGAAAAGGACAGAAATTAGTTGTAAGTGTCAACAAGCGTGTGTTGTGATAAGCCGATTAGTTGCAAGAATTATATTCTTGTAGTACGTTTCCTCATTAGGGTTGAATGCCCCTTTGTATAGCTCCATGAGATGACCATGGAGGAAACAATAAGTGTAAGTGCGTGACCTCAGAAAATCAAAAGTTTTGCTCGTACGTTTGTTGTGTTCAGGTCGTTTTTTTCCCCTCGAATTTTTTGGCATTATGGCAATGCAAGATCCTACACTCGGATGAATTTACAGAAAGCTTTGTGTGTAAGTAATTATAATGCTGGCAAAATGACGGGCCGCGTTTTTTTTAGTGTAATTACGCGAGGCTGGAGCATGGCGTTTTATTGATGCCATGTTCACAGGTCTGTTCACAGGTCTAAGTTGCACCAAATTGTTTGAGGGAACGAATGTTTCATCTTAGATCTAGTCCGAAAATTTGGGACTCTCAATACTGTGTATGAGAGTCCCAAAACTTAAGGAATTGAAAACATGCAAAACAAGTAAATAGACTGGCACCTAAAACAACAGTCCAATACAGCTTCAGTACTGCATCAATCAACCATGCCAAAAGAATTTAAGAAACATGTGGCATGAAGCGGAAACTAGTCTCAATTTACTACACATTTCTCCATAGTCAAGCCACCAGACTATTGACACTGAATGAAGAGGTCAGTCTTTTCAAATAGTTGGACCATGGTTGGACATGTACCAGTCTAGTATTTAGCCTCATTTTAAAATCACTTGACTTCCCTCTCATGTGCAAAATATTGAAGAAAAGTCTCCTTTAAAAATTGAATTGAGTCTGCAAACTTGGTTGGTGAAATACTGAGGACATTTTCTTTGCCCCAGTGGAATTTTTGGAGAAATTTGCTGGCTAAACTGTGAGTAAAGTGGGCCTGATTTAGTTTTGCACGTTTCAGAGCACTCCAGAGCCCTCTCTGTCTTAGATCCTGACGCCACTTTTTTTTATCACATTTATACATCTAAAATGAAAAGCATTCGTTGCACAAATGATGAAAAGATATGAATCTGGGACTGAGAAACATTTTCAATTTTTTTAGAAAGTACTTTGAAAATGCATTCGACTCTTGTACACAACCAAAGAAGTGGCGTGGCATCTGTATACAACATTCTCTGTATGACTAAAACACAAGTGTTCAGGCCTGCCTTGGCCCATGCATGGTAGGACCCTACAAATCTCCATTTTAAACAAAGTCAGGCAACAGTATCCTACTAGGATACATGTACATGTACATGTATCCTCAGCTCCATGGTTCATTTGCCTTAAAAAAAATCCACTACAACCCAACAAAAGCATCACATTTCATCCCTAAAATAGCCATAAATCGCTGAATCATGACCAATGTTTGAAATGGGGATTGGTACATGGATCTAGTAGGACTAAAGGCTTTGTTGTACTTGCACTTTTTTTTGCAGAAATGCTAGTCCATAAAGACTAGCATTAGACTACAACAAGTGAACAGTATCTCAATTCTGAAAAACGGTCACCCATTGCATGTGTATGTCTTCAGAAAGTTGAAAATAAAGGAAATAGCTCAAAATGTGTTCAGTTCACTCTACTGTGCATCCAAAATGGATTAGCTATGCCTAATTGTAGATTAGGCCAAAAAAAAAAATATTTCTTCTGATTACATGGCATTTGAAAATAAGGTAGGTAGGTAGGGAAATAATTTTTTTTTGCCAATTTTTTTTTTGTACGATCATATGGAGGCGTCTGCGTGTAGTCAAGGGTAAAAGGTAGAAATTGATGGTTTTGGGTGTGTTATTCTCATTTTTGCAATAAAAAAATTAGGGTAGGGGCTGTCAGAATAGGGTAGGTAGGGAAACCGGAAGCAGAACTATTTTTTTTTTGGCCTTATGACTCCACAAAATATTAGACTTGATAATTTTGCCATCATGCGAACCTATTAAAAAGTTTATTTGTGCTTTTCACTCAGAATTTATAATTTACTATATATCACACTAGCTACATGTACCTGAAAATCTACCAAGGTTTAACACATAGTTTTGCAGTAGTCTGGTAGTCTGGTAGATTCAAGACTACAGTTAGGAGTATCCCAGCTGTAGTTAAGAATTAGCCAACTAAAGTTGGGACTGTCCCAACTATAGTTTGGAACATTGCCATAGTTGGGGGCGTAACATTAACATTCAGCACCCTGGATCCAGCAGCCACAAATTGACTCTTCAGAGAAAAAAAAATGGTTTGGGAAAGAGATACGAAACTTTCGAACGTTCATGGTTGTCAGTGCCAACCTATTCATGAAGCGGTCTTGATGTTCCAGTTTTGTTTCAAACACTAAGATTGTTATTAAAAGTTGTGCACTTTTGGCAGATTTTGACAGTTTCTTCTAAGAAAAAAAAGCTGAGGGCCTCGATTTTGAATCGAAGAGACTGAAAACAAATGTGAAACCTGCAAGATTTTGTGCAACTGCTTTGCAGTGGTACATGTATCATCTGTTTGAAAATTACCTTCCTTGTAAATATGCAAATTCATTTGATTTTTTTTTTCCCAAAATGTTTATCTGCACCCTAGAAATTGTTCACAAACCTGAGGTCTAGCTAAAACTTCATGGATTAAGGAGTCTGACAATTGTCCTTAAAAAAACCCACCTGTAACATTACTAGGCCAACAAGGTCCGTAGAAATTGCACTAGTCAAAGGACACACTCACTTCAACGGAAATCTTCCAGACTTCTACCCAAGACATCCAAGCTTTGTTAACCCTAAATCCCTAGGCCTTTGTGTTAGGATGTAGCCTCAATCTTGCAAAATCCTCCAATTGGCCTCATGGAAAAATATCACATAGCCTCAATCCTGCAAATTCCTCAATTATTTCTTGAATATGGTCTGTGGAGGGGCGACCACTGCCTGAATCCTGCAAAATCCTGCGGCAGTGACTGTCAATATGTTGAGGCTTGGCCAGTGACATTCTGGAGCAGTACGGAGGATTTTAAGCATAATCCAGACCTATACTACATGGCTAAGCAAAAACAACACAAAGGCCGGCCCAAAACCTTGACAAATTGCATCCTACGAAATCAGTAACGCACTTTTGCCATGTAACCTCAATCCTCCAATTTCCTCCACTTTGGCAAAGAGGATTGTGAATGATTCGGGCGGTTAGGGTTAATGTTTTCAAGCTGCAGTTAAGTTACATAATAGTTATTTCTTCCTTTTTTTTGCATCTTCAGGTATTCAGAAAGGCTGAAGAAAACTGGTTCAGTGCTGCCATTCCTGATGGAGAGAAGTCAGGATTAGTCCCCATGAACTATGTCAAAGTCAAAGAATGCAAGTAAGTCAGTTTTTGGAATAGAACTTGGCCTAAATGCGAAGGTAAACTGTTCGCTCTTTGTGGGAAGAGGGTGTTGAAGCAATGCGGGACTTGTATGCAAAAGTTCAGCCTAATAAAAGTTTAAATTTCAGGGATAGCTAGTAAAATTTGGCACTGGTTATAGGTCTCGTTCAAATGACGTCATTGCCTACAGACCATCCACGTGCATCGACATTTTGAGCGTCAACTTGCATAACGCGCATCAGCTGCATCGTATTTTGAACACATTTCGAGCAACAAGCACGGTATTTGGAACATTTTCAACACTGCGCAATGCATGCTTGATTGCGTAAAATATGCAGGTACAGTTCTCCTACAGAGATGGCCGTCATTGAGCAAGCCCTATTTCAACTGAAGTGGGCAATTCCAGCATCACAGACAGTACAAATCTGAAATTTTTAAAGCTGACATTTGATGTACTGTAAGAGCTCAGTGAATAAACCTGAAAGTGTATTTTTCAAATCTTATACATCTATCATCTAGTAATGGTCAAGGAGATTACAGACTAGGAGTTTCGGATCATTTCTCTGAATCATTAACTAGAATCATGGACATTACATTTTCTTCCATAACACTAGAATTGCCCAAATAGGAATTGCCCACCTAAGGATAAAAGTAAAACACTAGACATTTAATATTTATCAGGTTTTGTGGTGAAGTAAGCCTATGAAACCTAACCTTTTCACATCGTTTGTAGAGAACTTCCTGAATCTTCTAGAAATCCTTTGGAATAGAAGTGCATTTGAAGTTCAAAGTTCAAGCACATGAGAATGTGACATTCAGTTTCTGCAGAGTGGTAGATTATTCAGGAAGTTTTCCTTGGGGGAAAAAAGGCCCTAATATTTGTCTTTGGCATGTTTGGGAAGGAAAAAATACCGAATTATTTAGAAATAACAAGTCTCGGTGTATTTTTTGTACTTAAGCTTCCTGCAGCAAGTCACAAGAAACGGAGCTGAGTCCCTGCTAGAAAGACAGCCTGATGGAGCGTTTGTCATCCGTCGAAGTGAAAGCGACCCAAGTAATGAAAAGAACTTCTCGCTATCAGTCAAGTAAGGATACGTTTAGTCTTTAAGGTTTCTTTTTTTTTTTTACTTAACTTTATTTTCATCATGAGGCACCAAAAAAATTCAATTTATAGTTAGACATACTTGTACCTTTTTAAATATAAAGGAATTATATATAGGAATTGCATAGCCAACAACGGTTTTCACATGGAGTTGTATTGGGCCACACTTTAGTAAACTAAGAAATGAATTGACTATAAGAAAGAAATTTACTTTAGGCTAAATTAATGTCTTTCATTCAAAATTCAGTTGCAGGCCTCACAGCGAAACCTTTAAAAACCTATACTTCAACTTGGGAGCCTATTTTATTTGTTAAAGTAACCTGTATAACCTATAAAAGCTATATACAGGGTGGATAATAAAAAACACGAAACCGACATATTATTGCTACCGTAATTTTTGGAATATAAGCCGCCCGGAGTATAAGCCGCAGCACGCAAAAATGTGCAAATTAAGATTTGAAGTCGACGTATAAGCCGCACCGGCGTATATAAGCCGCACCGACCGCAGCAGTTTCAATTTTGTAAGGCCTCCAAATTCTAGTCAAAATGCTCTGAACCAGTTCCATTTACACTACGAAAGCTATAAAAAAAAAGGCCACAAAAGTTATATCAAATCATTTACAGTCGATACTCCTGCAAACAAATATGGAAATTGATGATGAGAAATAAACACCGGGAATTGCTGCCGGCTGGCCCGTCTGGTTCCCGGTTAGTGCATGGCCCGCGGTAGCCTGCGCCGGCGGATGATAACATTTTCCCCCATCACTTGAGAGAGTATGCAACCCACCGTGTGTCGTCTGACTGGAGCGCTACAAATCCTGCTTTGTGGCAACAGACGCTGATTTGTTTGGTCCTAAGAATAAACAGGTCCGTTTTAACAACAAAACGTATCAAATTGTTGTGATTACTAATGTCGGAGCTCGAGACAGCTTTCACTAGCCGTACTTTTTACCGCTGGGTACCTTTTCGTGGGACGTGCTTTCGGTTTGATAATGACTTTCTTAATTGATGATTCATTTCAGCAGCAGATTTTGTTTATACCAGTACATTAAATATACATTTGAGTATCATTTTTATTCTTCAAGGATCAGCGTATAAGCCGCCCTGTGTATAAGCCGCAGTAAACATTTTCATGGGCAAATTCAACATATAAGCCGCGGCTTATATTCCGAAAATTACGGTATTTGGAATAGAAGTGGGGCACATGTGAATCAAAGGGAGATATCCTCTGTTAGGGTTGAATCTCCTCTTTAAAATGACACCCTGATCATGTCATTACATTCACGGTTGACTGAGCAATGACCAATTTTATGAAAGAGTCTATTTAAAGGCTTTTTTTCAATTGTGGTTTTTGTGGTGTCATTTGTCACAGAGTGAAATGGTTGCCAATCAAGGCGGGTGGGAGAAAAAGTGATTTCACCATGAAAAGTGGCGCAAGCCGCTAAATAGACCCTTGCATAAAATTGGTCACTGCTCGAGGAGATGATGAAAAACACATTTGTGTGGTTTGATTGTTTGTCAGATGCATAGAGCTATATTAAATTACTAGAGCGCTAACTTCGTGTACAAAGTAATGCCTGCTGGGCGCATCCATGTTTGTGCGCAAACCTATGGAGACCTAAAAAAATGTGTAAGGCTTTTGTATGGCTATTTGCATATCTGCGTTTGTATTCCAAACCGGTGCGTTATCGAAGCCAGTACGCCCAAAACCGAAATGCACGATCAGCAAGTGAGCGTGTCATTTTGCTCTACGCAAACAGCGCAACGCGTGCGCGTATTCGCTGCAGATGCTTTTTGCCGTAACGGTTTTTTTAACCGTCAACGACGCGCTTAAGTTGTTTGCGTATGTTCTACTTGCGCGTTGCATGTAGAGTACACTTTCAAAACACATCTAATTTCATTGTGTTCTACAAACACGCACATGAATTCAAAATGTCTGCGCCCAGGACGGCTTCAAAGTGTCTCCGCGCGCAGAATGAGGAGTTAGCGCGCTAGTAATTTAATATAGCTCTATGGTCAGATGCCACTCTTTTGTTGAATACTACTTTTGCGCACTATTTAAGAGGGTCCATGTTGGCTCAAATTTCTTCATAAAAACAGTCAAATATCAGCCATTCCACTACCTGTTCTTTTATTTTTTACAAGCTCTTCGTCAATTTTTGACAAGCGCAGTTGCACACAAATCTCAATCGGTAGCCAGTTTAAGCTGGCGCATGCTTACATGTACATGTAACTTAACCAATGCATTTCAAATCGATTATTCAATGGGTGGACAACATCCGAGAATGGTCAGGGTGTGACCCCAACAAACCGAAAGCAGCAGCACTGGAAAGACGAGCTGTGGTGGGAGCGGAGCCAGTGATCCCAACTGTGTATAATTTGAGGAGGAGACCACGGACAAATGCCTGTCTAACAAATGAATGAATGTTTTCAATTGAATCAAACTTGGAAAATCAAATACTAAATTATTCGTAAATGCCCAGCCCTATCAATTTTTGGACACATGATCACTTCATAACTTTTTTTTTCCTTCTTATTTGTATCAAACTCAGGTATGGCGAAGGGGTACAACACTTCAAAATCTTAACCGACCTCAGCAACAAGTTCTTTCTGTGGGTGGTGAAATTCAGCACGCTGAATGAGTTGGTGGAATACTACAAATCGGCATCGGTCAGTCGGACGCAGAATATTTTCCTGAAAGAAATGGTGAGCTACCGACAGAGCAACATAACAACGTTCCATGAGTGCCATCCACGTATTCAGATGCTGAGATAATTTATCACGTCATGTGGACATGTTGCGGAGAGTAAATTATCCCGCCAAGTCGATTTGCCAAACTCGACTTGACGACTTGTCGGATGTTTCATCTCCGAAAGTGTCCGTGGAAAGTTGATTGTTTAAAGAGGCAAATCATTTGCACAAGATTCCAACATAATTTATCACGTCCTGTGGACATGATGCGGAGAGTAAATTATCCTGCTATGTACATCACATTCGAACCAGCCAACCGATCCTGTTAGCTCGGTGGTCGAGTGGTAAGACATCTGCACTAGAAAGCAGGAGGTCGTGGGTTTGAGTCCCACCCGAGTGATTTGTTCCAACTTTCACTCGGGAGGTAACACACTGAGTATACAGTATTTAAAAACGTCGGTGAATGGCAAAAACCTAATTTGATTTATATCACCGCGATGCAAAATTTCCATCTTATAATAGTTTATGCGGTACCCGCTGCTATGTACATCAGATTCGAACCAGCCAACCGATCCCGTTAGCTCGGTGGTCGAGTGGTAAGACATCTGCACTAGAAAGCAGGAGGTCGTGGGTTCGAATCCCACCCAAGTGATTTGTTCCAACTTTCACTCGGGAGGTAACACACTGAGTATACAGTGTTTAAAAACGTCGGTGAAGGGCAAAAACTTAATTTGATTTATATCACCGCGATGCAAAAATTCCATCTTATAATAGTTTATGCGGTACCCGCTGCTATGTACATCAGATTCGAACCAGCCAACCGATCCTGTTAGCTCGGTGGTCGAGTGGTAAGACATCTGCACTAGAAAGCAGGAGGTCGTGGGTTCGAGTCCCACCCAAGTAATTTGTTCCAACTTTCACTCGGGAGGTAACACACTGAGTATACAGTGTTTAAAAACGTCGGTGAAGGGCAAAAACTTAATTTGAAGATTTCAACAGTCATGGAAAATCCTGGAAAATTTAAAGCTGTCATTGAAAGTCATGGAAAAAGTCATGGAATTTTGTCATTTTTCAAGGAGTCAGGAAAATTAATATTCTAGGAACAAGGTCATGGAAATTCGTGGAATCCTGCACCACACATATGTGATGACGCATAATATTTGGCTGTCATTTAGTGCATATCTGCAGTTTCTATAGTTGAGGTGGTGTTAAGAGTTTTGTTGTACCATGTAATGCTAGGAAGATACTGACAGTGCTCAGGGTCATTCCGTGCCAACTGTCCTAGAGAATTTCAGGTCACTGACTCAAATTTGGATGAATTTTGTTTTTAAAGTTCTGTACTTCTGTGGTTTTTATGAAATTTTAGCTACCAACTCGTGACTAGGTCTCAAAATTGCAGCAATGTACCTGCTTGAAAACTGGTATGTGGGGAGAATGGCATCCAATTGGCAGGAATCTGTTGTCAAAAGTCAATTGTCTTGTTAACTTTTTGATTTACAGGCCTTCAAAAAAAACACTTTTACGATGACTTGAGTAAGTTTTGTTTTCATTTTTGGTCCCCCTGGAGCCCCATTGAGACCAAAAAAAAAAGTTGTTTCATTAGTTGTACACATATCTATACCAAGCAAATATCTTGACATCTGTTGCTTTTTGTTGTTCTCTATGAACTACCTGCAGAAACCTGCGGGAGCCAACGCCGAATTCCACGTGGAGGCGCCGGCGGAGTTCGCCAAGGCCAAGTTTGACTTCAACGGTGAGGAGGACGGCGAGATCACGTTCCACATGGGCGACGAGATCGAGGTCACGCGGAAGCTGGACGAGAACTGGTGGGAAGGCAGGCTTAAGCCCAAAGCCGGCCAACGGGTGGGCATTAAGGGTCTGTTCCCAGCCTCCTACGTCCAACTCATGAAATAACCAAGCACCCACGTAGGAATCGTGCCCAGGTTGGAACACCAGTTTAACGGAGCAAGCCCCAAGTATTAAAGTCTGCCCAGATATCATGGAGTTGCTTAACACAGTGAGCGTTTTAACACAGAAATTTGCTAAGCCTAATTTGCAATAGAAACCCAGGTTACCAACCAAAGTGCCATGCAGTGTATATTGCTTGTGATCGGTACTCGGCTGATTTTTCTGCTAAGCGCATTAAGTTCCGCTAAGCAACTTTGTCTGCTAAAGCGACTCCATGACATTTGGACCCAGATTGCCTTAGGTTAAAAAAAATAATAAAATAGACGATGCCAGAGTGACTGGTAATACCACAAAAACAGACAAAGAAGCAAGATGGGCAGTTGGCACTCATTGCATCATCATCGGACTGGAGGGGTCGAAGGTGTTGCGCTAAAATGCGAATCCCAGCTTTGAGGCTTAAAGAAAGCAGCAGCTTTTTGTTAAAGATGCATTCCCTGCTCTTTTCAAGTTTTATCCTTAATAAATAGACTCCTTTTTTTTATTGTTTTTTGTGGAGTACAAAAGTTACTCACTTTTAACTGAGACATCAATCGACAAAAATTGGCCCATGTTTTAATAGTTATTGAATTATTACTTTACAAATTTTGAATTACTAGCGGCCTGAAAATAATTTTGTTCTCGCAGGTAGGCTGGTGCCCGCCCCACAATCAGTATCGATAATGTACCGACCGGGCACCAGTGTGCTCGTAAGCGGATCTGTTTGTGCCTGGAGCACGGGTTTATCATGAATATCAGAATACACGCACAGTGAAAATGGTATGATGTCTCCACAACACAGTTAGTCAGTGTTTGTTTTGAATGTGGCATCTGTGGTACAAAACCGAAGCAATTGGGGAAAATGAAAGGTAATTAGGTGATTCAAAGTTGCAAGTTGACAGTCGCATCCATCAAACCACCAGAGTTTGTCTTTAAAGGATACTAAGTTAACTAGGTAAGGACTTTTTTTAGTCAGGAGAATGAATAGGGTAAAACATTGGGTGGCATGGGTGGCTTGTGCGTAAAGCGCTCGCCTCTCACCAAGGTGACCACGGTTCGAATCCTGGCCGCGGATCGCATGTGAGTAGAGTTGTGCGTTGGTTCTCTCCTGTGCCACGAGGGTTTTTCTCCGGGCCTTCCGGTTTTCCTCCCTCCGGAAAAATCAAACACTTTCGATCTCAGGCTGTGCTCCGTGGTCATATATGGGTTGATGTGGCCGGCAGCCGTAGGCGCCTTTACGTGCCAGCGGCCCGACCACGTTGTAGCCGCGTCCTTCGCAATTCAGCATACCAGTTGCGAGTAAGGATGATTAGCCTCCCAAATTATTATTATTATTATTACTCGCAAGTAGTGTCTGAACACGTTGAAAATTAAAAACACCAAGTCCAAAATACAAATCCATGGCTTTAGTGCGGCAGCCAATCAGAAATGTTCAGGGCCAGTTACCCACCCAGGGTCTGCTGTTTTGAGACCAAGGTTAAGATGAAAGTATATCCTGGGAACAAGATCAGATACACACCCAAGCTTTCTTATTGGGCACCCTGACACAATGCGGTCGTTTCACAATAGTGCGCCTCCAAGAGTTTGCAACGCGTTGGCCAATCACAATGCGCAAAATCGGTCGACCCAATGCGTGTTTGGAAAAGGTCGACCGATTTCGCGCATTGTGATTGGCCAACGCGTTGCAAATATATTGTGAATCGCCCGTATTCTGTCAGTGGACCAATTATTTTAACGCTGCAAATTATGGAATGGATTGTGGGGAGTGCTAACCGGAACTGTGATCTCAAAGCCTGTTGTCATTGGTCAGTGTACGGTGACTGTTCTTCCGTCTGTGAAGTCTGATTGGTTGATCTTGAACAGATAAGCACACTGTGCACAGGGCTTGTGTGTGCTGCTGTGAATATTCATGATAACTTAACCCCACACCAGAGGTCATTATGATTTTGTTCTGGTAAGGATAGCTCGGATATGGAGTACCGAAGTGAATACGTCATGCGCACAAAATGTGTGTAAAAGACATTAAGCGAATGATTCAGCCCGTGAACCAACATGCACTCGTACTCCATTCGTTTGCACTACATTTTCTGGTTCTGAATGATGTCACTCCGGTACTCCATTGCATGACTGCCCAAAGCTCTGTAGCTTACAAGCCTGTAGAAATCTCAGACCGAAGACAAGGGAAAGTGTCCAGTGTTAGAGGTAGGAGAACAACCCCAGTTACTATCCTGGGGAAAACCCATGGGATCAGGTAGTCACTGGAAATTGAAATGCACATGTCAACCTAGGTAGGATTCGAATTCAGGTCTGTAAAGGGGAAGGTTTCCCCAAAAGCAGGTGTCTACTTGAACCCAAACCCTCCAGGGTATTCTGGGTAGAAACCCTGCTGAACGCAGCAACATCCAACACGTGTCAAAATGACAAGCCTGCTCAGTAAAGCAAGATCCATCAGGCCATCAAAACTCGGAAGGCCAAACTGCCTCAGAATCTGTCGTCACAACGGTAGCATTGTTCAATGGGACTGGCTCTGATTGTCTCAGAAGTGGCCGTTTATGCACTGGTGTAGGTGGCTCAGTGTAGCAAGGTCCCACAGACGTTGACACCTGATGCACTGTGTTGGGGTTAACCCTGACTCTTTTTAACATGTTTCTGAGGAAGCTTCTGGAATCCTCCATAGTCCTCCACTGTGCATGGCAGTCAAGCCCTGTTTGAAGTTATCAAGGCTGGGCTCTACCTTCATCACTTTTGGGAAAACCCTTCCAAAAACCGTCCTGTAGATTTTGAAGGATTTGGGTCAGTGCGTTTTGGTCAAAGTGCTGGCTGGTTTCAGACTTGCATCCAAAGATAAAGAATCACTCTAAAACAAAAACTGATCATTCAAAAACTGTGAACAACCCGCATCCTTTAGCAGGTGACATGAAAAGAGGTCTAGATCCGTTCATAGGCAAAACTATACTGACTGTACAAGTGTACATGTATGGAGATTTGGTCTGGGTTTTCCATCAGATGCTGAATGTGACAGTTTTGCCAATTCTGTGGGTGGCTGTGTCAATATACAGTTGGGTTTTTTTACTGGTTTTTTTTTTGGGGGGGGGGGGTTTGGAAGGGGAGAAATTGCTCCAGTCATCACATTCTGATAGATTCTGTTGAATTCAGCCGAGTACTTGAAGCATATTTGACAATTGAAAATTCAAAAGGAAAACAAAAAGGTGATGATGTTCATTTAAAATTATTACAGTTTTTTGGGGTTTTTTTAATGTGAATACAAAATTAATTTGTCTGATACATATGATTGCTGCAACTTTTCAAGATGTACCATTAGGTCTTTTTAAAAGAAGATTGCTGCTGTGGAAAGAAAAAAATTGGATTCAGGGGCCATTCTGAAAGACATGTAACACACGAGATCGGATTGGAATCTGCTCATTCATAAGATTGGGGCGTATACTTCTTTACTAATAGCTTATTAATAACATAGGTTGAAAATATGATAGTAATTGCATCTATGCATAAAAAAAAATATGTGTACAAAAACTATAACATGGTATTATTTTTTTTTCTCTTCTTGTATCTGTTAATACTTTAATATGTATTATAATGTGTGAGTTAATTACTTAATGGACAAAATGAGGCAATGGAAGAGTGCGGAGAAAAAAAATACCGTTGTGGAATGACGAGTGTTTATAGAATTGGCATGCTTGCTTATTTTTGTACACAGCTGATCAGTTGACGTCTGTTTCGTCTTCTGTTTCTACGGTTTGTGCAGTGTGCAGTTTCAATGTCTGGCTATTGTGTATCATTTTTGTTTGCTAAAAAGGCATTGTGTGCAGGACTTGCTGCTAAAAAAATGTGCCAAATCCACATGAATTTTATCGGTCTTTGAGGTTCTCTATGGTTGGCCAAAAACGAGTGTAGGAATTCGGTCAAGAATATTAGGACGGAAATGAAGTTTGGAAGGTGTTGGAAAAAAGGTTTGATTTTTTTTCGTAAGCCTTTTTAGATTTTTCCTCACAAAGCTGGAATGTGTACGGATTGTTGGACAGCTTCTGTTCAGCGTCGAATCAGTTTTGTTCTAACAAATCTGCCTTTTGAGGTACATGTCGTGGCTTGTCAAAAGTAAAGTTGTGATTGTTTTGGGGCCTCCCAAGATGGCGCCCTGGTGACTTCAGATGGTGGTCTCTATGCACTATCCAGTTCTGTGGTGAGATACGAGCTGGACTTAATATGGAAGTTGACAATGTTGAAGTTGGTTGACACTTCTTCATTGTGTTTGCTGTGACTGTTCATGGTCATGGATTTAAAAAAAAAAAGTAACCGATGGCTCGTCAGGAGATCGAATTGAAGAATGGAAAATGTGTGACAAGGGAATGTGGTTTTTTAACTGAAAGAATAATGTGGATTGTGAGGAATTGATAAACTGAAAAAAGTGGATGGAAATGGAATAAAGTGATATTTATTTTTGTATGTGATAATCATGAATCCGAGGCTCATGTGGAATTGGCGTTGGGGAATTTCGACTGGGAATGTGTGTTGAGCCATTAGCTAGGTAATCAGTGATAATGCGTGCTTTTATATTGTCAACGGTCGCATTGTTTGCATCCAAAGAAAGCCAATAAGTCTACCTACAAAACACTGTAATGTTGGATAAAACTTGCACTGTGTGGACCCTGTGCTCAGTTACGTATTGTCAAAAATCTGTTTTCGACAAACACTTTAGTGTGGCCACATTCAGCCGTATTCCTGTCAAAGATATGAACAATTCGTGCAAATCCAGTCGGAAAGCGGCTGCGCACGCTCTTTGTCAATCACACGCACAAACTAGTGATTTTTTTCTTCCGTGAAGCCCAAAGCGTT
Organism: Patiria miniata; assembly: GCF_015706575.1. Lineage (NCBI taxonomy): Eukaryota > Metazoa > Echinodermata > Asteroidea > Valvatida > Asterinidae > Patiria > Patiria miniata. The sequence continues at coordinate 41,224,535 of NW_024037069.1, read as the reverse complement.
GTCCCATTATATATTAACTAGCTATTATATAAATACCATTATACATACATTGGTTTGTATATTATTAGTAAACATCAATTATATTTTGTAATGTTTTACATCTTTGAGTAGAGCTGTATGACGACAATATGCGTTAAGTTAAGCATTACAGTTCTACTCGAGTAAAATATTACCAGGGTTTTTTTTTGTAAAAAAAAACAGTTGTAATCATGTTAACTAATTTTTTTTTTCTTGTATGAGTGTTTTAGTAATTTCATTACCTTACGTATAGCTGCAAAAAAAATTATATTGATAGGATTATGTTGGGCTTTACTTTTGTAACAACAAAAAATTTAAGAGAATCATGAAAAGGAGAGTTCTGGAGGCATGTTATCTAATACTACTTTTTAGTGATAAAAATAAATGCTTATATTAAAACCTTATGTTATAACACCCCAAAGGCACATTATTTTGTATTGCCCCGATGAATTGTATGTCAATACAAAAAATAGTTTTATTCACTATTTTAAAGGGAAAAAAAAAAGGTCGAAGAGGATTGTTGGTGGTTTGGGGAAACCATTTGTAAATTAAAACAATTTGAACTAGCGTGCTTTCAACTTTGATCAAGCAACTTCTTCGAAAAAGTTAGTGGTTTTTTTTAATTATAATTATTAATATTTTGTTATTTTCATTTAATCTTCACTTGTCTATTTAGTGACCTTACCATCATATGTAACCATATTTGTAGTTGATTAATTTGACTGGTACTCTGACACAGCACCTTTTTCACTCGCAAATGGTTACCGGTGTCTACAGTGCTCAACTATGCCAAGTTATCCAGGCCAAAAATAAAAAGAGGTGTCTTTTTTTTTTCAATTTGAGAATACTTATAATCTATCGTTAATTTGAGAATACTTAGATTGTTCTTGTATGTTATGAGAAGCTAAACTTGTTGTTTTACTAATTGGAAAGTTTTGTTTCCTTTATAAGTGAAAAACTGGATGGAAATGGCAGGTAAAAAAAAAGGCGTACGTGTTTTATGAACAAAATGCTATAAATAGTAGATATCTATGTGTTTATCAAGTAGAACTTTAGAAGATGCCGTAGATTGAGGGAAAAGAAAAAAACTGTACTGTAGATTTGAGACCTTTAATAAACAAGTCCAAGGCCATGTTAAAAGAAGCAAATAAAACATTTCTTATTAAAACTGTATACAAATGTGGTTGCCTTGGAATTCTTGGTGTGTGGTTTAATTTGCAGGTCAGGGGTCGGAGGGCTGTACCATTTGTTACTTGAGGCAGGCATGCAACTTTTCCTCAGATCTGCTGATTTCCTTGTTTTTTTTACTTCTCATGAATGCCATTACAAATTGAAAAACACTGTACAAAGTCTGGTGCGGTTTGGAATTTCCTTGTTTTTTTTTTTAATTCCCAGTTGCATGCCTGTTGAGAATTGGATTTGTGTACCTAGAGGGGCTGACGTCATGGCTTAATATGTAAATCTGCTTGTCCAAAGTGTTTTCTTTCTCATTGCGTCTGCCAAAATCATAGTTTTGTAAGAATTTAAAGAGGTTGTGGAATGCTCGAAGACATTTCCATCATTTTTTGGGTATATGTAGCCTAAGGTGTGATGAAATAAAAACGACTATTGTTTCTGTCATGAAATGAGTACAAAGGGTACTTTTAAGAGCTATTTTTCAGGTCCTGTTTCGACCCGAACGTGCAATTTGTGTAAAAGTCGTCGTTGCGGGCAGCAAACAAAACACAGTAAATCGTGACGTAATAAACACACAATTCATCTTTATAAGGATCCCAAAAAGGTAAACATTAAAGAAACTTTAAAAAAAAAATCCTAAAAAATCCACTCACTCAGTCGGAATTTAGAATTTATACATTTTCAAGCTAAAATGGGTCAACAAAGATCACAAAATGTAACACTTTTTTTCAGTATTCGCATATTTCCTTTTATTCCTGTATATAACGAAACTTTCTCTACTCCAGAACGCACCTTATGTTTTATGTATAAAGTTGCAGCTACAAACAAAAATAACCAAAAAATGCTCACACTTTTTAAGAGTTTTACTAGCTCTGGCATCACAAAATACAAAAATAAATTGAGCCTACTGGCAAGAGAATACATTGTACCCCAAGAAAACAGAAACACACCATAAGCACTATCAACATGATCAAAGTTTGTCAATAATTACTTATGAAGATAAAGACAAAACATAGGAAATATGTCTCCATTTTAACTGTCTGTGCGTTAACAGATCCTGCAAATTTATGTCTCCAATTCCAAATACAGAAACATTCAATGTTGATGCAAAGCAAACTGGTGCGATATTTCGGCAATTTCTGGCTCAAAACCAAGCGCATAATATTTTCCACAGTGATAAATAGTCAAATTTGAGAGGTGGTTAAATAGCAAATTCCTTGTTAAATTTACAACAAATATGTATTCAGTAACTACTGACTGTCCAAATCTTACAGTATTTGAAATCTGCAGGGTTTTCATTATTCAAAGGTTTCGTCAAAACAAATCACACCTCGCCTACTTCAGCACGACTTTGAAACAAACTTTTGTTAACCATAACTTCAATCAGTATCAGGTTTTGCCCTTCACCGACGTATGAACACTGCATACTCAGTGTGTTACCTCCCGAGTGAAAGTTGGAAAAAAATCACTGTTTTAACTGTCACTCAGGAGGTAACACACTGAGTATACAGTGTTTATACGTCAGTGAAGGGCAAAACCTAATATTGATTTACATCACCCAGAGGCAAATTCATCTTATGAACAGCATAATTTCAATTACAACTCACATCGATTTTCATGATGTAATTCCTTTCTGGACAATTACATTGCAGAATTTTTTTTTTTTTCTAATGAAGAACAAATCTAAATCTGAATGGCTAAGCCTCTGAGAGTTTTGTACAGGATGTACGTTACATTCATTTTATTCAGACTGTCAAACGATCAACATCTGGCAGGGAAAGTCTTTGATAAAGTCACCATGATAACTGTTACCACACACTCTATTAGTAAAAGAAGGGAAAAACCATAAACATTCACCATCACAAAAGTAATTTAGGTCACAGAATTCTGAAACCAAAACAAATATAAAATGTTAAGCACCTACAGTAAATACATTTCGTTAAGAGGTCGTGGAATGCTCGAAGACATTTCCGTCATTTTTCGGGTATATGTAGCCTAAGGCGTGATGAAATAAAAACGACTATTGTGTCTGTCATGAAATGAGTACAAAAGGTACTTTTTAGAGCTGTTTTTCAGGTCCTGTTTCGACCCAAACGTGTGATTTGTGTAAAAGTCGTCGGGGGGGGGGGGGGGGGGCAGCAAACAAAACATAGTAAATCGTGACGTAATAAACAGGACTCGTTTATACTACGGTGCATCGGGAGTCCTGTTTATTACGTCACGATTTACTATGTTTTGTTTGCTGCCCCCAACGACGACTTCTACACAAATTGCACGTGCAGGTCGAAACAGGACCTGAAAAACAGCTCTCAAAAGTACCTTTTGTACTCATTTCATGACAGACACAATAGTCGTTTTTATTTCATCCCACCTTAGGCTACATATACCCGAAAAATGACGGAAATGTCTTCGAGCATTCCACAACTTCTTTAATGCCATTAATTCATATTTGAGAATTCATAATCCGGAAAACTAATTCCGTCAGCGTTCAAAACAAAACACAAATACACCAAGTTATGCACCCATTACTCAAAGATACTACATTGTATTTATACAATTGAATTGGTTCGCTTTATCAACATGCCATGCATCTAAATATACAGTGTACCAATATTTTGTTGATGCTTATTATATCTACAAAGTTATGTACAAAACAGGCACAAAAGGAGAAGAAATGTCATTCATTACGCAGTTGCAATAGGCTATCTGCATTCTCAATAATATAATATAATGTAGTGTTTGATAACCATGCAATTCCTGGCACTAGCATGTCTATGTATGCATGCATAGCATTTTTCCCTCTTAGCCCTTAAAAATCTTTGTTAGATTGATAAGACTGGACCACATTAATGAATTCACATATTTATCTACACTGTAGAACATGTAGAAGCAGAGGTTGATTTCATAGGCTTTTTTTTTACACTGCCTTTAAATGTCTGAGGGTGGCTTTGATGTCCAACACCAAGATTCTGAGAAGTTCACACTAACAAAATTTCAATCCGGAGTTAAAGGTATGGGACAACATCTGCAAACAAAACTGCCAAAATATCATCAAAATATCCTACTTGACTGTAAGTGAATAATAGGACCAAGCATTTTGTGAAATCGTTGCTCTTTGCTGTCAATTTCAAAAGAGAAATTACCATCATTTTACTCGCTAAGCGTCACGAAAAATGAAGATGCATTTTCACAGTTGTCACAAAAGGTATATCTTCAGGTAAATGTTTTAAACCTACTTCAATTTTTTTTTGTATTGCTGTTTCTTGATTGAATTGGCAAAAGTACTTTCTTTGCAATGGTGTCCATTATCTTTAACCAGGGCAACGTGTTTCTCCGTGGACTTAAATTAATACTGGTTGGGACCATACATTGATAGTCTTGATCCAGATAACGAATTGCAAATGTTCAAGCGACCTGTTTCGAAATTCCACAGAGTAAATGCAATGAGGCCAAATCAGAATTATTATGGTCGGCCGAAACAGAAGAACGGGAATGGGTTTCAGCGGCTCCTGAAAGCGCATGTGTTTTGCAAGCCGCACAGTATGTGGAAAAGTAATTCGGATGGGGCCTAGCATTTTGATCCATGTCGAAGTCGACATATGTCAAAGTCGACGATGCTTGCCACCTATCAAACCCAAGACTTATAGGCACAAATATATTGCAAATTATCTGTGGATATATATATAAGATTTTAGGCTTTGCATGTGGAGTATCGGTATCGTTTCGGTTTGTGGTTATAACGTCTGTCGCTCAGTAGATATTTAGTTCTGATAAGTACTTGTCCTGCTTAATATCAACTTTTGCTTAGTCTTTTAGTTCTGTGTATATCTTCAAGGGATTGCAGCTGTGTTAGGCTACTTAAAAAATACTGAAAAAAAATAGCATAAACAGGTTTTACTTCAAAGCCGTCAGTTGTGCAAAAAAAAAATGAAAATTAAGCTAGTATGTTGTTAGGAAGAAAATGGAATGTTGTATTTAACTCATTTTAATTTGAAAATGCACCAAATTAACAATCAATTTTTAGAAATATAGGACAGATAGAAAACAGGATTGTTCATGCCAGACCAAAAAAGTCTGTCATTCTGACAATATTCTTTTCACTTGGGGTTATCAAAATTGGAATGGTCCTACAGATGGGCGGGTGCCTGCCCCACCTTACCCGTAGCTACCATTGGTGTTTGCATAGAAAAGTTGTAGAGAAGGTAGAGAACCAGCTACCAATTGCACCAAATAATTCTACACACAGTTGTGTAAAGTTGATTCATTCGTGATTTTCACAGTTACTCAAGCACAGTAAAAATGACTGAAGTCATACCCTATCGACTGAAAGCACTCCAAAAAGCAATAAGCATCTTATGACTTGCGCAAAATTTTAAATACTTCTTGTACAAAAATTGCAACTAGACTGCGGGTAAAGTTGTGCTTAGCATCAATGACTAGCACGGGTGTATTTGAAGACTACAAACGTACATTACTGAGTAGAGTGGTATTTTTACAACAAATTGCTTACTCTTTGTAAGAGTAGATCCTAAAAAAAAAAATTCACAAAAGATTGGATGGGGTTATAAAAGATTGGGACTGCATGGGTCCTACAAAAGGAGCAAAAATTTACAACCCCCCCTAATTTTTTTTTTTTTTAAATGGACAATTTATGTGCCTTGCTGAAACTTGCTGAGGCGATAACCATAAATTACTAGAGAAAACTTGCTCTGCTTCAATTATAAATTTGAAAAAAAAACCACCAATTTTCGTATTACATGATCACATGATTATCAAATCTCCCATTTTCACGTTATTTCATCTTTACAAGAAATACATTTTTTTGTCGCTCTCAGAAACATGCACACCGAGGATTAATAGATTTAATGCTATTTACATATCTCAAAATATAGGTATTCAACTTGCAAGCTCAAGTCTATTGCAGAATGCATTCTGATATCAAATGCCTTCCATGATTTGTACAAGCACTTTCTATTATTTGATTATTTGTCTGAGTATAAAACATGCAGTGACGCACATTGTCATAATAGTAGTGAACAAATAATTTTACAAAAATTTGGAACAGTTTCATCAGTGCAATGCAGCAGTGTTGTAGTACTCGTACTTGACTCGTACTCGTACCCGAGTACTTTTTCCGTAATCGTACTCATACTCATGGAAACGTACTCGTACTCATGGCAAAGTACTCGTACTCATACTCGTACTCATGGCAAAGTACTCGTACTCATACTCATACTCATGGAAAAGTACTCGTACTCATACTCGTACTCATGGTAAAGTACTCATACTCATGGCAAAGTACTCATACTTATACTCATGGCAAAGTACTCGTACTCATACTCATGGCAAAGTACTCGTACTCATACTCGTACTCATGGTAAAGTACTCGTACTCATACTCGTACTCATGGTAAAGTACTCATACTCATACTCATGGCAAAGTACTCATACTTATACTCATGGCAAAGTACTCGTACTCATACTCATGGCAAAGTACTCGTACTCATACTCGTACTCATGGCAAAGTACTCATACTCGTACTCATGGCAAAGTACTCGTACTCATACTCGTACTCATGGAAAAGTACTCATACTCGTACTCATGAAAAAGCACTTTCGTATTAAAGCCTTGTTTTAGTTCAGAAAAATTTCAGAGGCGGCAGTTAAGTTTGTTTTGTGGAAAATTGTTCATGCATTATTGTTAAATACTTAGTTTTCAAAACTAGAGGGCCTAACGCTTCGATCCTTGCAGGATGTTTGTCAAAGGCAAAAGGATTCTCTCTTTTCTCAAGTTGGTGTTGCAATGCAATGTTCATTTTGTCAGCATCATGGGATTAGCTCGGCTTTTACAGATTATTGTTTCAAGGCTCTCCATCATTACAAACTGATATTTCTCTCTCGTTTCTAATTAAGATCAATTATTCTGGGCAAGGAATTTCAGGTATTAAATCTAATTAGCCTATTTCAGATTTGGTGGACACAATACGAGGGCGCTACTTGGTTTGGGTAAAAATACAAAAAGACTCTACCCAAATCAAACAGCGCCCTCTCATTGTGTCCGCCGTATCTCAAATATATGCTAATGGTTACTGTTGCAGAGTTTTGAATGTGCTACTTCTGGTTTCAGAGTCAGAAATTAGTCATGCATACTCATGTACATGTATATTTTATCAATAACCTTTCACAAAAAGTTTTTTTTTAAACAAAAATAGCAAAATTCATGGCAAGTAAAATTGTTTTTGTCACACTGTGGTAATATGCCTACCTTATCAAGAATAGAAAAACTCTTGTTACACATTCAAAACCATTTAATAGTGCGAAGTATAATTTTTTTCAGTTCTTCCCAAGCCTAACCAAAATTGTACAGTGCATGAGTAGGGAAAAAGTGCGTAAAAGTCATCAGTCACCAGGCTACCTTGAAATGATATTGGAATACTTTGGGAAGGACTAAAAGCTCTTTTGAAAATCCTAATAAATGATGAATTTCTATGTTTCTGAGGGCCACACACCGACATAAAACATACATCAAACATCCAAAGGATATATTTTTGCAAACCACCATGACAACGAAGGACAAATATACGCAGTATGGTCCTGAGTCACATGACTCTCCTAAATAACTCAGGTATGAAATCTCCACAAAACCAACTTTCCTGAATTGCTAATGTTAACACTAGCAACTTCATCAACTGGTATTCGTTCAGTCTGAAGCAACATTAGCATTTGACATTTTTACTAAAGGTGTGTGTGTATTACGTCAAAACAAATCTTAGCTTCTGAAACAAATGAGTAACCTAAGCAGTCCAAAACCTTGTCGTTTGACCATGTATTAAGGTGAATTAATTTTTTTAAAAGCCATGTGCCTTTTTGATGTGAGTTCAGAAATATAAATCAAATTTATTATCGAGCTGGAGAAACATGCTCTTTGTATTGGACCTTTGACTTTTCCGGGTTGAAAAAGGGAGATGGAAGGATGAGAATACCTGAAAACAAGGTTATTTAAGTTCCTGAACGTATGTGCTCGGGAAGAGGCCCGTCTTTGTCCGGAGTTTGCCAAACCACCAATCGCGATCCGACTTGTCCAGTACCTCCACGACGTCCCCGGCTCGTAGTTCTAGCTCGTTGTTGTCTTGGGGCTCAAAGTCATACATGGCTTTGACCTGTTGGAAAGAGGTCAGAGGTCACAAGGTTAACTTAAAGATGCGTTCCCCGTACGACTTTTGATTTCACCTCGAAAAGTAGGTTTGGTTTTTCAATTGCTGTTTTCCTAGCAATATGACAGTTATTCACTTTTGAACGAGGCATCGAACGAAACAGATCAACCAACGTATAGGTTATTTCACGGAAGTTGAAGCATTGTCTACCGGACAATAATTTGGCCCTTGGTCGGGGGGCAAGGGTGTCATTTGTTTGCAAAATGAAAGCCCCTTTTAGGAGCGAGGTAGATGCCCCAAATTGGAATATAGCAGTTTTTTCTATAAAACAAAACATATGCCCTGCAAAATGAAAATTCGTAAGGAAAAACAAAATCAATTTTTTGAAGAGCACTGGGCACAGAACTGAAGTTTAGCCCCATAAATGTGTTTCAAATACTGGACTTCATCCTTATTTACAGCCACACGGTTAACTGATGCATGCTAAATTTCCTGAAGAGTTGCGTTTACGTCCCGAATTCGAAATTGAGACTGCAGTTCCCACTTGATATTCCCAATGCAAGCTATTTGGTCAGTGACCAGGAACAATTGAATTGCGTGCCAATAGATGTCTAGTTATCCTGTCATTTTCAGGAGAAATTTGGAAAGAGTTTGTCCAAAATGACTGAAAAACAAATATTCAGAAGGCAAAAGATGACAGTGCTGGTGTTTCCCCAAATGGCCGTCCTGTGCTGTGTCATACATGTGTACATGTACCTTTATGCCATCCGCACCACTTTCCAGAAACTATCCATACAGGAAGTGGTTCTACTTTCAATATTAACTTTCGTGGAAGTGCAGTACACCGCAGGGTGGCACACTGTCAATGTTGATTTGTCCTTGTGGGTTTTTTTTAAGTTTGACATTTGAAGGTACATGTACATGTAGATAGGATCACAAACATTTATCCAAAAAGTGACCTACCAAATCTTACTTGGATTAAAGAAGGTACTAAACATGCTGTGATATTAAATCAAATTAGGTTTTTTCCAACTTTCACTCGGGAGGTAACACACTGAGTATACAGTGTTTAAAAACGTCGGTGAAGGGCAAAACCTAATTTGATTTATATCACCCTGGCGCAAAAATTACATCTAATGCGGTGATATTATTGTGCCGGGCTTGTTGTCAGTTAATTAGAAAGAGTCAAGAAATGTAGGTGATTGTGATAAGTGTAGGTGATTTCCAATGATCAGTCAGTTGACCGATCGTTGGAAATACAGAGTAATATTCACGAAATGTTGTTTCGCGCTCAAAAGGTTGTGCATGGTTTTTCAGTGTTTTCACACAAAGTGTAATATCCACTGAGCTGAAAGTTCAACAGGTTAGGTTTTGAACATTCGGCTTTCGATTTTGAGTGGTGTTAATATTGAAAGCAAACAAGTACAACTTAAGGGTCACTAAGGATATAGAAAGTAAAAGTTTACGCAGGACATCACAACTAAACTATAACAATATAATATGATAATAATAATAATAAAAATAATTTGGGAGGCTAAACATCCTTACTCGCAGCTGAGAAGCTGAACTGCGAAGGACGCGGCTACAACGTGGTCAAGCCGCAGGCATGTAAAGGCGCCTTTGGCAGCCAGCCACAACGACTCATATATGACCGCGAAGCAAAGCCTGAGATCTAAAGTGTTTGATTTTTCCGGAGGGAGGAAAACCGGAGGGCCCGGAGAAAACCCTCGTGGCACAGGAGAGAACCAACGCACAACTCTACTCACATATGGTCCCCAGTCGGGAACTGAACCAGGGCCAGTGGTGAGAGGCGAGCGCCTTACGCACTAGCCACCCATGCCACCCAGAAAAATGCATTAAGGGAATATGGTTTTGACCAGCTGCTCATGCAAATTAGGCTGCTACGGTTGACCGCCAGCACTGCGGGAGACTGCCGCGAAGCTGGAACTCGCTTGCGAGGCGTGTGAATTGCCGGCAAACCTAGCGACAGGCAGCTGCCTCCCCTGCTGGGCAAAGCGAAGCCTCATTTCTTGAAAATACAAACTGTTGAGATTGACTCACCCTTGGTTTCTGCTCCACGGCAGGCTTCATCGGTTTATGTTGGGTCACCTTGCCCCACGGACTCTGGACACAGACAATCAAAAATGTTGTTGGACTTAGGGAGAGGTATGTCATAACAGGAGAGTTGGAAACATGGTGCAAATGAATCTCAGCAGTTCCACATCCATTTTGGACAAGTAAATAATGTGCACAATTATAGTTTTATTCATAAAGTGGATTTTAATTCTGATATTCATTCAACTTTGTAATAGTGTTAAAAAGTGGCTGAGATTGCACCACAGAGAATCTAGGACCCAGCTTCCGGGGCCCTTAAGCATTGAGAAATCCGCTCAAAACATGATGGTGTCTGACGTACTCAGACAAACTGATTGTTTTTTAAACTTAATTTTCAGGTGCAAGTAACATTGTTAGAAATATACTAGATGTATATTTCAATAAATTACCAATAACAAGCTTCAAAATGATGTATCATGTATGGTTTGTGGCATTTGGACTATTTTGAAATGTTGGCATTGAGTTTTAGAATTCTGTGGAATTGCTCCTCTATAAATTCTGGTCAAAATTCTGATTCATGTAATTTGACACAAGTATTTCAGCGCTCTGTGTTGCAGTAATATGCAAATTTCCTGAATTCCGTGAAAACAATACAAAATAATGTACATAATATTTACAATAACAAACGTGAGGGTTTTGGATTTGGGAAAGGTAATGGGATAGTTGCAAACATGGTGCAAATGTATCCCTAAATTTCGGTGAAAATCTGATGTCACGTAATTTGATGCAACTGTTTCAGTGTTTTGTTTTCGTAGTACACACAGAAATGCAGTTTTCCTGAATTCCCTGAAAAAAAAATATCAATTTGGCAAATAAAAAATTATACAAATATTATATATTAAAGAGTGCTATTGATATTCTTCGTCCTTTCCCTCACTAATTCCCACTTTTTTTTGATGTGAAGTTGTACGCCATCTGCTTTGTGGCAAGTCTAATTCTGCTTTTGTGATAAAGTCATAATTTTATTGGGTAAACAGCATGTGTTATAAAATATCATCTCATCATGTTCTCTTTCCAATCCTCAGATTGAGTCAGGGTCGACGTGTGACTCATAATTTCTTTCAATCGTACTCTCAACCTCACACATTCTCATGAGTTCTCATGAGACATGACCAATAGGAATAATGAGTCATCAGTGTGAACTCTGTACACAAAAGTGAGATTTTTTTCCACAGAGCTGTGGGGCACAGGAAAGTGCTCTAAGCTAGAAGGAAGAATTCCCAAGCATGGTAACAACACGATGAATGATTCTGAATTGGGCTTCTATACTCAATTGGTCCATTGACTCACTTGTTTCTGCTGAAATGGGCTGGTCACTCCGTTGGCACCACTAGCTCCTTGTATCGAGTCCTGCATAGAACATCCATTCAGTTAATGCTGATCTCGGGGTTTGGGCCCGTAATGACATCACTATGTGTTTATTATGATGCATATTCGGGAAGCCAAATGGAGACGTGTGGGAAGTAGATTGGGAATACTTATTTGTGCGTTTTGCTGGCTCTAACAATGGAATTAGATTACAATATGTAGAGATGAATACTGTGAGGATTCATTGAGATCCCTTTTTTTTTTCCCCCGAACTACATGTAAATGAATCCACTTTCTCCTTGCGGTTTGTATTCAAACTGAAAACAACGGACCAGAATGCAGTGTGATAAGCACATTGTGATGTCAAAATGTTGGCGATCGTTTAGTTACGGGCCCCACTGTTTTAGTCTTTTTAGTATTCCAAAATGACTTCTGCAACCTTAGGTAGGTTTTTTTTTCAATCCTTCTGACCCTATTTTTTTGTGATTTTGAACAGCATTTTTCAGTAGAAAAATGCACTTTTCTGAGCCAGTTTACAGTTGATGCCATTCAAATCATGCCAGTTCTGCACATCCACAGTGCCTCGCAGTAAACGCCATCTTTATTTTCGTGTTGCGTTCTGTTGACTTCATCGTCGTTTTACCCACATCGTTCCTTAAGTAAATCCTGCTGCCCTCTATCCACAACACTCATTCACGTTGGTTTCAGAGTTAACTACCGTAGTTTGATAAGTTTAAAAATCTAAATGTGAATTTTTGTTCTCTTATAGAAACAGGGCCCGTAACTACGCAATCGGCAAAATGTCTTGGGTCTGTGACTGAAATTACTGCTCATGGCACAAGCTCTGCCAACTTGCTGAAATTGATGGTATAGCTAAAGCCTTTCTCAGCTGTTCACGCAAGCCAAAACTGCATTTCAAGCACCAGGGCCCAATTTCATAGAGCTGCTTAAGCACAAAATTTGCCTAAGCACAAAAACGTCTTGCTTAATAAAATCAGGTTACCGGCCAAAACTCCATGCGATTGTTATGCTAAGTAAACAACAGCTAAATACCAGTCACAAGCAATGTACATCACATGGAGTTTTGGCCGGTAACCTAATTTTACTAAGCAATGTTTTTTTCGTGCTTAAGCAAATTTTCTGCTTAAGCAGCTCTATGAAATCAGAACAAACTCCATTAACCCTAACAGAACTCAACCCATCAAACCCCAACGGCATGTTTTGTTGGAATCTGTCGGGATGGGTACAGTACCCCTAAACTGACAGTCTTTTACATTGGGTTGGCACACCTCCAGAATCATAGTCAGTAATATGTGTGTGCAGTTTCCCATATGGTGTTGGAATTTGCCAGGGTGGGTATGGTTCCTAGTCAATCATGCTAAGGAGTTGGGGTTAAGCTGCTTAGCGGAACAAATCGCTTCACTTAGCAAAGCAAACTGTTAAGCAAAACTGGATTGGGAGCCAGTCACAGGCAGTCAAACAGTTGTGTAAAATTGGTCGCCATTTTTGACGAGCAAGACTTTCCTTGGCTTTTCTGATTTTTACATGCTTGTCAGCACAACAAAACGTCATGCGCATGTCATGCAATATTTATTTTGTGCTTAATTCCAGTGCGTTACGACTATCGTGTCACACCATGTTTAGTGTGCAGTCACTCACATAGTGCTGTTTCTGTTGATGCCGTTGTTTGCTGGATAAGCCATTAGCACAAAGTCGTCCCTAATGGACAAGCACAGTTGGCAAAGTAAGAGCTGGTACATGTACGTGGAGTGTGATGGCAGGAGGATTTTTCTTGAGGAAAACACTTTTTTAACTCTAGTTTGGAATACAGGCGACTTCAGAGTCAATGTCAAACACAGTGGAGTGTGATGGCCTAGCGGTTAAGAACACCGGACTCACGTTCTGGTGTTTCAGAGGCAACCGTGACGTGGGTTCGAGCGCGCCACACTTGTGCTCTTAAGCAAGGCACTTAACCATTATTGCTTCGTCCTTCGGATGGGACGTTAAGCCGTAGGTCCCGTGTGTTGTATAAATGCATGTAAAAGAACCCAGTAAACACTTATCGCTAAGAGAAGGGGTTTGCCCCGGTGTTTCTGGCCTCCTGTATAAACTCCCACGTGGAGTATTTAGGAGAAGAACCAACCAAGAACCAAGAACGTACTTGGTGTAAACAAAAACACGGATGCGAATCTGTGATGTATGTACTGGCATTGTGAATTTACAAAAACTTTCAACTCCAGCAAATGTTGCCACGATGTGAAGCACTGATCTGAAGTAAGGCTACCTGCTCTTAATGTCATACATTAATTAAAGATCGTAACTTGGGAATTCGAAGTTAACACTGGAATTTGCCGAACAAAATTAGAAGCCATTTTGCAGGTGGTGTCACGCCTTCACCCATGCCGCACGCGTTCTTAACCCCTTAAGGACAGGGCGTAATGGGGACATTCCTCCACACATAGAGCAAGTGGCCCGCATGACTGCACAGCCTTTGTGTGTTAGTGGCACTGCACAAAAGCAGCAGCTGTGGAACTACCCACTAGCCGCGTGCCACGGCATACCACAGCTGGCAACTGCATTCCAATGAGGATTAGCGGCCGCGGCCATGAACGCTTCCCGTACGCATGGGGTTAAAGACAAGCGCATCTTGGTAATCCTATTGGTCAATGGAGCCCGGAGTACGTACGTATTACCTGAGCGCAACTCTGGTGCTTGGTGCCACCACAGAAAATTTTCTGACTCTCGTTTGAAAGGTTATGCTGCACATTTGGTGTATTTATCTGAAAGTGGAGACTTCAGAACTGAATCTGGTATCTCCCATAGACAAATTTCAATATTTATTCATAAAAAAAAACAGGACTGACCATGACGGCCGATTTCTTTTTCCCCATGTCCCGGAGGAACACTTTGTTGTTTGTCTTGCTGACGCTGTTCATCCGGAAGAAGTTGACTAGCTGGTTGATGGTGTCGAACTTCTTCTCCCATAGAAAGACACGGCGGGTGGCCTTATCCACCAGAATTTTGAAATGCTGCACCCCAGTCCCAAACCTGTTTAAAAAAAAAACATAAGGATTGTCAAATAGGTTCCAATAACAATAAGCTCTAGTAAACCTAAGTAGATTTTTTTTTTCAGACAGGCGAACAAAATTTGTGGTATTGAAGACCGAAGACCCACTCAAAAACAAAGACTCACTCGAAAACTCACTCGTTTTTGTTTTTGAGTGGGTCTTCGTTTTCGAGTGGTCCTTTGTTTTTGAGTGGGTCTTCGGTCTTCGGTCTTCGTTTTAGGGGTCTTAGTTTTCGATACTACCAACGTCATGTGTGTGATTTTCCACTGACTGGACTCCAGGGATATTCTGAATGACTGATACAGTCTATCTTTTGACATAGCCGCTTCTATTCGTTTCAAGCGTCAAGCTTTTCTTGTAGTTATTATTTCAAATCATCACTACGATTTGCATCAGAGCAACTCTGGAACATTGATTCCATTATTGTGAGAACCATCACACACTCACTTGACCGAGAGAGAGAAATCTCCCCGAGAGCTCTCGCTCTCTCTGATGAGGAAAGCCCCGTCGGGCTCGTTATCCTGCAGAATCTCCTCAGCTCTGTTTCTGGACAGACCTTTGTAAAACCATCTAGGGGAGGAGGATACAATATACAAGGTTCTGTCAAGTCACAATCAATTTGATATTAACACCAAGTCCCTTGGTGTTTTGGGTGGTTTTTTGTGTGTGCAAGGAACTTTCCTGAATACTTCAAAATCCAACAATGTATAGTGAACATTAAGACGTTAAAAACCCAAGCCCTATACTGGCTAGGCTTTAACCACACCAAACCCCCCCCCACCCCACCCCCGATCCTGCAAGATCCTCCAAAACCTCCTAAGAGATTTTGAAGAACCTGGCAGGCTAGTGTAAACAAACTTGCAAGAGCCTGAATGAATGCAACACTCAGCATTTGCTAAATGCCTTCTTTTCTAAAGCTACAGCACATCATTTGCAGCTATCCAAAAAGTAACTGACGTAATTAGTGTTGAAAAACCTACTTGGTTGAAAGATAATAAGGGACTAAACTCCCTGTGAAATTATTCTTTCTGGCATGCTGTCATTTTGAAGAAATCAATGAAAGAAGGTCTTGACAACGATGCATCTTTGGAAATTTCCGTAGTTTTTTTTTATTCGGCAAAGCGCGCGCAAGCGTTGACACGACGCACACGCGCGCGCGCGGTTGCTTTAATTCGTCGGATCGGTGCGCGACATCTCGTAACTGCAATTGGCTCAGTGAGAACGTGTCTGGAACGCTGAATTCAGGCCCAATTTAAAACATAAATCAGCAACTTTTGATATGAAATATACAGCTGAAGCTGAGCTGAAACTTCATCAGATTAGTTGTTCAGCACCCTTCTTTAAATTTTCAGCACGTGTGTTGCTTCAAACGAACAAAATGCACAAATTTCAAATGATGGACTGTACCTTTAAAGCTGGTTGGCGAAAACAAAAGTCCCATGTGAAATAGCAGTGGCTAATTGGCTCCACAAAAACACTAAAAAGCCTAGGTATTATTTATTCTATTAATTGAGGTCCAAAGTGTAACTTTGTTTCCCCGCCCGTGATACCTTGGTACTTTGTAATTTACCATTCAAGTATCATTAAGAATGACTTCAATCAATTTGTGATTTGTTGGGTAGGTAGTTTGCTATTCATAATCACTCTTGGCGGACGACTGCATTAAGGAGTGCGTCAATCATAAAAGTCAGATGTAACCAGGGACTGGAACAAGTGGACCCATGAAATTGGGCAAACTTACTCCGGGCTGGTGATGTAGTTCTTGGGAATCAATCCTACTTTGCCCTTCAATTCAGCCGTTGCCCAATCATCTTCCGTGTTCTTATCGGGGTCAATAATAACCTGGAAAGAAAAAGAGTTGATTTTATCTGAAGTTTATCTGAACTTTCAAAAGGAGATATGATCTCAATCTTCATTTTGAAGAATACCTGATTTCAAAAATTGATGATTACAATATGTTTTACAAACAATATTATATAACTGACATACAGATCCTAGTCATTTTATTGGTGGAACTCACATCACCTGACATTCGTTATTGCTCCCATTCACGCCGCGGCTCAAAAAGTACTATCCGCCCATGGGGAATGGGAAATACTATTCAACAGTTAGGATCATGACACGGTATTTGTGTGCAAATGCATGCTGGTGTGCGCGTTCAGCGTTGCGCGTAGCGCGTATTGTTCCAACATGTCCAAAGAGCCAGCGCTACAGCTGGTGGTTTGGAAGAGACAAATACATTTTCCTCCAGTTTTGTATTTAAAAAAAAGTTCAAATATATCAAATGACAAGGATCTATATGTCAGTTATAAAACAAATATTGAGTGGCTTTAAATTGTGAAATGGGAGGAATATTATCGCAAGGTAAAATCCGTAAAATTTCCATTTCCTTCGCCTCGTGAAATGGAAAAGTCCAGATTTTACCTTGCGATAATATTCCTCCCATTCCACGCTGATCCACTCAATATTTGTATATTATTGAGTGGCTACGAGTGAAATGGGAGGAATATTATCACAAGGTAAAATCTGGACTTTTTGCCTTGTGAAAATGGAAAAGTCCAGATTTTACCGAGCAATAATATTTCCCCCATTTCACGATTTAATGCCACTCAATGTTTCTTTCATTTAACTGACATATAGATCCTTGTCATGTGATTTACAGTTAAAATATACTTCTATTTCAATACAGAATTGGTGGGAAATGTATTTCTCTCTTCCAAACCACCCCTTCACGAAATGTTTGAACCCAACTCTGTAACTACTGGCAGTTGGGAACAATACGTGCTATGCGCAACGTTCAACGCGCATACCAGCATGCATTTGCACACAAATACCACGCCATGGAACAAGAATGATCCTGCATGTGTAACTGTTGAATAGTATTTCCCATTCCCCACGGGCGAATGGGACTTTTTGAGCCCCAGGGTGAATGGAAGCAATAATGATGTCACGTGATGTGAGTTCCAACAATCAAATGACAAGGATCTGTATATAAACATGTATAATGACATAAACATCTAAATTCATGTACATACCTTATGCACATGACAAGTAAATAGAAAGCATGAAAAGGATTCTCAAGTATAAAGATACATGTACGAAGTCAATAATTCCTGTCCAGACTGAGACATTTAACCACACTTAACCCTAACTCCCTAGAGGGTGTGCAAAATCATATTGAAATTGGAGGATTCAGGACTGTTAGGGATTTCGCACAGAGAACATGCCACACTCAGGCCAAATATCCTCACTCCTAAACGCATTTCGTCAGCTTTGGTTAGAGATCTCAGTTAACACTGAATAAATCTCACAAACTTTTGCTTCAGAGCTTAAAACCAAGCGATTCTTAAATTAAAAGCAGAAGACTAAACTGGGAGATGTCAAACATTTCTGAATAGACAGACTACTCAGTGGTCTTGTGTCTTCCCTTGAGACTCGGTATCGGATATTTCTTATGACACAAAGAGGAGTTGGACTGCTTGTCAAATGCAAGACTTTGCAAGACTGTATTGCATGTTTTGCATCCTTAACGCTAACTCCCTAGGCAAACCTAGGATGAAACCTCAATCCTGCAAAATCCTCAAGCTACCTCAATGTAAAAATTACACACAGCCTCAATTCTGCAAAATCATCTGTTATTTCTTGAATGGACTGGGGTCCTTGGAGTGACCACTGCCTCAATCCTGCAAAATCCTCCAGCAATCACTGTCAATATGTTGAGGCAGAGCCAGTGACATCTTGGAGCAGTGCAGAGGACTTCAAGTATAATGGCCTAACTTTATGCCTCAAAAATCAGCCGCACATTTTTGCCATATAGCCTCAATTTTGGGCAAATCCTCCATTTTGCAGAGAGGATTTTTGAGGATTTGGGAAGGTTAGGGTTAAGGTTGGGTAAATTCAGTACACAGTATTGGGAATCTCTTGGGTTTAATGAATATTTCATCAAGCCACTTGAAAGGGTGACAGATACATGCACATGTACCCACCTTGAGAACATCTCGTTCCCTGAACGACAGCTCATCTGGTCGGGCAGCTGTGAAATCGTAGCGAGCGACGCACTCCATGCTTGATTTATACTTATAGAGGATCGTTTGAGTTTAGTGGTTTTTTTTCCCGTCAAACTTTTCTTTGAGATGTGTTACAACACATTAAGCAGTCAACGCATTCCACTGGAGACAGAAAAAAACTCGAGAAGAATCGTCTTTTTTTGGCATCAAAGGAGGAGCATTCTCCAAAAGTGAACATAAACGTCCTTCCTGGGTGTTAAGTCCCAACAGTCAACGGTAAATTCTGTAATGATAAAGAAATGATCAAAAATGAGCACATGTACAGTTTGTGTTCACTGGCATGGGGTTTTAGTTCCCAACCAACCCCCCAACCCCCTCTCCCTGCAACCCCACCCAACATGTTGGAAATCCTGGTAGACAATGTAAACAAGTTCACTGGTTTAGGCATTTTCATTCTTTTTAAATAAAACCTCAAGGTAATGAAATATGGCATCCAGTGTGCGATTTCCACTGTGCAGAAAAGTAAACAAATAACAAGGGATAAATCTAACTTTAAACTAGCCCCATAATAATGTGGCCAATTTACTGGACTAACTCCGTAAACATAGGCCACACATCCACATGTACAAAAACGTGTCGCACTTTGTCCAATTTTGATTTTCACATTTAGGCTTAGTTTGTAGGGGTTTTTTTGCTTTAGAAGCATACTCACCCTCTTTATAGGCTAATCAGAAAGTGCTGCCTTTTTCATATGTCTAATTTTTGTGAAATTTCATGTTGAAATTTTGATACGCAAACGTGTGCAAATTAATCTGGAAATTTCACGAAAAATAGACATCTGAAAAAGGCAGCACTTTCTGATTAGCCTATAAAGAGGGTGAGTATGCTTCTAAAGCAAAAAAAACTACAAACTAAGCCTAAATGTGAAAATCAAAATTTGACAAAGTGCGACACGTTTTTGTACAATGATGTGGATGTGTGGCCTATGTTTACGGAGGTAGTCCAGTAAATTGGCCACATTTATGGGGCTAACTTTAAACATGCTTTTAGAGACTCATCAATTCATGTTATGTCAGAAAGAATGCTACGGTACATCCTGACGCCACTTTTTTTCATCATATATCATATAGGGCCTATATCATTATCAATGAAGGTCAGTCATTGCACAAAATGTTGAAAAGACATGAATCTGAGAAATATTTGCAATTTTGTTATGAAATACTTTGAAAATGTTCTTGACTCTCCATACACTTTGTACACATCTGCTGAGCTGAACTGAAGTGGCGTCTGGATACTAAACTCTTTCCATAGTGTCATTAGAAAATGTGGTAATCCTTACTTTTAGGACCCCGTTCATATATAGGAAGGGAAAGACTCACCAAAACAGTTGACTAAATGACACTCAAAATTGACATTCTGATATTTCTTGACACATCTGAACAATTTTTGCAATGACACCTTCTTGAATATCAGCGGGTTTGATTTTGTGGATAGAGGGCAGGGCTTTGATTTATGAGGGAAAGTAAGGGGTAAAAGATAACGATGACAACCAGAAAACAGACTCAAAAACCAAGATGGCAAACGTGAAAGCTCGATGCAGTGAAAGCTTGGTGCTGATTGGCTGATAAAAAAATAAACATCTTATTTATTGTTTTTAGCAGCCAATCAGCATCGGGCTTTCATTATGTAGGGCTTTCACTCGTGTTGTGGGAACTACAACATGCACATCTGAGTGCAAAAAAAAGGTAGGATTAGGGAAAGTCACATTTTCTTTGAAAGTGCTTTCAAAATTACAACTAACATGAGTTTATATAAAGAAAAAAGACTGCTTTAGCCTGCAAAAGTCACTTTGGTATAGGACAGTCATCTGCAAAAGTCAGTTCTGAACAGAACTCGTAAAAAATAGAGGTGTCCTAAAACAAGGATTACCGAAAATTTTATAAACAGAAGTCTAATATTACTTCTAATAAGTGGTAAAACTAAAACTGTCTAGCAAGTTCACCACAATTTGCAATCAAAGTGTTTCTCAACATTCATCATGCCCTTGCCCTTTTAATTCAAGAACTAATACATGTAATAGAAACACAATGTAAAAGAATCTAAACTTTTTGTCAGAAGGCTATATTAATTATTATAACTAGGAGGAAGTTCAAGGTAGGTACACAGGCATGACAGGTCAACATTTTTGTGTCTCTCTTCCCTTTTCACTTTTAATTATTCATCGACTTATCGGCTCAAAATCTTCCTCTGAAAACGACCGTATGCCATTCTATTAGAATGACGACAGCTTTCCATACACGAACTCTTAAGTTCAGCATAAGAAACACATTTATCTTAGCAGAGAGATTAAAAGACAAATCACTACTTACCGCAAAGAATGTTATTTACCAAAATAAGACTGGAGTTCAGGGTCGGTGGTCTGGTGGGTGATGCATACTTCACACGTCATTTTAGTACATTGAAGAACCGTACCAGTCTGGTCCTACCGATTGCCCAATTCGGCTGATGTGTGGATCATATTACAAAAGTGTCTATCCAGTCCGGGTACAAGACCATAGACGATTGATCATTTCCTGTTTCGTTGAACCATTCGGGAATGGGCGCAGTCGCAGGGCGCGTTTAACACTAATGAATTCACTGAACCGTGGAGGACGGTCGTGAGGGAATTTTATTTTTAGAACGGTGACGAATGCACCAGGAAACTCAACACAGTCGGGAAATTAATCAGACTTAAATACCTATCAGATATCTCATTTACTCACTTGAATCAGGAATATCACTTTATTTGGTATTAGGAAGTTCATTTCTAGGCCAACGCAATTTTGATTCGGGAAAACCCGGCGTCACTCACTGAGCAACACATTTTTGTATGGTTTTTGATTGGTCGAAAGTTTTGATGAATGTTGCCCACAAGCTTTGATCCCGCTTAAAATCGCGAATGCTAGCTAGTATCGAAAAAAAAAAAAACCTGTTCAAAAGATTGATAAAATTCTTACCACCACTGATCCTATCTGTCTCCCGAGTTTGGTATAAACCATAGAGCTGTATTAAATTGTAATTTGATATATCTCTATGGTAATTGGTATAAACTGAGCTTTGAAAGCGATCCTGACCGAGAAAATTTCTAGGCGCATGCGCAAAGTAAAGGTTAACCGTTAGGCTCAGCAGGCTGTGTGAATAACTAGTTGTTTGTTTATTGGGGGATTATCTCTATTATTAGGGAGGTTTCGCAAGCGAACGGATACGCTTACACTTACGCTTAGCTATCCGTATCCGTTTTTTACCTACGTGTAGCGAGCGAGATATGCGTGTCGTCTGCACGTTTAGCGGATAGTGAGTGGCGTATGACGTCATACGTGCAGACGACACGCATATCTCCCTCGCTACACGTAAGTAAAAAACGGATACGGATAGCTACACGTAAGTGTAAGCGTATCCGTTCACTTGCGAAACCTCCCTATTATAGGACGTGATAGGTTTGTTTATACTCGGTCTATATTATGAGGTTGAAGGGTGGTGTAAAAATTAGCACCTTTTTAGAGGGGTATAGTTTTGTGATGTATCAGGTAGGTGATTGGCAGTTTGCCGCTTCCATGATGCCGCGTGGGGATTGTCACAAGTGACAAAATCCCCACTCCCCAGGCAAAATTAAGAGTGACAATGCCCTGACATACATACTTTGGCGCAACTAGTGATTGCCTTTCCAGTGAGTACGCGCCAATGGTAACAATGTAATTTGAGTGACCAAAATCCCCACCCTGGGGCATGCAAAACGTGACCAAATCCCGACATCGGAACTGGGGCCGCGCGGGAGGGGGGGGGGACATTTTGATAGGCGCATAAACTAAATAGTACGCACTGAATTTTTAAAAAGAGAATTGTGCCGCATTTGGCAGATTTGAAACATATAATGGGACACTTGTGAATTAGCGCAACGGTATTGAATTGCATTGCGTGATTGATTTTTTTTCCGCTGTTGACTTTTTGCCTGGCGATGGCGTTTCGGAACCTGCGTATTCATGTGTCGAACGCGGCCCATGGATGTGACCTAGGCCACCAAGTCAGGTGGTCAGTTCGTCAGTTACGGCCCAAGTTAGTTGACAATACTTTATGATTAACGTGTTTTTTTTTAATAAGTATCAACAGAAATGAAAGACCAAGTCCATACCAAGAAAAGGAGGCGTGTTTGGTTTTCAGTTATTCCTTTTTTTTTTAATGTCAAGGATCAAAACTGGGCGAGACAAACAATGCACACTATACAATGTAGGTATATATATTCAAAATTATATTCTTTAAACATTAGTCAGCTGTTGTAACTATTTTATTATATTGAAACTTAAAAGTTCAGTTTTAAAAGGTGATAAGCAATTTGATATGAAAAGGTAAATCATATGAATAATTTCAAATGACAGTGTCAAAAATCCTCATTGGTTGGTCGAGTGCTGATCTTGTGCAAAATCGATAACTGCACTTGGAATCTATTGCTTTACCTATTATAGTTTTTGTGGAACATAAACATATATACGTACGGTGACTGCTCATTTGCGGCTAACACTAAACGAAGTTTAAGACGTTATAAAATACAAAACCCTTGGAAGACATTAAAAAAATAAATCATAATTTAAAGCCCTTTGTAAAACACGACTACATGATGTAGAAATCATGCACAGATTACAAATTAAAGGTGTAGAATTTTGCAACTGTGCCAATTTCCAAACTTATAGTTAACACCAAGTTAATTTTGTTTTAAAGTCTCCACCAAAAGATATATTATTTGATGGAGAACATTTTTAATTTTTGCAGACCGTGTTTTTGGACATAGGAATGATGTCATGTACATTTTTAAAGTATAAACAAATAATGTTTAAACAAATTTTTACTGAAAATCAATGGAAGACTAAAAAACTCCTCTAGCTTTAGCCTACCAATAATCTTGAACCTAAGTATTTCTTGGCTACTGTTCAAGTGTTTTGTGCTATTCCCTTCTGGAATCTCAAGTCATTAATGGTAAGATAAAATAAATAAAAGAATAGGGCATCAGAGTGGTATTCAATTCCTCAAAGGTCATCACAAATCAAATAAAGATCAATCATATCATTCAGTCAAGTCGCAAGTTTTCAAACGAGCTGTAACAAAAGCACTCCTTTGTCACTTGTCCCCTCCTATAGTTGCGACATTCCTTTTGACTTGACTAGCAACTAACTTGCCATTGACTTGTGGTTGACTTAATGGTAACCCTGATAATAGAGGTAACTTTAACTAACCGGTCTCATTAAACTTGTTAGTAAACTAGCTACACATTTTGCAACTAAATCAGCAATACAGCCAAACAAATGTGTGACGTTAAATACAAAAATATGGTGTCTGCTTTTCTGCTTTGTACATCTGGCAATCTAATATACACAAATAACTTTTAAAAGTTAGCTACATATTAACTTAAGATGTAAATGAAAAAAAAAAAGGTTAATAAATACAATAAAGCTGATATTAATTAATAATTTTTCATGGAAGCAATTACAAAGTTTAAGTCTGACGTAGTGGTTTTTTTTTTGTACTTGCACTTTTAAAAGTAAAAAAAAATCTAATAAACAGGCATGCTTTTTTGGCTGCAATTTCATATACTTATTCAGAGTAGTATCTCTTTAAACTGTCATTTGAGATTATCAATGAGAAAGTGATGTCACATGTCCGCAACTCGGATTAATATTTTCACTAGAAAAATTATGGAATCTGCAAAAAATGTGTATAGCATTACCAACAGCAAATTCTGTGTGTTTTAATAGTTTTGGTACATTAAGCAGAGGGTGAGATGAAACACAAAAACTGCTCTAAATGATCTATCACAATCAAATTTTGAACTGTCACATGCATTTAGAATACACCTACAATGAAGAATATGTTAAGAAAAAATGCTCGGTAAATGCCCTCTGATTCTTGAAAAAGTCAGAAAAAAAGTAATATCAACTCAAGTGCTGTGCTTGACAGATTGAGCTAGCTAGAGTTCTTGTAATACTAAAACTCAGCATTGTACACCTACAAAAGGTTAAGAAACACTTCAAAAGAAAAGATATACATGTACTTTATATTATCTAGGGAGCAAGAAATGATAAGTGAATAAGCAAATAAAATCTTGCATATTACAGGTGTTGTAAACGTTTTTATACTTTTTGCTCTGACTTCTAAAAAGGCAACTTTTCACACATGGCGATTGCAGTGTGCATTCTCAAGACAAGTTGTTGAGATATGAGGAGCTAGTATCATCTACCAATACAGCTTAAAGTTTACAACTTGTAATGGTGAAATATACTGCAGAAACCTTGAACATGCATAAAACATGTATTTATTTATTAATTTTTTTCCGCAGCAAACTTCATGATGTCAACTACTGAAATTTCATTGTGACGTTCGCCGCTACCCTACAAATTTGCTTCACACTACACTTCGCACTAAGTACGAACCATTCTATAAATGCGAATGCTGAATTGAGGGTGACGGGAATTGTCAAAAATCTGTGCACCAAATTTCAGCAGATTTGAAATGAGTTCAACTTTTTGCACATTTGCAGCGCGCACACCCACTATGACATGACAAGTTTGCAGTGTAATTGCTCTCAAATTCGTTACAAGTATAAACTGGCCATTACACCTCATCCATTAGAAAAGAAGGGACATTAGGCCTAAAGATAGCCTGTTGGAAACATTAACACGCATCAAGTCATCCGTCCTTGGAAATATCAGAAAAGAGAGTTTGCTTAAACATGTACCCAAAAATCAATCACAAAAACGTTTCACCAGCACCTAATGAGCTTTCGAAAAATGTGAGAATACATGGCCTGATTCTTTACCAAGATCTCACAATTGCATCAAATTCACTTGCTTTGAGAAACTTGTATAACACCATAGCAACTGTAGTTTCTCCATCACAATGAACTAGCCCATTCCGTCAATGAAGCTACTACTTTTCAAGCCTCACTAGCATACATGAGACTAAAAAAAAATCAATCCCCTAAAAATAACACTGCACCGCACAAAACAAATAAGTACTATGACCAAAAGATCTTGCATTGCATAGAAGTTAAAACTCAAGGTTTCGAACTATCCTACTCAGATAGCAACTTCTTCATACATCAGACAAGAGAAGGTTTTTAAACAAAACTTTAGCTGATTTCGCCCAAACAGCTTTAACATTGAAATGAATATTGATGGACAATTTTAGCTGATTTCGCCCAAACAGCTTTAACATTGAAATGAATATTGATGGACAATTTGGACAGAACCCCCATTGTGTACGACGTGTGTCCAACAAAATAGTTCTGTCAAATGTCACAACCGTAAATGATACGTCATTCCAAAATTATACTTAGGAAAAACATTACTTAAATTAAAAAAAATATGCATGCAATTCGGTAAGATATTTAAATATTGCTTAAACTGAGGAGCACCAATACAATTATATGTTAAAACAAAATTGTAAATATCATTTCAAATAAACATTTTCCAAACTGACCACAGCCTGGACTAGTACTATAAGTGCTTACTCTCCCCAAAAATACACAACTGAATAATACAACATGTAAGTATATCGATATGCCAAAAGTTGGACTCATTTTGAGCAGTCTCCTATGTTCACACGGTCACAAAGGAACGAACACTCAAAGTGCACAAAACAAGCACACAAACACTAATGTATACATGTACAAGAAAATAAACAAATAAATAATGAAACTAAAATGAAATTAAAGAAAATGTAATAAAAAAAAAAACCAAACAGTTCGAACACAACAAATGACTTATAAAAGACAACGAATGATTTATAGAAATCTAATTCATTACAAAATGTGGCAATGTTTTGATACCAGTAAATATTTATGAGCAATGTACAGTAGACACCGGTACAACTGCTACATGTACTGTACTCACGTCACAACTGCACGAGTTGACAAGATTTTTACATGATGCATACTACATTTGGAGTGTTATGTAAGGATGTCCTTTTCCACAAAATACATCGTTCAGCATAAGTCCCAACTATTGGAACTGAGAACTTCCAATTTTTACGTTTTCAAATTTTTCTCATATATTTAAGAAATTGTGGTATGGATCTATAAAGTCACATAAAGGAAGGGCATATCCCCCTTCTACATGTACCCCCTCCCCCAACCCCCACCAAAACTTTTAGAATTATATCAAAATTGAATAAATACGACAAAAAATCTTCCAATATTGTTAGATACATTTTTTGTTTTTAAAATATCACATTTGAGGTTCTTCAACCCTTTTTTTGTGTCTAGCATCGCCCCTGACCAAAAGAAAACATGTGTAATTCAACGGTCAATTAACCATCACTCAATCATGTCTTGAGGCAACAAATTTCCAACAAACAAACTTGTCTGTCAAAACTGCAGATTGAGATCATAAGTTAAAAAGACCCTTCATTATTAAACAAGTGCGAGTGCACAATAAGCTCTGGCCGTGTGGCAAGAAGTCTTGCAAAGAGTCTTGCATGAAAGTCTTGCATGAAATCGATCAAAATGATCCCTACCAGTGCTGAAAAATGCGACGCCGGTGGCACATATGGAACACCATACTTTTGGTCAATTTTCGGGGACAGACAGACAGACAGACCAACCAACCAGCAAGTGGCATTGTAGAAGTTCCTACCAGAGCTTAAAATTGTTTTATTTTTGTTTCTTTTTTTTTTTGGGGGGGGGGGAGGAAATCTAAAACATCTTGTAATATCAACCAAGAAAGCTATAGGCATTTGAGCAGTGCATAGGAGAGGTTATTTGCCTAGGAGGCCGCTGATGACTTTTTTCTTCTTTTGTTTCTTCTTCTCCATGTTTTTCTTGTCCAAACCTAAAAAAACAGAAATTTAGAGAAGAAACGACAGGAAAATAAAACACAAGAAAATACAGAAAACCACACGATGTACAAACACTATAAACAGACAGTCTTTCAAAACTTCACAACGAAGACGTACAAATACACTAACAACAAGTTAAATGAAACGACAATCTGATCAGATTTGGATGGCGATGAGCATGATTTAAAATATTAAAGATGGTGTGAGAATGGCGATAAAACATGACAATGGAAATGAACACAACTAATGATTTAAACAAAAACATATAACAAACAAAACAAATAAACTAAACACGTTGGATGTTTCATCTAAGATAAATTTCTATATGAGGTTATACCAAATAAGTGGAATGAAAAACAGGTAAATCGGAATTTGAAATAAAACTCCTGTTAAGACAATGTACAATAGCAATTACAGCTCAATTACACACAATACATCAATAACTGAACAAGAAAAAAAAACACTGGAAAATTTGGAGGGAAACCCTTTTGGCCGCAATCTTTCACCCATTCATAGAGATCTTCTTCAGCTCATCAAAAGAGATAATGCGGGATTTTGTGTTATCAGTGTAACCAAATTGCCTTAGTGTCTTACATATTTTTTTTTTTAAATTGAAAACTTTCGTTTTCTTTTTCAATCTAGAGCAGCTTGTGCTGTCTAGTTTTTAGCAAGAGATCCTAATGAAAGGTGAAGGCCAACACCGTCCTTTTCTGAACGAGAATAATGTTTGCGGTGCCATTTTCTTTGGCCAAGGTTAATGTAAAGGGTGGGAGCAGTAACAAGTTTAAATTGCACTAAGAACTACTTGACGACGCATGCAATGATGCGAGTATAAAGTTGGGTTAGGTGGCAGGAAAAATAAAGAAGACATTTCATTGGTCCACCCAAACCTGCAGTTTCATTGTTGAACTCAAATACGGTGTAGACTTTTCAATTTGGTTTGTGCAAGGAGCCAGTCTTTGTTTCGACAAGTTTCTATGACTTTTAAACTCAACTCATGGAGAATTAACGCATGGTCAAAGAAAATCCCAAGAAAAAATATATACCAGGTTGCAGGCTTTTGCTGCTGCACAACAACAAAACGTATCACGGCACACTTGTAGAAATATCCAACTTGCATGATATGCAACTTCATGATAATTTCAACATTGCACCCTTCATCATTTTAAGCATGCATGCATGACCAGATCACCTTTCAGAATATGTCAACTCTAAATACTTCAAAACCAAAACAAAGCAGTTTTACTCTAGTACTGCTTTACTGGAAGAAATTAGGACATGGTAAAACCAAAACCAAAGTAAGAATAATGCTTATGGCTAGCGATAGGCTTGAAATACCTTATCCAGCATAGGCTGCACTGAATAGCAATGCGCTTGATCTGCGCAAAGACTTCTTTAACCCTAACCCTCCTCCATCCTCCAAAATCCTCCAGGTGGTTTTTTTTTTGAAGATTTTGGAGGATGCACTGTGTCGAGTTTGTTGGCTGTACTTAGCATTGTTTATGATCAGTCATGTATAATTGAGCCCTGCATTGTGCTCGATATCATCCGCACTGCTTCTGAATGTCATTGGCACTGCCTCAACCCATTAACCGTAATTGTTGGAGGATTTTGAAGGATTGAGGCAATTAATAGCTACCGCTCCGCTGATCAAATTCAAGAAATAATGGATGATTTTGGAGGACTCAGGGTGGTTCCTAGTCAAAAGGCCTAGGGGTTAGGGTTAATCACCCTGCATGCACTTGAACATCTGTGCGTTTCCACGGCCATTTTGTTTTAGCTTCAATGCCCAATTTTTTTTTAACACTTTTTCCATTTACTTATGCTTGGATGAATAAATAACAAAATATAACTAATGAAACATCAAGGAAAAAACTTACAGGAAAGTTTCACTGCATGGCAAAGATTAATTAACCACATTGCCTAATATTTTTGATTTTTGTTTTCATGCTTTGCTTAATAATTAAACAGCAATAAATATCAACAATTTATTCTTCCTGAGGTCATCATGCAGCCTTGGAAAAAAAACTGAAGAAAGGATCTGGATATCTACAGAGGAATATTTGTTTGTAACATTAGCTATTTTTGCATTGAACTGCAAAAGAAATTTGCCTTCTAGATTTCTATACAATATCTACAACGTATCGTGATGATTTCAAAACAGGGCATTATTTTCCGATGCAAATATTTTTGGATATACATGTACTTAAGGCAATTTACCTGCTGAGGGTATTGTTTTGAAGCACGAAACGCTTGCCAACTGCTAAAAATATTAGTTAGAATCAATTGAAACAATGATGTGAAACTGCAACTTGGTTAGATTGGGGTATAAAATAAGGGTCAACACCAGCACACCACATTAATCTACACACACATATATGCATGAGGCCATGGAAAGCAAAACCTTTTCAATGGGTTCAACGGTCGGTCCGGAAAAGTCCGGATTCCTTTCAAATTTCATTTCAAAAGGGGGAACAATTGAAGTCAGTGAAGTAAGATTCTGAATTTAGTTTTTGCTGTTCAATGAAAATTACCCCCAAACCTTGAGAACTTTAAAGGGAACATACAACACTTGCAAACATCAAAAAACAGAACTACTAAATTATCACGAAATACCTAACTGGACTGTTAGTGAATGACAGTCTAAAGCATCCTGTAAAATCATGGCACCTGGTGTGCCGAAATTTTCAAGAAAAGTGGTATTTTTGTATCAATTTCCAATGCTGGTCGGCCGACCAGCATTTGAAAAGACTGGCTTTGTTCAAATACTGCTGCCAATTTGTCATATTTAGTTAGTCCGCTTTTTCTTTGCATTCGATCACACACCTGTGAACGGGTACAAGCCAGCTAGACTGGTTCCCTGACCTTACAATTCCCTGACTTCTATAAATTGCTCCGTTTCATCTTAAGTGGGGTCAGGGAACCAGACTTCAAAAAATGATTGTTCTTCTTGGTTTTTCCAGCATCTCCGATCCCAAAACGTCAAGCAAGTCAGCGTAGCAATATTTGCTATAAAATACTAACCCCCCAAATCCATCCATTTCTGAAAATTACAGCAAAAGCGAATGTTGTATATTCCCTTTTAACATTAGACACATTGGGCACACAGAACAGAATTCCGTTTTCTTTTGGCCTCACACAAAAATAGTTTTAAAACATGCATACAAACAGTGCATTTAACTACCACAACAATTTTACGGTCATGCTGTTAAGATTTTAACCTTTGGAACTACGAGGGTAAACAAAATACACAGCATCAGGAAAACACCCATGCAAAAAAAATGAATGTATCCTGAAATCAAACCTTTTTTGCTTGTTCCTTTTTCCTTTTTGGGCACTAGGGGGTTCAAAGAAAGGTCCGGGTCGTTTATCAGAAATTCCACATCATTTGAGCAAATACAAGTGGGCATATTAATTAGGAGAATGTTTTTGTGCATGTTAGCAAGTAATATTCAGTCCTGCAAAAATGGATGTCAAAAGTCTGACTCTCAGAATCTAAAAACCACTTAAAAGGCATGGATCATTTTCATCCCAAAAGTAACATACCCAGTTATTATCCAAACGCTTACTTGGAGTACAGATCGTACTGGTACTAAACACCACATGAATTTATTCCGTCTGGCTTGCTGTTTTGGAAATAAAGAGTGGGTTTGAAGAAATAACGTTTCGTGATCAAAAGGTTGTGCATGGCGTTTCACTGTTTTCTAAAAAAAAGTAACATCCACTGAGCTGAAACTTCAACCACTGTCAACATATTAGGTTTTGAACCTTCTTCTTTGGATTTTGAGTGGTGTTACTATCGGAAACAAACAAAATGCCTGAAAAGAATATGATCCTATATGCCTTTAAGTATTTGAAAAGACAGAAAACAATCCCACATATTGTCAACAAAAGTTGATTTGCCGCTTAATGTGTGAGTTAACCTGTGCAACACCTGTTATTTTTCACGTGCAGGCGACACTCTCAAAGCCTCTAAAATTGGACCTTTGCTATGCATCGTGACGACAGTACCTCCTTATATTCTGATTGGCCATTTTTTGGACTGGACCTTAAGGTCAAGCCTTGTACCTCTGACTGACTGAGTCACCGACTGACTGACTCGACTCACCGACTGAATGACTTAGTCACTGAAGCTATCAGGACCGAGTCACTGAGGCTAAACTGAGGCTATCAGGTTCAGCTCCACCAGTTCAACCTGGCTGTTCTCTGACTTTATATCCGCATTTGGTTCCGAGGCAATGTTTGGGAGTTCTAGTCTGTTAACTGTCGAGGACCCAACCCCAGCAGTCAACTTATATTATAGGGGACCCTGGCACGATGAGCATCAAATCTTATGACATGGTACCAAAGTTAAGACTAATCGATTTTGGTTTGGACGATATAAAGTCTTCTTAAAAATTCTGGAGACAGCCAGGGATGAAGTTGAAACCAGAGATGACACCAAGGTTCGAAGAAAATTGCCTGGATTCCCTTAGCTGACAGTCAAGATCCAACCCCAACAGTCAACTTAGGGGATCCTGGCTCAATGAACATCGAAACTCGCGACATACACAAGAGGCCAAAATTTAGATTATTTCTACTTTGTCTGGATGATATAAAAAAAATCAAAGATGACACCAAGCTTTGAAAAAAAAAAATGCCTGGGTTCTCGTCAGCCGACCGGCAAGACCCAACCCCTACAGTCAGCGCTATACCTACCGCTCTGCTCCATCATGGACTGGATGTCTTCATCCTCGGCCTCCTCTCGTTTCCGGTCGTCCTCCAGTCTCTCCACGATCTGGCTCCTCTTGGTGACCGCCTCCACCAGCATCTCCAAGAGCTTCTCCTCCCGTTCGTTGTCGGCGTCCGTCTTCTGGTGCTCGTGTTTGTGCATCAGGCAGCGCAGCTCGTACTCGATCTCCGCCTGTTGCAGCTCCAGGTCCTGCATCTGAGCTCTGAGCAAATCAAGGAAAATTTGGATACTTAAAGACAATTTTGGGGATTCCAACCTTGTTAGAACTGATTCCAATTCCTTCCAGAAGTCAAGACTAAAATCTGAATTGACTCCATTATTACCAGCAAAAAAAACAGGCATTAGGATAAACCTCTACAACATCACTAAAATTTCTGGTAGTGAAACCCTCATGTAAAATCATTTGGGTGTATGATCTTAAGAAAGAAAGAAAGATCCTTACAATGTAAAATTTATTTTGAAGAGTCTGGAATTGAAGGTAAAAGGAACTAGTATGGGTTACTTCATGCTTATTAGGGGTGATTTTGGGGGCAAAATTTAGAAATCCACGAAAATAATTGCCAGAGGATTTGAGGGTCACCGTGGGCCCATGGAGCAAGGTAGGATCTATGGTATATGTATTACTTGCCTAAAGGCGCCCCTTACAATGGCCCTTTTATTTGTTCTATGCGACCTTAAAACGTAGAAACATTTTACGGCAAAATCTCAGGAATTCCAGATTACCCAAGTGAAAATCCTGAAATCAGGAAAAATCCCAACAAAATTCAGCAAAAACCCTGACAAATCTCATTCCTGGTAAATATGCACAACGGAGTTCATCCCTCAAAAATGCTGAATCATAATTCTGATTCAGAAATCAGAATCAAATGCATTTGATTCCTGTTTTTGAGTTTCTCAAACCTCAATCACTGTGCAACATTTTCATACATTTTGCTAAAAAAGGAATCGTCCTGGGTTCGGACCCCAATTTTTTTTTGGGGGGGGTGTCTTCGTCCATGTGTGCATGGTTATTGTGAGCAGACATGCTTGTAGGACAGAGGAAATTTGGAGGGTGAATGAAACTGTGGGTAAAATAAAATACAGCGGTCTGTTGATTGTCCCACTACAATCTCCATTCTTTCGTTAAAGATATAGTCCATCATTTGTAATTTGTGCATTTTCTTCGTTTGAAGCAACAAAAATGTTCAAAATCTAATGAAGGATACTGAACAACTAACCTGAAGTTTCAGCTCAGCTTCAGCTGCATATTCTGAGAAAAACAGCATTCTAGAATCTCAATTTCAAATCAAAGGTTGCTGAATCATGTTTTGAATTGCAGCTATATGCGATGTCGCGCACTGATCCGACAAATGATAGCAACTGCGCGCACGTGTGCATCGTGCCAATGCTTGCGCGCGCTGTGCCGAATAACAAAATGAACTACTAATTTAGGCCTTTCCAACGGTGCGTCTTAAGACGCACCGTTGGAAAGGCCTTCTTTCGTTGATTACTTCACAATGATAGCTTGCCAGAAAGATTAATTTCACAGGGAGTTTAGTTCCCTTACTATATTTCAACCAAGTATGTTTTTCAACAATAATACGCCAGTTACTTTTTCGGATGGCTGCAAATGATGGACTATAGCTTTAATATCAATAACTCACTGTGCGACTAGTTCCCCTTCTCGTCTCAGTAGCTTGTTCTTCTCATTGACCAGTGCAAACCATTCCACGAGAAGTTCCTCATTGTCTTGGTTCTCTTTCCCTAATAAATATCAAACAGTAAAGATCAGAATAAGCGAAAGTACATAAACTCATAGAACATAGACATTTTTGCAGGAAATTTGAGGTGTCCAAGTACAGTACACACACGTGAATACTGCACTGTATTATTTGCAATAAAAGGCTTGAGTTCCTGAAATGACTGTAAACAGCCAAATCACAAGAAAATGAGGCTTATTTGTGACACAGTCTGGAAAATGAGACAGACCTGGGCACAGGCCGCAGTGAAGAAAAATTAAAAAAGAAATGAATGGGGGTGATTTTTTTCTGATTTTCAAATTTATTGATATTTGTGATCTTTGATATGTCTACTACACAGATTTTAAAAACAGTATAAAAATCGTGGGATAAAAGTGTTTTTAAGGGAAAACAATTGGCATCTTTCATTTTCATGACAGTTGAAACGTTGAAGGCCATTTTCTCAGTATTTTACTTTTTTGACATGTCGATGAATGCAAACTTTAAACAGCTACATGTATAACTTGTCAACAGAATGTCCAATTGAAGCGCAACAAACAAAATTGTAAGAAGAATTGTATTCTCTTTCCTAATATTCGCAAACCCTCATTTCGACCTCTGCCCAGTTCTGTCTCATTTTACCAGAATGCCTCACATTCATAACAATGACATATTTTGAGGAATCCTTGGTCTCATTACCAGAAATACATAATGTATGCTTTTAGCAAAGTCTTTCTTAAAATCACTATGCTAATTGTTAACCCTCAATGAAATCAGGCCGGTGTCTTGACTATTACCACTGAGGGTAAGCTGAACCTTTCTAGCTCTCTAGTTGCTCTTTAGGCATTCAGTAAACTCTGTACCTTCCATGTCCGTTCTAAGACTCTGCTCCAGTTTGATACCCTTGCCTTCCATCTCGCGCTGTTGGATCTCAATCTCACAAAGCTCCTTCTGGATGATGGTGGGATCGATGTGATGCTTATCAACCTACGGTCAAAACAAAAGTCACATTAGCTTTAGAGAGTTAGAATTAACCTCTTAATAGTGACCACACTTTGCTGAGCGTACAATGCTGCTTGCCCAGAGCATTTGGTACATGAAATTGACACAAATCATTTCTTTCAAACATGACCTCAAAACTCATGCGATCCAGTAACAAATACGTTTGTTACAAACAACGGAAGAAACCCTGGTGTCCTTTATGAAAGTTGTAGGCCTGAACTATCTGGCCTTTCATGTGTTGCTACGCAATTTAGGTATTTTCAACTTAGGCTGCCTCTGGGCATTATTGTTATTAACGAGTTAACACAATACAAGTTGCAGATAAAATATTTAATATTGGAATGGAGACTATACAAAAATGCTATTTTTGCAAGGAGCTGCAAGTCTTCCATATAGATTTCTGCATCACTGTATCCTCAAAAGTCAAAAAAATTAACAGAGAAATAAATGCGATTGTTGGTGATATTAATGTTGATGTTTTACTCAAATATGCTATAGATTTGAAAACATTAACCCTCCTGCAGTTTGAAGAGTCACAGACTGTCATAAAATCAATCCTCTTTTTCTGCCCTGTCTTTTACTTAGGCTTGTCACCAAAAGACGGATCGTTTTCAAGCAAGCACTGTGACTAGTCAAATTCAGTCAACTGACAAAAGCATGCAAGTGGTAGGCACAGCTGGCTTATCAATCACCCACAGTCAAATGACAGCTGTATCAAGTTACATAAACAGTCACAGCCAGTCAATCCTGCTTCATGTAGGCTGGAAGATCTTAAACATTAAAAACAGTCACTTAATCGATTTTGACTGAAAGGACAACTTTGCTCAGTGTGTTTGTTTACATAGGAGGGTTGAGTTGACAACTACCTGTGTTCAATTCCCACAATACAAACATAGGACTCAACATCTATTCTTTTGTAGTAGCTTGTGAAATCATACTCCTCGGCACAAAACTTACATTTTGCAAATTTGATGTCTCCATTTTTATTGAATGACGTTTTTACTCAACAAAGACCCTCAAGCAAAAGTTCTACCACTGAGTAAGAATTTAGGTCACACCTCAGAGGATATTTCAAGTTCCTTCAACCCGTGCTTACCTCTCTCTTAATGGGCGGAGGTGCTGGCGCCCTCTTCCTGGAGCCCTGTGTGGGTGGCTTGATGGGTTCAGAGGTCGGCCTTGGGGGCTTGACCTTTGACACGGGACGAATGAAAGTCAACCATCATAAGATGAAGTTTGATCAACAAATCTTTGCAATGGTATGTTTACTACAAAAAAACAAACCCAACTAACTCTGCACTTGTGTGTAAAAACTTTGACGAAAGTATATTACTAGGAAATTGAAGTGATCACTGGAGAGTTGATTCAATTCCATCAAGAGTCAAGCATTTCAGAATGGGCAGACTTCTGAATAACGTGACGTTTTTTCATAAGTTCATCTTTTACATTGTACATGTTTAATGTGAGTTTATTTTGTGTATAACAATTACTGAAACTTTAACCAGTTCGCGCCAGATGACGTGTATACACGCAAAGGTTTTGCGGTATTCGGAACGGATGACGGATAAACACGCAGGGAGCGAGGCCGGAAGTATCTGTCAGTGACCCGCTCGCAGCAAGTGACGCCGGAAATATGAGTGTGCTGCCCGAGGGTGATGGCTTCAACCCGCCCGGCCTTGAGGTCAAGTGAAAAGTAATCCAGCGCCTCTTTCCGTTCTTTTCAAAATATTTCCGGCGTGAACTGGTTAATGTATATTTTAATGAGCATAATTTCTTACAATGCAATAAAACTCAATACTGCAATCTTGGGTTTCCCCAGCTTTAGTTTGCTAACCAGTGAGCCACTATTATTAAAAAATAAAAATGATTCACCTTTTTCCTGTCCAATAGTTGATCAGTTCCTCTTCGCATCCTTGGAGAGGGTTTAGGCGACTCCTCCTCAGTTTTCATTCCCACTGAACGTTTCCTCCTTGGAGAGGGAACCGGTGAAATCCTACCGTCGTCTTCCTTGTTTGGTGTTATGTGCTTTTTCAAACGAGGTGAGGGTACCGGTTTCGTGGCTACATCAGAGTTTGCTCTTTGGTCGCGGCTTTCCGGGCAGGGTGGAGGTGGCTTGTCTGGACGAGATTTGAGATCTTTAGTCTCTGGCGGTCTGCCGTTCTCCTTTGGCGGAGTCGGAGCGGGTCTGCTCTTGCGTGATCTTAGCGGGGGCTTCACGACGTCTTTCTCCTTGGAGTTGGACAAGCCTGGTCGGTCAGGAGGTGCGCTGGGTCTGGGCGGGACAGCTCCTTCAGGCCTGGGTGGGCCTCCGTCTGGCCTCGGAGGCGCCGGACGCTTCTGGCGAGCCTTCAGCGTGTGACGGTCCCGTTGCATCTCTTGCAGGATCTCCTGCCTGGTTTTGACTTTGTACGATGATTGCTGATTAGGGA
This sequence comes from Patiria miniata, assembly GCF_015706575.1. Lineage (NCBI taxonomy): Eukaryota > Metazoa > Echinodermata > Asteroidea > Valvatida > Asterinidae > Patiria > Patiria miniata. The sequence goes on along the minus strand of NW_024037069.1, from coordinate 41,186,951 downwards.
TCTCTGCGGGCTGTGAACTGCCTCCCGCTGGGAGAGGGGGCCACTGAGTAACAGGTGATCCCAGCGTAGATTCATCGTCATCCCCTCCGAAAGGATTGAGACTGTCATCGTAGGCATCATCATCATCCTCGGAGTCCTCGTCAAATGGATTCTTGTAGCCATTATCTTTTTTCTCCTTGACTTCCTCTTCTTCATCGTCATCATCTCCGAAAGGATTCAGACTCTCATCATAATTGTCCTTCGCAGGCTTTTCTGGCTTACTCTCGTGTTTATCTGCTTTGAGTTCTTTCTTGACAGCTTCCTCATCTTTTTTAGAGTCTGTTTTAGCGTTACTTGGTTCTCCATCCTTATTGGAGGTCTCACTTGCAGGCTCATCTGCTTTGGTGGTGTCATACTCCAGGCAGAATGAATCAGAGAGGTTCAGGTGGGTCGCTGTTACCCCCTCATGGTCACTCGTGCTGTCTCTGCTGAGAGCCGATGAACGCTTCTCAGGATCGATACCGCTGGCAAAGTTCAACTGGTCCGTATCCAAACTGCTGGTTTCTGAGTTGTTGGTTGGGCTGATGGAGCTGATGCTCGTTAAGCTGAAGACATCTGAGGATGTGTGCCCACTATCTCTAGAATGAGTTTCCACAGTGGGAGCTGACTCGTCTTTCATTTCATCCATTTCAGGAGGTTGTTTCTCGCCCTCCTTTGGTAGTTCCGAGTTGCTCTCTTCGTCCTTGCTGGAGCTCTTGGAGGTTTCTTTGGCATCGCTCAACAAGCTCCAATTTGAACTGGCCGGGCTGGCTTCCCGAGAATCCTCTTCCCCAACGGCAAGTTTACGGCCCGTGCCTCCTTCCAAGACATCTAGCATGTCCTCTTTGGATGCTGCAGTGCCAGGCTTTATGTTTCCCCTGACGGCGGCAAGGGAGGCCAGCAAGCCTTGCCTTGTCGACTCAGTCTTTGCAACATCACTGTCCAAATTCTTTTCCGGTGATGCACCACTTGGGGATGATGCCCATGGGGAGGGTTTCGGGGGAGGCTGTTGGGCGGGTTTCGTTTCTTGAGTTGCTGCTGGGTTGTTGAACCTCTCCCGAGCTGCCTTACTAGCTAGCAGGTGCGGATGCATGGGTACGGCTGGCTTACTGGAAGGCGGTTGAAGGGCTCCAGGTACAAGGGGCTTTTGCGATGGCAGGGCTGGTTTCCCTAGGTCTGCTTTGGCATTGTCTTTGCTCCCAACCTGTCTACCATCAGACTGCTTTGCCCACGGACCTCCAGAGCTACTTCTGTCTGTGGGCACAGGCTTCAAACCAGACCGTGCTTCCCATAAACTACCTACCCCGCCACTCTCTCTTGGAGCTGGCTTTGCATCTTGCTTCTCCCACGGGCTGCCACCACCGCTGGCCACAGCCTTAGCACCAGGCCTGGCCTCCCAGATGCTCCCGCCATCACTGGGCTGTTTCTTCTCCTTGGAGGCCCGGCTGGCCATGTCCGATCGCAGCTTCCAGATGTTGTCGCCGTGCTCCAGGCACTCCAGCTGCTTGGGGTTGGCCGTGGCCTTGTAGCCGCCGGGCCGTAGCGTGGTGCTGCATTTGGTGCAGCGGAAGCAGTTGCGGTGGTACAGCTTGCCGTCCGCTACCTGCCGTTCCACCAGGTAGACCTTCTTGCCGCATATTGCACAGGTGTCTCCCAAGGTGGGCTGCTTGTTGGGCTGATTAAAAAGGAAAAAAAAGCACAAACAATTCAGGAAACAATGTGTCAACAATTTTCTTAATTCAAGACAGGAACTGCAAACTACACTTAACATGCTAAAAACAAATTGGTTAAAACAGTGCCCTTTTGTCAATTACAACAAGATTAGTCAACACTGATTGTCTGATTAGTTTATATCATATTTGTTTTTGAATCAGAATTGTTATCAACTCCACTTATGGTAAAAAAAACTCCAGAATCAATACCTCATGGAACAAAACGAATGGCTCATGCAGAAATTTAAGAGACGTCGAGTCACGATGTGGGCACCTGTGGTCTAGCGGTCGAGGATTCATGATCGTGAGGTTGTGGGTTTGAGCCCCGCCGTGGCCATGCGTGTTGTGCCCTTGAGTAAGGCACTTTACCTCAATTACTCCTCTCAACCCAGGTGTTAAATGGGTACCGGCATTATTCAATGCTGGGAAGGTAACAGACTCGCTGTGGAGGAGGTGTGGCGATCCCCCCACAGCAGCATATAAGTCTGGCCCAATCGCTAATGAAAGAGAGATGGTCACTCTGTTCCTGTGAACACAGATTCGTCCCCTTTACTTTTACCTTTACGAGTCACGAGGGATAAAAAAATCACTTTTTAATAACATTAGCGATACAGGAGAGAACTGGCCAGTTTTACTGACCTTGTGTTGTAGCGGGGACTCCCCTGCCGGTCTCTTGCTTGCCATCCTGGTCTTCTGGCCCCCAATATCCTTAACTGTAAAAAAAAAAAACATTTTAAAATGTTTCAGGAAGAAGGACAAAAGTGTCATAAAAAACTGCATGTAATTTAAATTTCTACAGAAGTAAAAGCGGTGCAAATAAGTAAAACTGTGAATGAATATAACAACAAAATGAGAGCAGATCCTTGATTTTTCTTGCAGAAGGGGTGCAGAGGGGAGCCAGGTATGGTCCTTTCTATTCCCATAGTAGACGACAAGCTTCCCATTGATGAATATAGAAAAAGGATAGTACGGATTAAGATATATTTATGACCAAAGTATCTCAACAACTAATGTTGACCCCAAAAGAAATGTATGAAATGGGATGCGCTTTTGAATAGAAAAAATAGTTCCATATTTTCAAAATGAGACAAAATTAAATTAGGTTTTGCCCTTCACCGACGTATAAACACTGTATACTCAGTGTGCTACCTCCCGAGTGAAAGTTGGAAAAATCACTCGGGTGGGACTCGAAAAATTCCATCTTATGAGTAGTTAATGCGGTACCCGCTGCTATGTACATCAGATTCGAACCAGCCAACTGATTCCGTTAGCTCGTAAGCTCGGCGGTCGAGTGGTAAGACGTCTGCTCTAGAAAGCAGGAGGTCGTGGGTTCGAGTCCCACCCGAGTGATTTTTTCCAACTTTCACTCAGGAGGTAACACACTGAGTATACAGTGTTTATACGTCGGTGAAGGGCAAAACCTAATTTGATTTACATCACTTGACGCAAAAATTCCATCTTATGAAGAGACAAAATTAGTGAAGCGAGCAATGTAATAACGTAACTAAAAAGCTAAGTTCCAGCAAACAGGGACTAATAATTAAAACAGGTAATAGGCATGCAGCAGATGTTGAGTATCAAAAAGTAAGAAAACAAAAACAGGACAGGGAGAAAGACCATACGTACACAAAATCATGTTGCAAGTTCTGTATCAAGGTAAATATAATGGATGCATGGAAAGTCACAGAAACATAAGTGGTAAACCAAACACGTTTTGAAAGTTTTTTATGATTATCAAACAGGAAGGACATTCTCTTCAACTTCAATCTCAAATAGTAAAAAGGATTAATGTCATGCTAAGCTGAGTGCAACATATGTAGTCACACATGTACCGGTATGTGTACACAGACATGACAGAGACACTGCTGTCACAATGACATCTTTTAAATGGTTCTCAATGCAAATGAACTGCAATAACCAGTCACCTTAAGAGTTCTAATAGGTACTACCTGTACATGTACAAGTTAAACATTTATCGCCAACCCATGCCCAATAATGAACCCTAACCGCCCTGAATCCTTCAAAATCCTCTTTGCCAAATTGGACGAATTTGGAGGATTGAGGTTACATGGCAAAAGTGCGTTACTGATTTCGTAGAATGCATTTTGTCAAGGTCTTGGGCCGGACCTTGTGTTGTTTTTGCTCAGCCATGCATAAATATAAGCCCGGATTATGCTCGAAATCCTCCGCACTGCCACTGCTCCAGGATGTCACTGGCCAAGCCTCAACATATTGACAGTCACTGCCAGGATTTTGCAGGATTCAGGCAGTGGTCACCCCTCCACGGACCATATTCAAGAAATAATGGAGGAATTTGCAGGATTGAGGCTATATGCTATTCTTCCATGAGGCCAATTGGAGGATTTTGCAGGATTAAGGCTACATCCTAGCAAAAAGGCCTAGGGAGTTAGAGTTAATGAAAGCAATGCCAAGAAACGGAGTGCTCTCAACCAAGTCCAAAATGGACACTGTTATCTACGGCTAGGGCTATTCATTATGGTGCACCACGACAAAATCATGAGCCGTAGCCACAAACTAACAGATTCAGGCAGGACACATCCTTAACTTGACTGAGAGAGACTTACTTGGCTTCTTATCCTTGAAGTAGTTGTAGTACTGTGACACGTAGGTCATGATGCTGAGTTTGTCCGGTACGTGCATGGTGGCCATGTCATCAGGGTCCAGTAGGGCTGGGATACCCAACTCCTGCTCGGCAACATCAAATGCCTGTCAAGAAATGAAGAACAGAATATTGAGGGCTCAATACACACCATGTGCCCTGTGGAGTCATGTTGACAGGTAACCGCCGGTAACCCAAACCTAAATTTAAAATTTACATATTAAAACCCTCCTTTGTTTGATCAGTCACAGACAGTCAAAAATTCCATCAACAGACAAAAGCAGGGGACTAGTACTGGTAGGCATATCAATCTCCTACAGTCAAACACAGCTATATCAGTTTTGATAACAATCACAGCCAGTCAATCCTGCTTTATGAAGGCAGGGAGCACCCAAGTGTTAAAAACAGTCACTTATTTATTTTATTTATTTATTTATTTCATTTTCCGGGATATTACAAACAGTGAATCATAGACAAAACAATTACATGTACAAATAACACTGAGTAGTAAACATAACAGAAAACATAACAGAAAACAACACCCAAAAAGCTCCCGCAGGATTACCCAAAAGAAACAAGTTTCTGTCGAGGGGCTCTCCAAACGAATTGGATAACAGTGATTAATACATTTAGGATAAAAATTCATTAAATAAAATATTTATAAAATTAAGCAGTTATACAAAATATAATTAAAAATACAATTAAAAATTACAATAAGAGTAAATAAATAAATAATTAAATAACTAAGTAATTATTTATTTATTTACTCTTATTGTAATTTTTAATTGTATTTTTAATTATATTTTGTCACTTGATTTATTTTGACTGCTGGGCTGGCCTTGATGAAATTGCCAGCCAGAGAGGGCGGTTTATGTCAACACTTTTAAACCATTCCTATTTCAAGAGATATTACATGCAATGCAGAAGCGAACCCGTTGCTGAAAGTCAGCCTCATGTGACCACAACATCCAATCTTGTAAACAAAATATGTCACATGATCTGTACACGTGTACCGGTAAGCTTGTTGTTTCTACCCTACAAAAATAGCCGCGTTGTCCATAATATGTTTGTTATTTTTCACTTTCATCACAGGGAAATTGCAGTAATAGGGACTTCCTTTTTGGCAAGTGCGGAACTAGCAAACCTGCAGAATATTCTGCAGAAATTTATTTCCGTGGAATTGTAACGAATTTCAATGTTAGTTTTTTTTAAAAATATTTTCAGTTTGTTACATACTAAAACAAATACATTCCAGGGTGATATTACATTTAAACAAAGTACCGGTACGTGTAATATCATACATTACCGTACATTACTAATGCCCCATAATCTAGTGCCAATTTGCGGAATGTATATGTACGAATGGTCGTGATTTTATTTGAGATCTTCATACTCTCGGTAACTGATAAGGACCAAGCTTGCTTGGTGGACAAATAGGCCTAATTCATGAAGTTTCCAGACTCTACAACATATTCTCCAAAGCCCAGCTTTGGAAAATTGAATCTTTGTTTTCTAAACATTTGCCCTCCCCCCCCCCCCAAATAAAATAGAGTCTACACACCGTTCAAAAAAAATTAAAGTATTGGCTAATCTCTCAAACAAATTTCCCAAATGGAAATCAATGTACATGTACATGTATGTATGGAAACTGTGTACCAAAATACCTGTGGCAAATTTTTCTACAGAAAACGTTTAAATAAAAGTGCTGTATGAAACATCATCATTTTAAAAGTAAACAACTGCCACAAAAATAATGCCTTTTTTCCCCCAGCATTTCTTGAACTGTTTCCCCATTACTTGATTGGACTTTGTATTACATGCAAGTATAGATACATACATTTGTATGTCTTCCTTAGTGCCAACAGTTTCAACCAAGAAATGGATAGCAACAGATAGTCTGGACAATGTCAGTTCTAATTTCCTGTCATACTAACCAGAAAACTGAACCTGATGTACATGTACATGAAGTGTGTTCAACCCTCTTTGCATGGGCTTCCACGTATGAATTGTTAATGCAAATGTACACGTTGCAAGTTTTCTCTTTGTACAGTACATGTATAGTGCTGCACATTACGTGACCAATGAACATGTGCTGGTACACATACATGTACATGTACATGTACTCAAAGTGTACATGTATCACATGTCATCACTGGCACACGACTAAAATACAGTTTACACTGAAAACAGTGTCACATTTCCTGCTCTTCACACAGAACAGGAAATGTGACTTGCCAGAGACTGAAATCTGAACAACTTAAAGGGAATATACATCATTTGCTTTTGCTGTAATTTTCAGAAATGGATGGAATTGGGGGGTTGGAAATACATAGCAAATATAGTTACACTGACTTTTTTGACATTTTGGGTTCGAAAATGCTATAAAAACCAAGAAAAACAATCATTTTCCTGTAGTCTGGTTCCTTGACTCCATATAAGAAGAAACAGAGCAGTTTACATACATTGGGGAATTGTAAGGTCAGGGAACCAGTCTAGCTGGCTTGTACCCGTTCATAGGTGTGTAATCGATTGCAAACGAGTGCGATGGTCAATTGGGGCCAGTATTTGAAAAAAAGCCATTTTTTCCAACGCTGGTCGGCCGACCAGCGTTGGAAATTGATACAAAAATACCACTTTTCTTGAAAATGACAGTATACCAGGTGCCATGATTTTACAGGATGCTTTACACAGTCCAGCAAGGTATTTCAAAATGATTTGGTAGTTTTATTTTTTGATGTTTGCAAATGTTGTATTTTCCCTTTAAAAAACAAATTCATAATCTGATCTACATGTAAATGACTTACATATGTATATATGTACATGTGTAGCTTACAAGTGAGAAGTGAACCCAAGACAAGACATATTGGTTTTGTATTGTCGTGAGGGTGGTGCCGGGGTTAAAGGGGGGGGGGGGGGGGGAGGGGAGAGGGGCTTGCAAAGTAACACAAGGAAACATGAAACGGCAGTTGGCAAGCAGATTCAATGCCCTTTTCCTATGCGACCAACTGCTTCAATGTTCGCTTCATATGGGTAAGTGTACGGGTACCGGGGTACCCGATTAAATAAACCCAACCCCAAAATTCAAATCTCAGAAGTTGCTGATCAGATTATTCACAATACTACCACATCGGCGCATCAATGCAGCAAGATACACAAGTGTGTACAGTGAGCTTTATAGTTTTATGGTGTAAACTGCAACCATAGAGCAAGGAACTTTCGCGAGCGTCATAAATAAACATGAAAAATGTTTCGTTTTCCCACGTAGCCTGGTTTTCATTTTGAAAATTCCCCACAAATGACATTCAAAACCTTTCTTTTTCATTGTCTGAGAAGTTTAAGTAATTTATAAAGTTGGTTTGCGGGAACTTGATCCTATAATCTGGAACCGGTTCCTGACATCAACGGTCGGGTACTACGACTCGAGTACTTGGTTCTGATGCACAGCCCTATTCATGATTTAGTTCTTTCATCTTATTTTTTTTTTATATTATTTCTAACTCCCTGGCAATCATGGGTTGTTTGGGGTTTATGATTTTTTTTCAAATGCACAAAATTCCACTCCATATAATGTTATCAAAATAACGACAAAATGTATTAATGTTCTGTACAGCGCTGTGTCACAAGGATCTGCCTCTTTATTTTGAACGTTGACAAGAACACTTCAACAAGCAAGTTGAGGTTACAATTCCAGGAGAATAACATGAATAACTGGAAGTTTAGTAAATAATAGGCCATACATTGTCTCTCTGTGCGATTGCCAAAGCTTTTTTTCTCGCATTTCACTGATGTCACACGTAACCATACATGTACATTTGTACACGCCAACAAAAACATTGCACTAGGACATGTAGGAAGTCAAAAACATTATTAAACAAAATATTGACAAAGTTCATGTATGTACGTGTGCAAACCACAAGATGATTAAAAACTTTGTGAGAGGGTTTCGCGAGACAAACTTACCAATTGGTTGTTTTCTCGTACATTCTCCTTGGATAAGGAATTGAAATCTCTGCAGGAAAAAAAAAGAAGAGAAATTCTTGGTGAGTAAAATGTTTTTCAAAATATTGCATGTGAGGTATTATGACAAGTCAACTTCATACACGTACATACCATCGATTGCACCACGAACCGACGTATTGCATTTTTTTGTGTTTCGAGAAAAAACGATTTAAAGTTGGTCATTATTTTGTAGGCTCATTCCATATACTCACTGTGTAAGAATTCAAGATGTTTCGTTTTTGCTATTAAATTATAGATTAAACATTATTGTATGTAATCCGTGTGCATCTGAGTGGCTTAGTTTTTGAGAAATTCAGTTCCAAAGTTATTCGCCACTTCGTGAAACAGATTTTTATCATGTTTATCGTATGTAATGCAACGCGCATAATAGTGGCCGTGTGCCAGATACGGAGATACGCCGGTTCGTGAAACGCTAAATTCCAATTTTTCAGTCTAATTAGCGTTCTTAGTTAATTAGAACTCCGATTGGAATAAAACTTTATGAGAATGAGAACTTTGATGAAATAATAACGTTAATGACAAAAACTCAATTTGGCGACAAATCGAGATACGCCGGTTCATGGTGCGACCTTTTCCATGAACTATTTTAAGATGTGTCAAAACAGGCCTTATACCATGTATACAATCAGAATACATACGTACATGATATTGCATGACAAAAAGTACTCCATGATATGAAGCTTATGGTGCACTTGAGAACAAACTTGAGAAAGACATCAAATCCGACAGACAGTTGCTACTGGAAGTGTCATTACAAGTCAAAAAGACTTACATTACATACGTACAGAGTATGATTAATATGCCAGCAGCCTGCTGCACGCTATCATATAATTTAGCAGGCAAGGCCTAACGATTGGATCAGACATTTGATCTTCTGGTACAGTGCCAGTGATCCAATGTGTTGGTTGCAATTAATACTCTAGGCTGGGGCAGGAAATTAAAATTTGTCTTTGCACTGGGGATATGCCACATAATCCTCAAGGTTTGATATTTATAGCTCATACATGTATTGTACATACATGTATACATAGACACATACCCTATAAGTTTGGAAGGCAGAGTATCAGTGCTGTGCAATTATTGTAATTAAGTGTCTCTTTTGATTAACCCTAACCCCCTAGGCTCTTGCACTAGAAAGTATACCAAACCTAACAAATTTCAACAGCTGCATACAGGTCTGTAAGTAATGGTACCAAAACTGCCAAACTCCAACAGGCCTTGTACGGGGAACAGTACTAAACCTGCCAAACTCCAACTGTTGGAGTTTGATTGACTTGGTATGGATGGGCCTATGCATTGTCGAGTGATTGGATAGGGATGGTACCAAACAAAATAAAGCAATATGTAGTATGCACATTTGACCACAAACTGTGCTGAGGACCATGGGTGAGCATACCCACGAAGAAATGCCAGTGAACTCCCTCAAACTCCAACGTGTTCACAAATCTCATGCCCTTCTGCCCCGAACCTCACAAAATTCAACAGGGTCTCCCTGGGCCTTTCGTACCCAGTCAATCAAAGTCCAACACCAACTGGCCAGTGTTCGGTACCAACCCTGCCAAAATCAAGCAAAACCCGCTGTTGGAGCTTGATGGGCTTAGGGTTGTTAGGGTTAATCAAGTCATTAGGATGATTCACCACATTATTCAACAGTCATCAGTGATGATCACTAACTGTGTTAATTGTCTTGCACTACAGGACGTTGGTGTTCAGTTCTGTTAATCCCATGCCCATAGTCTTAGTATCACCCAATCTCCACGAAGCTCATCTCTGGTAGAACGTCTGATATGCATTAGCATACCGGTACGTGACGTCATTTCACTCTGAAATCTGGACTAAGAGTTTGATGGGTCAATTTCCATGCCACGTTTTTCTAATACAACAGCTTGTACAAAAATTCTACTCATCGTGGGCGTGATGTTTACGCACGTGGGGAGCTTGCATTACACGCGTATAGAAGGCTCCCGCTGATTGGTCAGTTTTTCGAGGTCATATGCAGTCTAACTGCATAATTAATCAACGAATCTGCATACATTATCATAGACCAAGGCCGGTTCGCCGGGGCCAGGGTCTATTACATAGACTAGCCCATGTACCGGTACCTGTACACATTTCTACAGAACCGTCAGTGGGATTTTTTGCAGTAAGGAGATGTAAAATCTTATATCAGGTTTGCCCTTCTTCAATGTAATTTACACTGTACTCATTGCTGTCTGAGAGCTTGTGAGAAAAAACATGACAAGCTGCTTGGGTGGGACTCGAACCCACGACCTCCTGCTTACTAATGCAGACATCTAAAACAGTCCACCACTTAACTTGTCGGGATTGGTTGGCTGGTTCGAATCTTATACATCAGCATGTACCACAAAATTCTTGTAAGATTGAATTCATGCTTCAGGAGTCATAAATTGATAGAGTGCAGAATCCTTGTTTGCGAAATAAAGCCGGTACTACATGATGCTGAGAATGCTTTGGGGTATATAGAGTGCAGACCAGTAAATCGTTCCAAAGTTGCCTACGCCGGCCAAATCACGATTTGCATGCCCTCAAATTCTTCGGTATGAGCATTTGGTGGGCTATAAACTTGAGGTTTTGTAAAAAAGAAGGGTGGAGGCTGTGCACAAGACTGTGAGCTTGTTTTTCTGTGAAATTTGGATAAAGGCTCATGTATTAAGTTGCCACATGAAGCTAATTAACAGAGATTAAAAATAGATGACTAACGACAGTGTGGAAATAGAGAATTAGGGCACAATGGGACGAGCGGGATGTCGTTGCCAAGTTTAGAGGCACACGTCACTGACCAGATAGCAATTGGGTTTGATGAACGGGACACTTCCCCACGGCATGTTGATTTTCTCAGCTTAACAACAACTTCCCAATTCTATTACAATAATCATTTCCAGTATGCCAGAGCCTGCTGTGTTGTTGTCACATCTAGCATTCTAGTAGGCATTCACACATGCACATCATGTTGGCAGATACTCATCAAAGTGTCTTCAACTTCAAAACAAGGGTTGTAGCTCATGTATTGTTGGGGGCTAAATGGCTGAAATTCACCTACATACTGTATTAAAGTGCTCACTTGAAAATGGCCAGTTTGAAATTTCACATACCGTTGTTTGAATTTCAAACATTTCATCCCAAAGAGATTTCACAGATTTTTTTTTTGGGGGGGGGGGGGGAGTTGGGTGTTCAAAGTGATGTGAGTACTCTTTGCTCATATGTACATTGATACAATGCACTTTATGACAACACACAAAATTTTTGCAAAATTTAAGATCAGTTTGGAACATTTGTTCCTACATGTAAATACATGAAGAACTTACATACATGTACAAACAGCTTGGGTACAACACCTAAAACTGCTCATCGAAATTCCCGAAATGGTTAAAAAGCAACATCTTCGAAAGCCAAGTCACAACATTTAAAGTCCACCAAGACTAGAGGGTTTGGAAGATTTTTGAAGAACTGAGGAAGGTAGAGTTCATGTGTTAATGCTTTACAGGGGGCTTGATAATGCCCTTTGGAAGTTAAGAAAGATTAAAAATGCCATATCAAGTTCCTTCAGTCAATTATAAATCAAAGGATTCGGGAAGGTTCCCAGCAACTTTGTCAAGGAAGTTAATCCTCCTCTCCAGAATCACTACCACTGCAAGTAAAAAATTAATGAACATCACTGAACTCCATGCAAATTGCCAAACTCACATGTAAGTCTTCATCCTCAACAGCCTCATCAAAGCTAACCGCCAAAAGAATAACACACAGATGCTGACCACAAATGACACAACAGACTACATCAGTTCCACACAAGCGCCGACTCTAATCCAACACCCTCCTCTGTTGCAGCTTCATCTAATCAGAGCTGGGAAGACACTAGGGGTGGAACACTGCGTTGACCATCGGCGGTAGGTACACAGTGCTCAATTTCCCCTCCATAAAGCCATGCCGGCCAGTAAAACCCAATCAGATTTCCTCAATTTGCCACAACAAGGCTGCCAAGTCCAGCAGTAAAGCACAGGGGAATGAATCATCCATAAACACATAGGCACCATAAAAAAGAGACGTCAAACACACACCTCTGAAAGACCATGGGAGGATTTTCAGCTCCTGTGAAGCTTAACCGGTTATGTAATCTGTAATTTCGCAGCGCCTGCTCAAGGTAAAAAGAAAAGGGGCTAACGTTTTCTTGACATCTTTCTGGGGAGTCATAATTCACTGTATTAAATGTTTGGGTTTTTTTTGGCTGACAAATTGTGTAGCAACTAGCAAGATGAGACTTTTTTGCACAAACTGGAGAAGCCAGAACTGACATTGTGGTTATACCAAACATCTTCAGTTTTCAAATCCTCTGCAGTGATGACAGATATACATCTCAAAGGATACAGACGCAATCCAATTATTTTTCAGGAAATTAGCTTCATTAATTTATCCTTGATGTCGAATCTTGCCCCTTCCTGACGGTACTGGTACCGGTATGTGCTCTGTGTCATATGCTATTACAATTAGTGAAAAGTAAATCGAGAGGATTTGGGGATGGAAACACATGGCCATGGAATGGTTTGAAACATTGACACGAGACAAGGACCTGGGAATCCAGGGTTCTGAATGGAGGAGCCGCGCCAGGCTGACCAAAGGCTTGACCAATGACCAAACACGAGCTAGACAACTAAGGCATTACTGCCTCTCCAATCTCCAACAATAGATAAATCCAGACGCGTGATCACTGTACTCTCACGAGGCCCCCTTCAATGGAGAAACCAATGTGCATGCTATCGTACAAAGCAACTGCCAATAGTTGGCACAATGCTTTCACCACGGAAGGCGGCCTCCGTGGCAGAGGTGATGGAGTGCCCAGATCGGGGCCTTTTACACTATCAAGAGGCAAACACAACCGAGAATCAAACACAGTTTCCACACAGCTTCCACACCCGTGGGTAAAACCTAGCTCTAGTCTGGACCATGGTTGACAGGCTCTACTCAAGTACAAAAACCAAAGTGGCTTGTGCGTAAAACGCTCGCCTCTCACCACTGTGGCCCTGGTTCGAATCCTGGCCATGGACAATACATGCCATACGTGAGTAAAGTTGTGCACTGGTTCTCTCCTGTGCCACGAGGGTTTTTCTCCGGGCCCTCCGGTTTTCCTCCCTCCGGAAAAGTTAAACACTTTCGATCTCCGGCTGTGCTCCGCGGTTATATATAGGTCGATGTGGCTGGCTGCCGGAGGTGATGCCTGCTGCTCGACCACGTTGTAGAGCGTCCTTCGCAATTCAGCTTCTCAACTGCCAGTAGGGATGATTAGCCTCCCAAATTATTATTCGTAAGACAATTAGGCGAGACCTTAGTGTTAAAAGGCCTAAGGTCTACAGGCATGACAGGACACAGACAAGACTACAGCGGCCATGTTGGGTAACTGTACCAAGCCAGATCACAAATAAATTACCAAAATTATACAGAACGTCTCAAGTGGTTATCTTTGAACCATGTGAAATATTTAAGACTGTGGTAGTGTGGTAAAGATGTACAATGGGACTTAAGATACATGTATGATTTTTTGTGAGTTGAAGTGTTTGAACACTAACAGGTATCTGTGTACAATGTACATTGTACATTGTACATGTACTCTCTTGCATTGAGTCATCGGTTTATTTTTGGCAATCGTTAAACAGCTAAAAAAAAAACAAGTGAAACTGAATGGTCTTGTGTTGCACTCAACACCTCTGCACAAGAGAAACCATGTACATGTACCACACTTGTGTACGCGTGAATTTGATTCTGCACTGCTTATGTTTTAAAGCCACCTTCTTGCAATCTCAAAAATGCACTTAATACATTTGAAGCATCTGAGCAAGTAACAGAAGAACAAGATTCTGAATGAATATATTGCTGTTCCAACATTGATGGCTTTGTACTGGTGAAAAGAGTACATCAGCATATTTACAGGGAATGTACATCATTGGTTTTTGCTGTAATTTTCAGAAATGAACTATTTGAGGGGTTACTATGATAGATCAAATATTGTTACACTGATATGTTTGAAGTTTTGTGTTCGAAAATGCTGGAAAAACCAAGAAAAACACAAATGCTGGAGTTGTCTGGTTCCCTGACTCCACTAAAGATAAAATGGATCAATTTATAGATGCCGGAAATTTGTAAGGTAAGGGAACCAGTCTAGCTGGCCTGCACCCGCTCATGAACATGTAACCAATAGCAAACAAAATTTGGACTGAAAAAAAATGGTGAAGTTAGAGCAGTATTGGAAAAATAGTTAGGTTTTTCCAACGGTGGTCGGCCGACCAATGTTGGAAATTTATACAAAAATACAATTTTCTTTCAAATGACTTCACACCAGGTGCCATAATTTTACAGGATGCTTTAGACTGTCATTTACCAACATCCTAGTAAGGTATTTCATAAAAACTTGGTAGTTTTATTTTTCGATGTTTGCAAATGTTGTATACATTCCCTTTAATGTACACTTAAAAACTATACCGGCATCAAGCCTTTTTTTCAACAAAACGTTTCTGGATTTTTAGAACTGTACGGTCAGCAACATCTTGAACAAGAATGTGTATTTTACGTGTTTGTCGTCACAGTATTAGTCACCTGTGTGAAGGTATTAAAGTTTTAAACATTAGCGTCTACAAGACTGGAGGCATCCCACAGGGTGTCATAGTATGCATCAAACTTTGGCCTAAACAGCTGGCTAAACTTAATTAAATGAGGTAACCCCATAATAAGCAAGTGGGTTTAAAACTGGAAACTGTTAAAGGTTATCATCCAAACTTGTTAATAACTGGGAGCCACAATGATACAATAATACCTTTATCACTGAGCAATGAAACAGTATTAACTTCCCTTAAGTCAAAGGAAATCCACACTTAGGTTGGGGTACTACATAGTGGAATTTACTGTATAGAGGAATGCCCTAACCTAAGGCCCAAAAAAAATATTCTGCTTCCGATTACATGGCATTTGAAAATAGGGGAGGCAGGTAGGAAAACAATTGGGGGGCATTTTTTTTTTGGTATATGGTCATGTCATAAGGAGGTGTCTCAGTGTATTCAAGGGTAAAAGATAGTTATTGACGGTTTTCGTGTTTTTTTTTTCATTCCCCCCCCCCCCCCCCAAACATGCCAAAAAAATTTAGGTCGGGGCTGTCAAAATAGGGAAGTAGGGTAACCGGAAGCAGAACTATTATTTTTTGTGCCCAAGCTTGTCATCAGTAGGGCACAGTTCTTAAGGTCCCTACATCCCCTTATTATGTATGTACCGGTAGAATGTGCAATGTACATGTACGGTGCATGTTACAATATACTGTACGCTACTAGCGTCGCTAGTGTTCATGGCTCAACTCCTAATCAAATATTCCATATACATACATGGTAGGTTGGGAATAATGATTTATACAGTGTGTATCAAGAAAAATGCAAATAAAATACAACAGAATGCCAGTTGTAGAATGAGTAACCAACATAGATGATATAGGCATGGTTTGAAAGATACGCCTATCCACTTTAAAATAAGACATCAAATGTCCAAATCTGACAATTTTTGACAGAGCTATGAGTACGTTTCCAAGAGAGGTCAAATTGACCATGGGACCAAGTTTTCAATTTTAGGCATTGGGACAAAGGTAGCCTACAATGTAATTGCCTCTGTGTGGATAATTGCCTTGCCTACAAAAATGTATTTTGTGAGTTAACACAATTCTAAACACATTTTCTTGCTATCACCTCATGCTAAAAATGTTTAGCATGTAAACATGTTTACAAACTGATAGCAAGAAAGTGTTTAGAATATACTCGCTAAGCACATTTTTGTAGGCCAGGCAATTATCCACACAGAGGCCATTAGTCTACCTTGGTCCCTATGCCTAAAATTGAAAACTTGGTCCCATGGTCAAGTTGACCTCTCTTGGAAAATAACTCTGTCAAAAATGATCAGATTTGGACGTTTGATGTCTCATTTTAAAGTGGAAAGGCGTATCTTTCAAACCATACCTATATTTTCTATGTTGGTTACACATTCTACGTCTGACATACCGTTGTATTTTGTTTGCTTTTTTTTTTATACACACTGAATACTGGGTTTTGATCTTCGCCAACCAAGCACCGAGCATACCAGCATGCAGTGACAAAAAAATGTCTTTAAGGTCATGGATATTGCCATTAATCTAGTTGAGTTATAATTGAAGTTGCAGAGTTATAATTGAATTTGAGACTGTCACAAGTCAATCAGCAGTCAAATCACAAGACAGGTTACAAGTAATAGGGAATGAACAATGACAGTGGAGTGTCATGGCCTAGGGGTTTAGAGCACCGGACTCATGCTCTGGTGTTTCAGAGGCAACAGTGGCGTGGGTTCAAGCCCAAGTGGACGCTTGCGTCCTTAAGCAAGGCACTTAGCCACTATTTCTTCGTCCTTTGGATTGGACATAAAGCCGTAGGTCCCGTGTGTTGTATAATGCACATAAAACAACCCAGTAACACTTATCGCTAAGAGTAGGGGTTCGCCCCGGTGTTTCTGGCCTCCTGTTAAAACTCCCCTGCAGAGTCTTTAGGAGAAGAACCAACCAAGTAACAAATGAATAATCATAAAAAGAAAGTTTGCTTGTCGTACTCCTTGCTACATCAGACTCGAACCAGCCAACCGACCCCGGCAAGTTCGGAGGTTGTGTGGCAAGACGTCTGCACTAGTAAGCAGGAGGTTGCAGGTTAGAGTCCCACCCGGGGGAGCTTGTTCATTTTTTTTCTTCGGACAACACCGAGTATACAGTGCTTATAAAAATACATCAGAGAAGGGCAACATCCAATATAAAAAAATGAGAAAAAGGAATGCCTTTGTCACGTTTCAAATGAAAACACAAAATCACTTGACTTTCGATTGACTCTTGATAAGTAGGTAACAATTCTGCAAAATGTAATTATGAATTATAATCCTTGCTAGAGTTTGTAAATGCTCATCCAAACTCACATGAGATCCGGTCGGTAGTGGTGCAGGATGGCGCAGAAGGCCAGCCCGTCCTTCCAGGACTTCTGCATGTTGGCCACTTTGACATCTTTGTAGCCTTCTGTTTTTTGCTGGGACCAGACCAGCAGGGCCTTGGTCCCAGACAGAGCCATGGTTGGGGTGGGGACAGGTGAGGCTATCTACTGATGACCTCCGCTGACAGCCGCAGAGGTTTAGAGGAGGAACTGGTAAGTTTTACTTGATTCTTGATGCTGTAAGCTGTTATGTGTACGGCTGAAAATCTCTGGCAGCAGTCTGTGTAGCAACAAAACAACAATGATAATGTCTGTGACAATTTCATGATTTACAATTGAGTTATTTGATTTATTTACACAGTGTATGAAAATTTGAGAACATCAAGTTGAAGTAAATGCACCAAAATCAAATAATATAATCAAAATGGAATACAAAATTAACAATCACATACTATATTGGAGAATGTATTGTGTCGTAACACATGTAATTAGTATTTACAAAATTAAAGATATTTGAAACAGAAAGTTAAAGATTGAACATTTGTAAACTTTCTGTTTCCTCACATGCCATAGTTTGTTGTTCATCCAACATGTCCAAGTGATACTGATAAGGAATGACATGTAGAATACAGACACAATCATTCTTATATGTTGTTGCCTAATAAACAGAATGAATTAACAAGAATGGAAACATATTTAAAAAAAAAAAAAAAAAATTAATTTGCAGTTGAAATTAGAGGGGAAAAAAGAGAGTCAAGAAAGTGTGTCCAAGAAATATGTGGTTATTATTGGAAACAGATACTGAAATTAATTATTAATAACTGTGATATTAGTTGAGTAATTTATGTTGTCCAATCAAATCATATCAAAACAGTGGCGTAGAGAGGATTTTGTCATGGGGGGGGGGGGGGGCAAGGGCTGAGCCCAAACAAAATATCAACCAAATTTCCAGGTGCTGTAAAAAATAGTCAACTTCCCTCCTCTTCTGTTTCAGTAATCAAAAAAAAAACTTCAAAAAGACACTTCCTTGGCAAGCGGCAAGTTTCAAGTTTGTTGTGCGGGGCAGCTGGGGGGGGGGGGGGGGGGGGGGAGGGGCACTGTGAATTTGAGGGGGCACATGCCTACGTGCCCCCCCCCCCCACAGGCCCCTCCCCCTTCGATGCTGTATACATCAAAACAATCATTGAATCAAATCATTAACGTGTCAAAGTAAAAGGAAAATGCCAATGACACGTTTTTAGATGTAATCTACAAACTTTCACTTACTTTTAACAATCATTTGCCGTGACACTCACTTTAACATTCTTCCTATTTCAACCATTTTGACATTCACAAAATTGACAAACCAACCACAACTTGTGGTGACTGTCATGTGTCATTCAACATAAAGGCTTCAATTCAATTCAATTCAATTCACTTTATTCATCACTCTAAAATTCATGACAATTAGATTAATTAAAAACACATATTAACTATATGAATGATTACAGAATACCTTAATGCGTTCAAATTCCTTGAAAAAATAAGAGATAAAAAGGAAATTCCAAAATTCCGAAGGATTTACTCACCCTAGCTGCACAACTTCACTACAGGATTTGGTTTATGTCAATGTTTCAACACGAATTGGGCGAAACCATTTTTCTTCATGGCTTGTGCAAATTTGTTATAGTACCTGTTTTATTAAAACAAGTTTTAAAAATTCAATATCTGTATTTTTAAATACAATAATATAAAAACTATGTCTTTAATCCACTTTGTATCCACAATTTACTGAAATAACATCTGAAAAGTATCTGCTTTCCAACTGTACTCCCCTGTCAAAAATTAACAGTGCCCACTTCTTTTCTTCCGGCTCTTGGAATCATGGGTAAAATTCAAGATGGCTGCGCCCATGGTCGGGAAGTTCGATGGAAACCTTTGCGATATCTTGCAGAATGTTCAGCAGATTGATACGTTTTTAGATGTTATATTTGAGTTTTTGTACAGAAGGTAAATAGTGAAGACTTGTTATGGACCGTGCTGTGAACAAATCAAGCAATTTCTTGACGGCCAGACGTTGCGTGTTGTGTTTAAGTTTGATTGCCTTTAACTTAAGTTTCACGTTTTTAATTTAGGCCTAATTAGTAATACTGCACTGTGTCATATGAACAAGTGATTTCTATGCAGCGGTGAACATGGTATCTGTATGAAGCCATGCTGGACTGCAAGAGAGATTACACATGCACAGAGTTAAACTTTTATACTTATACATATTATAGCATCCTCCTGTATCCCAAATAAAATTTGTCTGTTCCATGGAGGACATGTCATTGTTTTAGGTCTAGGCCATGCCGGCCAGGGACAATAAAGTAGGCCTAAACAAAATTCCCTTGCCCGATATGTAGGGCGCCCTCTATTTGCCCTGAGCTCTTGGCATGCTTGGTGATCGCTGATGCCGTGCGTGACCTTGAAATTTGTCCAGTTTTGTTTGATGGTAAAGTTGAATGGGCCATGATAAGCAGGCCTGATGATATGCAATCAAATCAAATTGTAATTATTGTACAGAAGTTAAAATCTAGTAAATACATGTACTATTATCATTCTTTATTTAATTTAATTATTCTTCATATTTTTTTCAGAACCGATTTCTACAAATCCATGCGCCATCAACACGACACCATGGGGTTGCCCCCTGGTATGGCAAGAAGGCTGGTCATGCAGGTGAATTTTTGGCCTCTCAAACTTTCTGTCGATCATCCCGTCTGTCATTCAAGCTATCTGCCAATGCTGTCTACAAACGTTAATTCCTTGTTAGCTGACTGTCCCTTGCAGGCCAAATAAAACAATAGACCAGTTTCTCATCCCTGATCGCTTCCTTTTTCCCACCCGCCTCCTTTTTTAAATTTATACATTTGCAATATCCTCATTTTATTTGTTTCCAACAAAATAGTAGCTATGTAGAAAGGGTTATGGCTCCTTTGGTCACAATTTTATCAGCAAAAGAGTTGAGAAAATGGAAGAATCCTTCTGCCAAGTGGGTCAACTTCGTTTGTTTTGTTGAAAAGCCCGGAACAAGAAACTGTTGTTTTTTACTCGGCCTTATTAATGCTTCCAGCATGGCTGATTGTTTTTCTTTTGATTTGAACAAGCAGATTTCTAATGAAGTCAGCCACAAGACAAAACGCAAGTCGAGTCATAAATAACAGGCGAAAATGACGGAGGAACACTTTTGCTGTGGTTTATTTAGACGACTTGATTTAAGATTGTGTGACTTTTGATTGAATTGATCTTTAATGGAAGCTCAGATTGCAACATATTTTTTCTTTATGAGAGTGGATATTGAGTCTTAAATTTGAACGCAGTTTTTGTTTGATTCAAGCAGACATGCCAGAATAATATCTGTGGTCCTTGAGCTGTTAATGCATGTTTTACAATGGACTCATAATTTTTGTTCTTTTCTTTTTTTTTAAATAAAATTCTGTTCACTCTTTTTTCTTTGATAAAATTCTGTTCACCAGACATTCATGAAATATGAGAAAATAGGACAAGGTCCTCAGCTTTCTGATCTTCAAATTCAAGAGTCAGGTAAAGCTTTGTCTTAGTATTTTGATTATTCTTGTGTACATATCAGATCTGGTGTAAAAATGGAGCAATAGGAATTTTTGCCTTTTTGGGGATTTTCTTTAAAATTTGACTGGCATTGGCTACTGCAGGACATAAGAAATTAGCATTTTGGGGATATGGTTACGAACAGTCCCAAAAGAGCATCTTTGGCAGCATGATCCCCAAGCACAGAGTACTGAATTGACTGAAGTCCAGTGACTGGACACATACTAATCTTTTCTGCAACGGTATTCAAATTAAAAATAAAAATCTCAACCTTGGAATTTAAACCAGGTGTGCCAGAACCAATGAACACTGTGGAGATAACAGAAATGACGGAAACCGCAGACAGTACTACAGAAAAGGCAAAGAAGGCTGAAACAGAGACAAGAGAAGAAACGCCTGCTGACACCAAGATGAAGGAAACACAGGCTGAACGTAAAACCAGTGAAAGCAACACAGATGTGACCAAGCCAAAGACAGGGTAGAGTAACATGAGTATAACCCTTACCCCTCCGGATCCTTCAAAATTCATGAGAAACTTTTGGAGGATTTTGCAGGATTCGGGAAGGTCGAACCCAGCCAGTTTTACTTTACAATGGGCATATATATTCCTCTTAAAAAGTTGAGTCACAAAGAATATGTCCTGGGGTTCCTGAAAAAGTCACAAATTTTGAAGGATTTTGAAAGATTCTTTGCAAAAATGCCTAGCATGATAGGGATAAGGGAAAGAAATAAAAGCAGTTAGCAGATTTGAGGTAAGGTCTCCAGTATATGCCACAAAAGTGTACAGGTGTGGAACTTCAACTTGGATGAAAATTAGTAATTCTGAATGGGCTTTAGATATGCCTCCCCTTCAGAAATTCATGTCTGAGCATGAATTTGAACAGGTCAAGTGGTCAGGTCAATCAAGTCCTTACAAGTGGTCAATCAAGTGGTCAAGTCCTTACAAGTCAATCACAAGTCATCCTGTCTCAAGTAAAGTGACTATTCTCTTGCCGTTTTTATCCCCTGTTATAGTCATGTTTGTTGTGATTGACTTGTGATTTACTTGCTGTGGATTTACGACTCTGAATTTTAATAGTCAATTGATAACAATGAAATCCGCTAGAATTACGATATCATTTTTTAAGTTGGAATAAGAAATTGACTGGAGTGGGGTTTGAACCTGTGACCTCGGGATTGCCATTCTGGTGCTCTACCAACTGAGCTATCCAGCCCTATGTTGGCAGTTCCCCATTTTGTCAATGTCTTTGGTCAAGGGGCGCTAGTCAGAAGCCATAAACCCGTATATGCCATGTAGCCTGGGATCACGCCCAAAGTCACGACGCTAGCAATGCTGCAATCCTGGGGAATTATGGAATGATGTTACACATTTCTTTGATAACAGGGACAGACATATCATCACCGAGTCGGACACCTACAACGGGGCACTGCGAGATAACTACGCCTGGTCCCAGACTCTGGGCGACGTAGACCTGAAGGTGTTTGTGCCGGAGACGTTACGGAAGGCCAAGGACCTCACTGTGGACATCAGAGAGGATCACGTCAAGGTGAAATACTTTGTCTTGATCATTTAAATTCTGTTTAAATGACAATTGTCAACTGTGTTTTATTTGAAGAGAGTAGTTTTTGGGGGTACAATTCAGCCCACAGTGCCTAAATAAGGTGTTTCACTTGGCCAGCCTTTGTCTGTAGGTTTGACTCAAAGTAGGGATGTAGTCAAGTCCTTCACAAGTCCAGTTCCAAGTAAATCACAAGTCCAGTTCCAAGTAAATCACAAGTCCAGTTCCAAGTAAATCACAAGTCCAGTTCCAAGTAAATCACAAGTCCAGTTCCAAGTAAATCACAAGTCCAGTTCCAAGTAAATCACAAGTCCAGTTCCAAGTAAATCACAAGTCCAGTTACAAGTAAATCACAAGTCCAGTCACAAGTCCAGTCACAAGTAAACAGTGGATGAAAAATAACAAAGAAGTGTCTTCGTCAAAGCTCATTTGAATAGCTTGTGAGTTGAATTGGGACTGGAGGACTTGTGATGGACTTGTGATGAACTCGACTACATCCCTGACTGAAACTGAAAGCAACTTATTAAATGGATCACAGCACTTTTCAAATATAAGGTACCTATCTCCGACCATAATTAGTGCCTATGTTCATTATTCCTGATAATTTCTCAAGCAAAAAGTGTTTCTTTTTTATATCAAAGTCAAGGTACTTAACCAGTTAGCTATGCTAGAATAATTGAGCTTTTGAAAAGTCAACCTTACCAAGCATCAGAGTCTGAAAAG
Organism: Patiria miniata; assembly: GCF_015706575.1. NCBI lineage: Eukaryota > Metazoa > Echinodermata > Asteroidea > Valvatida > Asterinidae > Patiria > Patiria miniata. The sequence goes on along the minus strand of NW_024037069.1, from coordinate 41,163,727 downwards.
CACTTTTGTATGTTACATTAATGCACTTTCAAGAGTTGTAAGGACAACTGCACCAGGGTCTTCAGAAAAAATTTAAAATTCTTTCCTTGATGTGACTGATGCGCTAAATTGTCTTAGCTTGTCACACGGCTCTCTGTTCCATTTCTTGTTACTGACGATGTCATTCATCAAGATACTTTCCCTGGTCTACTCTAGGTGGCAGTCAAAGGGCAACACACAGGTGCCTCAGAGCCCCAGGTCTTACTGGACGGCAAACTGACCATGAAGGTGCGCTGTGATCAGTCAATGTGGAGTCTGCATCCAGGCCACTATGTCCAGGTATGTGATGGTGTGTGTCACTGTGTCTGACGCACTGTACAATGCCATACAACATCAAATGGAAAGAAAAAGTAGGCTTACTACATAGATAAGAGAAATTGTGAAAGTTTTATAAAGAAAAAAAAGAAGAAAAAAAGTTTCATAAAGAAATTCTTTGATCCGAATTGGATAGAAAACATGACCTTTTACCAGATTTCCTCGGAACCATGCTGAATCTTACAAAATTCAGCTGGAGTAACATGAAGCCTGCTGGTTGCAACAAAATCAAACAGTTTCATCAGAAACAGTTTGGAAAAACAAAAACCAAAAAATTGCAAGAGGGTAGACTTCTAAATTTTGCCTGCAAAGTGACAGCCCGCAAAACCTGCAAGATTGTCCAACACAGAGAGAAGCAATTTTATTGTTGGTGCTTAGCTGCGTATTGAACTGTAACGTGAAAATAGAATCACAAATTCAATACAATACATAAAGACAAACACTTTGTAGCATTAAAATGTACATTGAAAATGTGACTGCTTACCTTTTTTTTTTTGCTCACTTTTGTTATGTTTGCAGCTCAGCCTAGAAAAACAGAAGGAGACATGGTGGCGTGCGATAGTGGAAGGCGAGCCGCCGATCGATAATAAGAGTATCGACAACGTGCAGAACGTGAGCGAGATGGACGAGGAGGCTCAGCAGGATTACCGGCGAGTCATGTTTGATATGGAGCAGAAGAGACTAGGCAAACCAACCAGTAAAGAAATGGTATGCCTGAGTGCGTGGGGATTATGTCGCTAATCACAGAAAATATTTCCTTGGTAAAACGGTTTTATATGTCATGCAAAAAGTGACTGGTTTTCTGTCGAATTTTACTTAGCAAACCTTGCTAAGCATTGTCTCTTTCTGCTAAACAATTCACGTCACGCGATCTAGTCCAATAAATGGCAAGCTTACAGTAACACAAGGGTTTGTTTATCCATAAGTCAGGTTGGCGTAGCAGTATTTTCCTCGACTTCCGCTGTGACATGGGTTTGAATCCCGCCTTGCCAACATGTGGATTTGGTTTACACTTCCTGCCTGATTTTGTGGGTTTCCCCAGAATATTCTTCAGGGCTTTTCCTCCCACCTCTGAAACTGTCATTTCTTCTCATGTCTTCTCTCTACAGGTTTCTCCAGACTTGCGAGCTACAGTGCCTAGGGTGCTTTTGAGCAGTCCTTGGTTTCATTACCAGAAAGAATTATAATAATAATAGTCCCGCAATGGTTTGCTCACATGAGATGTCAATTTGGTTGATTAGAAACCATTACTTGGAGGGGGGGGGGTCTTCTCTTGTGCCCAGGCTGTACACCAGGAATTATTGCTCCTTGCATTTAAGAATGTGTGACCTACTTATGAAGGTCCTCCAGCCAATGTTGTTTCCAAAGCTTCATACATTCTGTCACTGAACCATTTGAGACATTTGCCAAACCCAAATGTCATTCCGATTTTCTTCTTCTTTTTTTTTGGTCCCTCAGGAGACTCACGATATTCTGAGGAAGGCCTGGGATGCAGAAGGCTCACCGTTCAAAGGCACAGAATTCGACCCGTCCACAGTAAACATCAGCACGTGATATGCTCCCTGAATATTGGTCCTTGTGTATTCATGTACATACATTACTGCTTCTGAAATCTGTGGCATAACAGTGTAAATTCAGCTCCATTCTGTCAGATGAGGTAACATTGTCCAGTCGTACTCTTATTACTACATGTAGAACAAGCAGTTTTTACTAGTTTGCAAGATACTAAAAAAATCCATGAGTATGGGCTCCGTGCGTAAACAAGAGAGGGCGCTGTTTTACCACTTTTGTTAGCCTCGTGAGCAGGACACACCATGTGCCCATACTGGTTTGCGTGCTCATACTGGTTTGCGCACGTATAGCACGAAGTACGCACAACTTGTTTTATTATGAATATGCACTAAGTTATTGCGTCTTCGCGTGAGCGTCAGGCGTTATCTCCCGATGGCCTCCCCCACCTCTCCCTTTCTTACCGTTGAGGGGGTACTTTATGCACGGAGCCCACACAGACAGAACAGACACAAACAAGTACATCATACTGCCAAAGATAGTATTCTGTATACTTAAATAGTAATTTATTACATTGTCAGTTTACAACTAATATTTGTTTACTTCAAAAGTAAAAAAAAAAATTTGCTGTTAATTCTTGTGAAAATCGAATACAAAAAAAAATTAGCACTTGGATGCACCATCCAAACCCAAGCTTACACCCACAGAATTAACTAGGCATGACTGAAAGATTAGTCTTCTTGATTCTTACATTTGCAGTAATTTTGGGTGAACATCTTATGTACTGTGCTCTTTTAAATAATGTTACATATGCGTGGCCCCTGCTCTCAATAAAATAAGATTTTGTTTTCTGCTAACAAATTTACAATTTGTATGTTTTGTTTCAATGAAAATAAAAACTACGTTTTGTCCCTCCAATTTTGGGCATCTGCAACCCTCTGAAAAGGGGCTTTCATTTTGCACACAAATGACACCTCTCCCATGAGCCAACTTTTACTCGGGCCGCAAATAATTCAAATATTGTTTAAAAAAAAAATTTATTCAATAACTACATGTCTGTAGATTTTTTTGGGGTTTGATGTCTTATTCAGTAACTTTTATATATTGGTAGGAAAATACCACTTGAAAAACAAAAACAAATCTATTTTTCGGGGCAAAACTCAAAACAGCATGGAAAATACATCCTTAATACATGTATAAATAAACCGAATGCCTGTTGATATCACTTTGCTCATGAGGTAACAGGATAATAACCAACAAACTAAACTTGTGCCAAATGTATAAAAAGCATGATTTTTTTTTTTCAACCAAAATTTAACCAGTGGGTGATTCGTCTTGTCTTTACAAACGTTCTGTTTACGTAGTGTTGGATTTAGAAAGTATTGCAATGAATTCAAATAAAATTTGTGACTCCCAAAAAAAGATTACTTTGGGTTTTTTTGGTATCAACTAGCAGAGGTTGCCTGACCTTCTGTTTCCTTCCCGTCCGAGTTGGTCTCCTCACTGACCACTTTGCCAATCTTGAGGGCGATCTGCAGGGGCAGGATGGTCTCCTTCTCAGCCTTCTTGTCCCTCGTTTCCTGCATCTCCTGGATGTATGTGGTGAAGACGTGCTTGAGGGCCTCCAAGCACAGTGGCAGCTGGTCCAACTGGTAGAGGGACACCTACAAATTCAGAATCAAAATGTGGACATAAATTAGCTGAGGGAAAAGGGTCCAAATCGTAAAGCATCGCTGGTGTAAGGCAAATGCAGATCAAGTCCGACACTAACCACCTCCAACCTACATCAAGTTGTCCAGGCTGCAAATATTTTTTTTGCATCTGGTTAAGTCATTCACCGTAATACGCATGCATGAAACATATCAAGGGGACAACTGAATATGTCACCTGATTGGGAATACGTTCTTATACATGTAGCTTATATTCCACGGTGGTTTGCGTGGTTTCCCTTCAGCGTGCTGCGTTTAATCACTAGTCTGTACGCTATAGGTTCCAGGTTTGATTCCTGGAGGGAATTTTACAATTTCCTCCCCCCCCCCCCCCAAAAGTGAATTTTCTTAACTAAATTGTGTTTAATCAAGTCCTCATGATCAACAACACTAAACTCGGCTTTTTTTCTCATTCATGGATCTGGAGGAGTGTGTTCTTAAAGGGAAGTGAAGTCCGAGAACCATTCCGTTACCAACTGACGCATGCGCATTTTGGTCGTTGACTAAACTTGGTTGCAGAAAAAAATAATTGTGTCCAGGCCCAATTTTGTTCAATTCCAAGTAGGTCCAAGCTGGTCTGGGTTTGGATTGATTTGGGTTCCAGTTGGTCTTGGTCTGACAAACCAACTTGATTAAAATATCTGAATAGATTCTCAACCCAATTTCCGCTAATAAAGTTCGAGGGTTAGGAGGTTGTGTGCAATAGATTGATGTAATTTACTTTTCTCATCTTCAATTTTTTAGACACAAGTTGGAATTTTAATTTTTTTTTACTCAAAACACTACTTCCAAAAATTACATGGCGCAATCACGTGACTCATGCATGAACACAAATTTGTTGGGCTGCAGCATCTAAGATATTTCCGATCGACCTTGTTTTTAAGGAATAATTTTGAATATTTTTTTATGCCTCAGGTGTATTGAATGATCCTTGTTTCATATCCGTCTTTCATGAGAGCAAAAGAAGATGTTCTGCCGAGTGCTGGAGCAAAAATTAACTAGTTCACGACGCTCAATAATGATGAAAGATTCTATTGACCTTATTACTTTGCAATTTTTGTCCCAGTGTCCATTGGGCAATTAAGATTTTACACATCACAACAAAGTTGTGTACTGAACGTAAAACAGAACAGGAGAAGCATACAAAATCTCTGCACCTGTCAAAAGAAAATGAAGCGTATCATCTGTTTCCTGTACTCACCCTCATATTGTCGAAGGCCATGCCTACTCTGTGGCTGAGCTGCTCATCAAAGAAGGGAATCTTAGGGTAGCGTTGGCTAAAGTGTGTCAGCAGGGTGAACTTGGCCCCCATCTGCTGGCCGACATCGATGGCTTGAGATATCATGCTGTGGACAATCACAAAGGACCATAAGAACGATTTATGTGGCTGAGATAGAATTAACAAGCCTCTCAGCTAGACCACCTGGGTTGATGTTCATACAAGTCACTTGGGAATCCAACCTCGTTTCCATGGGTACAATCTTTCTGCGCCATGCTGTTTCCCATCATGCCTTGCGCGATCTTAAACCCTGGAATTGTCTAATTTAAATGTGTCAAATATTGGCACATTTAAATTAGGACTGCAGTCGATGTATCTAACGCACGACACCATGTTTAAAATTTTGAGAGTTGGTTTGTTTGAAGAACATAAGGTTTCAAACATAAGGTTTCGACGTCGCGTTATTTAGCAAGGATTTGTTTTAAATGTACGTACCTCTTTCGTCCCTTTACAACTGAAGATACAGGGTTTGGGGGCGAAAAATGAGGCTGCCCTAATCCATATCATACAGGCATCGCACAGTAAATGTTCGCACCTGGGGTGACATGCAAAGCACGCGAGTGCATTAAAGGGCGTGCAGTCTTCGAAATGCGCGCGCAATACGCTCTGAACAGCTGGTCAGCGTCGTTTACGTGTACATCGCGGCCAGGGGTTAGTGAAGGAACGCGCACGCGCCCATGGAGTCGAGGCTGTTGGGAATCATTCTTTTAAACCATCAGTATTTCAAGCAAAATACATTTAGTTGAGTATAGAACAGTTTGCTGGGAGTTGGTACCACGTGACCACAACATCCACTTTTGTCATAAAATTTGTGACATGGTTTGTAAGATTTCTACTCATCTTTGATGCTTACCTGTGACGTTTCTTCTGGGCCTCAGCCTCCAAACCGTCTTCTAATGTCGCCTCGTGAATTAAGACATCTGCATCTTTACCTGAAGAGTAAAAGAAAGGTTAATTCAAACTTCCTGTGACATTTGCCACAAGGTCTAAGAGCCTACCAGTGTGCTTGGACAGAGTTCAAACTTGAATGATTTCCTTATGGTCAAATGAAAAGGCCAGCCAATGTATGTGCTTCCGATTTCGACACGAGGGGTGAAATTGTGTAATGTCCATTGCAGACGTACTGTTCTCCTATTTCAAAAAGGGCTCTTTTCACCCATGTACTTCAGTGACTTTTTTGTTGTTGAGTGAGACATTCTTTTATTTCCAACTTACCAGCCTGGATGAGATTATCACTAGGCATGGAATCACCAGAGTAGACTAGTTTCCAGCCATCTTCATGTTGGATGACAAGACCGTGGCTGTTGAAGCAATGAGGCACTGGCACTGTGGTATACTGGAGAAAAAAGGAAATCATTATGGATACAGAAAAGTATGTTACAGTTTTGGCAGAATTTTAATCACTGACAATTATAATCACATACAAGGCATCAGGATTATCTGAAAAAGTTCCTGAACAAAAAACTAATTAAGCTTTTTTTTTTGCTGCTTTCTTTGTATTTTTCTGACAGACAAGAAAATTACTAAAAAAAATTCATCCAGGAGTAGGCCCTCAAAAGTAGTTTCACGCCCATAAATTGTGATATCTTAAACCCTCACTTCCGAATTTTGATAAAGGAATAATGTTGACTGGAACAAGCAAGAAACTGGTTGAAAAGTAGCAAAACTTTGAATGTTAACCATAGGGTTCCTACTTGCAAGCCTGGAAAGGGGTCATAAAGTTATTTATCAAGCAAGCTATATGATTGCATACCTCTGCTAAATTCAGTCTTGTCAGTAAGGACTGCTCATGTCTAGTCCTCTCTTCTGATCTCCAGGACAGGTCGCCCAATTCAATGAACCTTGGCAAATGATGTTAAAACAAACAGATAAAACTTAACACTTTGCCAAAGTATGGACTCCGTGCATGAAGTAGCCACACAATGGTTGAGAAGGAAGAGCTGGGGCAAAACCACTTTACTCCTGGGTGGGGAGAAGCAATGAGTGACAAAGTGCCTTGCCCAAGGGCACATGCACCATGACCCAGGGCTGGACTCGAACCCACAACCTGCAGAATTCCCTACAGACCAAAAATTCAATGACCCAGACCACTAAGCCATGCATAATTGTGAACCTTACATGCTACGACTTTTTACGTAAAGAAATCTTGCAATGTTGTAGTGATGTACAATGTATGTTGAGGACATTTCAGTTCGAAAATATCATTGTAATCGAATACTTACTTCATCTGGTGAATGAACGACTCGCAAGAGGCGTGGTAATTGTTGAGCCAGATCAGCATCCGCTTGGGCCCCACCAGGATCAGATTTTTGTTCATTTCTCCTCTCTCAACCTGGGAGTTAAATAGTAACATGAGAGAAAATGTATTGAGTACGTGACCAATGGTGTTCCAAAAAAAGTGGGATTTTTGGGGGGAGAGGGTTTACCAAATATTTCCCCGACATTTAAATTTTCCAGACAGCCGTGAATCGGAGACAAGGTGGGTTTGAGAAATGGCCTGATACTGATGGTTTAAACCACTCTGCATACTGTGCGGCATGCGCAAGTGGGTCGTGTGCAGAAGGGTGTTCAGCACGTTGATGAGGTACCTGGCTACCCCTCCCTTATTTGCCCCATGCTTCCCCCCCCCCAACACTTTTTTTTTTAACACACCACCCCCACCCCCACCGACCATCGCTACACCACTATACGTTACTGCTAACATTGGCTTAAGTCCAAGTATGATGCTCTGAAGATCACAGAATCAAATCCAGTTAAATTTGTTGTTTTGCTGAAAAAGAGAAACTAGTCAGAATCCTATTGGTCATTAGATATTTTTGAGTATCACACATTTCCTACATTTCAGGAGATTTACATGTGTAATGAAATGAAACAAAATGGAAAATACTATTTAAATTCTTTCCATTTTTCATCATTAGTATTAAGCAATTTCAAAAATTACCTTAACGTCAACACAAATTGTCCACATCTTATGCCCCTATCAATTGTTTCCCCCCCCCCCTCAAAAAAATTAAGTGACCAAATTTAAGCAGGCAAAATTTAAGTGACAATCTCCGATATACATACGTTGGGCGCACTAGTAATTGCCTTTCCATGTAGTACGCAAATGGTAACAATGCTTTTGAGTGACCAAAATCCCCACCCTGGGGCATGAAACATGTGAACAAATCCCGACATCGCACCTGGGGCAGAGAAGGGGGAACATTTGATAGGCACATTATCATGAGAACATTTTGAACTTACCATGACTCTTTTCCACTGCCGAAGGATTTGGATAAGACCCTGATAAAAACATACGAAAACAATTGGTCAAAAATCAGTGCAAATGCAAACCAATTATAAATGTAGAACCATTCGTAGATATGGATATATCAAAGGATATCAAAACTACAAGAAAACCTACCCCGTGATGGTCAGCGTGCAAGTGAGACACAAAGATGTTCTGGAGATTGGCCAAGATGTCATCTACGCGGTCTCCATAGAAACGACACAACTGGCAAAATGTCCCCTCTCCGCAGTCCATGATCATAGACTGGCTCTTACTGGAATCAGAGAATTTTCAATACATAACATTAAATGTACTGTAGAAAAAAAATGACTTTTAATGTTTAATAGAAAAGTTTATGTTGAATCTCAAAACAGGCAGCAAGTCCAATTTTAATGGTCAAGCAAGTTCATTCAGTTACCTTTATTTACCAGAAAAAAAACAGGATTTACAGGATTTACAGAATTTACCAAATCTTTCACAAAATATTTTGTAGGGATAAAAAAACACACACAATCAACAAAGACTTTTCTTTTACAATGTCACCGTAAACTTTTGGCCAAGCTATGGGCAGTCATCATTGCAAAAGCAGAAGAATTCACAAAGATTTTGAAAAATCTTTTACAAAATATTTTGTAGGGAAAAAAAACCCACACACAATCAACAAGAGACTAAAGACTAAATGGAATACCAAAAATGGTGAATACTTTTCATTTAATTGATTTTAATTAGAGATTAATTTAAGATAAACTAAGAAGTGAAAGAATAAAAATTACCTCAAGTTGAGCAGGATACCGGTGACATTCCGCTCCTTGTTAGGCATAGCGGAACCGGTCCCCAAGAACACTACCTCAGGGTACCGTGGACTATCCTCTGTCGAGCATCTCTGCTGGTGCTCCGTTAGCTGGTTACCCAACTCATCCAGTCTCTCCTTAAAGCCTGTTAAGGCCATGGCTTCCTCGATGAACGGCTGGTTGCTTGGCGACTGGACAAACTCTCTGATTGGAGGCGAAAAAAACAACAGGAAATGAGCCACAATTTTTAATTTGGTACAGAAAGGGATGAGTGGTGTACATATTGGATAACAAAAACACACACAGTCAGGTTGGCATAGCGGTACTTTCCTCGCCTTCCACCGCTGTGATCTGGGTTCAAATCCCGCCTGGGCCAACATGTGGATTGGGTTTTCAGTCCCTGCCTGATTCCGTGGGTTTTCCCCAGAGTATTCTTCTGGGCTTTTCCTCCCACCTCTAAAACTGTAACTTCTTCTCATTGTCTTCTCTCCACAGGTTTCTTCAGGCTTGCGAGCTACAGTGCCTAGGGCGCTTTTGAGGAATCCTTGGTTTCATTACCAGAAATGATTAATAATAATAATAATAATAATAAAATAAATTGGAAGTTGGGTTTGAACCTGTGGCTTCCAGAATACCATACCCGTGCTCTACCAATGGAGCAATCCAGCCATATGTTGGCGATTCCCAATTTAGTCAATGTCTTTGTTCAAGGGGCGCTAGTCAGAAACAATAAAACTGTATATGCCATGTAGTCAGGGATCATGCCCTAAGTCACGATGCCAGCAACATTACAAGCAAATTTCTCCTGGAATTTTTAAGCTATACATCCATCTTACAGTTTTGTCATATATCTGACAAAAGACTCACCTATCCCAGCCTGTGTGCGGACGCAGGTGGTATCGCAAATAGCTCTCTGCCTTGTGGATTCTCACGTTCCCTGGCTGTAAACAAAAACAATCAAACAATAAAATGTAGAAAACTTCCGTTTGATATTATTTCATCTGCAGTGCTGAATGATGAAAAAAAAATGTTCATAATAATGATACAAATTTGTCTGCCAGACTATAAGTAGACCCCCAGCAAGTTTTCTTTTAACTTTTTGAAATCAGAAAATCAGGATTCAAAATTACAGCTTTTGGATACTTTGACAAAGTGGACTTCATTACACCATACATCACAACAGTGAAACACTCAATTATGGCAATGATTCAGTGACCCATGAGTCCAGTCACAGCTCGAATAAGGAATAGGTCTTGTTAAAGGTATAGTCCATCATTTGTAATTTGTGCATTTTGTTCGTTTGAAGCAACAAAAGTGCTGAACATCTAAAGAAGAGTGCTGAACAACTAACCTGATGAAGTTTCAGATCAGCTTCAGAAAAACAACATTCTAGGATCTCGATTTCAAATCAAAACTTGCTGAATCATGTTTCGAATTGGGCCTGAATTCAGCGTCTGAGACACGTTCTCGCTAGCCTATGCGATGTCGCGCACCGATCCGACGAATTATAGCAGCCACGCGTGCGTGTGCATCGTGTCAAGGCTTGCGGGCGCTTCGCCGAATAAAAAAAAAAGAGCTAATAACGGACATTTCCAATGGTGCTTCTTAAGACGCACCGTTGGAAAAGGCCTTTTTTCGTTGATTTCTTCAAAATGACAGCTTGCCAGAAAGAGTAATTACACAGGCAGTTTAGTTCCCTTACTATCTTTCAACCAAGTATGTTTTTCAACAATAAGTACGCCAGTTACTTTTTGGATAGCTGCAAATGATGGACTCTAGCTTTAAGTGTCTAAGAATAACCCTGCACTTGGCTCTACAGCTACGTAGGAAATATCCAATAAGTAAAAATAAAGAACAGTTTGTCATGAGCCAATATGTCACATCAGGCTGGCGTTAAGCTCTGGTTTCAGTGGCATGAAACAACCGAGAATTGTTCTATTCCACCTGGACGGGATGTCAGTCCATCGTAGGTTACTCCCCAGCTAATGCCGGTACCCATTTATACTCCTGGGTGGAGAGAGGCAAGTGGGGTGCCCAAGGACACAACATATGATCAGTAGCTGGACTTGAACCCCTGACCCTCTGATCATGAGTCATTAGCCCTAGCCACTAGGCTACAATCTCCCGCATCCAATAAGTGCTCTCAACAAATTCCACACAAAGTATTTTCATCCTTCAAGGCTGTTAATGTTACGCAACACGATAATCACAGAAACACAGACAGCAACATACACTATCTTCTGTGCTTGCTATTTCCTGTTGAACTGCATCGGTCTCTTGGACAGGCAGAAGGGGAAAGACGTCCTTATGGATGAGGTTCAGCTTGGCTTGGATGCGTCTGCTGGCCGCGTGGGTCACTGAGTGGCAAGTGGGATTAAAGATGAGGTGTTCTGTGGTCGGGCCAAATCTAGAAAGTGTTGGACAAAAATAACGGAACTTACAATATATTGGCCCTTTGGTGTATCCAGTTTTGAATCTTGTCAGCCAGGAAGGATTTTGGACTAATCACAAGGAAAAGTGAGTATTTGACGAAATCCAATTCATAATGAACAGAGAATATTTTTCAAAAAGTCAGCTTAGGATGTGTAATTTGAGAATACTATGAAACTGGAGCTCAGGTCCCAACAAATCCTCATACATGTACTTCAGTTCAGTGGTAGATCTAGCTTTCAGGAAACAAGAGGTTGATATGGGGGAGGATTATGGCACGCTTGCTATGGGGTCCCCCGGGCAATCTGTAAATGTACGATGCTTTCTCCTGCATTCTAAGGCAATTTGAGAATACATATAGGAACTTAAGCATTCCGTATTTAATTTTTAGCTCCATTTTACTAGTATCATAACATCAGTCAGCGGCTGAACAGCACCCCCCCCCCCACCAACCCCTCTAGATCTGCTACTGCAGTTACAAACATGAACGGTAACAAAGGCAATCCTTTGTTATTGTTCATCTCCAGTTACTTCTAGCCTGACTAAAGGCCGGTTCATACGAAAATGAATGCGAACGGGAATTTGTGACGTCAGGGCAAGTTTTCGCGCTGCAAATGGGCAAAAATTGAACACATTTCAATTCTGACAAATTTCGCAGTGAATGCTTCACAACGTCAAATTGGCATCGCAATCTCATGAAGTATGAACCGGGCTTCAGTTAAGCTTGTTGTTGACTTGTGATGGATTTGACTTGCAATTTTGACAACCCTGGTATGTCTGTAGTCCCCTTTACTTTAGGTAATGTATTTGTTAAGGGAGCAAAACAAGACCAATATTTTTTCTGCCTCTAACATTACTGCTAACACTACTCTTAAAGAGGAACCATTTTTCAGTATTCATACCTCTGCATCCAGCCGTGATACCTGGCATCATTGATGACGTTTTCTGGGCACATGTGTAACACCAACGTGGCTGTATTGTCACCGCAGTCTGCTTGATATCTGAAAAGGACACATTACAGATACCACTGGATATCAATCTCTACCGTACTATAATTATTTGGATGGAATCTGTTCAAGAGAGATTTTAACTTTTTTAAAGTTACTGAATCATGTTTTGAATTGCAGCTATACGCAATGTCGCGCACTGATCCGATGAATTATAGCAACCGCGCATGCGTGTGCGTCGTGCCAATGTTTGCGCGCGCTTCGCCGAATAACAAAACAAGCTACTAATTTCAATTTCCTACGGTGCATCTTAAGACGTACCGTTGGAAAGGCCTTCTTTTGTTGATTTCTTCAAAATGATAGCTTGCCAGAAAGAATAATTTCACAGGGAGTTTAGTCCACTTACTATCTTTCACCCAAGTATGTTTTTCAACAATAATTACGCCAGTTACTTTTCGGATGGCTGCAAATGATGGACTATAGCTTTAATCATGGCTGATTTTCTACCTTGACATGGTTTCATTGTTGACAACAGACTCCACGAACTCCTCAGATGGGCACTCCAAAACTGTGAGGGAAAAAAAGAAAGTTGTTAAAAAGGGTTCAAAAATGCACAAGGATTTGCCTCTTCTAAATGATACATTATTTTGCACTGCATCCTGAAGCGTTGCCTGTGACAAACAATTGACCTATCGTGGTAAAATTGCGTGAGAATCGCGTCAACGCAGCTTTTGAAATATTGTCCAATTACATGGTATACAAATGGATGCGGAACGCGCAACATCTAAAACAAACAAAACTGTCTAAGGGGCGTGGCCAACTCGCAAATGGACTGAAGAACCCAGGCAAAGATAAAATGCACACTTTGTGCTAAAACCAGTGCCGAGATTTTAAACGGTGTGGGATACTTTTTTAAAATAGGGTCATGCAACTCAAAAACATACAATGTACACATTTGCAAAACTGAATCAAGAAATGTGCAAGGAGATCCATACTTATAAAGACGGCTCCAGGTGTGGTTGGCTGTAGTACATCCTCAGGTTTAATCTGAAAAGTTGGGAAAAAAAAGACATTCAAGTCACTTCATTGGTTTACATGTATATTGTTGTTGCAATGCACCACATGTCACCATCTTTCCTACCGTACTTATCCACTGTCACCTAAATATACAACAAGTGCGAGTAATAATAATAATAATAATAAAAATGATTGTGCTTATGGCGCTTTCCATCGTATCAACGATCTGAAAGTGCTTTACAATTATTACCCCTTTCATGGGACCACGCGGCAGCCGATATCAGCGCTAATTCGGTCCTCGACCCTCACAGGTACCCATTCATACTCCTGGGTGGAGAGAGGCAATTGTAGTGTCTTGCCCAAGGGCACAAACACCATGTTCATGGCAGGGTTCGAACCCACGCACCTTCGTACACGAGTCAAACACCGTAACCACTGGACCATGGCATTCTACAGTGTACTATAGGCTCTGGCTGCCTTGCATGAAAGTCTTGCATGAAATGATTGTGCGTACAAGCCCGCGCCGCCCCCCCCCCCCCCCATGCGAAAATCACGCACTGAAAATTGACCAAAATAAGCCCCTGAAGTTTCCCATGAAAATAGCGCGCTATATACCACGTGACTTTAACATTACTGCACATTATCTTGCCTCCATTTATAAATGTTTCATAAACAACTTTACGAATTGTTACAAAATGTTTCATTTCTTTTGTTTGCTTTTTTCGGTATATTAAAATTTGGTAGTTAAATTTAATGGGACACTTAAGGGGCTCACTTTTGGTCAATTTTCCGGGAACAGACATATGCAAAATAGACCCGCATGTGCATTGATCAAGACAAAGCCCGTCTTCTGATAACTTTCAGCAAGAGTGCATTTACTGACAACAGCATGGCATTTGGTCAATTTTTGGCCAAATACTTTTGGTAAACTTTTCGGGGACAGACAGACAGACAGACCGACAGACAGACAGACAAATCAACAGACAGACAAATCAACCGACCGACCACCAAGTGATATGTAGAAGCTCCTGCCAGAGCTTAAGAAGTGTAACAGGAATTTTTTGAAAAGGTAGTTAAGAGACTGTAGAGTTATCCACTCTGATCACATTGACCACTTACTTCTTTGCCGTCAGGTGTTGTCACAGCTTTTCCGGCTTTGAGAAGGCCGTATTCGGGACCCCTGTCAATATATTCAAAAAAGATTTAAAACACATTGTGCAAGAAGTTGCTCAACAGACGGAACATCATTCATTCAGGCAATTCATCATGTCAAAAACGCTGCTTTTAAAGATATAGTCCATCATTTGTAATTTGTGCATTTTGTTCGTTTGAAGCAACAAAAGTGTTCAAAATCTAATGAAGGATACTGAAAAACTAACCTGATGAAGCTTCAGCTCAGCTTCAGCTGTATATTCCGAGAAAAACAGCATTCTAGGATCTCAATTTCAAACCAAAAGTTGCTGAATCATGTTTTGAATTGTTTTGAATTGCAGCTATACGCGATGTCGCGCACTGATCCGACGAATTATAGCAACCGCGCGCGCGTGTGCGTCGTGCCAATGCTTGCGCGCGCTGCACCGAATAACAAAACGAACTACTAATTTAAATTTTCCTACGGTGCGTCTTAAGACGCACCGTTGGAAAGGCCTTCTTTCGTTGATTACTTCAAAATGACAGCTTGCCAGAAAGATTAATTTCACAGGGAGTTTAGTCCACTTACTATCTTTCAACCAAGTATGTTTTTCAACAATAATACGCCAGTTACTTTTTTGGATGGCTGCAAATGATGGACTATAACTTTAAAACAGTAAAATAACTGTTTTGTAAAATGAATTTTGTGTGGGTTTATTACAGTGATGTTTTTTATTTGCAGGTTCAGGAAGGATCCAAGCAAATACAACAAGGGAATGGGTTTAATATTTAGTGCTCTAATGTGGGATACGTACATCAAGTACCTTGATGACTACAGTATTTTTGGACAACCAGGAAAGTCAGTTTTATGGGTTTCAGCAGAGGTATTGTTCAACTAACCCATCAACTAATTGTTGTTAGAATCATTATTAAGAAGGCATCAGCAAGGATGTGTACTTACGGTTTTAATCCCATGTCTTTTGCCTTCTGTACATCCAAACGGCCATGCATGTCATGAAGCTGTCAAAAGAAAAAAAAAGAAGTTCATTCATTCTAATTTGACCATTATCACAATATGTTTAATGGTTTTGTTTGAAAAATTTCAAAATCTCTTGACTTACCTTGCAGATGTATGCAATGGTCATGTTTGGAGTGTCTTCGATTTTCCTTCGTTTAGGACCTTCCCAGAAAGATCAAAATGAATAAAAGAGTTTTTTTTTCGTGTAATATTTTTTTACAATATTTTCCAAAATGTAACAGATATGTACATGTATGTCTGCAGTGTAAGATGTACACCAACAAGCTTCAGCTTGCAGTACAAACCTACAAATACTGTGCATAATTTTTCCTCTTTATTAATCTTTAACTTTAAGAATGCTCACAGAAATTATCTTACCTACGGTAGCACTCTAAATTTATACTTTTCAGATAACTACTTTTTATACATGTTATAAGAATGAATCACTGAAAGACATCCTTAACCAGTTCACGTCGGATAACGTGTATACACGCAAAGGTTTTGAGGTATTCGGAACAGATGACGGATAAACACGCAGGGAGTGGGGCCGGAAATATCTGTCAGTGACCCGCTCCCAGCGAGTGAGGCCGGAAATATCCGGGTGTGCTACCCGCAGATCATGGCCCGAACCCGTCTGACATCGAGGTTCACGAAAAACAATCCCGCGCCTGGGTTCGGTCAATGCCTAAATAATCCCGGCACGAACTGGTTAAGTCCCCTTTCAAGAAATGGATTTTTTCTTTTTGTGTATTTGTTGCAATTTATGTCAAAATACGATTTAAGGGGCTAACTAAGCAACAGACACATTACAAAGTGGACATGCACTTGTGGAAAGATGGCTTTAATCAGTGAGGATACAAACATACTTGGGCTATCGCGCTGCTTCACTGCCATTTGCGAAATCACTTCAAAGGGATCCTTAGCTTTCCTCTTCTTTCCATCCGAGTCACTGGACTCAGCCTCAAGATCGTCCTCTGTCTGATCTTCGCCTGCATCCGTTGTTTCCTCCTTTGCAGTAGGGCCGTCAACTGGGGGGCTCGGTGGGTAGGTGGTGGATGAGGGGCTTCTGGAGCTGGTTTGCCCACGGTCAGAACCATCTGTTGGGAGATAATAAATTAACTACGAAGTCAAAAGAAATTGGAGTCACGCTTCTGATTCTGAGTGTGAAATTGAATATATTCCATTTGTTGCAGAGTCAATAAATCCTCCCCCAGAAAAACACAAGTTCTTAAGTTTTTTAAACAGAAATATTTGAATCCCCCGAAGTGCAACCAAATGGGCGTTTATGTGCAGTGGGTTAAAAAGCAGCGGCCGGCAAAGGCAAAATGTTGCCACTCGAATGAAGACTCTTATGTGTTGGGACCCTTTACATGGGAAACTGCATATTTCCTGAAGCACTTTCAAAGGTTGGCTTCACACCAGAATTTTAAATGACGGATAAGCATATATTGTCTTTTGTGCACTTACCAAATAGGGGTACCGGTGTGACATTCATGACTTCAGTAAGAAAGGGACCAAGCGTGTATGGTTTGACATCTGCTGGGGCAAAGCATACAGTTGACAGTTCAAGTTGTAAATGTCACATTATGAATGATAAGGAGTCTCTATTTAATTTTCATTTCATTAGTGAAAACTTGAATTCTGTAAAACACACGCAAGAACACACAGTCGTGTTTTACTATATGCCTGAGGACAACCTATTGTGTTTCCCTTTGTCCCTGTACTTTAACACTTTCCCATAGACTAAGCACGTAAACATACGATCGAGGACAGTTTCGAACAAAAGCACCGTCATTCGAGGACTGAAAGGATCTTTTGTCTTCCCTTTGTGTGTCTGTCCTCGAGCGTAATACAAGAAAGAAACACCCATACTTGTTCCGTTACTGTGGGGACTACACACATGTTGTCCTGTGGTACTATGGGGACGGAAGATGCTGTGTGGACAACAGAAAGCCCCCATAACTCAGTCCTAATAATAAAAAACTTTCCCATAATGCGGTGACGGCCCGCCCTTATAAACACCCCTTACCCGACCCTTGCTTAATGCAAGAAAATCCAACCATGGGCAAATTCTTTTTAATTTTGTTGATCGCAGCAGTGAACAAAAGCCCTTCTGTTCTGCCTTTTTAACCTGCTAGATTTAGCAATGCCGCATGTTTTGCTGTGTATGGACTCTGCCACATTCGGCAACGCACCAAGGTTAAACCCAATGGAGTTAGGATAAAAATAAAGCTATTATCTGGTCATAACAGTTATTTGAAAATTGAAAAGTGAAAATCCACAGTTTAGAGAGGGTACCCACCGAGGTCAATGGCTTCATGCTTGGCAAATATCTGCAGGGCTTTGCTGAATTCAGTCTGAAATAGAAAAACACGCCAAAAACAGATATGGTGGATTTTGTAAATTAATGAGGATTTAATAAAATTGCTGGAACTTGCTTGTTTGAAGAGGTTGGGAAGGTGGTGTGGGTGTGGGGAATGGGTGGAGAAATGGGTAGGGAATGGGTGGGGAATGGGTGGAGTATGGGTGGGGAATGGGTGGGGAATGGGTGGGGAATGGGTGGGGTGTGGTGGGAAATGGGTGGGGAATGGGTAGGGAATGGGTGGGGAATGGGTGGGGAATGGGTGGGGTTTGGGATGGGAATGGATGGGGAATGGGTGGGGAATGAGTGGAGTATGGATGGGGAATGGGTGGGGAATGGGTTGGGAATGGGTGGGGAATGGGTGGGAAATGGGTGGGGAATGGGTAGGGAATGGGTGGGGAATGGGTGGGGTTTGGGATGGGAATGGATGGGGAATGGGTGGGGAATGGGTGGGGAATGGGTGGAGTATGGGTGGGGAATGGGTGGGGAATGGGTGGGGAATGGGTGGGGAATGGGTGGGGAATGGGTGGGGAATGGGTGGGGAATGGGTGGGGAATGGGTGGGGAATGGGTGGGGTTTTCACTCACCAGTTCTTGAGGGCCGTACAGAGACAGCTTGGGCAAACCCACGTTCTTCAGGGTTATCATCATTCCTGCCAGAGACAAGCTCAATAATTAATGAAATGACTGACAGAGAGTAAATATGAGATAAAGTTCCACCCAGGTAATGTAAACTTGTGCTTATATCGTACAACATACATAATTCTGTAGCATAATTAACCCTAACAAAATCAGTGTGTTTTGCCAAATGCTTGCTGAAATGTCTTAACCAACTTGGACAGTAAACCAAAGACAGAAATCTATTTACTTGGAACAAAATTGGGTCATAGTTTTAAATAACAACGGCTCAGCCGTACTGCCCAAAATCCGTCAATATACTGCAAATCACGTTGTTGGATTTTGGTAGACCGAAACCCTTTAGACTTAAAGAACTGCATTTCTAATTATTGAAATTTCTCACCAATTGATCCTCCCAGGTTCTCCCAGGCCATACGGGTGTAGAAAATGTGCTCAAGCTTGGCCAAGCTTCTCAATCTACCAGATGAACAAAACAAAACAAAACAAAACTTTCAGAAAACAATCTTGTTCTCTTAAGTTCTATCTGTGTTTCTCTGCCATAAACACAGACACAACTTTTCTGCTTATTTATTTTTAGAAAGGGCTCTAACTTTGATGACTCTTTTGAAACAAAAACTAATTACATCCTCATTTTAAAAGCAAAAGGGTCAGGATTGATTACATGAAGGCCTATTTTACAAAGAAAACTACCTATTTTCATTGCAAACAATTATTTAGGTATAACGAAACGGTTCAAGATTCTGCAAAGACACTCCTTCAATTTACCTGTTTTCAAACATGAGACGCTGTGTTCCTTCACCACAGTTGAAAAGATACCTGGAAAGTAAATATTTATTATCTGTTATTTTTTATTTTTTTATTTTTACCATACAATATGTACAATAAGTAAGACCAATTTTTTTTAATAAGGACTGGACATTGGTCACTGTATAAGGTTTGAATCAATTAATTGTATTTTAACAATCAGTATAATTTCATGAAAAAAATTAAGTTAAGACCAATTTTTCTCAAAATTTTCTCTGGAAATTACACGAAAACTAGATATCGATTCTCTACAGGCGGCCGTGTTGACCAGGATACAGAGGAAGTTTGGGCATCCAGACAACTGAACCATTTGCAAACTTGACTCAAACCAACGTGACCGTTTGCCAACTGATCCATTGTACAATTAAACTTAAAACATGAAGACAACTCAACCGTCTAACCAGTGTTGTAGGTCTCGAGACCGGTCTCGGTCTCGAGACCGGTCTCGAGACCACTTTTTGCTGGTCTCGGTCTCGGTCTCGGTCTCGGAAGCTGTGGTCTCGGTCTTGGTCTCGGTCTCGGTCCCCTTTGGTCTCGATATTTTGGCTGGTCTCGGGTCGAGACCGGCAATATACAGCTCGATCGATTACTTTGTGCTCACTTCGTTCAGTATCGTTGTTAATTAAAACAATTGCTAGCCCGTAGATCAAGCTTGTTATATATCGTGGTCGGTTTGCCGGACTCGACTGCACGTTGGAAAGTCCCCAAAGTACATGTAAAGCTGCAGCAGTACCAGTCACTGAACGATTTGGAGCAAGTTCGGCATTTATCTGTTGAGTCGGGCACATAAAGCAAAGTATGAACTTGTAACAATTTATGCAATAAGGGTCAACCATTTTCGGGGATTGTGTAGTTTAGCTCACCCCTGTGGGCGTAATCACTTGCATTTTGTATTCTAATAATAAATGAGGTGCTTCAAATTAGTTATATTTTCAACCCCACACAATGTTCTCTTTAATTTGGGACAGTATTTTGAAGAAAAAGTAAATTTTTCAACCTGATTTTCCAGCAGTGAACTCACACACTCTTACCAGTTACCACTCACTGTTGCCATGAGAGTGTATGATGAGATCCCATTTTCTGGCTGCTCATTTTGAAGTACCCCATTATTCCTCAAAAATTAAAATCCCGTTCAGAAAAAAAATTAAAAATCCATATCTGGCACATTCTGGCTACCACCTCGCAACTTGTGGGTCTACATGTACAAGTCCACATTCTATGACAGAAATTCAAAAATTTATTCAACATTTTCTAGCTCCCATTTTTTAAAATCAAGTACACAAGTCTTGTTAGAAGTTAAGTCCTATATTTATTTTAGGAAAAAAGAGGCACAATGTAAAATTAAAATTGCATCTTTAAATATCCGTTAGAAGTCATAGCTGAAACCAAGGGGTGACTGTGGAGTTTAGGATCCGACTTCCTATAACAGATGAAACATCTACCTTTAACTTTTTACTTTTGTCACGACTGGGTGCAGACAACATGTCAAAGCCCATATTTCTTAAGTGTAACTACTTTTTACTCAAGTAAGGTGTCATGTATCAATTTGTCAACACTGCCACTGGTCAACATTTTGGTCTGTATTCTTTGTGAAAAGAAGGGTTACATTTTTCAACTATAATAACGTGTCTTGTTTTTTTATTTCGACTATTGTTATTTATTATCAGCGGTCTCGGTCTCGGTCTCGGTCTCGGACCATATTGGTCTCGGTCTCGGTCCGCCTTGAAGGGGCTGGTCTCGGTCTCGGTCTCGGTCTCGAATCTTCAGGTCTCGGTCTTGGTCTCGGTCTCGGACTCTCCGGTCTCGACTACAACACTGCGTCTAACAAACGTCCAGGTTGCCTGATTCCCTTTGACTCCTCTAAAGTCTTATACGAGTTGCGTTAGTGTGCATGCTAGATGTTTCAGTAGTGCTTGGCGCGGCTTTTTCAAGGGCATCCTATTAAGAGCATAAGTTTGTTACGTATGCGAGTTATTTGACCATGGTGGTGTTCGCGCTGCGCTATCGGTAAATCATGACACTATCTGTCAATTGTGCAGCCACCAGTCGAATACCTTTTCTTTCCAATTCCCGGCTCTGTTTTTTTTTTTTTTAAAGGTAAGTAAAGTCCGAGATATCCTATGGAATCGACCAATAGCAGAGCGGGATCGACCGATCATGCCAAACATATATTATAGTACTCGTAGGGCACATCCACTTTGGTCAGCCGCTCAATTTCAGCCATTATCACTGCACCAACGTGCTGGACAAATCACATCCCTAAAATTATGTGGGCCAGTGGCTTGGCATCCTCCACAGATGCACGCCCATGCTGGAAAGTTCAGAAGACGGCCCATACTAGTTTACTACGTCGCTCCCTGTTTACCATTGTCACAAGGGACAAATTTTACAATGGACGAGTTACACAACAGATGAGTTGCACAACAGACGAGTTGTCTTTGCAGTTGAATGTACAGTGGTCAAGTTGGCACATCGGACGAGTTGGCAAACGGTCGAGCTGTCCGATATCCGCAGGTATCTGCACCAAATTTATGGGGCTAGAGCATGAAGAATGTAACATGGCGTGTTAACAAATATATAGTAAAGATAACGTTAGTCATGTTAGTAAAAACAGGTAAAACAATAATAAATGAACAGTAATTCAAAACAGAAATTCAAAAATGATTGACATGTTTTGCACAATACAATACCTGCCAGAGTCAGCAATGACCAAGACAGAAGGCGGACAGGCCCTGGTTCCCGAGCCTGTCACTTGAATGGAGACTTTACCCTGCCTGTCCAGTTTTCTCTCCTGAACTTCGGCGCCTTCAAACCGTCTGTGCCGTTTCTGGTGTTTCGCTCGGAACGACTGTCTCTGAGCCTCTGCCATTTTCTTTGTAGGTGTCAATATCGGTTGATGGCGGTTTTCAGGGAATTGGAAATGGTGTCGTGTTTGAACGTACGAACTCACTGGAAATGTTCTGCACGTGAAAAGAGGTGCAGACGACACAAGCAAACGTGTTCGTAACGAGGCAAGTTGGCGAACTTCGGTTTCTGGTTTTCCCCGGGCCAAGCTCAGTCTTCCGAGCACACCAGCAAAACAACTCACATTTCTGTGACAGCAGGCTACCCTTGTGAAGCTTTCTTGTGACACAAGGCTGACGAAATGATGTAATTTAGGTGAAAACATCTGGTCAGTCTTTAACTTTTCACCGAGGTTGATTGCATGGCTCTTGCGTGTTGTGAACATTTATTGGAATAGCGCCCTCCATCCAGGGGGCAAAAACGTTTGAGGTGTTTTTAAACCTCGGTTTCGTTTCAGCTCCGGCTCCAATATCATTTGGAAAAACTAAATATTCAATTTAAGCAGAAATACTCCAAAACATCAGTCTATCAACAACAAAAAAGATAATAAAACTTCAATAAAAAAAATGACCTCTGTAGACCTAAATGTCAAAGTATTAAAGTCGTCTTAAAAAAAAAAATGGAACGAAACCGAGGTTTAAAAAATCCTACACAGGACGTTTAGGTTGAATTCTGTTGGTTTAGCTTGCCTCCATAATTTTGCTTTACTAGATTTTTTAAGCTTCATTCGTTTCTTTTTTCCTTCAAATTTCACCGATTGAAAAAAAAAATGGTTGAATTTATATTTTACTTTTTTGGAACTTTTTTTTTTATCATGTTTCCTTCCACCTTTAAATTGTTATATTTGGACGCATTTTCCATTCAAATTTCTCAGAATTTTTGCAAATTTTTAACTACCTTGAAGTCTGTCAAATTTTGTTGAATTATTTTTTGAAGTTTTTTATTTTGTTGATATATCTTATTTTCAACAACTGAATTTAAATAAAGCAAACAACTCCATCTTAAATTTATCTTCCCACTCCTGGTCCACTGTTTTAATCATGCCAGTAAATCATATTTACAAATTACTCTTACTTAAAGAAAAACAAAACTAGAAGAAAATAAACACCTGAAGTATCTACTGGACACTCTTCTGATCTCTAAATCAAGTCAATTTACCCCAAAATGATCCTTCAACAACTTTCAGACATTTTTTTTAGAGTTTACAAAAGGTGCTCAGTTATTTCATTAGAAGAGTGCATTAGATGCAATCGAGTACAAAATATGTAGTCAGTCTGTTCACTAATTAATAATAACACATCCTAATAATGGTACAATTTATTCAAAATTATTTACAAAATTTGTGACATGAAGTTTTAAGTGTGGGTTGAAATTTTGTAAAGTCCTGTGTACTGAATTTGTACAAGTCCGAAAGAATGCTGTATTGTCAGAAATCAAATTGATACTGATAAATGTCTGATTTAAAGGAATTGAGTTTCTTTACAAAATGTTTGTCCAAAAGTTTTTTTCTGCACCTGTTAAATACTCTACTGATTAATTTAATAGCTGACACATTTTATGTAGTATACTCCATTTTGTTTACAAATGAAGGCAAACCAACAACTTTTCAGAAAGTAAATATCTGTTATGTTATGTTATGTTATGTAAAAAATATTTTCAAACACCCAGTATTGACAATTTCTTTTTCTGTTCTTCCAAAAGTTTAAATACATGTGAGCAATTTTGCTTTTTTTTCTTCCCCAAAATATGTCAGCATTCACATGCATGTATTATTATGTCCAGGTAGTTACACATATTTAACATATTTCGGTATAGTTCAATTTACACACAGAAAACCAAATTGAATTTACATAACATTAAAATAAATTACACGGAGTGTTTTCGATAGCACATATGAATAACAGCATTTTTTTCACTTTCATATTTTCACATCTTTGAAGCTTCGTAAGCTTGAATCAACTAAAGACCAGGTTTGATACGATTTACTTAATGATCAAAAAACAAAAGAAAAACAAAAAACTGCAGGTAATACACACACAAGAATGTTTCAAACAAGAAAATAAATAAATGAATAAATAAAAGTAACCCAAAAAAAATGATACAAAAAACATTGTCGCCCCTCCTGCAATAACAACTTATGCAAATAATATGCAAATTTCCCAATTGAATGAAAACCCTCAACTATGTGATTCATATAATACACACCTAACTGCACTAACTCGAAAGTTATAAATTGGGAGTAAATATATTTATATACATACCAATGTACATTTTCTAGAGAAATAGAGAACCCCGTTCGAGCTACAAAGTGAAAAAAAATTATGACGATTTGTTCAATATGGTACATGCAATCTTTCCATGTGCACTGCACTAAGTGCTCAGGTGAACACACAGTATGGGTTAAATTCTGGGGTTTTACAAGAATTTGATTCAAAAAATTGTAAAACAGCAATAATTTAAAGTATCGTGTATGCGCTAAACACAAAGAGCAGCGCTGAGCCACAAGTACGGAAATAAATATTTACAGCACAGTTAGTTTTTAAAATCTAAGCACTGTATACCTGTTTACCTGAATTTCATAGTTCTAGCTCGGTCGTAAGAACAATTTTATGCAAGAAACGTAAATAAATGAAAGAATATTTCAAACGTTTTAACGACGGTTCCTTAAACTGGAATTGTTCTCGCATTAATAATAATGAAAGTCATCACAACGCACTACACACAACATTTATTCTTCCTCTAAATTAAAGCTGATACCCCAAGCTCTTCAAAAACTGGATTTCTTTTTTCTCCTAACAAATGTTCAATTTGTATGTTTTAACGGAAAAAAACTACTTTATTTCAATTTTGGGCATCTGCAACTCTTTGAAAACGGGATTTTATTTTGTGCACTGATAACCCCCCCCTGCGAGAGCCGAATTATTGTCTGGCAGCCAATAATTTGAATTTTGTGAAGAAATAATTCAAAAACTAAACGTTGCTGGATTTTTTTTTCTTCAATATCTCATTCAAAAGTCAGTAACTATTAAACTGCTAGGAAAATAGAAATTGAGGAAACATTTTTTTTCCTTTTTTTATGTGCGACTTGAAAATAGCATGGGAAATGCATCTTTGAATGACCAAATAAGTTACTCTCTTTCTACTCCCTAGCCCTAGCCCTCTTGTGTTTGTTTTGGGGCAACTCTTCTTTTGCTTTATAATCCTAAACATCGCTTTGAATACACACACAAATGTCCTATTCCAAATACGACACAAACATTTCCACCAAATTCATGATAAAAAGAGACTTATTAAAACGTGGTGTACACCCTGATCTACATTTTGCTATGTGTTTTTCCATGCTGTATTCTTGCACTGACATTTTTGCATGGTCCACAAAATAGACACTCTTTCGTGCTCATTTAATGTCAAATCTTCTGATACGCTGCACAAGACGATTGTTTGATTGGGCCACGCATGCGCAATGTGCAAAGCTCATCTTGAGGAGGGTCTTATTATTAAACCCCCTACAACTGAGCTACCCACTGGTACTGATTTTACCAAGGGCACCTTGCCAGATTGAGCAAGGACACGATCAAGGAATACAGTCTGTTTCTAGACCTAAAGATTTCTGACTATTCTGACCAATCAAGGTTTCGGTGAGTGCCAACATCACGTGAACAAAACAGGCAGCATTCATCCTATGTCCGAAAATGTCTGCAGTTTTTCTGAACACGTTTTCATTAACATTTCGGATATGATTGTGATGGCTCAGGGTTTTCTGAGTGTAAGGGGTTGTATTTACTAACAAAATGCCTGCCATGCTTGTTATCAGGCCTGAAGCTTTTGAATTCATTATTTTTAAATTCATAAAGTCAACCTTGCATTTGCTAAATTTGATGCTGGGCATAATGCAAAGTTTACCTTGCTGTATCATGTTGTAATTATAAAAGTGACCACTACGATGTATAGACAAATCCATCGGCAGTCATTTTCTGCAGTGTCAACAGGCTTGCGCGAGTCACGCCCAGGTAGTAGGCACGCACTCCAGGCTCCTTCGACCAATAGGAATACCAAAATGCGCATGCGCATCGTCTTTAAGAACGCGTGCAGTATGCGCGTGAGCGTAACACCACCGCAATGAAAGCTTCTAATTCTGGTTGCCTGATTCCACTTTAAAAAGACTTCTTCGGATATTTCGGTTTGGGGACCAGACTAATGGAGATGTCAGGGCTTTGCTGTCATGATTAATTACAAGACTTTGGAGGGTACTCAAGTCAGGGAACCAGACTAATGGAAAATGGCAACCTTCTTATTTTCCTCACTCCTTGAAGGCCTTCATCTTCTGGAGGAAGAACTTCTCCAGGACGTCGGCGCACTGGTAGAACGCAGAGTCGGACGGGTTGTAGTAGCGGCAGTTGTCAAAGACGCGGCTGATGTCGCTGTTGAACTCATGCAGCATGGTGTATTTCTTGTGCTTCAGCTTGTCCTCAATGGTGGATAAGTCTGGTTTGTCAGGGAAAAAAAAAACCACCAAAAATATACTAATACATTAAAGTGATAAACAGGTTTGGGTTGAATCCACTCTGTCGTGGTCAATTGGTTATGGTGTGCGACTCATGTTTGTTGGCACATGGGTTTTGAACCCTGACAAGGAACGTGGTGTTTGTGTTCTTGGGCAAGACACTTTAACAAGATTGCCTCTCCCCACCCAGGAGTATTAATGGGTACCTGTGAGGGTTGAGAATGAATTGCGCTGATCTCAAGCTGCTGCAGGAAACTGTTTTCATGGCCTGGTGAACAGCGTTAATAACTTTGAAACATTTTGAGACTTTGGTTTTAAGTGCTGTAAAAAGCATCCCAATGTAATTATAGTCAATTGGAATCTACTCCACACCCAGAATCATAAATATGACTCCAATATTCAGAGGAATCTACGTCCTGTGGTAGCCAATTCCAATTCCCAAAAGATTCAATTCCAAACCATTCTCGATCAATTATATTTTTAATGATTACGTTTTGGAGATGTATTACACCTCATGACTTTGCATCCGTTATTCAAATTTCAGTTGTCGAAATATGGAGATCTCACAAGTAAATCTGATAAAACATATTCGTAAATGTGGATGCTTTTGAATGTAATCAGCACAGACCAACTGCTGGTCAAAACAAAATCAACGAATATAATAAAAACTTTGAGGATTAATCATATCTCAAGCTGCATCTGATTTTTTTTGGCTTCAGCTTGTAAATTACACATGCACCTATGGAAGCCGCTGACCATAGACAGGTGTGTAACCGTTAGCCATAGCCAGTAAATTACACATGCACCTATGGAAGCCGCTGACCATAGACAGGTGTGTAACCGTTAGCCATAGCCAGTAAATTACACATGCGCCTATGGAAGCCGCTGACCATAGACAGGTGTGTAACCGTTAGCCATAGCCAGTAAATTACACATGCACCTATGGAAGCCGCTGACCATAGACAGGTGTGTAACCGTTAGCCATAGCCAGTAAATTACACATGCGCCTATGGAAGCCGCTGACCATAGACAGGTGTGTAACCGTTAGCCATAGCCAGTAAATTACACATGCGCCTATGGAAGCCGCTGACCATAGACAGGTGTGTAACCGTTAACCATAGCCAGTAAATTACACATGCACCTATGGAAGCCGCTGACCATAGACAGGTGTGTTATCGTTAGCCGTAGCCAGTAAATTACACATGCGCCTATGGAAGCCGCTGACCATAGACATGTGTGTAACCGTTAACCATAGCCAGTAAATTACACATGCACCTATGGAAGCCGCTGACCATAGACAGGTGTGTTATCGTTAGCCGTAGCCAGTAAATTACACATGCGCCTATGGAAGCCGCTGACCATAGACATGTGTGTAACCGTTAACCGTATCCAATTCATTCCGATGAGGCCTTATCCAATTCATTCCGATGAGGCCTTACCCATTGGCTCCTTGATGACTGTGAAATAATCGGGTGCATCTAGATCACTGACGGGCTCCAGGAATGGCCAACCCATCTTGTGGCTCTGCAACAGTGATACGGAAGATATCAAAACTATTAGAACTTTGCACTGAAACTGAGTACAGGACAAGGATGTAGTCGAGCCCATCACAAGTCCCTGCAGGTCCATCACAAGTCCTCCAGTCCCAATTCAACTCACAAGCTATTCAAATGAGCTTTGACAAAGGCATGCCTTTGTTGTTGTTTAGCCATTGTTTCTTGTGACTGGACTTGTGATGGACTCGACTACAAGAACCAACTGTGTTTCATATCCCTATGGGTTCCGTGCACAAGTACCCCCTCAACGGTTACAAAGGGAGAGTTGGGGGAGACCACTGGGAGAGACATTTGAACGTATTACCAATGGCGCCTGATGCTCATGCGAAGACCATACTGGTTTGTGCACACTCAGAAGAAAATGAGTCATGCGTACTTTGCGCAAAACACACAATAACAAGTACGCGCATGCGGTATGTCTCCCCATTGGAGCTCTAGAAAGTGGCAAAACACAATGGCAATCTACTGTCTGTCCATACTTCAAACCAACACTTCCTAAACGATCAACTATTAAATGTATTAACATTGTATGTTAAATGTATTTTTAAAATGTGTTAAACTGCTAAAACCGCC
Source organism: Patiria miniata (assembly GCF_015706575.1). Lineage (NCBI taxonomy): Eukaryota > Metazoa > Echinodermata > Asteroidea > Valvatida > Asterinidae > Patiria > Patiria miniata. The sequence goes on along the minus strand of NW_024037069.1, from coordinate 41,134,993 downwards.
GGTTTTGATTTGGCACTTGTCCTTGGGATATTTGGTTTTCAAGCTTTAATGTGCCGGCGTCTTTCGACAAGTATTAATGTTCTGACAAGATTCAACAAAATAGTGATTTGATATTTTAAACTCTCCTGTAGGTATTTGGATACCCGTCTATAACTATTTCTTGTACATGTACCTGGTTCCTAAACTACCCCCTTAAAAGCATATAGGATCATTTGCTTTTCATGCATTTTTTGTGTGTTTCCAATACAAACACCACTCAAAATCTTAAGAAGAACCTAACACTTTTCGAGAAAACAGTGAAAAACCATGCACAACTTTTTAATCACGATTTCGTTGATAGCACTCTTTATTTCCAAAAGTCAGTCAATTAACTGATGACAGCAAGCCAGATGCAATATAATAGTACCAATATTATCTCTAATCCAAGTAAGCTTTTTGACAATTCGGTAGATTACTTTGGGGTAAATGCAAATGATCCTATATGCCTTTAAAAGATAAAATTGTTATATTCACACACCTGGGATATATCCCTCATTATCAAACTCGCTTTCAGAGGTCCCATTTTCTTTATTTTTACCTGCAGCTGTCTCAGCACTCTCTTGAGATGGTCAAAGTCCTTGCCTTCCAGGGACCGTTGGCTCTTCTGTGTCTTGGCCGACTGGCACTTGGGGCAGATGTAGTTCTCAATGAACTCCGCCTCTCGCTGGGAGATGTTGACGCAGCGGCCATGGAACCAGTCATTGCAGCGATCGCATCCGATGTAGAACCTAAAAATTTAGAAAAAAAAATTAAGATGGGTGAAAGTTTTAAAATGGCTGGGAATGTTTGTGTAACTCGATACAAGACACACGAAATTGTGACCTAACAAGGAAGTCTTAAAGTTTCTCTTCCCGTGCTGTTTTTTTTTTTTTTACACCCTGAAAAATAGATTTTGATTTTGAATTGCTAGTTTTCTAGCTAAACACAAGTAATACACTTTTGAATGAGACATCAAATACAAAATTCTGCCCTTAATTATTGTACAAATGTCAAATTATTGTGATGTAACAGTAATTCAGTTGTATCTTTTGTGCAAAAATGGTGCACAAACAACCAAAGACAATACTGTATTTTCAGAGGGTTAAAAACATCCACAACAGAAAAACTATCTTTTCCATTTAAATAAAAAAGAGGAATATTTTGAAAAGCATGGGTAGAGCAACTTAATAAAAAAGATAGCGCGTGTTAAATGTATCATTTGTTGTCAAGTTAGCTCTCGTATAAAAAAACACTAAAATGAATTTACATATTATGCATGCCTAACTCCTTTTGCTAAAGAGGTGGTGGGCAACCCCTACTGGTTGCACAGTTGTGGGCACTTGAGCACCATTGGCACCATTGCCACCATTCAATTCAATTCAATATAACATTTATTTATGTACCATGTGCCTACTCTCATATCCAATCGTCTTATGCATAGAAACTACACATTTGTGCACATCAAAATTGAAAATTACTTATACTCAATCTGCACAATACAGTAGTAAAGACAGCAACATCTTCATTTGAATTTGGCAAGAGATTGACTTTTTACAAAATGAAAATTCAGATTCAGAAGGTCTGATTTCAGATGAAAGTCTGAAAAATCTCATGCCTGTTTAATGCACAATAGCACAGAGTCCATAGTCCAAGCAACTGGGTTGTAGTCCAGACCATTACAAGTCGGTCAAAAGTCCGGTCAAGAGTAAATCACAAAGTCCTTTCACAGATTCAGTCACAAGTAACAGGGGATGAACAATGACAGAGGAATACTTTTGTCAAAGTTCATTTGAAGAGTTTGTGACTTGGCTTGCGACTGGATACTTTGTAGTGGCCTTGTGACGGACTTGTGACAGACTTGTGATGGACTTGTGATGGACTTGTGATGGACTTGTGACAGACTTGTGATGGATTTGTAATGGACTTGTGATGGATTTGTAATGGACTTGTGATGGATTTGTAATGGACTTGTGATGGACTTGTGATTGACTTGTGATGAACTTGTGATTGACTTGTGATGGACTTGTGATGGACTTGTGATGAACTTGTGATGGACTTGTGATGGACTTGTAATGGACTTGTGACAGACTTGTGACGGACTTGTGATGGACTTGTGATGGACTTGTGACAGACTTATGCCAGACTTGTGACGGACTTGTGATGGACTTGTAATGGACTTGTGATGGACTTGTGATGGACTTGTGATGGACTTGTGACAAACTTGTGACGAACTTGTGACTTGCAAGAACACATGAAAGTGAAAACTTAAACTGAGCAATCTACATCAACTCATGCCTTGGCCTACTTACTGTGACTCATCATAGGGCTGTCTACACAGGCAGTACAGGTCCTCTTCGTTTTCCTGCCTGCGGGCCGAGCACTCGTCACAGACGTAATCGTTCATGCTCTCTGCCATATCCTCGCTGACGTTCACACAGGTGCCGTGAAACCAGTTCTGGCACATATCGCAGCCGATGTAGAACCTGTGGAACACAGATCAAGCCACAGTTTCTTGAACATTTGCCAGATTATCTTTACAACGGTAACTACACTTGCGATCAGAGAACCCGACTGAACTTTCAGCAGGGTTATATATGATTGTGGCAGTGTCCCTCTGAGACTTTGAAAAAAAAAACTGTTGGAAAAAGAAAGTGACTTTCATATTTTTCATGGAAGGTACATGTGACCCTCCAGCACAAAACCAGTCAGAAGTCACACAGCCATATTTTGAGTAACAGCCTACAATACATTGTACAAGCAAAAATTATCAAAATTTCAGATTTAGGAATTAGAAGCTAGAATAATTAACATATTTCACTTCCAATGAATTTATTTGTAAAAATCATAAGGAGTTCATTTGAAAAACTTTCAAAGACAAATTTAGATTTATTAAAGCCTTCTGAGGCCTGAACATTTGGACCTGAAAATACCTAAAACTCCTTCAGATTTTTTTTTCCATTCCCATATTCCATACATCATTGGAAAGCTTATTCAATGTCCTTTCCACTGAGCCCCAAAAATCCAACTTTTCAAAAGATTGGCCCAAATGACTGGTTGTGTGCTGTAGGGTTACATTAATGCTTGAGTTTCATAAATTTCAAAGCATTCCCGTCAATCTGCCATGTTTTCTCATTCGCATCTCTGTCAGCTCAAAACTGGTGGATTGTAGTTTTGAAATGCCCCTGTAACTATCACAGTGATCTCGCACTACTCCAAAATACTGACACGCTGTGTGCCTTTCTAAGTCAATCATGGGCTACAACAGCAAATAGCAAGCAGAGACTTGGACTTACTTAGCTGGATCATAAGGCCTCTTGCAAATACAGTACAGCCTCTCGGGATCTTCTTCCACATCTGGGGCTTCCTGGGCCAGGGGTGTCTGTTCCTCCTCCTCCTCCTCTTCCATCTTGCTCTCCTGCCTCGCTGTCTCCTGAGCCGCTGCCTTGGCCGCCTCCTTAGCCAAAGCCGCAGCCGAGGCCTTGCCAGAGGACTCCCGTTTGGTCTCCTTCTTGGACTTCGGTGTCGGGGAGGTGTGGATCAGCTTCCTCTTCTTCGACTTGGAGACGTCCTTTTTGGTGGCAGCGACGGGATCTTCGGCGTGCTTGCGCTTCTTGGCCGCTTTAGATGCCTGCTTGATCTCGTCCTGTTTGGAACAGTGAATGGAGTTGATAACTGTGATTTTTGACAAGCTAAAATGCAGAATGAATACACTTTTGTTTTTCTATCCTACCAATGAGCTAAATGCACATTTTGTTGGCACCCCCCCCCCCCCGAAAAAAAGTAACTCATAGATTTTCAAGGAGTGCGAAGAGAATTTTTCATGAAATTTCAGAAAATTGTTTTCAGCAGTCAACGAATGGGCTTTACATTCCAATTTCAATATTCGTTACACAAAATAGTTCAGTGCTTAGCTGGCTGCTTACTTTCTGCAACGTCAATTGCTCGTTGTTCAGATCCATGCCTTTTTCTTTGATTGGCTATATCTTCTACTTAGCAGATTGTGCATTTTCCTCTAACATTTTGAAATTTCATGAAGAAACAAAATTTCACACTAAGAATTTAAGGATTGAAAAAAAAAACACTCAAAGTCAATTTGTTAAAGGTTTTAGATCCATGTTGATTTTTGCTTAGCAGTATGGAAAACTTTATGCAGGAACAAAATTTTACTCCAAGAATTCTAGAGAGCGAATGAATATTGTAACTACAAGATGGAACCTTGCAAAAAAAATTTATTCCGACAGGATTGAGAAAAACAGTCAGTCGATTTTTCAAAGATTTTAGATCCATGTTGATTTTTGCTTAGCAGAATTGAAAACTTTGTGCAGGAACAAAATTTGACTCCAAGAATTCTAGAGAGCGGATGAAAAATTTAACTCCAAGATGGAACCTTGCAAAAAAATACCTGAGCTTCCTTGAGCAGCGCCTGCTCCATCAGCTCCCGCTTGGCCAGCATCTCCCTCTTGAGGGACTCCTTGTGCCGGTACAGGAGGTTGACCAGCTTGTGGGAGGCCGTGCGCTGCCGCTTGTCGGCCTGCGACTCCTCTTTGCGTTTGCGCTTCAGGTTCTGGCGCTCCTCCCTCTCCAGGCGGTCCAGGATGGTCTTCATGACCTGCTGGCAGGACAGCATCCTGGTGGACAAAGAACACATCAATGGTATCATTCCTTTCTTGATACTGTCAGCTGCTTTAGTTTTTGAGTATCAAAACAGCGAAAGGAAATACACAATTACTTTTGTGACATTGTGTGACATTGAACAAACTTGAAACTTAAAGGGAATATACATCATTTGCTTTTGCTGTAATTTTCAGAAATGGATGGAATTGGGGGGTTGGAAATATATAGCAAATACAGTTACACAGACTTTTTTGAGGTTTTGGGTTCGAAAATGCTATAAAAACCAAGAAAAACAATCATTTTCCTGTAGTCTGGTTCCCTGACTCCATATAAGAAGAAACAGAGCAGTTTACATACATTGGGGAATTGTAAGGTCAGGGAACCAGTCTAGCTGGCTTGTACCCGTTCATAGGTGTGTAATCGATTGCAAACAAGTGCGATGGTCAATTGGGGCCAGTATTTGAAAAAAGCCAGTTTTTTCCAACGCTGGTCGGCCGACCAGCGTTGGAAATTGATACAAAAATACCACTTTTCTTGAAAATGACAGTATACCAGGTGCCATGATTTTACAGGATGCTTTACACTCTCATTCACTAACAGTCCAGCAAGGTATTTCAAAATGATTTGGTAGTTTTATTTTTTGATGTTTGCAAATGTTGTATTTTCCCTTTAAAGAGATCCATTTTGGGGGTCCTTACCTTTGGTGATCAGCCTTCTCCGTGGGTGACATGAGTCGCTGCTTGGCCCGCAGCGTCTCCAGCTCAGCGGCCTCCCGGATGCTCTGCTGCTGCTTGGCAAAATCTCGCTGGAACTGCAGCTGCAGGTCCTGGGCCTCCACCTGCATGCTGGCGATCTGCTTCTGCTGCTCCTGCCGCACCTGCTGCTGTTGCTGCTGCTGCATTTGCTGCTGCAGTTGTTGCTGTTTCAGCTGTTTGTTCTTTGGATATAAAGGGGAAAAGAGATATTTAAGTTGTGACATTATGTAATACTAATCTAAAAGATATATTGATTGCAGTACCCGCTGCTACATCAGATTTGAACCGGTCAGCAGATCGAGGCAAGCTCAGTGGTCCAGCGGTTAAGATGTCTGCACTAGGAGGTTGTGGGTGGGTTGTGGATCAAGTGTAACTTAAAATTTTGGTCGAAGCGGATGTAATTGAGCATTAGTGAGGCGTATTAAGTGATAGTGTTGCAGACGAGTCGGTAAAGACGGTAAATAGTAAATAAGTTCTTTCACAAGTCCAGTCAGAACAAACGAGATGAACAATAAAAAAGCATGCTTTTGTCACAGTTGATTCAAAATCGCTTGCGATTTGAGACTTGAAAGAGTGTAATGGACTTGTGAGGACTTGAAATGGACTTCATTAAAACACTGGTATTATGGGGTTTCTTTTTCTCAGACAAAAATAAATTTAAGGCTTTACCTTTTTCTGCCCACTTGAAACTCTTCTTGTAGGCGATTTGGGCGTGGCAACCTTAGCCGCCTGGGCCTTGAGCACTTGCTGCTGCTGCAGCTGCTGCTGAGCCAGCAACAGTCTCTGTTGCTGCAGTGCGGTAGCCGTGGTCTGAACACCCAGCAGCGTGGGGGTGGTGGCACCGCCGCCTGCCTTGGCCAGCGCCTGGACCGTGGCCGGGGCTGTCTTGGCCTGAGGGAGGGTTATCTGCTGGGCCTGGGCCTGTTGCTGGAGGGCTTGTAAGGTGGCCTGGATATTGACCGGCTGAGGGATGCTTTGGGACTGCTGGGTTGCTGTGGTTTAGGGGGGGGGGGGAATTAAACAAGAATGGAGAGACAATCAGATTTTTGAAATAGTTCTCCTCTGATGATGTTGCTGATGTTGGTATGCAGTTGTGCAGATGCAAAGAGATAGAAAAAAAGCAATGGGACCAGAATGTTTGATGCCACTATGTATTTACAACAAAAAAAAAGAGACTGAGAAGTTTTTAAGAAGTACATTTGAACAAAAACCACAAGTAAACTTGTGACTGATTTGTTGAGCACATGCTCTGCTCTGTGCATGTAGTCTCATAAAGTAACATCTACACAGTCTGACAATTAACCTATCGCGGAAAAATCGCGTCAACGCAGCTTGTGAAATATTGTTCAATCACATGATAAACAAATGAACGCGGAACGCCCACAATCTGAGACACACACAATTTAACCCTAACCGAACACAACCCATCAAAGCTCAACAGCAGGTTTGTGTTTAAATCTTTTGGGATAGGTACAGTTCCCCTAAACTGATGGTCTTTTACACTGGGGTTGGCATACCTCCAGAAACTAAGTCCAACAGTGTGTGTGTACAATTTCCCATGTGGGTGTTGGAATTTGCCTGAATGGGTATGGTTCCTAGTAAATTAGGCTGAGGAGTTAGGGTTAATGTACAAAATTCCATAGGGTTGTCTATAGGGCGTGGTTAACTCGCAAACGGCGATAGGTCAATTGGGAGCCGTAATGCAAAGATTGTCATACCTTGCCCCGGTGTAGCAGCAGGAGTAGTAGCTGAGTTGGGCGTCAGCACCAGTCGCTGCAGCGTGGTGCCCTGGGCCGTGGTGGTCTGTATCAGCTGAGCGGCAATCATCTGCCCGGTCCCCTGCACCTGAACTTGTGCCGGCGTGATGACGAATCGCTGGCCGCCCACCATGACGGACTGGGCCTGGGCAGTGAAGACGTGGGCCTGGCCCGACAGCTGGGTCTGGCCGGGTTGGGTGGTGGTAGGCGTGGCGGCCGTGGTGGCAGCGGCGGGCGTGGTGGCTGGGGTCGCTGGACGTATGACCTGATTGGTGGACTGGATCGGGAGTTTGCCGGGGGTGGCTACATTCAAAAGGCCCTTTAAACACCGAAATGAGCAAGCAAATAAGTTAACCAAGTGACATCAGAAATCAGAACAAGCCTTACTTGAATTTTGCCAGTGCATTTCTGAATGAGTTGATTTCAGCATGAGTTCACAAAGTTCTTTTCAAAGATGTCAATAGTGACCACATCAAAGTTTGAAAATATATTTGCCCATTCTACTTTCAACTTAAACAGCAGTCAAAGTTAGTGAAAGAATACGATACTCTGTATGTGATAGTTCAAACTTAAGTTGTGCTAATTCTCATTGTCGGAGCAAATTTGCATGTCTACATTCAGCCAGTGCAGTGTCATCTAATGTTCCACCATGGAGTTCATTGAGCCAATGTACACACCTGTCCAGAGACTACGTTGCCTTGCGGTGTCCTGACAAAGAGGGTCCTAGCCCCCACGGTGGCCCCCGTGGTGCCCTTAGGGGTGATGGTGGTGACTTTGGAGGTTGGAGTGCCGCTGGTGTATGCTGGGAAACGGGCCTGCATGCCAGTTGATGTCAAGATGGTGGGTGTACCAACTAGGGAGGGAAAAAAAAGAGAATAAGGTGTAAACTCATACATTTACGATTGTTACTTTTCTAAAGCCTAAACCTCCCAGATTCTTCAAAATCAACCAAAAGGTTGTGGAAGACTTTGGAGGAGTGAGGAAGTTTGAGACCAGCCGTTATGAAATTGGCCTCTGGCAAAACAAAATGACTGAGGAATCAAAACCACGTGTCAACCGCTCGTTTTGCAGTTTAGCAAGCACGCACGCCAGGATTCACGCACAGGGTAAATACACATGCATGTCATGTGTAGTCTACTAATTATGTGCTCTACACAGCAATCATGGAACTATCGCATGAGGGTGTTGCGAACATCGCCCCAACATGGAAAGATGGTGGCACACTCACAGTAATGCTGTTAAAATTTTGGTGAATATGCATGAGGTATTGTAAAACAAGTATTACACGGTTAAGGTCGGGTGTATAGTCAAATTAGCCCCCCTTAGTATTGGAATTCAAGAAACCTTTTCCCTCGGCTTTGCCGCAGGAACTAGAGTGTCAACTTCCAATATCTCGGGGGGCTAATATCGGCTATACTCCCTCAAACCATGTTATATTTGTATGCTAGTCAACCAGTGGCCGTTGAATGAACAAGTGTTAAACTGACTACTCACCGGTAGCACCGGTTGAGGCAAAGACAAACTTGGTGGGGTTGGTCGTCAGTTTGACCTGTCCCATCTGCAGCAGCGTTCCGCCTTGCAGCGTGCCCCCGCCCGACACATTCAGCACCCGGGGCGTGGAGGCGACGGGCACATCTTTGGTCCCGATCACCTTCTTGGCAATGGTGATATTGGCCGCGCCCTTCTTGCGGACCCCGCCCTTGCGGCTGGGCGTGGAGGAGTCCGAGGCAGGCTGGCTGGGTGTGGTCAGGGAGGTCAAGGTTCGTGGCGTGGTGGTCTTGATGGTGGTCAGGCTGGGCGAGGCAGTGACGGCGCCCGTGGATGGGGACGGAGCCAGCTGCTGGAATCTCTTCTCCAGTGAAAAAGAGTAACAAATATTACTGTTATCAACTCCTTGATTCATAATCACTTTTCCTTCATCAATTGAAGGGAAAAAACCCAATAATACCGGTGACTTGTCTGAAATGGGAGCAGTTCTCAGGACTTCTGAATCTATTTCATGCGTGTTTGGTGTGTTGTCTCAGATATTTTACAAATCTTGGAGAGAACTTGTCAGCAACACAGCTAAAATGTCGGGCTGCATGTTGGACTATTAAATCTTCACAGGAATCTAGTCTTGAGCTAATCAAGAAATATAAAATTTCAGGATTGCTTGAGTTGAATAAAAGACACACAGTACTTCGCTACTACCAAAATGACCTTTCCCAAGGTGCTGGTTCATCTCATCACACATATTCTTAATTTGCTGATTGCGTTTAATTTAAAAACCTCATTGGTCAAAGGAGCCGTGAGCGATCACACATACCACTGTTGCGCAAGCCTGGCTTTTAATATTGCTCATTGGACACAGAAAAATACTGCAAGTAACACTTGCGCGATCATCCCAGCAACCTTTCTGTCCATGATACGTACGTAGCATTGTGAGCATAAATATCTTGTCGAATTTGCCTGGAAAGTCTTAAATTCTTTAAAAGCACAATGTGGGAATGTACAAGTGGAAAATAGGACAAACAACTTGATATTATTATCCTGCTTCATTTCCCAATCCCATGTCACACCTTTGTGCCCCTTTAGTATGGAAAGGCCCACATGTGGGAGTCATTAGTAATACTGAGCTGAGCTCTCCAGAGACCTCGTAAATATCCATATTGGAAAGGATCTGTTTGACGACCACAGACCACCTTTCAGGTTTGGTTGAGATTGAGGACTGAACTATACAGCTAAACCTAACCAAAATGGCACACACACACACACACGCAGGAATACGCGATCGCAACATGTGGCAAGGACCACATGTTGGAGTCATTAGTAATACTGAGCTGAGCTCTCCAGAGACCTCGTAAATATCCATATTGGAAAGGATTTGTTTGACGACCACAGACCACCTTTCACGTTTACTGAACCTAACCAAAATGGCACAAACAGACACGCAGGAATACGCGATCGCAATATGCCCCTATCTGGCTGGAAAGCCAGGGGGATAAAAATGAACATTTCAACTTACCTGTTGTCCAGAGAGTCGCTGGTTTTTCAGCTGGTCTTCCAACTGCTCCTTGACCTGTTCTGCTGTGACGCGTCCTGTTGACCCCCTGGCACTAGCGGCATGCTTGCTGTCCTTGGCAGCCTTGCTGTTCATCTGTTGCTTCTCCCGGGCAAACTTTTGCATACTGGAGAGACACAACGAAAGATTGATGTCATATTTCACAGTTTTTTTGATAGGATTTTCCAGGCAAGTTTTCTGAGCATGGCTAAGTTTCACACAGCAGTAACAGATTGGATTAGATTGCCTCAATAGTTTTAAGAAAACAATGAGCACGTATATTGCTTCTGACTGGATTATACTTACTATGCTTCATGCTCCTAAAAGTAAATATGAAACCCCAAGAAGTGAAGTATGGTGATTCAGGTTTTATAAAGAATAGTTTGTGCTTTCTGAAAGCGTTGAAGAATTGTAGCCTGCTCAATCACAACCCAATCAAAGGTATGGTCACAAGTAACCTGATGATTAGCCTGTTAATAATAGTCAAAATAATAATAATACCGGGTACTTATATAGTGCTTATAACTAAGATTAAAGTGCTTTAGATTATTAGTACCCCTGATCATTGGGCTAATGAAACATTGCAAATACAATCTCTGGGGAGTATACAGCTCGATGCAGCCATTTTTGGCGTAAGGCAGCAAAAATCAACCACAATAACCATCTCTGCCCACACAGGTATTTATTTACATTTAGGCCAAAAAGATTAATAGTTCTGCTTCCGGTTTCCCTACCTACACTATTCTGACAGCCCCTACCCTAATTTTTTTTATTGGAAAATGAGAAAAAAAACACCCAAAACCATCACTTTATACCTTTTAGCCTTGACTACACACAGACGCCTCCATATGATTGTACACAAAAAAAATTGGCCAAAAAAAAAAAATTCCCTACCTACCTACCCTACTTTTGAATGCCATGTAATCGGAAGCAGAACCAATTTTTTTTTTTTGCCTTAGCAATGAGTGACAAAGTGCCTTGCCCAAGGGCACACACACCACAACCCCAGACTGGAATCAAACCCACAACCTGCATGAATTAACCACAGACCACAAGTTCAATGCTCCAGATCACGAGGCAACGACACTCCACTGTTACTTGAGTGACTCATGACTGGCCTGCGACAATTTGAGTACAATTCCAGTCTTCGATAATAAACAGTGAATGGCATAATTTTTCGTATATTATGTAAGTTCAAAGTTTCACTTTTTTCCCCCCAACAAAAGTCTATCAGCCTACCTCTCTCCAAACTGTGCAATCTCCCACAGCTCCATCTCTTCTTCCTTGACCCAGGTCTCAATGACCTGAGGACCCTTGGGCTTGACCGGCTCGGGAGGCTTGATGGGAGCCGAGCTGGACCGCAGGCCAGAACGCTGAGGCTTGTGCACTGCAATCAAAATGGCAGAGAATGGTTGATACTGTCTGGCCAGGTCCCAAAACTTGGACACGACAGAAGAATTTTCTCCATTGGAAGACAATAAACCACTCAGGTAGCCATTTCAATAATAGAACATTCGAACAATTTATGCATAAAAGGATATGATGAAGGTCATGTTTCATTCTGCCTTCTATGTTATTCTGTGTTCATTTGTTATGTACAAATTTTAAGACAAGATATTTAACTTGTTACAAAAGTTTGGAAAGCTAACTTAATGTCAAAAACAAATATCTGCAATTTCCTTACCTGTCTCTTGTTCATCTTTTCCCATGGGCCAGATGATCTGTCGAATGAGATACTCAGATCTCAGCCCAGATGGCTGGATGTCACGCTTCTTGCAAATTGCCGTGGTGATCCTCTCGTCTTCGGTCTCAATAGAGTGAGTGATGCCATGAAGGGGCCTCTGGGCCATGTCCTCCCACCGGATGCTGGCCCAGATGATGTGCAGCATCAGCCCCACGGCCGAGAAAGAGGAGACTGTCTGGAGGCGGTAGCGCCAGCAGATCTGGAAGCTGGGCCGGGGTGAGGGGTAGGGCCAGTAATCACTGACATTTTTGGCATTGTAGTTGAACCCCTGGACCTCGTAGCGGCCGCCTCGCCGGCACAGCTTGCTCAGCTCCTGTGGGGGTAAGATGAGGATGCTCTTGAGTTTACTGCGGGTGGCAAACTTGCGGCACATGGGCAGGGGTTTGGCCATCTTCTTCATGCCGGGCCGGCGGACAGTGCCAGGCAAGGGCTTGGTTGTCAGCCGGTAGGGGTCACAGACCCGCGGCAACTTGGGCATCTCAGTCTCCTTGAGGTGCTCCTCAAACTGCTTGATCCTGGCACTGATGTCTGCGAAGGACACACTGATGCCACTGACAGAGGTGCCAGACACCATGATGGTCGCTTTTGTTTTGTTGCTTGAGACTTCTGTGGTGGTAGAAGCCAAGGATGGACCAGCTCTTGTGATGGTTTCCGTCTTGGTTACAGCACTGCTGGTAGATTGAGTGCTCCTCACTACAGTGCTAGTAACCACCTGGGAAGAAGGGTTACTTGTTTGGACACTTGGGACACCAGAGGCCAGAACCCCACTGGCTGATAATGTGGGAAGAGAAGCGCTAAGACTGTTCCTGGAGGGAGTGACAGCAGGAGCGGTGGTTGACACAGCCTTAGACGTGGATGCAGAAACCTGGGCTTGAATTGCCAACCCTGCGGTTTTCTGAGCAGTGTTTAGAGGGGTCGAGCTGGCCACGCCCTGGCTGGAGATGTACACTACTTTGGGTCCCGACGTACCCTGCTGGATTATCCCTATCTTCTGTTGCCTCTGAGGGGAAACCCCTTGCTGGACTATCTTTGTTAGAGTGGACACATTTCCCTTGGCACTGACTTGAGTCTGCGAGACACCTGCCTGTTGGGCCCCTGTAACTTGGGGTTTCTGCAGTTTTGCCAAGTTTGGTTTTACCTCTGGATTAAGGGCAAGCGTTGGAGTGGTTGGTTTTGGACCAAATACTTCCGTCCTTTTTGTTGTGACAATAGGTGTGACAGCAACTGATGTAGCTTTCTTAACAGCTTCAGCTGCCACTGTTGTTTTGGGCAACATCTGCGACGGGGCATTTTTGGGGGTAAATCCACTATTTGCAAGCTGAGAGATCTTTTCCGATATCAAGATGTTGCCATCATGTTTCTGTGCCACGGTGATTTTTTCTTTGGTCGGAGTTGGTATAGCAGATACTTTAGAGACACTGGATTGCAGCTGCTTTGTGACTGGCACTTTTGAAGTGACACCTGTCACAGCAGGTGTGGACAAGCTCGGGGAGCATGCACTGCTTGCACTTGTGACTGACACAACTGTGGGTTTGCTGGTTACGCTTGATGTCACACTGTCACCCATCGCAACTGGGGTTGCAGTCGATGTCACACCAGTATCCAACCTTTCACGGGCGGGTGCACTGGTTGTGCAGGTTGACATCACAGGGGATGTCACACTGTTACCCGTTACATTTACAGTCACACTGTCACTTGTCACAGTTGATAACACTTTGCTGTCTGTTGCAGAGGCCGGTGCTTGATTGTTCACCTCAGGAATTACAGTATCACTCAGTGAAGTTGCATTGGGTGCACTGGTAACCCTTACGGGTGACTTGGAGTTTGTATGCTGTGACCCTGCTTCAGTTGAAGCTTGGTCCGAAGCTCCATCGGTCTTAGTTCTTTCGTTTGCCGTCTTCGCTGACGTAGCATCAACACATTGATTTTTCTGATCGCTCTCCAATTTACTCGGTGACACAACCTCACTGTCACAACCTGAAGATTTCTGGCCAATACTGATTTGGCTTGGACCCTGTGCAATAACGGCGGCATTGATAACGGCTTTACTGGTCACACTTTCTGTTTGTTGAAGAGGATTGCTGGATACACTCTGGTTTGGCAGAGTTGCAGCAGATTCCACGCTTGCAGGAAGTGATGGTTCTGCAGGCAGGATGGAGCTCTGTGACTTTTCGTGGGCCGAGGTAGCATCAGCTCCTTTTTCTGCTTCCAGTTTCTCACAATCTGTCGTCACATTTTCAGGTGAATTTCCTACTTTTGGTAAACACCCTATGCTTTCAGGAAGTGATGGTTCCGCAGGCAGGGTAGAGCTCTGTGACTTTTCGTGGGCCGAGGTAGCGCCAGCTCCATTTTGTGTTTCCAGTTTCTCAGACTCTGTCGTCACAATTTCAGGTGAATTTCCTACTTTTGGTATTGACCCCGATGTTTTTGGCCCCTCCGTCCCACCAACAGTAATGTCTTTTATGTTGTCGCCACTGTCCGAGGGCTGCCCAGTTTGGGAAGACGGCACTTTTTCAGGCACGAGTTCATGAGGTACTGGAGATTTGTTATTTACAGAATTGCACAAGCTCTCATCTTTTTGCATTTGGCTTTCAGGTTTCTGACTGAAGCTGTCCTTGGATTCACTGCAATCCATCGGTTCCTCTTGCGTCGTGGCTGTTGGTCGCTCAATAATTTCTGCTTTCTTGGACTCCACATCATTCTCAAGAAGAGGTTTTGGATCAGTTGCAGAACTTGAGTTATTTTCCTCACTCAGTGATTTGACAGCATTTGAAGAAGCAGGTTCCACATCAGCTGTGCTTACTTTTTCACCGTCCATTTCAATGACAGTTTTACCTGAGGGTTTTGTGCTTTGGTTTGTGGTATGAAGAAGGTTCTTGTGGATAGATTCATGGGTTTTGTTTGTTTCAGCTGCAGCAACAGTTCCATCAATGTGGTTGACATCTGCACTCAGTCCAGGAGTGAGCAGATTTTTGACTGGGGAAGCCTGAACCAAAGTGCTTCCGGGCTTGTCCACCAGCTTTAGCTTTCCCTTTTCATTTAATTCAAAGACCTGTAGGTTCTTGCTCTCAGAGTTTTCAATTCCTGCTGTTACCCCATTGCCTGAGAAGGACCTCTCTGCATTGTGCACACTATGAGGCACTTTGACGCCACTCGCTGCTGGCGAGTTACTGGATGAACTGTTTACAACAACTGGAATTGCACCATCATTTAACACAGGTGTTTCGTTCGAACTGTTATTCACATTTTGTTGTTCAGCGGGCTGGCTCTGGTTGACAGAACCGTCTTTAGTTCCCTGCGATGTGGTCTTGGTGTCAACTGTTTTACCAGGTGCGGCAGAAGATATCGGTTTATCTTTTGCAAGTTTCTTTGGTGAGGCTGTCACGTTGGGAATACTGCACACGCTGGCCAGCATGTTCTCATACGCAGCTTGGAAAGAGGAAGACACAGTTGATGGGGTGTTGAGCTGGGGAGGCTTCTTTGGTTCATTTGTGAGAGCAGGGGCCAACGATTTGGTAGCGCCTACCGTCTTGATGTCTGACTTGGCCTCCACATTGTTCACAGCCAGGATGACTTTGTTTTCTACTTTATCAGTCACTGGCTTGGCCGGCAAGGCTGAAGTTTGCTGGGTTACTTTCAGTGTGGATGTATTGCTCACTTGCCCCACAACTGGTTTTGCAACAATGACGTCAACTTTCGGCTGACCAGCTTTACTTGCGGAGATAATGCGTGTCTGCAAAGCAGGGACAACTGCAGCTGCCTTGCTGGAATCAGTTTTGACTTCCATTTTGCCGTCGTCCATGGGTTCGGATTTTACTTTGGGTTTTTCCTGCTGGCTGTCCAAAAGCACTTTCAGCCTGTTCTTTTCCTGCAAGATCCGCTTGTACGTTTCGTACTTCTGCAGGTGGTCCTTGTAGCGCTGCTGGTCCCCCTGGTCCTGCCGAACTCTCCTCGCCAGGAAGCCCTCCAGGCGGGAGCGGTAGGGGATCTTGCGGTACAGGGTATGGTCCTTAAGCGCCAGGCTGATGTCTAGGCTGTCCCACTTGGGATCCAGTGGAGCTCTGACAGCTCCACTCGAAGAGGTCTTTGGGACAGCGCCTTGATCAGCTGTTGAAGATTTGACATCCTGCTTTGGTGTTTCAGTCTCGGATTGTCCAACGCTCAGTTTCTCCTCTGTTTTCTCCGTTTCTGTCTTGAATTCTCCAATACTTGCTTTCTGCTCCGTTATCTCCGTTTCAGCCTTGGATTCTCCAATGCTTGCTTTCACCTCCGTTTTCTCCGTTTCAGCCTTAGATTCTCCAATGCTTGGTTTCACCTCCGTTTTCTCTGCTGCAGTCTTGGATTCTCCAATGCTCGCTTTTAGCTCTGTTTTCTCCATTTGAGTCTTGGATTCTCCAATGCTTGCTTTCACCTCCATTTTCTCCGTTTCAGTCTTGGATTCTCCAATGCTTGCTCTAAGCTCCGTTTCCTCCGTTTCAGTTTTGGATTGTCCAATACTTGCTTTCTCCTCCGCTTTCTCCGTTTCAGTCTTGGATTCTCCAATACTTGATTTCTCCTCCATTTTAGTCTTGGATTCTCCAATGCTTGCTTTCTCCTCCGCTTTCTCCGTTTCAGTCTTGGATTCCCCAATGCTTGGTTTCTCCTCCGTATTCGTTGGTTCAGAGGCTTCCGTGGACACATCTGAAGATTCCTGTTTCGGGTCCTGGTTCTCGGATTCTGGAGCAGCAGAAGGATTATCCTCGTCTACCCCAACAGGTTTGTCCCCAGGTTCTACAATGGGTTGAGAGGCCACATCTGGTAGCTGTACCGTTTTATTAATCTCTGTAACCTCCATGGGTTCTGACGTTTCCTCAACTAGTTCTGCAGCATTTTCAGGAGTATCTTTCACAACAACTTTGTCCTTCCCATCTGGTGACTGGGCAGATGGAGCCGTTTCTTCTTGGACAGTTTCCAGCGATTTCTGCTCAGTTGTATCCATGGCTTCCGTCTTCTCTCCAGTTTCCTCCTTCTGTGTCTCCTTGTTCTCTGACAAAGACACCTCCATTGCCTCGTCTTTGTCTTCCGCTGACTTCTGACCCTTGACATCTTTCGGCGTGGTCCCAGATGCAGCATCTCTGTCTCCGTCTGTCTCCGTTCCCGATGACGGTGGATCCTTACTCTCCGAATCCTCTGATATTGATGTTCTGTGTTTCCCCCTGTTTTTCCCATAGGCGGGTCTTGCAGCTTGTGATTTCTGAGGGGTGACGGCTTTTGACTTCTGGGAGTCTTTTTTGGAGCTAAATTCCTCGCCGATGACATGAGCTGAAGAGGGCAAAAACAAAGAAAATAGGTAATTTATTCAATCTACTTACAAACCTTTTCTTCACAGTGTAACCAATTTCTAGGATTTAGAGAAGGTTTGTATAAACAAATACTACTATGATCACATGCTTGTTTGAACTCATGCATCAGAGTCAAACGGTGCAAATTTTGTGCAAACCGTACACCTCTGCAAATCCTACATTTATGCATTAATCCTAACATTTTGGGAACCACAAAGATATTTTCGAAAGTTTTGGAAAATTATTATAAGGTCGGTTCCAAACTTATTTTAAGGTCGATTCCAGCCAGTTAATTTACAAAGAGCTTAAGCAGAGAAATGTTCTCGAAAACCTTAAACTCATAACTTGAGTAGGCACTTTTGAGATAGGAAACTACATAAACGTATGAAAAGTCAGTTTCCCTTAAACCCTTTCCCTTTCAAAATATCCTCAGAGTTAACTCAAAACTGTGGCATGAATCGAGCAAGATTTCACAGCTTACCTTCCGAGTAGGCCTTGATGCTACACAGCAGTGCCACTTTGGCAGGGCTGGGTGGGGGCAAGGTTCGATTCCGGCGAGTGGAGCTGACCCAGGCCCAGCCGTCCCCGCCCACAATGCGGTACTCTTCCCCTTTGAGCTTCCAAACCTACAAAGGGACAATGCATTAGTAGTGCTGATTTCTTGAGCAACTGGCCTTAAGACTTGTAACAAAGTGAATCACAGGTCAAACACAAGTCAAATCATAAGACAACTCACCAGTCAAATGATACGACAAATCACAAGTCAAATTACAAGTGAGGTCATGAGTAGTAGGAAACAACGACGGGAATACCTTTGCTTCAGTTTACATGAATGACTTGTCACTGGATTTGTAATTGGCTGACGAGAGATGAAATTGTGATCAACTTTTGAAAATTTCTATCACTGGTGGGGATGTTCAAAACCATGGCTGTTATTTTAGCTTCAGCTTCATCTCTGCCGTCAGAATTAATATGAAGCCTATACTGTCTTAACAAAATGTAAACACTCTACAATTTGGCCATGCATGACAGGATTCAATGTTTCTAAAGAGGAGTATGAACCAATGAGCCAGAGTGTCCAAAGTTGGAGGGCTTAAACTATCTGATGTCGGACTGGAGATGACAAGGTTTCAGAAACCCCTGCTTACCAGGTGCTTGATGGGGAAGGTGTACTTGACCCAGTGGTTGTTGGGGTTCTTGTAGATGTCATCCTCGTCATCCCGCCGTTTCTTCTCAGCCTTCTTTCTGTCCTCTTTCTCCAGGGCCGTGGTGCGGATCAACCGGATGTGACCCAGGCCGTCCGACCAGAGAGGGGTGAAGACGACAGGCTTGATGGCGCACTCCAGGATGGACAGGGCTAGGGCGAACTCCTGGGGCTTGTTGCACATGTGGACGGCCTTGATCCAGTTGGTACGGTGCACCGCCCAGTTGGAGTGCATGAAGGGGGCCTGGAGAGGAACACAAGTCCACACAATTGTCAAACCACTACAAGACCTGAAAGGTTCTGCAGGCTTTAGGTAGGTATAGAGTCCAACCACTGCTAACAGGTTTGAGTACCCTTTAAAGTAAAAGGAACGTTCCATCGGTTTCCAGCACAGTGGTTGATGTTGGAAGATTTTTCAGGATACATGTAGCTCCTAGCAAAAATGCCTTGGGAGTTAAGTGTAACACACATAGCACACTGTAAACTGGAAAGAGGGTTTAAACATAGATCAGTCCTCGGCCAATAGACTTTCAACAAAACTTTACCTGAATCTGGCTTTCCAGCTGTGTGATGGTCAGCCGCAACGTGGACACTATGAGCTGCTTGTTGCCATACACCGTGCCGTTCCACTTGAGCCGCTCCGAGCTGGACAGACTGAATTTGTGGGCGATGTAGCGCCGGCGGTCCCTGTCCTCGGCATGCTGGGGTTTGTTCAGGGCCAGAGGGTTGGAGCTGTACTGGTTCCTGTACAGCTTGTAGTTGCCCTCCATGCCCAGCCGGAACATCTTGTCGGGGTTCATGCTGCGGGTGGTCACACCGGAGGCAGTCACCTGAGAGCAGAACGTGGAGAAGAGGTCGAGGTCTTTGCTTTCCCTTTTGTTTTTTTCATGCAAATACCATAACAGCTAGGGCAACCAACATCCTAACCTCAGGTTTCCTGTTGCAGTAATTTGATCGTTTATTGAAACCTCTATCAAAAACCAAACACTTCAGAAAATTCCCTGTTTTACTGAATTGATGACATCACAACAGGGGTAAACAGTCATGTAAATTAGGGAATGCTCTGTCGCCAACTAATCCATTTGCAGTCATTGCCAAGTGGATTAAGCATCCTCCAGTGCACTTCATGTGGACATTCGGCTTTTTGGCCCCAAAAAATAAAATACTCAACGATATCTAGGATGGTAAAAATTTGTAATGTTTGCATCCCCAGTCAGATTTGTTGAAAACCCACACAAGCTCCAAATAATTCATAATGCTGCGACTTGCAATATGTATCAGTAAGTGCACAGCTCACCGACGGTATAATATTCAATATTAATGCATTGAACATATGCAGCCGCTGTCTTACAAGCAAATACCTGAGAAACACAATTCAGAGTGAAGTAGCATCCTCAATGATTGTCTGACACCTAAATAATTTGAAGTACTTGTACAACCAGAATGCTTATTCTTTGTGCTTTTACGCCTGGAAAGGATTGTGCAGAAAACAAAAAACAAAATATGTCTCACCTCCTTGACTGTTTCCTTTTTGCTGTCGACCCGTTTGATTTGCCCCTTGGCATTGATGACAAGGCAGGAGTCCTCCGTCTTGGAACTGACTTTTGTGGTGCTGGAGGAGGTGGTGGTTGTGGCTGACGATTTGCTCGGCAGCGTGGTGGAGTAGGTCAGGAAAGGAGTTGCCTTTGGCGGTGGAGGCTTATAGTTTGGGTTGCGGGACCGGGTCATGATGCCTGTTTTGGCAGGGGTCTTGGACGAGGGGTCGGCTTTTGTCTCCTCACCATCTTTGGTTTCACTTTGGTCTTTGGATTCTGTCTCCATGGCGTTGTCGGAGCTTTTGGAGTCTCCTGATGCAGGGGTGGTTTTTGAAGCATCTTTGTCGTCATCATTATCAGTTTTGTTTGAGCTTTGTTCATCTGTCTCCATGGGTGTCACCTGATCGGTGACAGTCGTGGTGTTGGTAGTGGAAGTCACGGCCATTGTTTCCACCCGCGTGACTGACGTGGTCGTCTGGGTCACTGACTGGACTGCCGTGACTGTCTCACTGGAGTTACTCTCTGTGGTGGCCACTGTCATTGTTTCTGTTACCACCGTCTTCTTTTCTACAGTCGTGACAGAGGTAGAGGATTGCATTGTCTGACATGGCAGAGACACGGCAGGATCCGTACACTGAACTGCATTTTCGCCATCCTGGCTGCTTGGTTTAATCACTTTGTCACCCTCGGCGCTGACAGTATTCTCTTTGTTATCGTCGCCAGGTTTGATCCCGACATCATCAGACTGTATTGGAGCATCCCCAGTTCCGTCCTTAACACTTTCGCATGTCTCTGTGACCTTTGCCTCCTCAACTTCCATCTTAGTCTCTGTACCAGCAGCCTTTGATTCTGACTGAGCAAGGTCAGCTTCCTCACTGCTGGGATTAGCCTCTTCACCAGCCTTAGCCTGGGACTCCTCACCAGCCTTAGCCTGCAACTCCTCATCAACCTTAGCCTGCAACTCCTCATCAGCCTTAGCCTCTGCACCAGCCGCTGTTTCCTGTGACTCTGATCCTTTCTCTCGTTCTTCCTTCCGTATCTGCTCTTGTTCCTCCTCCTCTTTTTTCTTTAGCTCCTCCTCCTCGATTTGCTTCCGTCTTGCCTCTTCTTCCTCTTCCTGTTTCTTACGTTCTTCTTCCTCTTTGACGGCCCTCGCAGCCAGAATTTCCTCTACATAAATTGAAGATAACTTTTGGCAATTTCAAGGACATTTATCTATTTATTTTTTTTATTCAGGAAAATGAAAGTGGCTGATGTATGTTTTTGCAGCATTAACAATACAACGTACTTCCTCATGGCAGTACATGTTATTGATAAGGCGTTATTCAAGGATATTACTTTTAAAGTAAATTTGTACCATATTCCAAGTCATAAAAGAGCTCTGTAAATAATTAAATCCAAAACTATTTTCATTATTATTCAGTTAAATCATAGTTTAAAAAAAT
Organism: Patiria miniata; assembly: GCF_015706575.1. Lineage (NCBI taxonomy): Eukaryota > Metazoa > Echinodermata > Asteroidea > Valvatida > Asterinidae > Patiria > Patiria miniata. The sequence goes on along the minus strand of NW_024037069.1, from coordinate 41,113,560 downwards.
AAAAAAATAAAAATTGTTTTGATTATGCAAATCATTCATGGAGACTTTTGAACACAGTGCTTGGGCTTGCATTAGTGATGTCAACATATGTAGGCTTGTACACACTGGGCTTTCTAGTTATAAAATTTTTTAACCCTAAGGCTAACCCCCTAGACCCTTTTTGCTAGGAACCATCCTCCAAAATCCTCCAAAATTTGCCCTTGCGATACCCACTGCCTCAATCCTTCAAAATCTTCCAACAGCCCTGCCTCAAAATGCATTCAGCCTCAATCGTCCAAAATCTTCTTCTTCAAACACCATTCATCCTCAATCCTCCAAAATCAACAGATACTGAATCTCCATGTGCCCTCAATCCTCCGCAATCCTCTAAACCTGTCTGTTGCATTCATCCTCAATCCTCCAAAAATTGTTGAAAAGCAGATGATGGGTTCTGTGTAACCACTGACACAGATTGTGCTCTTTGAATGTTTAGGTTCAAAATGACAGATGCACGTACGCTAAAAAGTGCCCCTCAGTTGGTTTTGTGCAAAGGGTGCCCTCCTTAAAGTTTGCACAAAGCCATTAAACTGTGACTTTTACAGATCTTTTTTACCTGCCGCTCGTTGGAGCTCTGCTCTTTGGTTTCCTCTGGCACTGTTTGTCAGCTCCGCCGTCTTGGCCACGTGATCCCAGATCTCTGGCAGGGACTCCTGGATGGCTCGGCACAGGGGCCCTTCCCATTCCAGGGGGTCCAGGGCCGCGATGAGATCCTCAATCTGGGGTTTGCTGCTGTAGTACCACAGCTCATCCTCGGCCTCCCTGAGGGGGAAAGAACAGCAAATCAAAACATTAAAAACATTAAAACATAAGAAAGTTGAGAAAGTTTCTCAGGACTTGAAACAACCGTTTCATCAAAAATGCAACTTCTCCCCAGATGTTAAAAATAACCAGGAAACACACATATTGACACAATTTCCCACGCTGCATTTTCAGCCTCTTCCTATGATGAAGAGTAAATAATCTTGGAAAAAATGATGCATCCTCACGCCACTTCAGTGGTTGTGTACAAAGTCTATGGAGAGTCAGGAAATGTTAAGTATTTCCTAACTACATTGGAATGTTTCTCAGTCCCAGATTCATGTCTTATCAACATTTTTGCAATGACTGACCCTTATTGAGATGATATATGATGAAAAAACGTGGCATCAGGTTGCAACATTCTTTCCATAATCCTTATTTTGTTTCTGGTGGGGTCTTCATTTTTTTTTATTTTTTTTTAAATATCACTGTATTATACTTATATTATCCAAATTTGTATTGGTTTATTGGAGAGTTCTAAATAAATGTCAGCTGAATTGAATTGAATTGAAATTGATTTCCACTAGCACAACCAGTATTCAAGACTGATCATTGAGGGACCACCTCCAAAACTATGAAGTACATGAAGTTTCTTGTATGATCCCACCAATTGTTGAATATTTAATTCTTCAGTCTTAACCCTAACCCCCTAGGCCTTTTTGCTAGGAACTATCCTCAATCCTCCAAAATCGTCCCAAATTTTGCACTTATGTTCAAATGAAGGATACCCAGCGCCTCAATCCTTCAAAATCGTCAGACAGTCCTGCCTCAAAAACTGCATTCATCCTCAGTCAACCAAAACGCTCCTTTTCTTCAAACACCATTCATCCTCAATCCTCCAAAATATCTGTGTTTCTCAAACACCATTCATCCTCAATCCTCCAAACTCGCTATGAGGATTTTCAAGGATTGAGGGTTAGGGTTAAGATCTTAAAAGATTTAGTACAATGGGATAACATTTTTAAGTACTGTAGTTGTGCACAGCAGGAGGTCTGATCAATGCAGATCTATACATGTGTCTCACTTCCAAAAATATTACTTACACACAAATACGGCGGCACAGATGCCAGTATTTCCGTCCATGTCTGTCATATCCCAACGGTTCATGGCGAATCAACATGCCGCTCTTCTCAACTTCAGAAATAGAGTCATAGACACCGTCCACGCGATGTTCTTGGCACACAGAACACAGCCAATCATCCTCTGGGACTTCTGTAAGGGGAGGGTCCACACATTCCAAATGGTACACAGCTGTGCAAGTCTCACAACACAGAAGGTCCCCAAGCTTGTGACACGCACGACAGTGGTCGTCGTATGTGATGGCGCCCTCGCTCAGAATCTCCTCCCTGACCTTGTTGGAGGCCAGAAATTGGTCGCAGAGGAACTGGATCACCTTGAGTTTGTCGCGGGCCCCAGCGAAGGGGTAGTTTTCAGCCTCAACATGAGGCAATACATGAAGGAACTCTTTGTCACTCTCAATGTAGCAACGGACCAGCTCGGGCCAGGTCATGCCGTCTAGGAATATCATCTGGACGTTGATGCTGTCCCGGAGGTCGTGGGGTCCGAAGGTGGTGCTGTTCCCATCCTCCTCCCGCATGAGTGCCCGCAGCAGGCAGATGTGGGTCTCAGCCAACAGGTTGCACTGCTCCTCACTGCTAAGCGCAGCGCAGAAGTCCTCAAAGCGGAAGGGAGACAGGCGCAACTGTTGGTGGAAGTGCCGCAGGACCTCGTAGACAGCCAGGGCCATGGTGAGGTCCTGTCTCTCGATGGTCAAGTCATCGCTGCTCTTGGGCAGTTCCAACAGCGGGATATCCTTCTCCTCCAGCCAAGAGGGCGAAGGCGGAAGGCTCAGTCGGTTGGTGTACTTGCGCCGGCTTGGGGCACTGCTGGCCTCACTATAGGAGCTCTCCTCAGAAAAATCAGAAGCATTACCATCGTCGTCGTTGGAGCCAGCGATTGAGGAACTAGAATCCACACCATAGTTGTCTTCATCTGGTTCCAATTCGTCTGGACTGCTCTCCTCCTCCTCATCGGAGCTGAGCTTGGGTTTGGAATGTTTCTGTTTGCGTCGCCCCCTCTCCGCCTTTTCTGTCGGCTTCGCTTTTAAGCTTCTCTCAGAAGTAATAACCTCCTGAAATAAAGCAAAAATTCATATTCATGGCATTTACAATGATTACAAATCTTTTAAGCAAACCATAAACTATTTCCACCTTGGAGATTTGTATGCTTCTGTATTGAAGAAGTTGAAACTAATATGAAAGCAAATTTTAAAGATCTGATGACGAGCATCTTTCTAGTCCCATTCCAAGTTTCACTGAAGGGATATTTTTTTCACACAATTTTGGGTTAAAAACTAGCTGCCCCAACTTTGCCAAAATCAAACTCTAGCCTAGGCTCTAGGCATTGCAGTATTTTGATGAATTCAGGACAGCCCAGCCATCACTTCTAATTTAGCATGTCAACACTTCATTTACTTGATTATCATGATGATGATTGTTAATAAAATAGCTTAAATTGGATCATTCAAAAATAAGTTAAAATAACTTTTGAAAATATTACTTGTGTTGATCCTTTCCAAATTTAACAATAACATTTATGTAGGCTCTAGGCATCCTTGCTGTGATTGAAAACGCATTATTTTTTCCTCATTCAATTTTGTTATGCATCAGATTTTGTCATCAGGTCATGTTTTAGCCCCATAAATGTGGCCAATTTACTGGACTACCTCTGTAAATAAAGGCCACACTTCCACCATGTACAAAAACATGTCGAACTTTGTCAAATTTTGATTTTCACATTTAGGCTTAGTTTGTAGGGTTTTTTGGCTTTAGAAGCATACTCACCTGCTCACCCTCTTTATTGTTTGTAAGTTTTTAGAAAATAATTTTGCTTTGTTTCTTTTTCTGTTTTCTTTATTATTTTTTTGGGGGGGGGTTGTAATTTTTATGATTTGTTGAATAAATTTTAAAATATATTAACCCGTATTTAGTTTTTTGCCAAACCTGAATCAGTCTCTTGCTTTTCCTGGCTGCTTCTCTCGGTGTCCTTGGTGATTTGGTGAGTGAACTTGCACCCCTTCCTCTCCCCCTCCCACGGCCACGCCCACGGCCTCTCCCTCTTCCAACCGTCGAAGAAGGAGACGACATCTGACTGGAAGCGCGACTCATCGGTGTGCTACACCTGGAACTTGCGGGGCTACCCCCACCACCGTCTTCTCGATCGCTGTCCCAGTACCCGGCCGCGCCGCCACCTCGGCCCATGTTCTTGCGTTTGGCAGCAGGCGAGGAGCTGCTTCCCGCTCCTCTGCCCAGCACAGAAGATTTCGGCGGTCTCCCGCGGCCCCGTTTTATCATTTTGCCACAATTTTTCGGCACCGTGCACAGCACCGGTGTGTTCCCCGTGCGATGAGATGGTTTCCGGGCTTGGATGCTTTGCGGACTGGCGGTATTTTGGCGTTTATAATCCCGCTTGCATGTTGAATCTACGGTCAATCCGCCATTTTCAGAAAAATGACCACGTGACCTCATTAAACGTCTTTTCTTACGCGATCAATTGACTATTTTTGGCTATTTTTCTAATCCATTCATGTTTTCTTTCAATGTTTAAATACCAATCCTTAAGAGCTCCATTCGGATTAATTACTGAAGTTTCGGATATCCTCCTCGAAGAGAATAAAACAATCAATCAAGAAAAAAATATTTGAGAACAAAAGCAACGGCTTGTTTGATTGGTTGAACTGAATTAGACGTATTGGCTGGGCAAGCGTAAACTGCTCACAAAATGTGTCTCCCCGAATTCATACGCACAAAAATACACCTCTTTAGACAACGCCAGGCACTGTTTCTCCCCCAATAATGCCAATCTCGTTTGTATTTCTACATGGGATGAGGTGAAAATTGCCAAAATTGTTGCTGAGCAAACATAATGACAAGGCTCAGCGAGGAAAAAGTAGCCAATCAAAATGAGCGTAAAATAGTACAGCGCAGCTTGAGTGAAAAGTCATGGAACGTGCAACGTGCAATGCAAAGGTGCAGTACGGGAAAACTGCAAAACTTTCATCATCTACGCGTAAACAGCAAGTGCGCCAGCGCTAGTACAGTGCATATCGCGCACATGTTGACGATTGCATTGAGTTTGTGCACGGTTGGGCCATAATCGAACGCCGTAGCATGACACAGAAAAACGGCCCAGGAATGTACAAAGTTGAGCCATACTACGACTTTAATCGCATCCCTGTCGAGCTTCCCACATGCATGTTTAAAATGGCAAGCTACCTCGAGAATTCAGAGAATAATCAGGTTTGTATTTTGATCGTAATTTTGGGCCAGTTTTGAGTGATCAAGCTGTCATTCTCATGGCTGTACCGTACCGTCTGCTCTTGAAGTTGACCGGCGCGCCGGCCGGCGCGGCACGGCCCATGCCGAATAGACACAGCCGGCCGGCGCAAGTGGAGAATGGCACACGAAAGGATGATTGCATATTTCGGAGGAAAAAAACAACAATTTGTAGGAAAGATTCCCATATCTGGCCATCACCAATTTTCCCCTCAATATCATCAGCCATCACATCAGAAAGTGATAATAATGTCCTAAAACATCAAATTTAGCAGGGAAAATATTGAAGTAGGCCTATGTACTGAGAAAACACTTAGAAATCTTCGGACAAGTCTAATACGGTTTGTGCACAGGGTGAAAAGTGATTGGCCAGATATGGAAATCTTTCCATTTTGTATCCTAAACCTATGCAATCTTTTCCTCAATATACCACCTTCATAATTCATAAATTGTCAGTCGTGCTTTCCTCCATATTTTGTGCACATCACAGACATGAGAAGCGGTTCAGTTTGTTTTTCAAAGTCGTTAACTCATGCCATGGTGGAAGGAAAACTGTATACAAAAACAGGATACCCGCAAAAACATGACAGGAGGGGGCGGGGGTTATACTTTTTCAACTTAAGTTGATGAACATCAATTGTGACGGCCACAGCGTTGGCATTAAAAATGTGTTTTATTTTATTTAATTTTGTAATATTCTACTTTAAACAGGAGGACCCCAAACTCATCGAGCTGGAACGTCGTCAGGAACACATCCTACAAGAGCTGAAGTCACTGGAGAATGAAGTATCTACCCTGGCCAGCAAACTCAAACCATCAGCTGATGTCATTGTTACAAGGCAGAAAGACACAGCCTTGGTAAAACAATACAGCAGAAACTACTCATCACTGCCCCACCACAAGTGTTCAGGAATGGATGGTCATTCTATTTGTCTGTTTTCTGACCTTTTCTGGTGGGAAGTTTCAGAAACATGGATTTAAATACACAAAACTGCAAAATGACAAAAATAGTTTCGAACCAGAAAGTATAAACACAAAAATTGCTCCAGTTTTGGCTCAAATTGAAATCTTAAGTTGCAATAGTTTTAACTAATTTGCAATATGTGTGTTTGATGAAATGGAATTCAACAAAAGTAACCAGTCTTAAATTGTATCATCAAAAATATCTTATGAAATCTATTCTTTATTCTTTCAGGGAAGTGTAATCCATGATATTGTGATCTACGCCAACCCAGCCCAGCCCCTTCTCTCACTTGGCGTGTTGTACGAGATGCTGAAAGTGAACTACAGGTGTCGATCCTCTGTTCACATACACTCGTCGGTGAAGTCCCTGCCGGACCGACTGTGGAGCTGTTTTAGCAACGGGGTGGAGCTCAGCCGGGGCGAGGCCCAAATATCACTGACGCTGATCTGGAAAGATGGTAAGCTTTTGGAAATTCCAAATCCCAAAACGTGGGACTCTCAATCTCAGTGATTAACAGTGTTGAGAGTCCAGAAACACGAGATTGTAAAAAAAAGACATTTATTAAAAAAAAAAAAAAAAGACTTCTGAAAGGTCTACATTTACAAAAGAAAAGTTGGACAGTCCTGGGCTTCAAATTTAGTTCAAATGGCTTTAGTCTCCAACCAGAAGTGTTTAAAAAAAAATCCACCCCTATTTCTGACACCTAATCCTAACCCTGACTCTAACTAAAAGAGGCAACACAATGGAGATAAGTCCAGGCTCGATATTTGAAATGAGACAATGAATTTGGCGTGGTGAAATACTGGAGACGCCATTATTTTCCTTTCGGCAATTTCTTGAGTGGAGTAAATTTCAAATAAACTTTTGGTTTTACCTTTCAGTCTCCCACGGACCCATCATGATGGTTGCAGCACCTTCGCAGTCCCCGATCCACGGAGAGGCCAACATTGCCCGCTACGTGGCCCGCCTCCTCAACCCGGGCTACGACGCGACGGACCCCGTCCGCGCCACCACGGTCGACCACTGGCTGGATCTGGCCACCAGCTCGCTTGTCAACGGTAGCTCCAAGGAAAAGGCCGCCGGCGTGCGCGCGCTCAACTCCAGACTGGGCAGATGCGAGTGGCTGGCGGGGCCGTCGATATCCGTGGCCGACGTCGTCTGTTGGAGTGCCCTGCACGGTGCAGGGCAGGCAGCGGGTGCACCAGCTAACGTACAGAAGTGGCTGAAGGCCTGTGCCGGCCACAGTTTATTCACGATGGCATCAGGACTTGTAACTGCATAACTTTTGTAGTCATTCATGCATGCAGAACTGTTGCTGAATTCTTTGCCCATGAAAACATAGGAATATACACAATATTTTAACCAAGTTTGTGTTCTCTCTTTATCCCCTTTATTTTTGTTATAAAATGTTGCGAACTCGTGTGTAATATCTTTACCTTTCGAACTGGTTGGCCTGTTTCCTTGCTCTATGGCAGAAAATTGATAATAAGATCCAAAGTGAAGAAAAATCATGACTATCATGACGACTGAACCCTGCTGTTATGAAATTTGACCAAAGTCGTGAGCAAGTCACTCACAAGTCAAGTTACAAGTTATCGAAATGAACTTTGGTTAGGCATTCCTTTGTCATTTGTCACCCTCGGTTACATGTGACATGCCTGGTGATTTGACTAGTGACAGAGTTGGTTACAAATCTCAAGTTGACATCTCTTATTGTATTATCTTTATTTCCAAACCTGTTTTTAAGAATACATTGCATAAAGGAACACTGCTCTCGCTAAATATTATTGATCAAGTGCCTGTTTCTTTTGTTTTTCTCTTGTCAGTTTGTAGCAACACAGATGTTTGACCTTTGACACACAATATGCAGTTGTGATGAGACTTGGTGGAACATTGTCTGCATTCAATCAGGAATTTCAACCAATAAATTCACCATTTGTTCATCTCACAACAGACATTAAGCATTGTTTTTACAGTAGGTGCTGATGCTCTACTTAATGAGGAATGTTTTCAATGTTCTCAATAATGAATTTTCTGTATCATGTTGAAAATAAACTTTTCAGAAGTTGAATTTTAACTTTGTCCCAAGTTTCGTGTTGTATGGATACCGGTACATAGTCAATTTTGTGCACTGCTTGCTAGGAACTCGAGTATTATAATGTCATTGTTTGGGAACTGAAATTAATATCATAATGACTTCAATAGTTTAAATACTTCTAGACTTTTTTTCTTTGCAATTGCCTACTAAGTGTATATAGTATAATTGTATTTCACTTTTTTCCAGAACAAATTGGAAATTCAATGTGTGCAAATACTCTGCCTATTCAAATAATAAATCCAGGATCCACAATTGATGTTAAATATTGGGGGGAAATGCTTTAAAATTCATAAAGCGGGGTGTAAATAGGAGTTACATTGACACCCTTTTACGTAACTCTGGTTGAGAAAATATAATTTCAAGGCTCTTATTTGGGGGGGGGGATGGGGCGGGGAATTGGGATTCCCCTTCCTACCCCCCCCCGGCCCCCCCCCCCCCCAAAAAAAGATTAACGGTTTACCTTTTTACCGAAAGAGGGCGCTACATAACATAGACGGTAGGAAAATACAAAATGGCGCTCCCCTGCGAACAATTTGTTGTTGAGATCGTCTGTAAATTCTTGCTGCATACTTCAATAATGCGGAATTTCGGATGACATTTGACATATTTTCGTCCCGTATAACTGAACAGCTTAGCAATTGTTAGTTTCTAAAAGAAATCGAGCGTATCCATTGATTAGAAATGCGGCGTTGAAATTGGGATTAAAATGCATTCAAAATCAAGTTATTGCGTCGTCTGCTCGAGATTCGTGGTTTGTTTATGGGTCGTGGCGGCGTCACAGACGGACGCCCGTGTCGCAGTCCGTGATCATTTTGATGGAAAGGGATTGCCTGCTGGAATTGTAGAACAACTACGATCAATAGGTGAGTAAAGGACGTTTCAACTATGAGGTCTCCTTTCCTTTTCCTCTCTCGAGGTTTTGTGGGGTTTTTTTGGGGGGGGGGGGGCAACCGGCATGGGAGGAGGCTCAGATTGTTAAATCATTACCATGTGATTTTAATATATATATATATATATATATATGTGTGTATGTTATGATTGTATTATCATGATTTCAATTGTTTTCCCCTACATCATTGACACAGACAATGAAGACTTTGGAGAAGACTCCTGTAAAATCGTCCCCAAGGATGTACAATTAACAAGACATTCCTCAAGAAGTGGATTCCACAGGTATTTTATTTTGGCTATAAATTTTAATTGATGCTTGCAGTTGCAGCACAGAGTGTATTTTTGACATAAAAGTATGTAATTCATGAGAATGTTTAATTATGCTGACATTTGTGTTTTGTGAAATCATAAGATATATGCACTGAATTTGCAACAAAAAGATTTGTTAAATCAAAATGGAACCCCAAAAAAGTATATTTTAATTCACAAAAAGTTACTTTTTTTTTGTAGATTGAAGAGATTATTCATTTTTATTTTCTACTACATGTATATTCATTTCAGGGATATCCATACCTCAGTGAGTGTGCTGCTCGATCAATCCCATCACTGCACATCTTGCCATCTTCTCTTGATTGAGAGGCTTCCTGGCGGCCTGTATGTCGACCTTTACCAATCAGCTGCAGCAGTTGACTTTGGAGGACCTCAGGTACAGATACTGAGATAGGGATCAAGTACAGAGAATAGCTGAAATATCTCTGTTGTGGACAAAATGTCTGAAAAGTGAATAATGGGTATTTACGCTTCAAACAGCTAGATCTTTTTTGTTCCGGACAAAATGTCTGAAATGTGAACAGTGGAGTAAACATCATCGATCATCACCATTTCAGATATACTGAGAAACTGAAAATGGTGAAAATATCTGAAACATAAATCCCCATTTATCATAACTTTTCAGACATTTTGCTCAAAACAGAAATATTTCAGATACTCTTGGCTCATAATGAATGAAAGCGTGCCCAGTTTGGTCAAAAAAAGACTGGACAGTTAAGTAGAGGAGACTGTCTCAAGTAAAATTGGTTTAACAAGCGACAACTCTTTCAATTTTGTTGGGCAAAAGCATGGGGTTCCTAATTTTCAACATTTTACACTTGTCATGATTCTGAAAAAAATACCCTTTAATTCTTTCAATTTGTAGGTTGATCATGAGTGACATTTAAATGAGATGAACAAGTGTTGTATAGAACATACTGAATTAATTAGAGTTTTTTTCCCCATTTTAATATGATCAGATTCTTGCATTTGAAGAAATTGATCTGGAGAAACCAGCCTACCTCTCTGCTGGACACACCATTCTTGTCTATCCCTCCAGCTCACCCCAAATAATACCTCAGGGACGTGAGGTGGTGGTGAATTTCACCACTGAGATGCCGATCCATCTGAGATATCACAGACCGTCTGCGGAGCCAGATGCGCACTCGGCCCACGTTTCACTGCCGTCACCTTATGCATTGATTAGGTGCACAGGTACATGCATTTTATTGGGGACACAATAGTTTTTTTTTCTTTGCTGACTGTAAAACGTGGATGGTTGAATTCAGATTTAAGTCATCACATTCTGGGCAAAAAAGAAAAAGTTGAACAAATAAAATAATAAACAAACACTAAAAGGAAATTCCTTTAAAAACATGAAAAAATGAAAGGAAAGAATGTTGCAACCTGACTCCCCTTTTTCTTCATATCAGTCATTGCAAAAATGATGACAAGACATGAATCTGGGACTGAGAAACATTTCCAATTTTGTTAGGAAATACTTAGAAAATTGTGTTGACTCTCCATAGACTTTGTACACAACCGCTGAAGTGGCGTCAGGTTGCAACATTTTTTCCAAATGAAATGTGTCAACCACAGCTTTGCCAAATAATTCCATGTAGGTGGTGTACATTCGATTGAATCAACAACAAAAATGTTACAGATTAAGCTGGTAAAACGTAGCTTAGAGAGTTTTTAAAAAGTAACTGACATATTTCGAATTATTTTTGAGTTGAACAAAGAAATTCTCAACTAAAAAAAAATTACGTCAGTTTCTCTTTTTGGTTTATTTTAAAATATAAAGTTTCATTGAAATATTTGGGTACAATTTCATGAAATGAAAATCCCACTCAAATACAAATGCTGTTTGTTTGTATTGTACATTTATTTGTTGACTTTCATCAGAGTTTGCATAGTTTAAATACAGTGAAATCTCGATGAGTCAAACACTGATAACTCAAAACAACTGTTAAATCAAACAAAGAATCAATTGCCTTCATGATCTGTACAACCCTACTTAACTCAAAACTCTGCTTAAGTCAAATTTTGAACCTGTTTCCTTGAGATTTGACTTCTCAAGATTTCACTGTAATACAAATTTACATGACAAGTGCATCTGACATTACAATTAAAAAAAAGGGAAGATAATTCTAGTTGCCAACAAATTAATGTACAAATAAAAAATTTTATCACAGGGGCTTCACATATTGGAACACAAACAACGGCTGATGATGACGCAGATGGTTTACCGGTGTACAAAGCCCCATGCAGTGGAACAAGCAACACCAACTGTCTATGGAGGCTATTACCACAGAGTCCCAGGGTGAGTTTTCTTTAAGTGTTCTGAGTAGGTCATGATGGGGTAACGGTGCTATCCACACCTGCCCTGGTCACCGTTTGCTTTGTATCATGCAATCCCCAATCCAAACTGAAGATTTTTTTCAATAGTATTTCAATTTCAAAGTGGGTCACTATAAATATGAAAAAAAAAAATGACAAAGTCACTGTGACCAAATGCATCATATTTACGATTTATGTCCAGTCTCAAGTCAATTCACAAGCTATTCAAATTAACTGCAACAAATGCATTCCTATCCCCCAATACTTATGACCTTCCATACTTTGTTCACTACAACCATGCAAAGCTACAAGTCTCACTAATGACCTTGCTTTTGATTGACTTGTGGTTGGACTTGTGATAGATTGATTAGATTTTTATTTTTGCCCAACAGGAGAATCATGAGCTGCATTTTCAAGTTCCCGTTGGGCAGCAGAGTCACACGTTACTTGTCACCGTGGTAACAATACTGGCCACCATCGCAGGAACTTTGGCAGTGCTCGTAACAATGTTCAGAAGCTCCACAAAGGCTAAACCGGACTGAGCCACAGATGAACCGGACAGGCAAACAATGTGGAGTTGATAAACACAGACACCTGCCAAGCTCAGAAACTAATTTCCTTTGCACAAACTGGTTACCACCTGAGAATTGCTAGCTACATGTACATGTATGCGTGCTGATTGGGACTTGTAACAAAAATGTACTGAGCAAGATTTTCCGCTTGAAAAGTGGCCCAGATCAATCTGGCATGACTCACTTAATAATTCAGGAATGTTTGAACATTTTAAGAGAAGGCAAAATTTAAGTACAAATTCAAGTCTATTATGAAAACAAAACTGATTCAAAGAAATTTACCTTTGTCATCCTATTATATTACCCACTCCCTTTGCAAAGTTAGGTCTCATTAAACCAGTGACATACAATGTAACATGTGAATGACATGATAATTGGTGTCATTAGTGCAGAAACAAAACTTCATTAGATGCAACACAGTTAAATTAATTAATCCTCAGTTATGAAATATCAAATTCATCAAACAGGTCAAAAGAATAAACAAAATTTCAAACTGAAAACTGTGTGAATTCACACCAAAAAGTCCTGCACTGCCCTGGAAGCACAAATATGTTGAAAGTGTAGTTAGGATTTTCAGATTAAATTTCAGGGATTTGGTATGAAATGGAGTGAAGTTTAATCCACTCGATATTGGAGCATGTGTAACAGACTTCCTCGGCTGTTATTCAAATCGAGACCCAGGCAGATACCAAAAATAGGCTGATTATAGAAATCTGGGGTTCAAGAAACTTCCAGTAATGCTGTGTTGCTCTGTTACCCGCCTGTACCAGTGCTGTGCAATCATGTAGAATGCCATGGTCCAGTGGTTACGGTTTTTGACTCGTGTGTGATGGTGCGTGGGTTCGAAACCCTGCCAGGAACATGGCGTTTGTGCCCTTGGGCAAGACACTCAACTGCAATTGCCTCTCTCCACCCAGGAGTATAAATGGGTACCTGTGAGGGTAGAGGACCAAACGTGCGCTGATATCGGCTGCCGCATGGTCTTGTGGCCTGATGGACTGGCAAATAATTATAAAGCGCTTTGAGATTGTTGATACGATGGAAAGCGCTATGAGCATTACAATTTATTATTTATGTATATTAACATGCTCCCAATTTTAATTTCTTTCTTCACTTCTCCAGTCTGACAGGCATCCTGCTGGTTTTTCATAGAGTGGCTTATTTCCAAAAAGTATACGGATCTGCAACTGAATTATGACAGAAAATTACAATTAAAATGGCTGATATTTGTATAAATATGGCATCAAATGAAATCTTGTCATCTTACTCGTGTATTGCTTATTACCTTTATCATCCGAAGTTCTCAAGTCTAACAATTTGTTATGTCAGTCCCCATTTTAGTTTTCTGATTTTGAAATAAAAAAAAAAAAACATTTAAATGTGTGGACTTCAGGAAACAAGGCCCCCCCCCTTCCACTGAGGTGGTTGAAATGAGAGAGCCATTATTTTTGGAGGTCCGCAGTGAAAAGTGCATACAACCTGGTTAAGTGTCCCTTTTTAATGTCCTCAAAATACATGTACACGGTATATCATCTGTAATTTATTAGAGTCCATACTAGAGTGCCGTGTGCTTTTGATATAATACCAAAAAAAACCTGGCAGTACTTATAGAAACTTGTGCTTTATATCAGTATAGTTCTTGAACAGTTGCACAGATGCTACATAATTGTTGTGAACAATTCAATTTTAAGAATACAGATGCTGTTCACTGAGGTAGTAAATTAATGGATTAAAACCATAGTGATCCCCAACCAGCCTAACTCTACCACAAGGGTTTGGTGGGGTCACAATTGTTTAATGCAGTTTAATAGCACAGGGTGCTGGAATTTGCAAGGATGAAGAGGGTTCCTTGATCATCCTAAGCTAGGGAGTTAGGTTGAAGTATCAGTAAAGTTGATGGGGCGAAAATATTTTACCCTTGGAACCACTCCTCAAAATGCTGTGAAAAAAGTAAAATTGAAGGATATAAATGAATTATGTATGCTAAAAATAACCTTACATTAGGGCAATTATTTACCACACAAATTCTGCATATTCCCCCTTCTTCACATTTGGTTAATAATACTTGACCCTAACCTTCCTAAATTCTCCAAAAGCAACAGGGCGATTTTGGAGGATTGAGGCTGAATGACAAAAAAGTCACTGTGTCGGTTTGATTTTGGAGGTTGCATTGTGGTTAAGGTCTTAGGCTGTACCCTGCATTGTTTACGTTCAGCCATGCATAATTGCGTCCTACATAATACTGGATACCATCGACACTGCTTCTGGATATCTTTGGCACTGCCTCAACATATTAGCAGCCATGGGCGTCGCCAGGATTTTTTCTAGAGGGGGACAAAAAATTTTTTTGCCAAACAATGCTTGTATTTCTCAACACATTCTCGATTTATCAGTTTTAGAGGGGGGCAGTGACATTTTGCCCCCCCCCCCCCAACTCAATAAATTTACACCACTTTGTCTTCGCGCCTCTTTTTCTTTTCTTTTTTTTCTTTTCTTTTTCTTCCTTTTTTTGTTGTTGGCTTTTCCAGGGGGGGGGGGGGGGCAAGTGCCCCCCCTTGCCCCCCCCCCTCGCGACGCCCATGTTAGCAGCGATTGTTGGAGGATTTGGAAGGATTGAGGCAGTGGTCACTCCTCCATTGAACAAATTCAAGAAATAACGGGTAATTTTGGAGGACAGAGGCCAAATCAAATGTTTACATGATGGCAATTGGAGGAGTTTTTGTAGGACTGAGGATCATGCTTCTTAGCCAAAAGGGCCTACATGTAGGCAGTTACAGTTGTTTTACCACCGCATGTGGAACCACTTTGCCTTATTCAAGGGACTAGTCATGCTACTTGTAGCTACACTGCTTGATCCAGGCCATCTCTGACAGCTGTCCACAGTTCAGATTTAAAGAGTGCCTCTTGCATTAGTCTTTCAAGCTCATCATTGTAAAGACTTCCAGGGAATTGCTCCTCCATGGAATGACTCATACTGCATTGATCCAACACATCCACTTCATGGAAGCTCTCAATGGCGTGAGCGTCGAGAAATGACTCATCGAGTTGCACCGGCTGGACTCTCGTGTGACTCTGTTCATGTGCGTCCAGGTCCGTCCGGTTCTGGAATCTCGCCTTGCAGGTGTCGCAGGAGAGGTTAGTCTCCTTGGCGTGGATGGTGACATGGTTTTGAAGATTGATTTTCTGGGCGAAGCTCTTCCCGCAGGCATGGCAGAGGAAGGGCTTCTCGTTGGCGTGGAGCTTGCGGTGTTGCTTGACGGCACTCTTCTGAGTGAACGTCTTGTCGCAGAGGTCACAGGCGTACGGTTTCTCCTTAGTGTGGACGCGACTGTGGGCAAGAAGCTTGCTCTTGCTTACGAATGCCTTGTCGCAGGAGTCACAAGCAAAAGGTTTGGTGTTTCCGTGGAGTAGCTGGTGGCCTCGGAGACGGTCCGCATCCTTAAACGTCTTGCTGCACTCCCCGCATGTGTAGGCATTGGCATGGACCTGTTTGTGCTTCTTAAGGTTCCCCCCATTGCGGAACCGCGCACCGCACGTCTCGCACACAAAGGGTGCTTCCTGGGTGTGCTGCAGGCTGTGGGTCCTCAGGTTCCCAATTTGCGCAAAGGTCCGTCCGCAATAGTCGCACAGGTAAGGCTTTTCATTGGTGTGGGTTCTCTGGTGTTGCTGAAGCCCGGATTGCTGACTGAAGTCCTTTGAGCACACATCGCAGGTAAACCGCCTCTCTTTCTTGTGGCCCTTTCTGTGGACCTTCATGTGCAATTTAAGTTCACGCTTTGATGGCAAAACTTGTTCACAGTCCTGACACTCATATGTTGCCATTACCCTCTGTTGCAGCCTCAGCCTCAGCCTCGGGTCCGATCAAGAAAGTTCTTTAGGTAGGCTGCATCGACGTTGTTCACAGTTGACATTCAGGTAAACGATGGATGAATAGGAGTTCAATTCGTGGAAAGGCAGTCTACATTACACATTAAAATAACATCTAAATTATCATAAAACTGCAAGACAAATTCTTTAAAATTGGGTGTCTTCTTTCGGTCATACTAAACAGCGTCAACACACTCCAAAGCGTCAACACGGCGTCAACACAGCGTCAACACAGCGTCAACACATCCAAAATGCATTAAAAGTGACAAAAGCAGTATGTAGCCCATATAGTTTGGAAAGAAACAAGATTTTGGCTTAAAATCAATAGGTTAAACGTCTGAAAATTGCGATTTTCAGTTCAAGAAAATTGGCTCTCCGTGCCGCTCCGTGATCGGCTGCCATGTTGCCTCAGTGGCAGCGCGGACCATACCATTATGCTGAAGGGTGATAGCGTTGTACAATAAACCTCAGTCCCTCACAGATCAGAGTGCACTGGTGTCCCTCTCTGCAGCAAGACGCCCTCTGTTGTTTATGACAAGATTACTTGCACACCCCTACTTGAAATGGTGTAGTCCAAGCTTTGTGCGAAGTCAAAATGGTGGACAACGGCCGTGCAAGTGAAGGGTCATTTTTTTCGCGTGAAAATACTATATTTCTAACAACAAAATGGAAACTCAATCCAATGAAAATTCTCTTTTATTCGATGCTTTACAATTATATACCTTTTCTGTTAATTCAGAATGTGTTTTGGATGTGTTGACGGTGTGTTGACGCTTCTGTCATGTGTTGACGTTGTGTTGACGCTGTGTTGACGCTTTTTAGTGCGACCCTCTTCTTTAGTTATAAAACCAACACTGTGTCTTATGCAATCTCTCTGCAATCAGTTATTGAAATATGGCGCCCTCTAGTGGCGCACTTCGGTCTGTACTATAGGGTGACCGTATTAGCCAAATTTCGGCTAAATTTGACAGAATTTTTCGAGGGAAAAAAAAAGAGTTTGACAGAAAATTTAGCAGAATGGATTTTTTAAGCAGATTTCTAGCAGAATTGGAGAAGAAAAAAAATGTCACGCGCCACCCAACGCCACTTTTTCTTCATCATCTCAATGAAGGTCAGTTTTATGACTTTTGTTTTGTTGAAGAACATTTGAAAACACCTGCATGTGGAGACTGAGTATAAGTCTATTTCGTGTAATAGTAGGTGATTCAGCAGATTTTTGAAGCGCATCTAGCAGAATTTTGCCATTACCTTACGGTCACCCTGCCTTCGCGTTTAATTCTTTACAAATTTTCAAAATGGACGGCGTCGAGAGCACCGTTGAGAACGTGGAGGTGGTCACGACGATCGAAACGACCACCGAAATCGAAAATAATAGCTGTGTAGACTACGAGGAATATACCGCATTCTGCGACGCCGCATTTCCCCAGATTCGAAGGACAAGCAGCAAGACCATCAGGAGGGCGAAGGGAGAAAAAATCATCCAATGCCTGAGAGGGTTGCTCGACAAAAACGACAAGGCGCTGCCGAACCTCAACTACTGGGTCCGTAGCAAGGAGCTGGAGCTGCGACAGTTCCCGGAGCTCGGCCTGAAGGATGTGCTGTGCGTGCCGAGCCAGACAGTGCAGGTACGACGGTGCTGTTGCGCTCAATAAAGCAATAATCACGATGATATGATGGGAAAGGATTACTAGTAGTATAATTATGTTCATAAATTACACTTACCTGCTTACACTACAGTTCCATGCCAAATTATTCATTTTTCCCATTAATTTTTATTCATTTGCTTTAGATATTTTATTTATTCTTTTTCTATATATTTTGTTTTTGAAGATTAAACTTTTGCAGTGACCATCATACTAGTTAGAGGAAATGTTTTAAAAGTGGCTTAACTAAAGCCTTAAGAAATTAGAATCATATGCATTTTCTAACCTCTCTACAAACATGACAAATTGTACCTATACCAATATATCTTGATCGTGTTGATCTTGGGTTGGTGTTATTTGGAGTAAAATTGGACCCAACAAATTGCTTTTTAAGCATTTTCAAACAACTGTATGCTAAGATATTTCATTTTATTTTGAAAAGTGTGGAAGTTGTTCCTTGCCCAGTCTGGTGGATTGTGTAGCACTTAATAATAATAGGCCTAGGTCTGTAAAGGAGGCACGATTACAAATCTTAGCAAAGTGTTCTTTCTAACAAAATTTGAAGTACATGTATTTCTTAGACCAGAAATTATGTTTGCAAAAACTGTCCACTTAGGTCTCGGAGAAAAGAGTGTGTTCAGGTGTTAGCGGTTAGTGTTACTCATTCTGTAATCTTACCTGCAAAAGGAATTGACAAAATTCAAAATAAACAATACTGGTTCTTACTTGTAGAAGTGTGGCTTAGAAGAGCCAAAACTGCCCAGAAATCTGTCCTTTTTCAGTTTCTGAACGAACCATCCAAACAATTTTTTTCCAACTTTACAATTCAACGAACGTAATTTTCATCCTCCCGTTATTTGTCTGTAAATTTACAAACTTGTAGTAAAATCTCGATAAGTCAAACTCTGATAACTCATAACAACTGTTAAGTCAAACAAAGAATCCATTGCCTTCAGTAGTATTACAATGAAATACAACCCTGCTTAACTCAAAACTCTGCTTAAGTCAAATTTTGAACCTGCTCCCTTGAGGTTTGACTATATCAAGATGTCACTGTAGTTGACATAGCTGGTCAACCTTGGTCTGACCAATAACAAATCAGGCAGACTAGTTTGATAACACATAGCTAACCATTTCTCATCTTTTTCTTTCAGTTTGAAAGCCTCGATTGTGGAGAGGATGGAGTATTTGGAGAGTGGCGGTGTGTGGCCTATGTTGAGGACTTCCACACCCTCCTGGTGAAAATACACACCGAAACCCTCAACCACAGTGGGGGCTACAAAAAGCTGCTGAAAGAGGTACATGGGGAATGAACTATAAATCCTCCCCTTTGCCTCTGCATGTATCCCAAACTGGGACCTGGAGTGCTCTGAAACGTGCAAAACTAAACTAGGCCAACTTAACTCACTCTTTAGCCAGAAAATTTCTCCAAAAATTACACTGGGGCAAAGAAAAGGTCCTCAGTATTTCACCAACCAAGTTTGCAGACTCAATTCAATTTTTAAAGGAGACTTTCTTCAATATTTTGCACATAAGAGGGAAGTCAAGTGATTTCAAAATGGGGCTAAGTACTAGACTGGTACATGTCCAACCATGGTCTAACTACATGTACTTGAATAGACTGACCTCTTCATTCAGTGTCATTAGTCTGGTGGCTTGACTATGGAGAAATGTGTAGTAAATTGAGACTAGTTCCTGGTTCATGCCTCATGTTTCTTTTGGCACAATTGATTGATGCAGCACTGAAGCAGTGTTGGACTGGCTATTTTCTTGTATTGCAGGTTTTCAGTACCTTAAGGTTTGGGACTCTCATACACAGTAACGAGACTTACGAGAGTCTCAATTTTTCGGACTACATGTATCCATAACCCAAAGTTCCTTAACTCTACCCCCTTCTCTGGCTGTTTTTTTTTTTTTTCGTGAGCAACATCTTAGTGCTTTGCAGGTTTTTAAATCATGAAATTGGCCTCAAGTCCCCATTCAGGTGTCTGTAATTTGCAGTGGAAATAATAAGCACAGGTGAGACAACTCCACCTTGAGTGCCAGCAAAAAAAATAATGTTAAGACACCCAAATTTCATCATAACTTTTTTTGATTTTTAGTTAATAACAAAATTGCTTAAACGTCCACGTGGTTATCGCTTTCAGATTGGGAAGAACTACGCCTTCCTTCCCCGCAGTGCAGTGCAGAAATTTGTCAACATGTGCAGCACCTGGGCGAGGATTAAAACAGAGCCCAGGGCCAGGGTGGGAAGTCCAAAGCAACTTGTAGCTTCCCCGGGGAGCAGAGGAAAGAGAAAGGTATGAAACTAAGGCCTTGTCCGAATCATGTGGCTGCGGCCGGGAATAACACGCACACCTATGGAAGCCACTGGCTAGCCGCTGAAGCCACTTCCCATAGACTCGTGTGTTATTTCCAGCCGTAGCCAAGAAAATAATGCTAAGCAAATTTGTGTGCTACATGTAAGTGAAGGATTAGCAGAGAACCAGTTCAGGCGTAAATCTTGCATGACATTTGGCTGGTAATCCAATTGTGCTTAGCAAATATTTTCAATGCTTTGTAGCAAATGCCTTTAGTAAGCAGATCCATGAAATCACTGAGCACTTTCTTCTCTTACTTTGAGATTGCATTAATGAAAACACAAGAATTCTGTTTTTTTGGTTAGTACAAACTTGAAATAGAGAATATTTTCCAGGCTCCACACCAAAAAAAAATGGCAGTGTGAAGAGAATTTTTCTATAGCAGGGAATTTAAAAGATGTTAATTCTGAGGAAAAAATGCAACAGCTCCAGGGGTAATATTACTAAATGACATCTTTCTTTATTCCAAATCAGTTTAAACCCAAAAAACCCAAAAGGTAAATAAATGATAATGCACACATTTAGTAAACATTAAGTTACACAGGAGTCCGAAACTTTGCCACATTAGTTTGTTGTTAGTAACTATTTTTTCCCCACTGTCACAAAAAATCCCCCAGAAATCCAAGGCTAACAGAGATTACAGGTCCTACTCTTCCACCTCCATGGCCCTTGCTTATCGTGCTATCAAGGAAGAAGGGGAATCAGTCAGAGGGGCTGCTCGGAAATTTGGCCTGCCGGAGTCGACCATCAGATCAAGGTTGAGCAAGAACATGGGGCCAGAGGGTGCCCGGTCTGGGCCGGATCCTGTACTCAGCTTAGATGAAGAGACCCATCTGGTCGAGCATCTGAAAAGGATGGTGGACTGTGGGTACGGGCTCGGTAGGACGGAGGTGCTGAATGTGGCAAATGCCTACGCCGTCGGCCTCAAGAAGCGGGACAAGGACCACTTGCTGTCCAAAAGGTGGTATGGCTTGTTCATACAGCGATGGCCCGGTCTGAACGTCATCACTTATCCCGGGAGTCTGGATACACAGAGAACCAGGGCAAGCTCTCAGGACGCCATCTCCAACTACTACACAGAACTGCAACAGCTGATGAGCACGCATGACCTGATGGATGACCCCGAGCGCATCTTCATGCTCAATGAGAAGAGTGTCAAGGTCTGTGAGGTAGAAGCTGGGTCGGACGTCCAGCTGGCCGTGACCGTCATCGGCTGTGGAGACGCCTCAGGTTGCCAGATTCCACCCTACTTTGTATATCCAGGCCACAGGATGAGCCACCAGCTCCTGAAGGGAAGCACGCCAGGTGCCAGTGGCAATGTCAGCGAGTCCGGTTGGTCCAGCACGGACATCTACAAGGATTACCTGCTGAACCACTTTGGGAAGTACGGTCAAGGAAGTGATGCAGAGAAGCCCTGCCTGATTCTCTACGATGGCCACAGGGCGAGCATCTCGCTGTCGCTGGTCAGCTGGGCAAGGCAACATAACATGATACTCTTCATTCTTCCAGCCCACATGAGCCACACTTTGCAGCCTGGTGATCTTGGATGCTTCGGGCCTTTCGAGCACCTCTACAACCATGAGTGTCACAGATACATGCAGGACAACAGCTGCACTGGCATTGACAAGAACTCAGTCTGCGAACTCGTCTGCAAGACGTACACCGTGGCACTCTCAGCTAGTAATCTCCAGGCGTCTTTTAAGAAGGCAGGGATCTATCCCCTGGACCCGTCGGTTATCGACAAGACCATCTTCCCTCCTGTCAAGGATCTGAAAAGATCATCTCGTAAGCGGGCTCGGAGTTCCCTGCGCCAGGCCGGAAGCGGTGAGGAAACATCAAGTGAAGAGGATCAGCTGCTGGACCTCATGGGACAAGGACAGTATGTTGAGATCGAAGAGGAAGGCCTCATCCACAAGCTCAAGTCGGCAAAGAAGAGAAAATGTCTCTGCTTCCTTGTTTCTGGAAAGGCCATCACCGATGAAGCCATTCTTCAGAAGCTCCAGGACTCTGGGACCAAGAAAGGTAGACGATCTCTGATGAAGTTCACATCGCAGCTGACAAAGTCAAGGAAGAAGGCAAAGAAGCAACGGCCCAAAAGCAAGTCCAAGTCAACATCCTCGGAGCAACCTGATGCTTCAAGTCAGCAGAATCTCGGAGATTCATCGGATGCATCGTCCTCAGATGAATCGGATGACTTAGCGGAAGCAGATTCTGTGGTGGGCATACTTCACATCCTACAGTGAATTACAATAAGTAGGCAATTCGGCAAGTGATGTGTCTTAAGCATCTGATTAAGGAAAGTGCTTTGATAGTGACTGTAATACCAACTGTTCTTTGGATCCTTTTGAATCCCATCCATTTCATAGCATTTCTTGGCCTCCTGTTTGATATTGAGTTATAATACGTTCAAATGTACATACGTAGTTAAAAAAAAGTACTACTTTTTGCATACATGCACTTGTATCAACATAGGCAAAAATCAGTAATGTTAACCATTTGATGCACAAGACAATCACTAGTGACCGCCCCCCCCCAAAAAAAAATCATCTGTGCCACTTATTCAAATAATCTGTGCATCGATGGGTTAAATGGCTAAAATTAATTTTGTTCAGATGAATACACTGTATAAAAGTTTGTAGTAATATTAATACATGTAACACAAATTTAAATGTGCTCTTCGTTCAAAATTACGAGGAAAGCTTACAAAAATACCAGAAATCCTGTCTTCACATTTTGACAAAGTGAGAATCACACTGTGGACAGGTATGAGTGCGCCAAACCAGTCATTCAGTTCCGGTCATGGAGTTTGTACTTCATTTAATACAGGGATTGTCATTATACAGTCGAACCCTGATAAGAGCACTGTTAATACAACATCCTGCTTATAACAAGCAAAATGTTAGGCCCCAAGTCTTAGTTTTCCTTTGTTTTCCGTTACTGTTAATAAAAGGTACCTGTTATAACAAGGTAATTTGTCAAGTCCCAAGGACCTTGTTATAAAGGTGTTTGACTGTACATGTATACTGAAGCTCTGAACTGGCGTACGCTTGTAAAAAAAGAATAACCGGTAAGAGCAAGACACCTAATGTTGCTTCTCTTCTGTTGATCTCTTTTGAGTTGTTTAGAATTGTGAATAAAGTGTTTTGGGGTATTTGTTTCAAATGAAAAGCAGTTGTGGAAGTTTTCTTCTCTTTGTGAATCTAAGCAGAACTTTGATTTATATAGAGTCCTGACAATTTTGCCGGGGGGGGGGGGGGGGGTTTAGAAGAAACGGTCAAATAATTTGAGGTCATCAGCTACAGATTGTCATCTGAAATGTTATCTCGGCATAGAGTCGTACTGCAAAAAAAAAGAGTCATACACCTCAAAGCCTAGATGAAACTATGTATAGGGTCAGTTCTTGAAACACAACTCGAGCAAAATCAACCAGAAACATGGTTTCAGTGAGACGCCATTTATTTCCTTAATAAATACAAAGTGTTGTTACTTTTTGTAAATTTACAATGTATTTGTACTCGAACTACATGTATTACCAAACCACTGTACATGCCAAACAAAGACACCAGCCTATGGTAGTAGCTATTTTATGACTGAAAGGGAGAACATTTGTTTAAAAAGGGGTGTCGAACCTCCCCCCCCCCCCCCAAAAAAAGGCTCTTAATTACAGTACCTTTCCTTCAAACAATTTAGGTTCAAGAATTTAGTATTTATGAACATCTTAAGTTTGTCTTGCTGTTGCAGATACCAGAACTACTCCCTGATTTGCAGAAGCAACATTACATATTTCACACGCTCAAAGTGATTATTTTTTTTACAATTACTGCAAACATGCAGTGTCATTTTACAACATTTTGTGTCTGGTAGATGTAAATGTTAATACATGTACATCTGCATATTTTCATTCTTCTCTGTGGTCATTTAACAAACATTCATAAATACCTCAGACAGTTTAGCCATTCCTATTGGTCGAGAGCCCGTCACGTGGCCGGTATTAAACGGATGATAAAGACATGGCTAGCTGGTCTTAAACACTTTTCCAGTGTCGCAATAAAATGTGGACTCCTAAAAATCCAGTGCCTCTTATCGTTTCATTGGTTGAACGTTCACAATCCTCACGTAGGCATGCGCAACACTACCAGGGAGTTAGAATTTTATAGTTCTAAATTCAAAACGCAACGCACCAGGTGCGTTCTGCGCGACATCGCATAGAACATGATACGCGCGCGTCAATCTCCATAAAAGGGTTGTTTTCATCTTACTCGCCAGCTGAACACTCCATTATTTTGCAGGAGGGATGATTCAAAAAGCATAAAGTGAATTTGTTGAACAAAATCGGGATGTTTTGAACGAATTATATGATTTTTTTTTACCGAAAAGGTATTTATGAATGGGAATAAATATGTACTCCGTCGGTATTTATCACTCTGTTTAATACCACTTAGAGTCTGGGTGCTGATAATTACCCTCGCCTCCGGCTCGGGTAATTATCAGCACCCAGACTCTAAGTGGTATTAAACAGAGTGATAAAAACCTCCGGAGCACACATTTATTCCCTTATTAAACACGCAGTACTTTCTTAGAGATTGTGAGAAATAAACTTACGAGCTCTCAGAAAGGGAGGGGGGGGGGGGATTGACTCAAAAATTGAGTCGGACATCTGCACTTATGAATGGGAGGTTGTGGGTTCGATTTCTGGGTGAGGAAATCTTGTGAAGATACTGAGACATGCAGTGCTGCATTACTGCTTGTGACGCAACAAATTAACAACAAAAACTCAAAAATAAAAAACTAACAATATATTATAGTAACTCAATTTCAGATGATTTTCAAACTATCAAGCACACTAATTTGGTTTTCATCAAGTGTTTACACATAAAGTCTCCCTCTACTGAAAATTTTCTACAACAAATCAGGAAAACTTGCACACTAAGACCCTGTGCTCTGTGTTTTCACTCTGCGTACATGCATGAACAAGATGCAGACAGAACTGGTAATGTATACACTATAGACGTCTCCGTCTTTAAAATGCAACTACAGTCGACTCTCTTTACAAACTCTGTTAATTAACACAAATTCTGGTCATAGTGAGCATACTGCCTTGGTCCCGACTGTGCATTCATATGCACCGATGCTCCTAATACAAAATTTTGATGTAACAAACAATTTGACTAGGTCCGGCTGAGTTTGTATTTACAAAATACAAGAGTCGACTGTACATATATGAACATGTACACACAGGTTTGTTTATGGTGTAAATCGAGGATTTTCTATTTTTCCTCTTCCCTTTTCCTTTGTTTATACCTTTTTTGCAACAGCTCTCATTGGTTTTGTACACGTTTTCTATTCGAGGTCGTCCTCGATTTGGTTCCTGTCCTCAATTCATCGATGATGTTGCACGTGTGTGTCCTCAATTGACACCATAAACATGCACATGTTGAAAGGTTTAGAGAAGAACAAAAATACACGTAGCTTTGGCAACATCATGGTGGATAAATTGGTGGATAAATGAATACTTGTGGGAATTAATACTCGTGGGAATTTATTTGTGTGGAATTTTGCTTAAAAGCTGTCATGAAGTAATGCAAGTGTGTCACGAAAGACCATACCTTCCGCATAGTCTTTGGCAAGAGAGAAAGTCTAATATTTGTTTTTCACAAGTTTGTGTCTGTTATTCACAACCTTCTTTTAACCCTTACCCTACTAGACCCTCCAACGCATGCCAATATGTGCCTCAAGAAAATCTCCTATGTTTTTTGCATGGCCCTCCAATATCTGCCATGTCATTTCAAGGGTAACTGGACAGGCACTCCAATACATGCCACAGAGAACAATGAGAGTCCTCTGATAACAAAGTGAGTGCCCCCAGCTGGTCAGTATCAGGCACCCTCCAGGGCCTCCAACTCCTGCCAATTGGAGCCTTCACAGTCAAGATAGTTTATCCTCCAATAAACTGCAGCTGGAGGGCATTGGCATAACCAACTGACATGCAGTAAACTACCCTCAGAGAGTAAGGGTTAAATCAAAAACACACTTTAAAGCAAAAACAAATGCTCAGCAATCTTTAATGCAAACATAAGTGAAATATAATGCCAACCAAAAATTGAAATCATAATGTGGAGTGGACACACAATTGTTTCACAATAACTTGCATTAGAATTCAGTAACCTCTTTGTGCAAAATTTATTGAATTTGGTGTACAGTTATCCGACAAACATAAACACAACAAACAAAACAAAAACCTTTGCAAATAGGACAGTAAAACAAACACATTTCCTCAAAAAAAAAAAACAGGTTGTCTTTGACACATATCTTTGTCAACAGAACATCATTTTTTTTTTAGTATTTTACACTTCAATGTGGTTTAACCCTTACATCAAGTTTGACTGACTTTCCTCAAACATGTGCCAGTTGCAAGTCTATATTTGTTTCTGCTTTCCTTGATTTGTGCACCCAACTTTACACAGAGTTCGGGTAAAACAAGACACTTTTGCCATGAGTCGACTTTAAATAAACATCGAAGCAAAAGAAAAAAATTAAATGATGTCTTGATCATCCATTCTTCTCGGCAAACTTTCTGTAAATGAACTTTTCTTTGGTCTAACGTTCTGTACCAACTTAAGTTACTACTTTCCCAACTTAAGTTTCTACTGCCCAAACTAAAGTGTTCCAGTTCGGCCAGCCAAACTAGGGGATGAGCATTACGGACCATGCTGTACATACTCGTAGGTCACACGTGCTGCGAACTAAATTAACTTGTATTTAGTTACATTTGCAACATGGATGAATAAGCGAATAGACATGTTTTGGATGCATTTTGACATTAAAACCATGCTGGGTCCATGACAAGTCTAGTTGGGCCGGCCCAACTGGAACACTTTAATAGTTGGGACAGTCCCAACTTAAGTTGGTATAATCAGAATAAAACAAGTTGAATTCATAAAAACTTTGCCAAGGGAAAAGGGATGATCAAGAAACCAGTTTCATATTTTGGGGATTCCATATTACGTTTTGCCATTTACTGTCATAGTTGGGGCGTAACATCATCTTTGCCCCTGAAAAAATGTAAAGGAAAAGTTGTGACAAGACTCTTGGCTAATCCTCGTAGGGGACATTCCTGAAGAGATAAGACATGGACTCGCCGTAGTGGATGCGGCGTATGGACTCGGCAATGACCAGACTGATGTCCACTGAGCGCACCTTGGTGCACTGGAAGCGCTGCAGGTCATGGGGCAACGTGTTGGTAATGATCACCTGTGCATGGGTTTACAAGTGTAGAGGATGCAGAACAGAAAACTATTAATCTGTGTGGCATTTTGTGAAACGACGACACAATCTAAATTGAGCTGTTCAGGCTCTCAATTGAACCAATATAGAGGACAACGTAATCCATTTTCTGGATCAAAACGAGTTGATTTAACCCTAAACCGTCCCAACTCCATCAAAATCCCCCCCCCCCATTTTGGGTGATTTTGGCAGACAAGCCAAGTGAGTGCTCACTGCCAAGTGCATCAAAATCCACCTATAGCAGTGGTTGATTAGTGGTGCATTTCAACGGATTTGGTCCTGAAGCATTATGTGAAGCAGAGTCAGTGATGGATTTTGGCAGACTTGGTACTGTTCTTAGTAAAACTCAGTAGGGAGTTAGGGTTCATAGTACAGGGCGAGTAAAAAATAACGCAACCCGATTCGCAGGACCAATTCCTGAATGAAGTTTTGCCTGTAGCACTTTTAAAATCTAGGATATGAAAGCCCAATAAATAAGATTTCTCTTTTAGTACAAGAATCATTCAAATCACTCGTGTACTTTTCAAAAAAATTTAACACAAACTCCGTTTCAATGTTCGGCCCATGGATCACAAAAAAGGTAAGTGTTCTTTCAGCTAGACGAAAACAATTCACACATTATAGAAATGGCTTCTAAGTTTATTAGCCGAATTCATCTACAGCCAGCCTGACTCCCTTTGGCATTGACGTTCACAAGTGCTACCATGGCTACCGGTAGAATGTTACGAAAAGACATTGTGAAGTGCATTATGGAGGGCCAAAGGCAGTTGGGCTGGGGTTAGATAAGGAAAGAAAACGCAACATTGTAAGTCTACATGAATCAACAAACTGTTTAAAACTGAAACGATTATTTCATTTCTCCAATGTCACCAATGTCACCACCTAAAGAAAAGGTTAGATATTAAAGTTAATTTCTATATAGCAAGTGTCCCGTAACTGGGGAAGGATTCAAAATTTCTCAACATGATTTGTGTAGCCCTAACAGTCCTGAATCCTCCAATTTTAATACGATTTTGCACAGCCCTACCCTAACTCCCTAGGGGGTGTGCAAAATCACATTAAAGTTGGAGGATTCAGGACTGTTCTATAAACTCCATGCACAAATACCCTCATCAGTATTGACAAAAATATGAAACAACAGATGCATAGTTGCTCAGCTGATGATAATAGCACATATTAAAAAAGTTAACCATTGAGGTATGAGCTGGTTCCCATCATTCTTTCTGAAGTTTAGAATACATGTTTAATGGAGAGATTGGGAACAAGACTACATGTACTAAAAACTGGCTGGGTTTTTTTAAGGCAAAACCTTGCTCTCCCTGGTATGACTGCATTGATTTCTCACATAAATGGATCAAAAAGGCAGTGGGACCAGCCAAATGTCGGTGTTCTCACTGCCCTTGTTGCTAAGGTACACGTATGGCAGTGTTTCAGGTTTGTGCATGGAGTCAAGAAAGTTACAAAGAGAAAAGCATTGAGCATAATAGTAAATACTCAGCAAGTACATTGCACTTCTGTTTGATACAGACTCTTACTCCCTTGGAAAATGTTTCAATGCAGAAATATTTCCCTCTTGTGTTGGTGACAAATTCACAGCAAAAACATGGCAAGCGTACATTACAATGAACTTACAAGAACAGAAAACCAGACCAGTGCAATTAGTTCATACACCTTGTGTTAGTACACTACGGGAACCAATCAACTGTTAGTTATGACAAAATGTCTTTGATGAATGAAGTCTTCTTCAGCTTTTTTTAAATTTGAAACGCAAATTCCCACAAAATATCAACAGAGATATATTGACTATCGGCATTCAAGCTTTGAAACTATCTTAATAATGTCATTTCTGAATGAAATCTGCAGGAACCAAAAAAAAAGGTGAAAAAAAAGGGTGAAGTTTTCCAGATGTGGATGTGTATGGTAAGTGGGTCAAGGGATAACTCAGACATGAGCAAGTATGGTTAAAAATAATGTTTTTCAAAAATCCCCACGTTTGGACCATTTTAGTGTGAGATGATACACACACCAGCAGGGTGGTGGTATCACTTGTAATAATATGGTTAGAGATTAATATTGATGTCATCTATAAGACAGATCACGCATCACACAAGCGAAGGGTAATACCTAGTCGTACTAGCCGGGGGGATCAACAGGCAGTATTAGTCCTCCTTGGATATATTGCGGAATAGATAGGACATGGACTCCCTGTGAAAGATCCGGCGTACAGCTTCGCTGAGCGCCGGACTGATATCGACAGTCCGGATTTTTTTGGTCTGTAATTTCTGCAGCTCGTGCTGCAACGTGTTAGTGACAACAACCTGGGTGGGGAGAGGGCAAAACGGTTAGGCTATGGTCTAAAACATGTAGCACTTTCAGAATCTAGGATATGAAAGCCTAATTTATATGCTTTCTTTTAGTACACAAATCATTCAAATCACTCATGTACTTTTTAAGTTACTGAGTTTTAAACACAAACACTGTTTTAAAGTTCTGTCCACGGATCACAAAAAGGGTGTGCGTTCTTTCAGCAAAACGAAAACAATTTATATTCATCCCTTTGTAAATGGTTTTCATTTTGCTGAAAGAATACTAACCATTTTTGTGATCCATTGACAGAACTGTTAAACGGTGGTTGTGTTTAAAATTCAGTAACTTGAAAAGTGCAAGAGTGATTTGAATGATTCTTGTACTAAAAGAAAGCTTATGAATTGGGCTTTCATCTCCTAGATTTTGAAAGTGCTACATGCAGAACTTCACTGAAAAAAATGGTCCCGACATTTGGGTTTTGTTTTTTCTGACTCTGGACCCATTAAATTCAAAAACAGACATCTATCCATGCCATTTAATCTCCTTACTTAAAACCTTCTAGATCTACTGCAATTGAAACTACTGAATGGATTCTGCTTTGCACTAGCTAGCATGTACAAACACAATGTAGCGCATAACTTAAAAGCTGTCTGCCCAAGCACTAATGTTAAGGCATTTGGCATTACAACAGCACATGCTTGAATGTTAAAGGCAATAGCAATGATAAATCAGGCAGTTATGCTCTTTAACCAGTACACGCCGGAGGCCGTGTAAACACGCAAATGTTTTGCAGTATTCAGAACGGATGACAGACAAACACGCAGGGAGCGAGGCCAGAAATATCTGTCAGCGACCCGCTCGCAGTGAGCGAGGCCGGAAATATGAGGGTCCTGCCCGAGGGTGATGGCTTCAACCCGCCTGGCATGAGGTCGAGTGAAAATTAAACCCGCGCCTCATTCTGTTCTTGTCAAAATAATCCCGGCGTGAACTGGTTAACGAAGTTAAAGCAAGATCAAGTGTCATTAAAAAGCCAAACAGCAGCCTTTTCTTTTGATTGCAAACATAATTACTCTGTAGTAATAATGACAACAAGTTTGTTTGAAACCTTTGGAGTTTTTTCTTATGTGTGGTAGCAAAAGAACAGGCCTTAAACAACAAAGAATCTATAAATTTAAAACCGGAGTCCATCATTTGCAGCTATCCAAAGAGTAACTGGCGTAATTCTTGTTGAAAAACATACTTGGTTGAAAGATAGTCAGTGGACTAAACTCCCTGTGAAATGATTCTGTCTGGAAAGCTGTCATTTTGAAGAAATCAACAAAAGAAGGCCTTTCCAACAGTGCGTCTTAAGAAGGAAATTTAAATTAGTAGTTTGTTTGTTTTGCAGCGAAGCGCACGCAAGCATTGGCACGACGCACAGTTGCTATAATTCGTCGGATCAGTGCGCGACATCGCGTAGCTGCAATTGGCTCATTGAGAACGTGTCTCGGACGCTGAATTCAGGCCCAATTCAAAACATGATTCAGCAACTTTTGATTTGAAATCAAGATCCTAGAATGCTGTTTTTCTCAGAATATACAGCTGAAGCTGAGCTGAAACCTCATCAGGTTAGTTGTTCAATATCCTCCTTTAGATTTTGAGCATGTGTGTTGCTTCAAACGAACAAAATGCACAAATTACTAATGATTACCTTTAAGCTCTCTCTCTCTCTCAAAGACAAAAACTATATGCTGCTCTCTGTCCACCAATGCATCTAAAATACTCGCTTTTCAACGCTTGCAACAATACATGTACTATACAACCTTCATTTGCACCCATCATGCTCCATCAAGTATAGAGATGAAACAACCTAAAATGCACCAACTTCGGTTCAGTATTATCAATCTGTATGCAACACCCAGAAAACTGACATAGGCAGATTAGAAAGATGTTAGAACACTGACTAACCTCATCAATGCATGACTCTTCTATCTTCTTAGGGGCGTCAGCGGACAGCAGGCCGTGGGTGGCCATGACATAGATCTTGTAGGCACCTCTCTCTTTAAGGACGTCAGCGGCTGCTACGAAGGATTCAGCTTCGTCAATCATGTCATCCTTGAAAGAAAAAATAAGGGGAAAGGGGAAATGAAATGTAATGACTTTTTTACAACTCAGATTCCTAACCCCCCTCAATCCTCCAAAATCCTCCGGGCGATTTCGAGGATTTTTGAGGATTGAGGCTGAATGGCCAAAAGTGTCGGCTCATTTTGGAGGATGCATTGTGTCGAGTTCATAGGCTGTACCCTGCATTGTTCATTTTTCAGTCATGAGGTATGCTCAATATTATAGTCACGCATTATGCTCGATATCATCCGCACTGCTTCCGGATGTCATCGGCACTGCCTCAACCCATTAACAGTGATTATTGGAGGATTTTGAAGGAATGAGGCAATGGTCACCCTCCACTGAACAAATTCAAGAAAAAACGGATGATTTTGGAGGATTGAGGCTGAATCCAATTTTTACATGGTGGCAATAGGAGGATTTTGCAGGATTGAGGATGGTTCCTGGCCAAAAAGGCCTAGGGGTTAGGGAAAATGATTTTCACACTGAAGTATCAATATGAACAGAATGTTTGAATACACATAATAGCAGGCTTGATAGAATAATTTTACAGAATGTTTAATGCAGTCGCTTTCTCTGCATCACAAAATAGTTTGCTATATAACTCAATCGCATCGTTTTCAAATCACCAATTTAAGTAATCTTTTCTCTCCTTTTGACCTCAAGAGGAACAGGTTGTTTCACGATTTACTTTGGAGACTTACCACAATGATGGCAATGCGACCTCCTACGTCCCCAACAACATCAATAGGGGGCTTCTCTTTGGGTGTGAATACTGCGAACAAAAATATGTCAACAAAGTGGAATTAAACTTTAATTTGAGATACGTAAAAATATACTAAGGCTTACAGTACCAGACTTGTTCTCATGTTTGTTGTTTAGTTATCCCTTGTTAAATCATTCCTTGTTACTTGCATACCTGCTGATGGAAGCGGCTTGCTGTTACACTGATCATAACACGCAATTTAGTGCATTGTTTCAATTGCTGTTGTTATATGTGTTGACTGGATGCCCTTCCTCTGCAAGCTTTAAATACCCCAAAATGTAGTTGAAATAACTTACAAGGTAGCATGTCTAAGCTGTGACCGGAGAACGTTCGGACAGTGGGCGGGGAGTGTCTTCCGTCAATCTTGTCTTGCTCTGGGACTTTCTGCTCTCCGTGGATGACGGCTAGCCCGAGCCGTAGCCGTTCAGCAAAGGATGTGGCTCTCTGTGCTGAGCTGGGGTTCCTGGCGACGATGACCGCATTTCGCCAGTCTGGTATCTGAAGACGGTTTTAACAAACAAAATTTCTGACTATTGGGGAATTTTTAAATTAGCCCTGACCCTTCAGATCTCTAACCCTCACCAACAAATCTCACCTCCAGTTTTTTTCAGAACCACACTTCTTCATGAAAGAGATATGTAATGTATGTCAATTTGGTGCTTATACAGTGCTTTTTACCAAAGGTCTCAAAGCGCTTCAAAATTATTACGCCTGTTCATCAGGCCATGAGACCAGTTTCTGCAGCAGCTCGAGATCAGCGCATTCTGGTCTCTACCTTCACAGGTACCCATTTATAATCCTGGGTGGAGAGAGGCAATCGCAGTAAAGTGTCTTGCCCAAGAACACAAGCACCATGATCCCCGTCATGAATCAAACACCGTAACCATTGGACAATAGAGCTCCATTATATTCCATGGTGAACCCGCAAACCTATCACCCACAATCCAACAGATCAACTATCCTAAGGCCAGACAGCCTAAAAGTCTGTGACTACCTGCCACCACAGGGTCCAACATAAGTGGCATCGTTCACTGGGACTAGCTTCCATTACTTCACAATTCACAAGTAAATTCTGCTGTCGTTGATTGCTCAGGGTTTAAGCTTTACAAAAAGTTTTTTTTTTAAATCAACAGTAAGCCTTCTTTTATTCCATGCACTGAACACAGTCCAATGTGGGATAGAGTTATGAAAGTGTATAGTTTCTTTTAATTTTGAATAACTCACGTGTTCTTGGATATACTGTAAGAGGAAAGGCGAGGCTCGGAGATTGTCCACTGGCACATCAAAGAAACCCTGGATCTCCTTATGATGCAAGTCCATGGTGATGATGTGGTCCATGCCTGTAACCATTGAAACATGAAACACATCGAATTGTCACTCAATGTGATTAGGCCACACAAAAAAGTCTCCGGTTTCTGGTATGCGCGCGCGTCGCCGTAGCCATGCGCGTCAGCAAAATGAAAAGTTTTTTTCCAATGAAACATGATGTCTCAAAACCGCCAAACTCACTGGTTTGACTGGAATCCTGCTGCTGCACAATTTTAACGTGTTTTTAGATGGGGTTATGATTGAGAATAAGCTTTATGTGGCCTCTCTGGACTCCCATATATTTGTACTAAGTTAAGTCGGGCACCATTTGCAGTCATCAGCCGACATTTGAAGCAAAAAAGTCGGGTAAAAAAAAAAAAAAAAAGCTGCGTCGCCGCACCACTTTTTGGACAAGCTCCATACCAGCAACCGGAGACTTATTTTTTTGGGCCATACACAACCTTTTTTTTCCTTTAAATAAATGTGGGTATCCTCATTATGATTGTACAAACACAGCTTTTGAGTAAGATTGCTTTCCTCTGGTAACATTATCTTTTCTTCAAATAGATCTTAATCATAAACACTGGCTGGGCGCCTGTTCATTGGCAAACAGCAACAAGGTTTTGTCAGAAGAAAACAAGACAATTACTCTTTTCCTTTCCCACATAGATTTTGTCACTTTAAAAAATAAATCCTGAAAGTGACATTTGCGGTATGGTCTATGTTCCAAGTGCAACACACTGGTGAAAATTAATTCATCATTTTTTCCTTTTTATAGTTAGGATCACCTAACAAAAAGCAAATAAAAAGCTGAGGATCAGATACAAAACAGATACACAAATTCGGGCACGCGATCACTGTACACTCATGAGGCCCCTTCTATGAGAAACCATGGTGCAGGCTATTGTGCAAAGCAACCATCCCATGTCAGATTATCTGAACAATAGCTAGCACAATGCTTTCGCCATAAAAGGGGGCCATCGTGACAGAATTGTTCGTTCCCAGATTGTTCTATACACTTCATGGCATTTTGGCTGCAACATGTTTGTACCAAGGAAAACATTTCGTGAAATTGGGCTGAAGGGTTTGGCACGTCACGATTCAACTTCCCCTCACCTGATTTGCACAGCATAGTTGCCAACAGCTTAGCCACAATGGAGCCACGTTTCCTCATCTGGCTCTGCTTGCTGTAAGGCAGGTACGGGATGACCCCAACGATGGAGTTAGCGCTGGACGTCTTGCAGGCGTAGGTCATGATCAGCATCTCCATGATGGCATTGTTGACATCCCTAGGAATCATGGGTAAAAATGTGGCAAATCACCATCTTGTAATTGGTGTCACACATTGTTGTTTCCTTTGAAAATGCTCATCCCATTCTTACCCTATTTATATCCAACCAAAAGTTTTTCACATAAATGCGGACAAATTCAAATTCAATTCAAAGACAAGTTCGTTTAGAACTTACAGCAGGACTGTTCTTAACAGAACAAAAAACTACTTAGCAAAGTTGATAATAAGCAGGACAAGTTCTTTTCAGAACTAATATCTTCTAAGCAGTAGTTATTACCACATGGTGTTACCGCAAACCGAAACGATAAATTCAATCCTCCGAAATCCTTAAAACAAATTCAACGATTAGAATGTGTTCACATCTATTTGTTTACATCCAAATGTATCAAATGTTACAGCTCTATCTTGTGGTTGATCCTACATTTCAATGTTTACTGTCCAACTTACTTGGCTCCTGTCTGTATGACGAAGACGTCTTTGCCTCGAACAGATTCATTGATGTCAACGTTGGTTTCTGTGTGTATTGGGAAGAAATGAAAGGATGGAAAACCAATCGCCAAATTTGAACCAAGATGGCATTTATCTCTGTTCAGTTCCAGCCAATTGAAACGAGATGAGATGAATTTACTTGGGAACATATTTTGTGCAACTTTCTACTCCTCTTACATTGTAAATGTATGTAAACTATTTAGCATCCCTTTTTGGTTAATTTTATTGAGAAATGCACTTCTTTAAACAGTTAAAATTTCCCATGCTTTTCCGGACAACTGAGGGCGCTGTTGCTGCGATGTCATTTCAGGAAGACACTGTTCAGTTTAGGGGTTTTCTGTTCAAATTGTGACCCAAACATTTGCTCACTGAAAACATTTGTGAGAAACGTTTGCTCATTGGCTTACTGCCATGTACTGAAAACAACAACGAATCACGCATACAAGAAAAGTTATGACCGCAAAATATCCAAAATTCTGGCAACTTTTGGTGCTATAATAGCTGTGACATTGAGGTTTCTGCCCGGAATGACATTACACTTGTGCTCATGAATACGTACATTTGCATGAGCATAAAAACCAATTGAAAATAAGGTTAAATGAGACACAAAGTTGTATTTTCAAGGATTGCATTAAAAAAAATTACATTGCATGGGCCCTTTAATATTATTGCAACAGTCTTTTTTCCAAACCATTTTCATGATTTGCTTATTCCCATTTACCTTTGTTGTCCTGTAGATAGACATCTACATTTCCCAATTCAACACCCAGTCGTCTATAATGGGGGAAATAGAAAAGAAAACATAATCAATAAAATATAAAGGCAGTGTATGTTTCATCGTGAAGCAATCCCTGATTTGGTTTTTGCTCTTGTACTGGCACAGCACTGAATATGCACAGTGAATGTTTTGGGACTTCAAAAGTTTACCATGAGAAAGCCTCGTCTGGTTCTGCGCTTACAGCTACACTGTCGATGTGACTTTGTATTCAGGAGATGGAAATTATACCTACATGTATTTCAATTTTGGACTTTACTACTTTTTATATACCTTTAAAAAAAATCCTCCAGAGCTACGAATCAGAAAACAAGATGAAATATTCATCAATTAAATGTAGGATTCGATTTACACAACAAAGGAAGAAAACTTGTACTTTAGGAAAACTGAAAAAAAAAAAAGGTAAAATGTCGCAAATTTGTTTCACCGGATCCGCAGTCCATCGCCTTATCCATCGAGCAAAACATTCACTCAGTTTGAAATGGTTATTTATTAGCCTATTAAATGCGTACATGTACATTGTATATCTGCGCATGCACAGAGGAACTCCCAAACAAGAGCAGAAATAGTGCAGGACCGGTACACGGTACTTTTAAATTAACACTTCAAAATATAAACATGATAAATGCTGTGCAAAATGAAACTATTTAACACAGTAAAGAGCCATTCCTTAACAACTCTGTATGTCATTCTGCATAAACTTACTTTGGACACTTTTGGAAACTTACTTTTTGGAAAGGGATATTTTGTAACAAATTTTGAAATGATTTTCGGTCCAAAGTTCTTCCTTTTTTTCAACATATTTTTATATTGTTTATTAAATTATTTCACAAGAATACATTCGATGATTTAGTGGTGTCAGTGAATCAGTATTACAACTTTAAAAACATGGGTTACTGTTGGTGGAAAGACCGGTGCACATAGCAGTGTGCACCAGCATGACCAGTGAAGCACGCACGAAAGTACATGTGTATGTCACGCCCCAACTATCGCATCGGTCCCAACTATAGTTGGGACTGTCCCAACTATAGTGCGGCAGTTGGGTCGGCCCAACTATAGTTAGGACTGGAGTTGCGCCGGATGCTTCATGCTTGATAGATCTTGTTGGATTAAATGTTCCGCGGCGCTGGCACCGTGTATTCGTCGTGCATGCATGCCGCAAGGCTGACCGGTCACGTGGTACTGCCTAGTTGGATGAGTTGTCCAGCTGCTGGGTTGACTGTCCAGCAACATTTTGCAAAATTCAAAGATTGCCATGGCCGGCCAACTATAGATGGGCCCCACCCATAGCTAATGTCAAAGGTCCCAAGTAAAGTCGGACAGTATGTAACAGAGCTGTAGGGAATGTTTTATAGTCGTCGTACATCAATGTAAACTATAGTTGGGACCGCCAAATAAAAATATTGCGGTGGCCCAACTACAGATGGTCCCCACCCATAGATAATTTCATTGGTCCCAAGTAAAGTCAGATGTGTATTAGAGTTGTAGGGAATGTTTTATAATCGTACAACAATGTACACTATAGTTGGGACCGCAAAATAAAAAGATTGGAGTGGCCCAACTATAGATTCGCCCCATCAATAGCTAATTTCAGTGGTCCCCAGTAAAGTCAGACGTGTATCAGAGCTGTAGGGAACGTTTTACAGTTGTACATCAATGTAAACTATAGTTGGGACACCGCAAAATAAAAAGATCGGAGTGGCCCAACTGTAGATGGGCCAGCCCAACTGTGGAACTACAGTTGGGACAGGCCCAACTATAGTTGGGACAGGCCCAACTATAGTTGGGCCAGCCCAACTGTGGAACTACAGTTGGGACAGGCCCAACTATAGTTGGGACAGGCCCAACTATAGTTGGGACCGATGCGATAGTTGGGGCGTGACATGTACATTGCATTGGAACAATTTTGACATGCCAGCCAGCCAGCCACAAGCATGACAAGTACGCATTGTCATGTTGTGCACAAACTGCATGCAGATGCACTAAATTTCAACTCACGCGGCAACGAGTCGAGACAGCTCCGGGTGCGAGTTGCCAGAAATCACGAGTAATCCACCGCGAGACATCGTGTTCATAGTATGGACGGAGCGAGTGGTGCGAACTGGCGCCGTCTTCCTCGACTTGAGCGAAATCTTGGCGGCTTTTCGTTGTTGCTTCGAGGAAGAAAAACCGATACGCAACACTAAAACTGCAAGCGATACCTGGCCTCTGTTAGTTTTTTAGGTCA
Source organism: Patiria miniata (assembly GCF_015706575.1). NCBI lineage: Eukaryota > Metazoa > Echinodermata > Asteroidea > Valvatida > Asterinidae > Patiria > Patiria miniata. The sequence continues at coordinate 41,074,795 of NW_024037069.1, read as the reverse complement.
GAGTTCATACATAATGTAAGCAACCTTGTTCAGACAAAATATTAGGTATGTCTTTTTGAACGAAAGCAAACTACATTTTGAGAACATTTCACAAATTTTAATCCTTTCTAAATTTAGGGTTTCCTAAACGATAATTCATCATACTTTTAGTGTTCAATATTATTGATATTTGATGCAATTTATTACCATCATTTTAAAATATTTAGAAAGAGGTAGAAAATTAATTCCTCACGTAGCCAATAAAATCACAGTATGTGATGTTACGTCATTTTCCCGCGAAAGTGGCACGTGGGACATGATACATGTCTATGCATGGCATACACTTTGCTAAATGTTTGTGTACTTTGATTGATGTGCCAATTAAGTCAATGCAGTAAATTAACACAAACTTGCAGAATATGTTCCATGTGAACTGTCAATGTTTTTAAGTCGGCCGAATGTTGCTGTGTCGATCTATGGTGGCATTTTGTCAAAGAAAAATCTGTTTTCCTTGGCATTAAAGATGAGTTCCAAGACAGCATCAGCATCACCTTATTTTCAAGATGTGAAAAGGTTGACAAGATCTCAAGCCAAACTCATTCTTGGAAGTCAAGATCAACCATCGGTGGTTTCATCTTCAAGAACTAGTGCTACCGAAACGAGAAAACCCCAAATCTCAAAATTAAAGAGGCCACACGTACCAGTGAGATATGAATCCAGAACAACAAGCCGCCCACCTCCGAAAAAAGTTCTTTCAAACTCTGCAAAGCCCTCAAAGCCCAGAAAGGCAACACTTAAATTTGACCCTGAAGCAGACATGAAGACAGATGATGCAAATGCGGACAAGCAAAAAGATGAAGATTTCAAGGAAAAGAGCCAAGCAAAAGGATGGGAACCGGTCCGCTGGAAGGAGACGCTGGATTTCATCAGGGAAATGAGGAAGGAGAAAGATGCTCCCGTTGACTCCATGGGAGCAGAGAAGATAGGCGACCATGATGCAGCACCGGAGGTAGTTGTCATGGAGGATGAGCCTGCCGATGAAAGTTGGGGTCTCAAACTTTTCTCAAGGACACAGCACTACATAATTTTACTGTTCCTATACTACATTTGTAGACCAAACCACATGATGACCAGTGTGTGAGATGAGGGATCCTTTTAGTTTTAGTTTCATTGCAATATTTGCATGTTTTTGGTCTGAAAGTGTTTCTAGATGGAAACAAGTGGCGTAAATCTGTGCCGGCAAGTGGGGGGGGGGGGGGGAGGGGGGGGCTGGGGGATGACCAAACTCCAAAAATTTCCCGGCCGTGGAAATTCGAAAGGGGGGGGGGGGGGGAGGGCACACACATTTTAAAAGCTTTTGTACTTTCAAATTGAAATCACTTGACTTCACTCTCTGGTGCAAAATATTAAAGAAAAGTCTCCTTTAAAAATTTAATTGAGACCTCAAACTTGGCTGGTGAAATACTGAGGACCTTGTCTTAACCTTGAATTTTGTCAGCTTTAATAAGAGTGAGTAAAGTTGGCCTGATTTTGTTATGCATGCCTGTTTTTCTGCACTCGAGGTCCCAGTCTGGGTCAACCCCCTCCTTGCCAGCATTGAAGCAATCCAGCAGCTCAGAGGCTTTCAAAAATATAGCAGATAGGTTCCACACAGCTCAGACCTTGGACTTTCTTATTGCTTTTGTGAGGTTTTCATCACCTTGCAGTCCATAGCTGATGTTTATCGTTAAGTGGAATTGTGCATAAATTAAATGAGTTGAATATCTTAGCGCCGTAATCCTATGAATTTCTTGAGTGATTCTCTGCGGCGCAATTCTTCTCTTGACTCAAGGTGTTTCGCTACCATGTGCTGCTCTCCTTGCTCCTGTCCAGTCAGACTAAAGACCAGGTGACCTCGGCCGCCATGATGGCTCTCAGGAATCACGGATGCACGGTGGACAACATCCTCAAGACGTCGGATCAAAAGATTGGAGAGCTCATCTATCCCGTCGGCTTTTGGAAAGTGAGGAAATCTGTCCTTGGATTTTTCTCGTGCAGAATAAATTTTGATTGGCAATTTTTGTTACTGTATTGGATACATTTCAATTGGGTCAACCTGAGTGGTTTGGTTTTAAGACCATACCATATTTATTTTTTAACAGGTTCCTTACTTGCGATCAAACTTAAGATTGCAATGTGATTAATTTGTTATAGGCTTGTCTCAGTCAGAAGCAACAAATATAAAATAATATTTACTGAAATTTGCAGAAAAAGATTGATTACATTAAGCGCACCAGCCAAGTCCTGAAGGACAAATACAACGGAGACATCCCAGCCACGCTGGAGGGACTGGTCAAACTGCCTGGCATCGGACCCAAGATGGCACACATCATCATGGACGTGGGCTGGAACAAAGTGACGGGGATCGGGGTGGATACCCACGTCCACCGCATCACCAACAGGCTGAAGTGGGTGAAGAAACCCACGACGGTGCCGGAGGACACGCGCAAAGGGCTGGAGGACTGGCTACCAAGGTACTGATCTGTCTTCCACATTGTAGAAACCAGACACCAACTTATTAAGGACATTGACTGCTTTTATTTCAATTTTTAGTTTTGCCCTTTACCGACGTACGTTATAAGCACAGAATTCCAATTGTAAAATTTACGCTTCCCCGACACAAAAACTTGTCATACAAGATACTTCTGGGCCCAAGTTCATAGCGCTGCTTAACAGCCGACTTTGTGCTTACCGAGCCTCCATCTATTTCATAGGGACTGTTAAGCAGTAAGCACAGCAAAAGAACGCTTAACCCCAGAAGAAAACTTCACTTAAATCAGTGACGTAACAATATAAATCTCTCATAAATCTGCAACCGTTAGCATGAAATAGTGCTGAAGCAGCAGCATGATTTTCTGCTATAGTAAGCACAACTTTTCTGCTTTACTGTTAAGCAGTGCTATGAGATTGGGCCCTGATTTGAACCGGCCAGCCAACCCCAGCAAGCTCGATGGTCGTGTGGTAAGACATCTGCACTAGCGGGCAAGAGGTTGTGGGTTTGAGTCCCTGCGGAGTAAAGCTTGTCAATATCTTGCAAGTTCTCTATTAGAATGAAGTATGCAATGCTTAGGCCGTGTGTTGTGTTGGTGAAGGGCAAACCTTTATATTATGCTGTACATCTCCCCTATGCAACATTTCATCATAATTTTTTTTTGCCAAGAAGATACAAGTAATTAGTTTGAGACTCAACCCCACGACCTCCTGCCTACCCTGAATTGAACTGATTCATCGTCATTTGATTCATATCTGACTTTCACAGCATCACTGTTCAGTTGACCTACATGGTCAATCATACTGCACCCTTTGCCAATAAACCGTGTAGTAACATCTTGAATCAAGACTAACTGTTTGGAGACACTTCAGCAATCTTCACTGTATACGCATTTGAAGTTGGCAAACATTTTACCTGAACCTTTTTTTTCCTGAACTTTATTGTTGACAGGGAGTTGTGGAGTGAGGTCAACGTACTTCTGGTCGGTTTTGGCCAACAGACTTGTCTGCCAGTCAACCCAAGATGCTCCGAGTGTCTCTGCAAAGACTTATGCCCCTATGGGAGGTCAGCGCTGAGATACGGGAGCCCTAAGAGGAAAGAGGCAAGCCCTAAGAAGAAATAGTCTGGAGAGATTCGTCAGGGAATAGTGCGAGATAATAGTACTCTCAGCCCCATGCCATTTGATTAGTTCTTATTTCATTCTTGTTGCTCAACCGGGGCAGCCACAAGAGACTCGTAGTAGGGTAGTGGAGGAACTTCATCTCAATATTCATCTTAAGAAGCCTTTAATATGAGGGCTGAAAAATAGGAGAAACTTGGAATTGCCAAACAAGTGAATGCAAAATTAATATTTGTGAGGCGATCAAGCTAAATGAGTCGTTGTCGACCCTGGTCAATTTTTTTTTTTTTTTACAGATTTGAAAAGAGCACAATCTCAGCATTACTGCTGTGAAAACCGCATGCTGGTACCATCTGTAGTTCAAAAATTATGGAAGTCGGAACACCAAGAGTTGTGATGAAGTGATGTGATGAAGTGGCCCTAGTGTGGCCTGAATCTCCCAATGAACGTTCCCGACAAACAACTCATTTAGCTCAATCGCATCACATTTGTTGATCTTGATGCGACTTTCGGGCTACTTGCCTAGTTTAGCATCATAAAGGTTTTTCTTTACAATTGATGGAAGTGCAGGTGATCTCGAAGTAACGCTCTGTCCTAAATGGGCAGTTTTTTCTATATTAAAGGTTTTTCACTGCAATGTGGTGTATAAGCATAAAAAACATAGCCAAAATTCCAGTCGGTTGACCTTCAACATTTCCTTGTGTGAAAAAAAACAGAAGGTTTCGATAAGCCTGGCTCTGTCAGGTGCCACCAAGATGACCGAAAGACAGAAGCTTCGCAACACCTTATGCATCCAAATGAAATCCAAGATGGCTGCTATGATTGGATTCATTGGTTACCAGCACATGTTCAATTGACAACTCATTATCAGCTGGTAGTTTGTTATGCAGCTTAATCTTAACTTGGGACACGTAAAATTCAGGAAAAGAAAAAAAGCTGAGCAACGGTTACGCTTTAGAAACTTGCACTTTTTATTTAATTAAACAAAGATTATGTACACCCATTAACTTATTCCATCAGCTTTTAAAACAAACAATGCATCCATTACAGAAACGTAACTCCATTTTTGCACTTCCTATTTTTGATAAATGAAAACTTAACTTTGCTAATCCTTTTTCTTAACAGGAGTATAAAAAGTCACAAACTTGTATTCTACTTTGTAATAAAAAAAAACGATCATCAAATTCAGATTGAAATCAATGCGTTTATGTGTCAGTCATAAAATTTGCATAACAAATTATGCATAACAGTCGTCAAGTCCATCACAAGTCTTTATAAGAATATCACAAGTCAATCAGAAGACTTACGATTATACCTATGACAGACTTGAACACGACGCTGGTATTAAAAGACTTGTGATTTTGCTAAAATGAAATGCTAAACTAAACAGTTACATGTACATGCATTTTCATCATCAGGAATTAACTGTTCGGAATTACAAGCTTAAAACATTGCAAAGAAAAAAGCGAATAAATTTGCAGTTTAATTTAAGCAAATGCGGGAGTAACACAGCAAATAAAAAGTTTTTATAATGTCAACGGAATACATTGGCAGATTAGGGACCACGCAGCATTTACATTATCTTCGGAGGGTAAAAATGTCAAAATAAATCGGTTTTCAAAAAGTCATGCAATTTAATCAAGTTAAAAAAAGTACTAACACAACTCATTTAGTCAATGAAAACTTGAACAAAACAAAAACCCTAAAAATGTACAACCCTTCACATCTTTACTCTGTGTACGCTGCATAAACAAAGGCATTCATTATTGTGTTTCAAATTTCAGTGACAACTGCATAGAAATGCATTGACCTAAACATTGGTCCATACTCGTATGAAAAACAGAAAGAAATCTCACCAGGTCAACGATGGTGATTTAAAGATAACGTTTCGCTGCTACCTTAAATTGCTCACGTTTTCAAATTCCAGTGAGTTATCAAACTGACTTAACTTTGGTCAATGGAACACATTTAGTTTAAGTTTGGACATTATTTAGAAAATATTTTGATCAGAGTTTTTAGCAAATAATTGGACCAATTAGGGTAATTTTTTTCAGTGTGGATAGAACGGCTAATTTCAGTGACCTTTTTAAAAGTCGTTCAGGATATAATCTATCACACTGAATTTATGTTCTTCCAACTCAAAATCACCTGTTTTTAAACAACATCTAGATGCAGTTCTCTTCCAAAAGTTTCTGTGTTCAATGCACCTGTTATGTATGAAGAGAAAGCTTTAAACATATATAGAAGAGCACTAAATATTGGTACCATATTGGAATATATTTTTAACATGCTCATGTCTTCGTGGATAACATTCACTTAATTCTCACTTTGCACTTGCATATTACAACTTCCTAACAAAATGCCACTTGTTTTAATGCCTGCATGAAACCTCCGAATATATTGCAATTTTTGTGTGTGCGAGATACACACAACGACTCATTTCAGATGTTTGCCTAATCATCAATACAGTAACGAATACAAAGTCTACTAAATTCACTTTTTGGATATGTTTTGCAATCAGAAAGAAACGAAAAGTCGTTTAAAGAATATTTACAGCAAAATGGTAATAATATGTTCATCTCTTCGAAAATTTACACTAATGATAAAAATTGACATTCTAATGACTTTAAAAGGAACAAAAAGATTGTCAACCCTTAAGGGAAGACCAAAAACAAAATAATAATAACGCATTTAGATGTTTATTATTATATGATTGGTGAAGGACATTCAACTAAGAAACACAAAATTTCCAAATCAAAATGTTGTTCATATAAATAACGTTAATGTAAGATTTTTCTCAGGAACAGATTAAGCGAGAATGTTTACTGAAATTCAGAGTACTGCAAGTTTTTTGCCATTTCTTACACCCGATGGTTGCTATTTTTGTATTTTGGCATATTCAGAAAAAAGTAAATTTATTCAGTACTATAGTTTTTATTCAGTGGGCAATTAATGGACCTGTAAAATTAAAAGTTTTTTTTTTTAATTTTCAAAATGTGGTAAAATCATCTCGTTTACAGTGACACAGTTTACACCTCACAAAAAAATGTATTTTAAATAATAAAAAAAAAACCAGACGTGTAAAACAAGTCTTTTTAAAAATCAAAAGCAAAAGGTAAGAAAATTGTAATAAGGAGTACGAAAACAGATACTTATTTAACAATGGAATTAATTAATAGTTATTTTTTGTTACAACTTCCCTAGTAATACACCTAAGATTATGGAATGGAATGAATTATCTCTGGGAAGCACTGTGATTTTAATCTAGGCTAGTCCTATCAACTTACGTCCCTATTAGTAAAATGTTGGATAAAAAGAGGCACTGACATCACGTACGAAATTATTTCGACTTTGTAAAAAATTTGGCACCATTGTATTTTGTACTGAGATACGTATTGGGGATAACTTCACATCATTATGGCAGTAGACTTTCTGTTGTCGGACATCTTTCCTTCTATCAAAATAAACATCGGTGCTGTGGTTATGTTTCAGCATCTCACTTCTACAGGTGGGCCACTTTCCTTACGTATACATTTTGTGAGAACAGAAATTAAAAACAAAATCTCTGTAGACTCTCCAAGCACGACAGTGTCCATATTAACTTAGCTCTATCTTCATACTTTGTACAATCTCGGCCTTGGGCCAACAAGCTTATCAATTCATTATATATAACACTATTCAGCCGTTTATTCCTGTTCAGCAAAGCAAGCACTGTATCACGTTGGTCTCAATTCCAACTTGGGCATCATCCTGATTTGGGCTATTCCTGTGCACCCCCCTCCCAAAACTTCACAAACGAACCTTTGCAATGTATCCAACAAATTGTTTTGTGATAAAATGTTTAACCACCAACAATTGTAGCCATGCGCATTGGGCCAGTTTCATGAAGATGATCAGCATGACCATTCTGCTTAGTACAAAAAGTGTAGCCTTTACTTAGCATTATTGCTTACACTTGCTCATCAGATAAAATTTCTCCAATATTTTGCTTACAAGCTCCATTCACACGGTACTTTTTTAAGAAAGGTGGATTTTTTTCTCACATTATGTTGAAATTGAACACATTTTTTTGCAATGATCATGCCAAAAACGTTCATTCCTTTGACATAATGTAAAATGCTCCGCAAACACCACACTATTAATAGACCAACACAAACCCTAACAAAAATTTAAAATCATTTCTTAATTTTTTTTATAAATCAGTCCATAACTCCTTCAAAATACTTCCAACAATATTCCAGGTCTTCTTCTAAGGTTGGGACATATTTCAAATGAATGTAAATTTCTTGACATCACAGCTAGAATTGGCAGGTAAATTTACGAAAGTTGAAGACACTTCAACATCAGCAAATTCCATGACTAATTTGTGACGTCAATTCACTTGGCACTCACATTCGTGTGGAGTATGAAATAGATTTTGGATAAAAATTTACAAATTCGGCTCAAAGTTTGGAGGGGAAAGGTTCGAATGTTAGCAACTTTGCTATACGAAGGATGAGAATCCGTGGAGCGGGGCCCGGGAACCAGCCGGCATACCAGCCAGCCCGTTGATGTGAATGCTGTGCATGTCCGACTCGCTGTCGGTGTAGCTGTAGGCCTTGGGACCCTTCTGACGTCGCCAGGAGTGGCTAGGGTAGGTGCTGTCGGGCACGTTGGTGTAGTGGTTGACAAAGGAGTGGGGGTCTTCCGTGTACTCGATGTCGCTCTCTGAGCCCTGAGGGTGGACAAGGGGGATAAGAATGGGTTAATATTTGTAGCTGCACAGGGGACATTTGGGGGAATCTCACTCGTACTGTTTTTAAAGGGTTCTGACTAGCGCCGCTTGAACAAAGACATTGACATAATGGGGGAACCGCCAACATAGGGCTGGATAGCTCAGTTGGTAGAGCACCGGAACTGCAGTCCGGAGGTCGCAGGCTCAAACCCCACTCCAGTCGATTTCTTTGTTCAACTTTACCAACATTAATATAATGCGCCTGGTCAGCTTCCATTTGTAGTTTATTTGAAAACTTTTACTATTGAGTTGTAATCATGTCCTCAATCAATCACATAACACCTGTCTCAAAACAATGTGACAAGCTTTTTTTTTAAAATGACCTGTGGCAGCGACAATAATAAACTTTTCAAACTAATTTCAAAGTAGAAAGGTAGTCGTCAGTGTTGAAAAATGTGCCCAGCTACTTCCTCAATTCTTATAAACATCTATAAAAAATAAATCCCTGTAAATTTCTGTGCCACATGAATTACACTGTGCACATATATCAAGAACAAAGGTCACGCAGGGATGTCCACAAATATCTAAATACAAAACTTGCAGGCCAAAAAAAGACACCCAAACGCCTCTTTGGCTAAGAAATGTGAGATTATCAATTTGCATCAAACTTGCATAATTTGCATAATTTAATTAATTTCCATAATTAAAGTCATCAGCAACTGCCCACCATACACCATGAACTGCTCACCGTAATGGTTTTTTAGCTTGATAACTTATTAAGGTCGGTTCATACTCAGCGCGAAAGCGAATGCAAATGTGGCTTTGTGACCTCGTCAAGTTTTTGTGAATTGGCAAAAATGTAACACGCTTCAACTCTAGCGAATTTCGCTGCGAATGTTTTGCGACTTTAAATGTTGCCTTCGCATTTGCATGAAGTACGAACCACCCTTTAATTAAACCCACCACCTCAAAAACGTTCCCTCTTAACCAGTTCGCGCCGGAGGCCATGTATAACGGATGACGGATAAACACGCAGGGAGCGAGGCCGGAAATATCCGTCAGTGACCCGCTCGCAGCGAGCGAGGCCGGAAATATGAGTGTGCTGCCCGAGGGTGATGGCTTCAACCCGCCTGGGCTTGAGGTCGAGTGAAAAGTAATCCTGCGCCTCGTTCCGTTCTTGAACCGGCATGAACTGGTTAAAATAATATTTCAACATGATGAAACAAAGCTTTTTCCCCCCTTTTTTTAAGAGTTTTTTACCTTATATGAAGACTGCAAGAAAGCAATGGCAAGAAGTGTGGGGAGTTTCCCGCGTAGAAGGAAGCATGGGAGAAAGCAAAACAATGTGTTAATTAAAAGTAAATAACCAACTTAATGGAACAGCAATGTAATACCAATGTTGTTAGCAGAAATTAAAGCCACTTAAATGAATCCCGTTGATGATTTAGGCTACCACTTGATGGTAAATGATATTTTCTTTCATGAATTCAATCTAACAATTTTTGTGTTCCTTTAACAAAAACATTTGTTTCTTGTTAATTTTTTGGGTAAACAAAAAAACTTGACAAGAGCAGTTTTGAACCAGAACTTTAGCAATGCTCCGTTACTTACTGGTGGCTCTGTTGTTAAGTACCATCTCTCAATGTGTTTGTGTTCACTTATTATGTGGTTATTCATTTTTGTGTGTGGTTTGTTAGAATACAAAATGATAAAAATCAGTCAAAAAAATGTTTGATTTTCCTAATATGGGACGAAAAATGCTTTCGTATGGTGGAATTTTGCATCAAGAAATGTTAATCTTAATATCAGGTTTTGCCTCTCACAAGCTTTCTGAGAGCACTGACCAGAAAAACAATTAAGTTTGTCATGAGCCAATATGGCCCATCCAGGGCTCGAATTTCATGAAAAAAAGCACCAGACAGCAGGTCTAGTAATCGAAGAATCTTACTGGACCTGAACTATTTTTACAAGACCTGTGTCATAAATGAGAAAAAAAAAAAAAAATTCTGCACTACATGTATGTGAAAGGAATACAACAAAATGCTACATGTATTTACGAGTCGCCCGTTTCGTGTGTGCACTTGGCTAGTTCCCTGGAAAATTAGTCTAATTCTCTCGCAGGGGCACAGCAGTCCTTCATTTAAAGAAAATCCAGGAGAGCTATAAATGCTCTCCTCAAATCTTTGAGGAGAGCAAATGCATTTTAAGGAGAGCGATTTGCTCTCCTTAAAATCCATGGATAAACGACGGTAAACATTGTTTTTGTTTTGTTTTCAATATCAGGATTTATTCAAGGGGCTGCATTATTATTAGTTTTTGCATAATAATATGCTCAAGTGGCTTAACTTCTTTCGTTTTTGTAACTGTAAGACAAGGTAAAATTTAATTTATATAAAAAAAATTACTAAATGGAGATTAATAAAAGGTTTGAATTCTGCTTACGCTTTCATTTTTTAATACAGTTGTCAGTTGGTTCATCACTTAATTATTCTTGGAAAATGGAGTTAATAAACGGCACATAAACATGATAAAGCAACTGAATATTTGTTTTCAGATTCGTTAAAACTATGTGAAAATGTTCAGCCTGAACTATTTCCATTGCACTACGAAAGCTATACAAAAAGGGCCTCAAAAATGACAAAAACTTGCCTTAAGTGTTAACGAAAATATCTGCCGTCGATAATCTTAAAAATAATGGAAAATGCAGGTCATTTATACCATATGCACAATGCTAGTTACGACGAGAAACTGGCTCTGAACTTCGCTTGGTACGAACGTGCGATGATGCACTGTGTGTTGTGGACCGGCAGTGGGCCGGCATTGAGCTTCATTTAACGGTATGTGATTTCGGTGAAACTCGCTGCATCGTTTCACTTCATATACCAGTAGTATTTCCTCGAAATAAATTCATGAACACGGGAAATACATACACAGACAAGAGAGACCAAGTTCTGTGAGTATAAGCTTGCAAAGATCGTCTTTCTCCATCGATGTTTTCTTGGCATTTTTACGATGTCTATTCCGCGCCGTCCGGCCTGCATGCATCTGTGCTGCAGTGTGCGCGCGACTATTGCATTGACTGGTTACCGCATTTCCATCTTGCCAGTGCGCGGCGCAGCGGGAGCCAGTCACTGCTGCAATAGCACGTACAGGCCCACGTGTTTTCATACATCAAGCAGCTCTGTATGTGCGTACTGTATACGTGCAACTGGCATGACTGGCGCGTTGGCCCGATCGCAGCTTTGTTGCTTTTCGGCACGGCACAGACAGTTTTTTGGCCGGTAATTTTCATCAATCAAGTAATAATATGAACTCAAAGCACGCTATTAATCAGACCTCAAGTGCTAGTATATTCAGGGTTCATTTTGTTTATATAGTGCAAGAAAAAAACACTAGACAGCCGGACTAGTGCAGTCACACACAGCACTAGACCGACGCTAAGATCACTAGACACGGTCCAGTGGATATTTCAAGCCCTGCCATCAGGCCGGCGTTTATCTCCGGCTTCAGTGGCATGAAATGACCGAGAATGTTTCCATCCGATGGTAGTTTTACTCCCCAGCTAATGCCGGTACCCATTTGTACTCCTGGGTGGAGAGAGGCAAGTTGGGGTGAAGTGGCTTGCCCAAGGACACAACATATGGCCAGCAGCTGGATTCCAACTCCTGACCCTCTGATCATGAGCCAGGAGCCGTAACCACTGAGCCACACTTCCCACTGAGCATACAGCACTAAGTGGAAGGCAAAACCCAATATTAACATAAAGTAAAATTGTTGCAATTAAAAATGAAAGTTTTGCTGAGAGAGGAAGGAGCGGATGAAGCTAGCGGCTCACCTGTGAATCTGACTGGGATTGCAGGTCGCCCTTCTCAGTCAGGCTAGACGTCTCGTCTTGCTCTGGGTCGGGCCGTCGATGGACCGCCTCGTAATGTTTGCTCTCTTCTTCCTCGGAGTACTCGATGCTGCCTGGGCTGGGCCTGGGTGGGGGTCTGGATGATCAAAATATATGGAGAGAGGGGTGAACATTAACAGTTTCTGACAGGTTTCTGACACGTTGCAGAGACACACTTCTCCCACAGGTATACAATTAATTTAATAAGAGTTGTTTGTAAGAAAGCACAGCATTTGTCTCACTCACTGTATTCACGCAAAGTCGACCAATGTGTACATTTTTTTGTATCAGGCATTTTCAAGCACTAACGGCTGAAACAAGGTAGTGTCAATAAGACAGAAGTTTTGGAAGGTTTAATTCATTCAAAATGACAACCAACAAACAGATATAATGGAGTTTATGAACCAATAATATAAAAAAAAAATCCCAAAATATTCTTGAAGTACGTAGAATTTCAAAATTTCTGAAAATTAGTCAGAATCTTATAAATCACACAAAAATGAAGATTCAAGTAAATCTTGGATCCTCGAATAGATATAGTAGACATTCCGAAAACTATTGACCTTTACCAAAAATTCATCCATTTCTTGCCGATAATTCAAGTCCCAATGGCAGTCCCCACAGTAACCCACCTAGTGTAGGAGTTGGTCCGTGAGTACACCCCGTTCTTAATGCCGCCCCTTCCCCGTCCCCGCCCGCCGGTAGACCGGCCGTTGGTCCCGTTGCCCTGCTGCATCTCAAAGGCTGCTGACAGGCTGCCGTCGTCGATGCTGAGCTGCTCCTCCTGGTTGACACGATGGTGAGCTTTCCTCTCTGTAAGACCAGGATGAACATAGAGAGAGAAACAGGGTTTTAGTCAGCGTTGGAAATTGGGGGTCCAAACTTGAACTTAAAAACAGAGCATCCAAGTTGCTCAAGTTGCCAACTTAAACATGGATTTGCTTGTATGTAATTCCAGCGTTATGAAATAAAGTGCAATGTCCTGGACGGAGCCAATTAACAATGATATCTGATTAGTGATTCAGAGAAACGATCCAAAACTCCTAGTCTGTAATCTCCTTGACCATTACTTGATAGATGTATAAGATTTGAAAAATACATTTTTAGATTTATTCACTTGAGCTCTTAAATGCTCTGTCACGGACATAAACACTGCAATTACCCTTAACAAAATAGGGTGTTCAAAATAGCCTTATGAATAGTTAATGCGGTACCCGCTGCTATGTACATCAGATTCGAACCAGCCAACCAATCCCGTTAGCTCAGTGGTCGAGTGGTAAGACATCTGCTCTAGAAAGCAGGAAGTCGTGGGTTGGAGTCCCACCCGAGTGATTTTTTTCCAACTTTCACTCGGGAGGTCAACACTGGGAATACAGTGTTTATACATCGGTGAAGGGCAAAACCTAATTTGATTTACATCACCCCGACGCAAAATTCCATCTTATGAAAATAGCCTACAGTATGCCCCAAAAATGCCAGTACGCCCTGCTGAATAAAACCTAGAACTGCACCAATAGCCACTAATGCTCCCTTGCAGTATGTACCTTTTCCCAGTCAGGGGCCCGTTTTATGGAGCTTCAGATAACACAGAAATTTTCAAAGAAAAATAGTTGTAAATTATAAAAAAAAAAAAAAAAATTTTTTAATGGTTACCACTTAAAATAATCATGTCATGCATATTGTTTGGTTCTCAATTGGGCTGAAACTGAGCGTTTTATTTTATGAAACACTCCATCTATGAAATTTCTTCCTTTTCAAAATTTAAAATGAGACTTTTATGAAGGGGAGGGGGAGTGGCTGGGGGAGGGGGCAACATGAAGGAGAGGGAACGTAGGAAAACTGACCTTTATACATACGGCTTTTGCCCAGCATACACAAGGTGGCAGTGATGAGGATGAGAACAATAAGAACAACCAGACCGACGATGATCAGGAACCACCACTCCTCATAGAACTTCTTCATGGTCAGACCTAGGGTGAGAACACATGAAATAAAACTGATCTTAAACAGGCTTTTTTTTGTAAAGGAAGTCATAAACCTATGTCAATTGGGACCTGTTGCTTCAAAATGAGGGTGGATAACATTATTTAGCGAATGCTTTTGAGTGCCATTGTGTTCATAACGAGACACTGATCTGTGTCTGAGGCCATCGAAGATCTGTCTCAAATGCCATGGTTGCTACATTTCCTACTTACAGAACACATGATCATTTCTGCAAAAGCATGAGCTAACAGTACATTAAATAAAAAGGAATTCACAAAAATGTTTAATACATTAATCAATTAAATTTGACCAACCCTACAAGTTCCTTCAAAACACATAAACCAAAGATTAGTACTTAAACATTCTGAAGTCAACTTTGACAAACATGAGAGTTTTAGAACAACAAATTATGAGTGTAATTGTATCAAAGTAATACTCTGGAACATTTTTGGATTTACAACATAAAGGCAACTTTTAGAAGGATTGCATAAAGGGTAACTAATTTCGTTCAATTCATATGTTAGCGATTAGTGTTCTAACAAAAAGGTACACATTCAAAGGTACACATTCCAAACTCATTAGCATTTATTTATTCTATCAATTGGAAGAATAAAAATTAATCTCTTCTATTTTTTTGTGGGAAAGCTTCGCGCATGTGATTACAAATATTCTCTCTTCAAACCTCCCAAAGTCTAAATTCCCATTGTTTGCTATAAAAAGCGTAAAATCATTTGTACATTTTCAGACACGGCAATGAACGGCTACTGACCCTCCCTCTCTGGCTGGCTATTTCAACAAGGCCAGCCCAGCAGTCAGAATAAATCAAGTGACTGTTTTTAACAGTTGAGTGCTCCGGTCCTTGCCTTCATAAAGCAGGATTGACTGGCTGTGATTGTTATCAAAACTGATATAGCTATGCTTTGACTGTAGGAGATTGATAAGCCAGCTGTGCCTACCAGTCACCTGCTTTTGTCTGTTGATGGAATTTGACTGTCACAGTGCCTACCAGAAATATAATCTGACTGTTGGTGACTAGCCTGTGTAAAAGGCATGGCAGGGGAACAGGATTGAATTTTGGACTGTCTGTGACTGATCAAAACAAAGGAGGGTTTTAATATGCAAATTTTATACACTGTTCCTGAAAAAGATTCCAGGAATTTTTAGGGATTATAATGTATTTCTGGTACTGAAAAAAAACCCTGGGAATGTGATGCATCATTCTTTGAAGGCCTTCAATATGCAACGTATAAATGAGACTTTACATATCAAAAGTAAAAGGATAACTGAAACAAAATTGGTTAGATGAAATTGAACCTTTTAACAGACAAAATGGCGACGGATGTGAACCAAGGTCAGAGTGGTGCAAAACTAGAGATCACCACTTCACCAGATTGACCTTCCCCTTCCAGAACAGTTCATTCCAAAAAACCAAAAAAATACAAGAACAAAAACCAATGCCACTTTTCTTCAAGCACCATCAACTTCTGAAGATCGCAAATGCAGCTGCTACGTGCAAAGTCATAGCTGCGCACTTGATAATTCTCATTCGCCTTTTGTTTTTAAAGATGCTGAGTGAATTGTATTCCATACAACTGGATTTCATCTCACGAGCTGCACTGCGCAATAAATTTACAGCGTTTTGGTTAATCAGAAAGCGCAAACCATAAAATATTGGGATGCACGAGTAGTTATTCTACCGATCAACATCAGTCAGGATTAGAAAAACCAATGGGGAACTCGACATGCAACACACACATGTGCTACGTAATAACATGCATGTGGTTGTCATTTCCTTTAATAAAAGGGTTTTGCTTTTTCATTCTCATGCACACAACAGAAGTTTTTTTTTAATTGATACCTGGGTCTGGTTGGGCAGTGTTCTCGCCTACAGCAACAGATTCAAATCGTGGAGTACAGGATAGATATGAAAATCATTATATAAAAGACAATTTTTGTACAAATTTAAAACTCCCTTTATTTTTCACTATCGTTTTGAAAATGTTGACTAGGCAGATTCTCATGATCTAACTTATGTGTGACAATGTTTTAAAAAGTCGGGTGCAATTAGTTTCATAGTTAGATTTTAACTAACAAGTTGGGGCAAAATGGACATGTACTTGTGCTGTAGAAAATTTCACAAAAAGTGTTCAATTTATCACTGAATGACGGAACTTTTTCACCACACAGTCTGTGCAATGAGGGAGCGAAAACGAGCAGTCCAGTCAGTAAGACTGTTTGTGTAAAACTACCTGTGCACTTCACATCTATATTCAAATGGTAGTATAAAAAAAATTAGGAATCAAACTAACAAGGCAAAAGAAGCACTGCAGAATGATGTGTTAAGGCGCTCACAGCAACCATCTCAGTTTCACACTGGTAACTTTTGTTGGAACCCAAAGGGCTCGGGCGTCGCTAGAGGGAGGGGTGTGGGAGGGTTGTGGAAGGGGGGGGGGAGTTGGATATGACACCCCCCCCCCATTAATCTTTTTTTTTCAGCAAAAATATCCTCCTATCTGCAACTTTGTGTGTCCATCGGCGAATGTGCCGGGATAAAGAGCGCCCCCTATTTTCCGATAGTGCCACCGATCGTTCGCTTTGAACAGTGCATCCTATAGGAAATGTCCAGGCAGGGCCCCCCCCCCCACCCCTCCCCCTACTGAATTTACAGAGGTCGGATGACCCAGGAAAAAACTCCTGTCTATCTTTTGACACAGCTGCTCTGCTGGCGATATTTTTTATGACACCCCCCTCCCCCATTCAAAGTGGTCTCGCGACGCTCCTGCCAAACGGCCAGCCCATTGTCCAGTGAATGACTCAGTCACTTAAAGCTATAGTCCATCATTTGCAGCTATCCGAAAAGTAACTGGCTTAATTATTGTTGAAAAACCATACTTGGTTGAAAGATAGTAAGGGGACTAAACTCCCTGTGAAATTATTCTTTCTGGGAAGCTGTCATTTTGAAGTAATCAACGAAAGAAGGCCTTTCCAGCGGTGCTTCTTAAGACGCACCGTAGGAAATTTAACTTAGTAGATCGTTTTGTTATTCGGCGAAGCGCGTGCAAGCATTGGCACAACGCACACGCGGTTGCTATAATTCGTCGGATCAGTGCGTGACATCGCGTAGCTGCAATCGGCTCAGTGAGAACGTGTCTGGGACGCTGAATTCAGGCCCAATTCAAAACATGATTCAGCAACTTTTGATTTGAAATTGAGATCCTAGAATGCTGTTTTTCTTGGAATATACAGCTGAAGCTGAGCCGAAACTTCATCAGCTTAGTTGTTCAGTACTCTTCTTTAGTTTTTGAGCACTTTTGTTGCTTCAAACGAACAAAATGCACAAATTACAAATGATGGACTATATCTTTAACTCAGTCACTTGACTGACTGACTGACTGAGTCACTGAGTATACATAATGTCCTCAACAATAACTTTGGTGTCCAGCTCGACACGTCATGCCTTCGTGTCCAGCTCGACACGTCACGCCTAAGTCTGCAAATATAGTTCCTTGAGTTGCTTATTTGTCAGTCGATCAAGTTTCGTTTACAGACAAGCGAATGCCTTCCTTACCTGCTGGGGTGGTTTTCATGCCCGTCGTGGTCCTTGGGAAGCTGATACTCTGTTGGTTCTCGGCCATCACACGGAACTTGTACTTGGTGGAGGCCTTCAGGTTACGATACGATACGCTGTAGGACAAGACGTCCGGGCTCACCGAGTCCGTTTGGGTTTCCCATTCTGAACGGCCTGTGTACGCAGCGGGAGAACATGCGGAAAAATGGAATGAAAAAATTGAGACGAACGTCACGCATAAGCAACGTCACGCAGGAGGGTCTTTTGTCTCCAACAACATGATCGAGATGAACAAAAAGCGCAACAGCCAAGTACTTTTGCTGAATTTAAACTGAGGTCTAGTACCCACCTTCTTCTTGGCTTTCCAATATGTAACCGATGAGTTCCGAGGCACCAGTGTTCTCAGAACGAGTCCAGACCAGCTTGAAGGCATCGTCCATCTCCTCCACCGTGAGGGAGTCAGGCCTGCCTGGCTTACCTGAGCAAAACAAGAGACAAGAAATATTGCAGGGTTAAAACAATCGGATTGAATAATCACGCAGAGTGTTCGTGTGCAATTGATATATTACTGAGTTGACATACATTTGACACGTGTGACTAGCTTTAGCAGAGTTGCCTTGTCTTTGTTATAAAACACTTTCTCAAATGTGAGGCGTTCTGGCAAACTGAGACGGAACTGGGCAGAGGTCGAAATGAGGGTTGTGCGGGTATTAGGAAAGAAAATAAAACTCCTTAAAATACTGTGTGTTGCACTTCAATTGGACATTCTGTTGACAAGTTATGGCTGTTTAAAGTTCGCATTGATCGACATGTCCAAAAATTAAAATGCTGAGAAAAAAAGGCCGTTACAGTTCCAAGTTTTGTGTTTTTGAAAATAAAAGATGCCAATTGTTTTTCCTTAAAACCTACTTTATTCCACGATTTTTACACTATTTCTTTAAAACATGTGTAGTAGACATATCAAAGATTGCAAATATCAATGAATCGGTATATTGAAAAATAATCTACCCCATTTTTTTTTTTTGCATTTTTTTCCACTACTGCCTGTGCCCATTTCCGTCTCATTTTGCAAGAACGCCTCACAAATCATTATAGGTGGGCGCAGAGTGACATCCGGGAATTTTTTACACTGGCTTACGTGTATCTAGCTCCCAGACCTATGTTCTTAAAACTCAATGGTTCGTGAGTCTGTAGTGCTGAATGGTTAACACAGAGCAACTGATGAAAACTAGTGTGCCAATGTATAGATGTTTTCATCTGATGACATAATCCCGCTCTAATAAAGCATATTCTTAAGAAATGACATAAAATAATGGGCAAGCATCATAATTACCCTCTTGCGGTCCAGTGGTGACATTAGCCTCTCGGTATGGACCATAGCTACGGCCCCTGGTCCTAGCCTTGACACGGAAGATGTATTCGGCGAACTCTCCCAGCTTCTCCACGCTGTACACCAGTTGGGGACCGTTGATCTCCACGGTGATGGTGGATATCTCACCTGCAATTGAACGGAGAAGACATCAGATCAGCTTTGCTTTGCCTCACTTTAATGTGAAGGTGAACTTTGCAATGTGCGTGTGCAATGGAAATATTGCTTAAAAGGTTACTCTATATGAAAACAGTAAAATACAGGAAGACAAACTACTTTGGACACATGATGAGAAACCAAATGCTGCAGAAGACTCTTTTGGAAGGGAAAATAGAGGGGAAAAGACCAAGAGGAAGAAGAAGAACATCGTGGTTTGATAATGTGAGAGACTGGACTGGCCTTAGCTACATGGAATGTGCAAGGGCATCTCAGGACAGAGACAGATGGAAATCCATTGCAGCCAACCTTCTGCGAGAAGACGGCACCTGATTGATTGATTGATATGAAGAGTGTAGCAATAATATTTGAAGTTAAGAGTAGAATCTGGCCAAAGTACTGAAGTATTTCCAGTTGTTATTTTAAAACTGAAGAGAAAATGATAGTGATATGGGGGTAACATTTTTAATTGAGTTAACTCTTTCAGTGCCCGCGAAATTTGAAAAGTTTAACCCTAAAGCGCCCAACTTCGAGCGTTTTTGTTAATTGTTCAAAATTCTGTAAAAAAAAAAAGTAAATAAGTTTTACTCACTAAATTTGTTGTTGTTACTCTCTGGTATATCCTTGATATATTTGAAAGTCAAAAGTAGTCACAAACATAGTGATACACCCTGAAACACTGGCCTGAACACAGGGAGATTCCGCACTTTTTGCAGAAAATACGAGATTTAGTGCTGCACCCTCTCTCAAGAACTCGAATGAAAAAATAAATACAGGTCGTACATGCATGAAAATGGTACCATTAGAAAGAGCAAGAGCGCCCCCTTTTGATAACATATTTACTCTACCTCGTACATGTACGAGGTTTGGCAATTTTAAGTACGAACATTTACGAACATTACCTCGTACATGTACGAGGTTGGCGCTATTGGACTAACAAATATACCTCGTACATGTACGAGTTTGGCACTGAAAGAGTTAAATAACGGAGAATTTTTTTTTTTTACAAAACTTAATAAATTACAGTCCTACAAGTTTAACTTTGGCAACTTGCAGTAAAATACTAGCAATAGGTTAAAAAAAAACTTCTATAAATAAGCGGTGTACTTTACGAAGGTGGTGACAAAAACAAAAACAGCTTCCTGACAATGACTTAGTTCGTGAACAAAAGGAAACAGTTTGTAACTCCACAACAAAAGCATGTGAAGGACACTGTGCTATTCACTATTAACATAATTTTTTACACCAAAGTGCACAAACCAAGATGGCCCCCGATAGTCCTTCAATATTAGGACTTTCTCATTTTCAGCATTGAGGGGGCACTCATAATTCATTTGAAATTGGCCCTGTTTATATAAATACCATCTATCGGCGTGACACTCTCATAGTAGACTTGGTACCCATCGACTTCACCGCAGGGGAGTTCTGGGGGTGCCCACGTCAGATTCAGAGACGTCATCCTGATGCGGTGGAAACCGACTGCTGACGGGATACCGGGAACTAAAACAAAAAAAATGTACAGGAAAATTACAGTGACTACATGTATATTTTTGAGGGGTTTGTTGTCCAAAAATGGGATTTTTTTTTGTAACAAAAAGTTTATAAAATGTACACAGATTTGAAAAAAGACCTTTTGCCCAGGCCTTTTTATTGATCTTTTTAAGTTATTTATATGTCATTAAATCAACCAGCAATAAGCTCAAAGGACAGTGGATTAAAATTACAAAAAAAAAAAAAAATTATGACAGAACTAAAAAGTCAACTTAAACATAGTTACCCGTGAGCATCAAGTTTCAAAACAAATTACTCGTAAAATACTGGGCTGTTCCACAGTGTCAGAGGTACATTTTGGGACAATTTAACAGAGTTTATAATAAACCTTTTCATCATATGGTGGATTTTAATTATGATAAAACGTATCACTTACAGTTACTCCAATGATTTCAAAAAACAAATTATTCATGCAACTGTTTTGCCATAGTAGAAATGGCCTCGAAACACAATGGTGTCGGACGTATTCAGACAAATTGACTTTGTGTGTACTTATTACTTTTTTCAGTTTATTACTTATTTATTACTTCAGTTTATTACTTATTACTTTTTTACAGCTGAACTGTTGAACATTGTTAGAAATAAACTATATTTCATTGAAATACAGATAATAAGCTTCAAAACGATGTACATATTCATTTGTGGCATTCTGGATTTTCTTGACGTTTTTTTTCATTTATAATTCCAGGGAATGGCCACTGTAAACAGATATTTGCAAGCACTTGAACATTTTCAGCATACCCATTTGTCTTAATACTCAGATTCCTACACTCAGTGCTTATCCAGAAAAAAAAAATGAACAAAAAAAAATGTTGCGAAACTGACCACTCTGTTCCGTCGTACTGGTTATCTCCCCACTGGCTGGTCCGTCCCCAGCCGAGTTGAACCCGATCACCGTCAGCGAGTACTCGGTGAAGCACTTGAGTCCGTCTAGGCTGGCCTCCGTGTCCTGGCTGGGGAACGTCTTGGTGTACTTGATGGGCGCCGCACGGGCGATGCGCAGCTCGGTTGGGGTCTCCCAATAAGTGATCTGTTGGAGTGCGAATGTGTCAACTTTTCAAAGCAATGTTTTCATTGGATGAACATTGGTCTCAAAGAGGCTGGCAAAGCTTCAAATGTTAACCCTGATCACCCTAGGTACTTAACAGATTTGCCATGCTTTTGAAGATTTTGATGGCCTATGGTGGAAGAGCCAAGCCGCAAATACTTAAGGGCAACTCCAGCGTCATTACAGGAAGTGTTATGTCCGTGACAGAGCCAATTAACCATGCTATCTAATTAATGATTCAGAGAAATGATAAAAAAACTCCTAGTCTGTAATATCCTAATCTGTAATACCTGCAACCTGTACATCCTACAATGGGACTTTGGCTTGCAGTATTATCCAGATCCAGATCCTTGACCATTACTTGATGACGGATGTATAAGATTTGAAAAATGCATTTTCGGGTGTATTCACTGAGCTCTAAAATAGCTCTGTCATGGACATTACATAACGCTGAAATTGCCCTTATACAGGGTTTGGTGCCCTTTGAAAGTTAGTGAAATAGGCTGATCCATTTGGCATGCGCCTCTCCAACGCCACACCGCACGTTCCAGCTTCTCACATCATATGCACATTCAGGCATCTCAGCCTCTTGTGCACGCATCACTACCTGCCATCGCGGCATCATCCAATTTGCGCCCTCTTTTGTTCAACGTTGTCTATGCGAGTTCCTGCAATAGTATGGTGCTGTCTCGCCGCGTAGCTCACGTTAGCAATGCACTGTCAAGATTCTAGGATTGTGACCGTGTTTAAAAACCCGTTATATGCGTGCCATTTTGTTGACTTCGCTGCGGTGACAAACTTCCGAGATTTTCATAAACCGTTTCGACATTATCTAAAGGATATTTTGATATGCCTTCAAAGAGAGAGAAGTGTTGTGTTTGTAAGTCTAGTGTAAGTAGTAGATTTCATGCGACTACAATTTATAAAGATGACTTGCAGAGTTGTTTTTTGCTTCAAGAAGAGAGGGAGGGTTTTCTGTGTAGTTCGTGCATGTGGTGTGTTCAATCATTTCGGCAAAACAATTCACTAACTTACAAGCATCGTGTAGATAGCAAGATAAACTCAGTCAAGCGTCAGATCAGGGGAAAACGTTGTAGCAATACGAAAGAACAGGAAGAGGGGGCTGGGCATGCCGGGGGAGAAATTGACGCGCCTTGCACTAGTTCAGCATGTTCAGAGAAGATTGCTAATTTGAAGGAACAAATTGGGATACTTGAAGCAGAAAACAACCGGCTTAAGAAATTTGAGGAAAATGTCATTACAGAATTTGGGGTGGATAGATCCACTGGGGTACAACAGCTTAAAAGTGCTGCCCTTCATTACATCATCAAAAATTCAAAGAGTCAGGACCCAGATATACTCAAAGTTGAGGGCACACCAGGGCGTGCAAAATGTTTTGTACGGGTTCCTGTAGCTGAATTAGGAAGTTCTACTTGTAGTAATAGATCACTCAGAAAGAGGAGCCAGATCATTGAAAAAGTAGAGACGCTGGTTTCAGGTGGCACATTTGCTGCTGTAAATTGTGGGCCTAGTTCCTCATCAAGTTCAGAACAAACTTCTTCAGCTACAGGATCACCTCCTCCAAGTCAAGTCCCTACTGTCTCTGATGATATTTCGGCTCAGCGATCAGCAAATATCAAGCGGCAAAAAGATCGGTATGCAGCAGCATCTAAAGCAGCAGGCCTAAGAGTATGCACAAAATTTTCAAGGGATACAGTTGATGGGTTGCGCAGCCTAATGCCAGAGACAATGTGGACATTGATCAAAAACAGACTTGAGATTGAAACAGGTCATAAACTTATGGGAACCCGGCAATCGATGCGTTTTTCAGCAGAGCTACCTTACGAGTTTGAGTATGGCGAGTTCAATGGGAGTAGTGGGAACCCTGTTCACTTCACCAGGATTGTAAATGTTGAGCATCTTATCACCAGCATGGTTACTGAACAGGTTCAATATAATCACATTGTTGAAAGCTTTGACAATACTCTGTGGCTTCATGCGTCGGGTGATAAGGGGGGGAAAACTACCAAAATGGTAATCCAGACTCTAAATTCCAAAGAGCGGCACTCGGTAAGATCAGTCAAAATCATGGGAATTTTTGAGGGTGGAAAAGATGACAGGCTCAACATCCAGGCAGCATTTAAGCCAGTATTTGATGATTTGCTGAAGGTCACTGGGGATATCGCAAAGTTACAGCTTCCATGCCCAAACATTGACAACGCTGAACACATGTACACCGATGACATGGTTCAATCAGCAGATGACAAGCTGGATTTCACTCCACTCAAGGAACTAAATCCAGACAATAGGTACATCAGTCCTAACTGCAGGTATTGCCAAAGCGCTTCATCTTCATCTGAAGCCAAATATCCTACCATCTCAGAATCCCCCAAAATTTACACAAAATGCAAACTGACGTGGGGTGGGGACTGGGAATGGATTGCCAAGATTCTTGGTTTGACAGGGCCAAATGGTCATCACTTTTGCCCACACTGCCTAGCCACGTTACAAGATCTAAAAAAGGGTAAACCACATGCCATGCACATTCTTCAAGATTTCAGGGATGATGGTGGTGATGATGATGAAGACCATGGCATTGCTGCAGTTGCTCAAAGGAAACTGACAACCTGCCATGCAAAAGCCACAGAGTTCCAAGAAAAAGGTGCAAAAAAAGATCAGGCAAAGAACTATGATAACTGCATTCAACGACCGCTTGTTGGTACGGAGGGTTATGTCACGGAACATGTATCGGTCAGTCCCTTACACATCAGCTTAGGGCTTGGTTTGCAATTCTTTGAAATTGTTCAGAAAAATGCAGAGAAATTGGACAATGAGGTCCTGGAAAATCATGGGATATACAGTGGGGTAGATGATCTGTACACACATGTTAATGACCTCAGTAAGGAACATGATGATTTATGCAATTCAAAGAGGGAACGTGAAGTCGAACTTGTGGCTAAGCAGGACCAGGTTGCTCAGGTTCAGACAAATAACCCCAACCACTTCATAAAAAATGGTCGACAGTACAATGAGAACAGTGCAGAAGCCAAAGAATCTAGAACATTGGTTCGCCAGCTCAATGCTGAATGCAAAGAAATCAATCATTCGGTTCAACGCTTGAATAAAGAGATGAATGAAAACCAAAAAATGAGGGATAAAATTGAACAAGATATTAAGAATGTCACTGGGCCATTCATGACTAAATTCAACAGGGTACAGGAAGAACTTGGAATTAGAAAACAGTCATATCATGGGGGATCACTAATTGGCCCAGATGTAAATAAAATGTTGAAGGAGGGTAATTTTCAGAAATTTTCAGAAATCTTTCTGCCTGTTCTCATTGACACAACCACTGGATGCCAATCATTTGGCTCTCCAGAACTCTCTGATAAAGTGCACAAATTGTTTCAGAAGTTCAAATCGTGTTACGAATTGTACACACTCAACAGGATGCTCTGCAAGCATGAGGTGGAACTACTAGCCTTGCGATGTTCCGAGTTCGGTTGCTGGTTTCCAGTACACTTTCCAAAGGAAAACATCAAAAGAAAGTTTCACTTATTGACAGTAGAGGTCATTCGACAAGCACGGCTCTTAGGTAGTGTTGGCTTGATGTCTGAGCAGGCAACAGAAAGTATTCACGCGCAATTGAACAAATACGAGCGCATGTATTGCACAGTACGCCAACCTGCTAAGCGACAGAAATTGCAAATCAGACAGCAAGCCCAGTACAGCTCACCAAAACTTACACACGTCAAGTTGTAAATATTAGGAATGGACTGATCCAGTAAGCGTCACCCACTGCGCGTGCGTAAGCAATTTACACATGCTCCTCTTCAATGCCTCACTGTACATTGTATGCGCATGCTCGCTTGCATGCATTGCAGACCTTTGTGCATGCATGTTGGACATAAATTGCAGTTTCAGAAAACCATGAGGCGACGCTTCTGGATCGGTGTTCTTAGGGTCATCTCTGTCACATGAAAGTAAATGTACTTACACCATTTATTAATATGTTGTTTTGCTCTCTAAAATTGCATTTTGCTCCATATTAGCAAAATGGGAGGAGTTTGTGGTAAGTCTAGGGGTATCCAGTTACCACAACACACTCTCATCTTGGTGTATTATGGATCTAATGCCCAAAAAAACTATAAAAAAAAAAAACCAAAAAAAAATTAAAAATCCGAAAAAAATAAAAAATATTTTACTGTTAACAAATCAGGGTCACCCACTAGGACTGAGGTCATAGTGGATGGGCCTGATAATCCCTTGCTTTGTCTCCCAACTTCTTCAGGTAGCCTGCTTGCGCCGGATGTGCGAGACATGGTTTTACCACTACCTTAATAAGTTGTTAGACTTTGCAGTTGAGTTCAACGTTTCACTTTGTTGTTATGCCATCATACATATTATTCTATTCCATTTGTAAAATATGTTACATGTCTTTCCATGTAACAGTGAACATTGAACTTATTGTCGATTATTTCTGGTAATTAAACCAAGGATTAGACTTGTAGTCGAGTCACCAAACATCAAGTCCGAGTCACATCTCATGAGTCTGAGTCTCGAGTCGCACAGTCCAAGTCTGAGTCCGCAGGGTCGAGTCAGAGTCCCAGTCACGGAAAAAGGGGACTCGAATTGGACTCGAGCTGGAATCTTGATTCACACATGTAAGGATTAGTCTGCCAAGGATTCCTGAAAAATGCACTGTAGCTCATAAGCCAAGAAATCTGTAGAGAGGAGAAAATGAGAGGGTGGGAGGAAACCCCAGAAGAAAATTCTGGGGAAAACCCACGGAATCAGGCAGGGACTGAAAATTCATCCACATTTTGGCCTAGGCGGGATTCGAACTCGGGTTACACAGATGAAATACATGTACATGTACAAGGAAATTTTGTCACTGCATCGGGGAAGCTAAATGGCCATTAAAAATTAAATAATGATGATAGTGTGACTTGGCAAGATAAAGGGCGGTTCGAATTCCTGTCGAAAGTGCTGCTGATCTTTTTACATAATTGCAGTTTGCACACGACTGGGCCATATCACACTGCAGATCTGAATTTAATTTTAAGGCCAAGATAGGCCTAATGAATTGTTTATGATTTATTTGTACAAAAAAAGTTGGAAAAATTAGGTTTAAACAAATGCCACCATACAGCCTTAGACATGTTGTAACTTACACAAAGGCCCCCCCCCCCCCCCGCCAAAAAAAAAAAAAGGAAGAAATTCATGTCATTCGATGAGTTTTGTCACCGTCGGCTGTTTGTGTCATTATATGCCATGTACATGTAGGCTCATTTCAATGACTTCTGCCCATTCCACTGTCTAACTTTAAAATTTAGAAGAAACTCGGTGAGACTCATTCGGAATAGAAACTGATTTCAGCGCGAAAATCAGAGCGAGATAGTACTGCATCTATTTCGTGAATATAACATTTCGCGAGGTCCGCCATTTTTTAAAAACAACAAAATCCCTCAGACTGAGCAATCAATCACCATGAAATTCACTTCAATGACTCCCGTACCATTCCACTGCCTAGGCTAGCCTTCACATTTGGAAATGGAAGAAAATCAGTCATGTCAGTAAGACTCATCATTTGGAATGGAAACTGACAATCCATTTGTATCTTGAGGCCAAATCTTGTCAAGTGATTGTAGCTGAATTCTGAACATTCATGACCAGAAGACCATCTCATTCACGCTTTTTAATTTCCTTAGCTATCATATCAAGTATCATGGCTATGCCCCACTCTATCTGATTTTCCCTCTATCTTCCCATGAACTGATGAAACTGAGTTCACTCCTTTGCGTTTGAATTCAAATAACAAAATAGAAAAAAGGAAAAGATTCCCATATCTGACCATCACTTGTCGTCGATCATGTGCACAAACCGTACGAGACTCGGGTGTTCTTGGTAAAAACTACAATATTTTCCCTGCTAAATTTGACTTTTTATAATTATTAATATTATCACTTGCTCTTTCTGATGGCTGTTAATGTCACTGAAGGGAAACATTAGTGATGGGCAGGTATGGGAATCTTTCCAAATAAAGGTATTTCTTCAAGATATTCGACTTTAGAAAATTCAAATACAAA
This sequence comes from Patiria miniata, assembly GCF_015706575.1. Classification (NCBI taxonomy): domain Eukaryota; kingdom Metazoa; phylum Echinodermata; class Asteroidea; order Valvatida; family Asterinidae; genus Patiria; species Patiria miniata. The sequence goes on along the minus strand of NW_024037069.1, from coordinate 41,046,796 downwards.
ATCATATTAAATAAATCCGCGCGCGATAGTACTGCATCTATTTCGTGAATATTATTACGCACGCGAGGTCCGCCATTTTTAAAAAACAACAACAAAATCGTTCAGATTCTGCAATCGATCGCCATGAAATTCACTAAATTTCAAAGTAAGGGCAGGCAGTAATGTGATCAAACGACTATTATTATTAATGGATAAGATATAAACTACCATATCAGATGATATTTGACATGTATTATGAGCCAAGTTACCGAAAAAGAGGAATTTTCCGTGGTCGCATCACTTCCAGGGCACGACAATATTTGAGACACAGGACATGCAAAACGCATAGCGATGAGGGTTTCCTTGTTTTGTTGATGTTTGGCGGAGTAATATCACTTACCACACTCAGAACTACTTTGAAAAATGATCGTTTTTGCTTCTAATTACATTCTAAGAGGAAAAATCATTGGGGGATCAGTTAAAATACGCTTTTAATTAAGTGTATGAAATGATGACGTCATCACTTAAGCTTAAAACAAAAGATGCTGAACCAACTTTTTGACGGACTATATCTTGTATAAGGCAGGTCAACATCATTATGAAAGGGGTGAAAAGCGGAGGGATACGAGGTCAAAAGTCACATCCAAGCCCGTTTGCAATGTATTATGAAGGATTTTACAACCTATTATCCAAAAGGTTTCGTTTTTAATGTGTAGTGACGTCACTACTGTTGACAAAATGAAAATAGCCTTTGAAAGTGATTATGATGACCGATTGTCTTGGTTTTTCGTTGACAAAATCGCCAGAGGATTATAGTTTTCCAGAACAAAGTTCCGGATGTGCTGACGGTAGCTGAAGTCAGTTATTCATTCATAAAATGCCTCATACATATTCATGTTTGCATCATTTGCTCAGCACTCGGCGGAAAGCCCGCCCTCTGTTGGTGACTCTGGGAAATGAAAGATTGCCGCAGCGCGTACGCACCGCGCGACTCGTGGCATGTTGGACACTAATCATGACTGCGATTGGTCAAAACAGGAAGATTGCCAGTCTGTTGAAATCCTGGGTGGAGAGAGGAAAGTGGGGTAAAGTGTCATGCCCAAGGACATAGAAGTTGGATTTAAACCCTGACCCCTGCCCTCGGCCACCTTGGGTGCTAACTTCTCAATGATAATGGCGTCAGGAGATGAGAGACTTTGCCCCAGCTTGGAATTCTTACCTTGTATCCCTGTAGTCCTCCATTCTGGGCCTCTTCGGGTAGGGCATCCCATGTAACACGCAGTGAGGAGGCGCTTCCTCCAGACGCTCCAACATTACTAGGAGCTGCTGATGGAGCTACATACAAAAAAAAGGGCAAAATAAAAATGTAGATACTGCACAAACGTGATGTCAGTACAAGTGCAAAAAGATTCATCACAGAGGTTAGGGCCCATCTCAAGACGAGTTCCGACGAGTTCCGAGTTCCAAGTTATAAGTTGCGGGATTCTGAACAACTTCCCCTCAATCTTCCCGCAATGAAGTCATCAGTATTGCTGAGTCAAGTGGTTGCCAAAGAAAATTTCCCCGGAACATGTCCGGGACAAATGCAGAGCTTCTTCCGAACAAAGTGAATGATTCTACCTGCAACTTGTCTGGAAGTCATCACGGATATGAATTGAGATGGGCCCTCAGTGGCCTGGATTTTAATTCCCTAGGAAGCCTTCCTTTTAAACATGTCGTACCCAATATTTTAAGGTAATTTTGAAATTCTGTGCTCACATCAGAATGTTAACAGTTTTTAATCAGTGAAGTAATAGGAGTGAAGATACTCTTTTTGAAACACTTTGGCAAGTAATTTGCTCTACTGAAATGACTAGTCAGTAAACAGTTAACCCTTTGCTCCTTGGACCTGGAGCAACAAAATTTGGTTCCTTTTTTTCCCCTAGGTAATCCTAATTCAAGACCCTTTGCTTTTCCTTTTGCAAGCCGGTTTCGAAACCACATCCTCTCACTCTTTGCTAATGCTAGGTTCCCGATTTTTAAGCCGAATCGCCACGAATTGTAATTCTTGAGTAAATCGGGGATGGTTCTTGGCTGCCTCGGGATGATCCTGTTAGTTCGGTGAGAGATCATGAAAGATCGGGAAGCGCCCCGACAAATTTGAACATGTTCAAACTTGTCGGGGTGCTTCGGTAACCAATTTCAATTCTTGGTTTATTCTGGCTGTATTCACAACTAATTCTGGCATATGTGAACCTAGCACAAGACTTACAGTAAGCAACTCTACTATACTTGAAAACTGAACTGCACAGCAGATGTAAACATTAAGAACGGGAGAAGTAGAAGACCTTGCTTCGAAACTTCTCACCCATAAAACGGCATACTTACTTGCTACTCCGACGTAGACCATGACAGGCCGGCTGTACGGCCCGGCCCCCTTGGCGTTGTAAGCCCTGACCTTGACTTCGTAGTCCTGGTACTTGAGAAGATCGATCAGCTGGTACTCCAGTTGGGATGGGTCCGTGGTGACACGCTCTACCGGGCTGGCGTCGGGGAGCTCGGTGTAGGAGATGCGGTAGCCTTGAAGGGGGCCATTGTGGGTACTGCTGGGTGGGGCCTGTGTTGGTTATGGCAGACAAAAAATTACCGACATACTGCAGAAGGATATATTTATGTGGTAAAACTTTGCACATCTTTGTGATGTGTTTGGTCAAACCCAGACGATTTTGGTCAGAGCTTGAATTGGAGATACAACCAAATATTATGTTGGGTGAAATATTTAATTTTTGCCAAATTTGTAAATAAAGATCTAAAGTTAAATATTTTTAAAAACTTCTTTGGACATCCTGCTTAAAATGAGTCTGTTTTTGAAAGAAAAACTTGTTATTCTAAAAAATTTAGCATGCAAAATAATTGAAACATGTTCATTAACCACTTAATGCCGAAGGACTTATAAACATAATCTGGCAATGTATACTCGCAGGCGGGTAATGGGTTAAATCGTCAATGTTTCCCCCCGAGTCTCCAGAGGTGGACATATATACATGTCAGTGGTTCCCACTGGTTTTGAAAACACTGTGTTTAGAACTTCAACTTGGCCGCTGCACACAACCTGTCATCGTAGCAAATATCGCTCTTAGGCAAGGCCTTGGAGTGTTGCAAAAATATGAAGTTACGGTATTAATATCAGACAAATATTGTACAAAAAACTCTGAAGAGTAAGTAGTTGTGGTGTTTGATTCATTTTAAAATTTGGTCTTTTTTTTTCAAAATGGTGTTTTTCGGCCAAAAATAATCCTGTCGTCAAGTGGTTAAACAAATTGTGTAAACCACTCATATGCAAACACCAAATACTGCAGATTCTGAAGTTGAATAGTACCAAGGCAGTGACTGGGTTGACTGTGGGAAGGATTGCTATGGAAGCAATTTGTCCTTCCTGTAACTCACCGTCCAAATGACTCGCACAGATGTTGGAGTGATCGGGGTCACTTCTTGAATGCCGGGCTCTCCATCAGGAACTGACAGAAAACATACAAAAAAAGGGGAACATGAGGACTTAAACAACTCAAATATATCAGATAAGACTGCTCAACTGCTCATCTTTTGAAAATAATTTATGTTGCAGTATCTCACCATTTATGTTGCAGTATCTCACCATTTATGTTGCAGTATCTCACCATTTATGTTGCAGTATCTCACCATTTATGTTGCAGTATCTCACCATTTATGTTGCAGTATCTCACCATTTATGTTGCAGTATCTCACCATTTGTGTTGCAGTATCTCACCATTTGTGTTGCAGTATCTCACCATTTATGTTGCAGTATCTCACCATTTATGTTGCAGTATCTCACCATTTATGTTGCAGTATCTCACCATTTATATTGCAGTATCTCACCATTTATGTTGCAGTATCTTACCATTTATGTTGCAGTATCTCACCATTTATGTTGCAGTATTTCACTTAAACAACTCAAATACATCAGATGAGACTGCTCAACTGCTCATCTTTTGAAATATTATAAACAGTTCTAATACATATGTATCACTTTCGCATGTAATTCTTTACACTGATTGGAAGGATTTTATTGCGAGCCCGGGTCTTGGAAATGTTTCAATATCTCACCATCTTGTTCAGTTGATATGACGTCAGATTCCTCACTGTCGGGACTGGGGCCAATATCGTTGTGGGCTCGCAGACGGAACTGGTAGTCTGTGTACGGCGATAACCTAAAAAGACAAACGTATTAAACAAAAAAAATTGAAAAGGATGTGAAAAACTGAGCATAAAGTGCCAAGTATAGACCATGTACCATCTGACATTATGCTGATGGTTAAAGATATAGTCCATCATTTGTAATTTGTGCATTTTGTTCGTATGAAACAACACAAGTGTTCAAAATCTAATGAAGGATACTGAACAGGCAAACTGAACTTTAACTGCCAGGCAACTCAAACATTTAAGCACCTTTTTGCATGTTATTTAGCCCACATTAAATAGAAAAGTCAACACTTTTAAACCATTCATATTTCAAGTTAGACAGACATGCAGTGCAGACGATTGCTGAAACTTGGCATCACGTGACCACACTATTCAATTTTGAAAACAAATGCAACATGGTCTCTACTTTGCGAAGGAAAAATCATCGCATGTAAAATTTACAGTGTCTCAATACAGAAAGAACAGGTTATCAGCACAAATGCCAAGCTATGTATATCACTTGTGACATGTGGGCTCAACGGTAAGTGTCTGTTAATGTTCTAAGCATTTACTCTTTTGGGATTAATCCTTTACAAGGTAAGTATTGCTTACTTGTCCACGACATAAGAGATGACGCTAGGGTCGACGTTGGTGTCGCGGTCTTGGAAGCTACCGGCGCCCTCCTTGACCTGGATGCTGTAGTAGCGGAGGGGACCGTTGCCGTCCGATCCAGGGGTCCAGGAGATGCGAGCCTCTCGACTGCGGATGTAGTCCACGCTGGGCTTGGAGGGAGCAGTGGGGGCAGCTGGCAGTGAAAAATATTTAAAAAAAACAAGGAATACATTTGATTTTTTGAATAGACCACGAAAGGAAACTGACTTGGTTCATTTATAAATCAATAATAGATTTGAATTAAAAAAATGACAAAGGTGAATGCAATGGGAGACTTTTGAGACGTTGGTAGCAGCGAACACACCAATCCTTTTCAACTGTTTACATCAAGTTTTAAGCTAAAGCGCGCCTGCTCAATATGATGCAGACAATGGAGAAAGGACCGTGTGTTTCCTGCCAACAATGTCTCAAACTTCACTTTAATTAATAAAGGATTTTCTCTTTAAATCGGTAGGTACATTTCTAGGTAATTGCAAATGTTCCTATATGCCCAGAACTTTTAAATTGACTTGTGAATTGTTAGATGAGTTATTGACTGAAGATTGACTCACAACTGACTCACGATTATTTGACTTACGCCTGACTGTTGTTAGCATGTGCTTGACATGTGCTTTACATGTGATTGACTTGTGATTGACTTTTGGTTGACTTGTGACTGACATGTGATTGAATTGTGATTGACATGTGATGACTTGTGACAGACATGTGACTGACTTGTGATTGACTTGTGACTGACGTGTGATCGATTTGTGATTGACTTGTGATTGACGTGATGACTTGTGATGGACATATGATGACTTGTGATGGACTTGTGATTGACATGTGATAACTTGTCACAGACATTTGATTGACATATGATGACTTGTGATGGACATGTGATGATTTGTGATTGACATGTTACTGACTTGTGACTGACTTGTGATTGACTTGTGATTGACTTGTGACTGACATGTGATTGACTTGTGATTGACACGTGACCAACTTGTGACAGACTCGATCACAAGTCTAGTTTCAACTCACTCCTGTCGTTGGTGGTGATTACGATGGCGGTGGCCTCTGCTCCCCAGCCCAGTCTAGTCTTGGCCTCCACACTGAAGGAGTACCTGGTGTTGACATACAGGCCTGTCGAGACAGTGAATTTCTGGTTCATGCCCACATCCGTCGTCTGCTTGAAGCTGTCTGGGAAACCTTCTTGCAGGTAGCTTACCTGACCAGCCATAAACATAGCAATTTATCCAAATTAATTCAAATTCACTGTAATTTTTATTCACAATCTACAAACTCTGTATTTAGGGTCTGAGGAATATTTGAGAATTGAGTAAGAGGAAGAAAAAAATTAAGTCAGGGAAATAAATATACTTGAATATATATTTTTTATGAAGTATTTTAATATTGTTGTGAATTCAGGCTTAATTCATTTAATTGAGTTCAATGTTTCAACAAAATAAGTTTCAAATGTATAGTTCAAGGCAGAAGTTTTTTAAAATGCTTATTACATCAAATATATGTAACCTGTTGCAAACCTGTACATGTGCATGCATATTTAGAACATTGTTGGCCTGTTGAAATAATAAAAGGTCCCATAACTCACCCTGTAGCTTTGGATGACACCATTTGGTTCCACAGGCGCCTCCCATATCATCTTTACCGAGGTGTTGGTTACCTCTGGAAACAGGATACCAGTGGGTGGGCCCGGAACTATGAGTAAAAAAAAGGGGAATAATCAACATGATACGACCATGATAAAACGTTCAGAGGTGAAAATTAAGATCTATTTTTGCTTGATCTAAAGGAACAGCCTATTGTCCTCTGACTGACAGACAGATTGTCTAAGTCACCGAGTATAAATAACGTCCTGGACTGAGAATTCCAGGTCCTCTTCGACTAGGAAAGGGAAGCAAGCAAGTCTCACCAGACTCTTGCGTCTCCACCTCCACGGGGCTGCTGGCGACGCCGTCCCCCATGCGCGTGTAAGCGAGCACGCTCAGTGTGTAGCGCGTGTACCCTCGCAATCCCGTCAGCTGGCTGCTCATCGAGGCCTCGCCAGGGACGTCCAGGGTCTGCTGCTCGGAAGGGGACGTCGTAATGTGGTAAAGTACCTGTGTGGAGCAAAAACAAAAAAAGTAAGGGACTTAGTCAAGAAGTAATCCCACTTCTGCCACCAACATTTGGTCACCGACTTTGCTGTGCCACATAGGTACCACTTGCATGTATCTGCTAAGAAAAACTATGTTGCTCAGCAAATTAGTCTGCTAAGTGAAAGCCTGCTAGGAACCAGTCACAAGCAATGCATATCCCATGATATTTTAGCTGGTAACCTGTACTGCTGAGCAAATATTTACTGTGCTTGGTCCAATTTCTGTGATTAGTGGCTCAATGAAATTATCCCCATGTCTGACACTGAATAATTTCTTATGCAGATAAAATGTTCTGAACAAAAGCATCTTTAGAGCTTCTTTCAGTGTCACCTATTGCTTCAATGAAATCTGATTGTCAACAGAAAGTTTCCATGGAGTGGGTATTTAGTTTTCTTAATGTAGACAAAAGCCCTCAAAATTAATGACGGCCTATTGTGTAAATGAAAACAAGGACGACTTTGTATTTGGGGTTCCAGATTTTACCTTGTATCCCAGAATGGCACCGTTCTGATCAATTTTTGGCACACTGCCCCAGGTCACGTCTATGACAAAAGCACCAGTAGCACTCGCTGCAACGTTGGCTGGCCCCGAGCTGGGAACTGTGGGTAAAGAGAAGAAAAATGTCATATATTTGCTACTCACTGAAAAGATATGGCTTAAAAAAATAATAATAATAAATAAATAAAAAGGTTACTCCTTTTTGCCAAAGTTGAAGAGATAAAATTCAATCAATAAAATATTTACACATTTTTAAAAATTATCATCTAAAAGTTTTTTTTTCTTCTTTTTTTGCTATTTTCTTGACAACTCAACTGCTTACAATATATGATTTTTGAAACAAAATAATCTAGATAAATGAATATCGATACGAGAGATTGCTTGGACAAGTTGCCTCCAAATTGCCTTGTTTGTCATGGCCTTAAGACAGCATCTTGGAGCAAGTTCGGGCATGACCTATAGTTAACCATAGTTCTACCACTCTAGTCGACTATTTGGAACCCGATCATGGGGCACGGTTTCATCACTGGCTTCTAACAGCCATGAACATCACAAAGCACAATGGGGAGCCAGGAACCAAGAAGTCTTGTGATGACGTTTTGACCGTCGTTCGACTAGAGGTATTCGCTGGTTGCCATTAGTGGGCAGGCGTAAGTTACATCCCGAGTCAACCACTAGTCCTCCTGGCCCGAACTGCTCTTGATAAATTTACCTGTATCAATAGTCCTGACAATGAGTGGATTGCTGATGGGTCCCACGCCGATCTCGTTATATGCCTCGATCTGTACCGAGTACGCCGTCCACTCCTGCAGGCTCTCGATGACGTACTCTCCCATGTATGGGTCTAGGAGGTCATGGGTGCCCTGGGTAGGGTTAGGGGTCGTGGCGTTGACCTCCTGCCAGTAGATGTGGTACCCGATGGGCTCGCCACTCCACTCTCTGTCAAGTAGGGGCTGTGGCAGGATGCACAGGGAAAAAGAAAGAGTTGATCACATAATGTACTTCATCAACTCCACAATGGACTTTGTGTGGAACTACTGACTCAGCAAAAGATCAACAATTTTAACTAACAAACACTTCAGTAACATTATTGGTGTAAGCCCAAGTCAATTATTTTAAGGTAATATACAACGTTTGCTTTTGCTGTAAGTTTCAGAAATGGATGGATTTTGGGGGATTGGTCGTTTATAGCAAATATCGTTACAGTGAGTTCTGTCTTCGTAGAAGCTGGAAAAAGAGATAAATAATCATGTTCTTGTAGACTGGTTCTTGACCCCACTTAAATTGAAATGGGACAATCTATAGCTGTCGGGGAATTGTAAGTCTAGCTGGCTTGTACCTGTCCATAGGTGTGTAATCGATTGCAAAGAAAATGCAGACTAACTAAATATGGTAAATTGGGGCCAGTATCTAAAAAAAAATCTGTTTTTTTCCAAAGCTGGTCGGCTGACCAGTGTTGAAAATTGATACAAAAATACCACTTTTCTTGAAAATGACAGCATACCAGGTGCCATGATTTTACAGGATGTTTTAGACAGTCATTCACTAACAGTCCAGTAAGGTATTTCATAATAATTTTTTTTTTTTTTTTTAATGTTTGCAAATGTTGTGTGGCTTCTTTACATTTAAAGGGAAAACACAACATTTGCAAACAGAAATACCTGGATTCTTCACTCTTTTATTCTGATTCTTTTATGTTGCATTGCTAAATATTTGTTTGTATTACAAATCTAATAAAAATTTTTTAAAAAAAGACCACTACTTACCACCCAACGGACTCTAAGCGATGTTTCAGTTTGGGCGCGCACAGTCACCTCACGGGGGGCAATTTCAGGTGCTATGAAAAACAATAAGATTTGCGCTATTAGTCATTGTTAAACTTCATGCCATTAAACTTGAGAAATAAAGTTATTGGCAGCTGGACCTAGGAACAGGACTTCTGTGGGTTTTTTGTGATATCAAAGTATTAGTAGAAGACCAGCAATAAGAAAAGTCTTTAAACCTCTGCTTTTTTTCAGAGTCACACTTTTCTTGTAATTGCTTCAAATTAATTTTTTTTTGCAAATTTCAGCTGTTGGACACAAGATTGTCCTAATAAACCTAAAACCAAAGAATTAAAACCAGGATCTTCTCAAGAAGCTAAAAAAAAAAAGATTTTCTCCAGGCCTATGGATTTTCTCAAGAAAGTCAAGACCTTGATATCTTCTCAAGAATAAAACAGTTTCCCAAAAACCAGACATTGCTACAAGATATGCAAAAAATTGACTCATGACTTGTGATTTTCTGAATAACCCAAAACATTCTACAGAGATTCAAGCCTAAAGACTGTCTTGAGAAACTCACTGTCTTGCAGAGTCTGTATCTTCCTGGTGGCTTGGCTGGGCGCGCTCTCCCCGACCACGTTCTCGGCCCGCAGCCTGAAGACGTAATCCATGTAAGGGATGAGGTCTGGGATGAGGAACCCCCGCGAGTCCGGGTCCTGGTGCTCGTAGATGTTGAGCCAGTCTTGGCTGGTGCCAACCCGGGCCTCCACGATCCAGGTGGAGATGCTGGTGTGACCGTTGAAGCCGGGGACAAACTGGAGGTTGATGCTGCGGGACTGGATGTTGGAGATGGCCAGCTGGGTGGGAGGGTCCGGTCGTACTGGAAGAGAGGAGGGTGAGGCGATTGATTTGAGATTGGAGTGGGGTCAGTAGGGGATAAACTTAGGATCGAGATCATACTCGGTGCTTGTGTGACCACAAGAGATTTGTGGTGCGATGCCAGGTTCATGCATTTGCACTGTGCATTCACAAGGGTTGGACAGATCTCATCTCCAAGGAAGTTTCTCTTGAACTGGTTTGTGATGTCTAAGTTTATTCATAAGATAAAATTGTATCAGGTGATGTAAGTCAATATTAGGTTTTGCCCTTCTCCGACGTGTGAACACTGTATACTCAGTGTGTTACCTCTCGAGTAAAAGTTGGAAAAAAATCACTCAGGTGGGAATTAAACCCATTAGGGCAAACCTAATATTGATGTCTAATGTTGATTTACATTTAAATAAAGTGTGGATTGGGCCTTATGACAGTTTAAAATTTAAATATTGACGTTACTGATGGAGTTTCAAAATGGGAAAAAAAATGTTAAAAGTTAAAAAATGTTAAAAGTTTCAAGAAGTTTTAAGTGTATTGAAAGTCATGATTGTTTCCATTCCTGCTCCTTTGAAATTGGATTTTGTTTTGTTTTAATATGGTGCTTTCTGCAAACTTTCTGCATTCTTGTTTCTTTTGGATTGCCCTTTTTAGAAACAAAGTTCATTCAAAGCTGGAACAAGTGGTGTCCCCAGCATATAAGTTGGAAAAGGCTTTTCCCAAGGCAGCATTCCCATGCAAATGCAAATAATCTCATTTAGGATTATCTGGTGTAAGAGGGTAAGGAGTATGAAACTTACAAGGCGGTACTCCAGAGCTGAAGCTAGTCTCTGTCGGGGTGCCGCGACCCACTGAGGTCAGGGCCCACATGACCAGGCTGTACTTGGTGGTAGCTGTCAGGCCGGTCACCGTGTACTCACGCTGGTCTGAGGGTAATGTTATGGGTTGGTTGGTGGCTGTTGTGTTGTACTCCTGCCATTGGATCTCGTAGTCTAAAGAGATTCACAAATAGGTTAAGAAAAAAAACCAGTCGATCACATGTTGATCCTCAGAAAGTCAAATTACAAGTCGGGTCACAATCCAAGTTGATCAAAAGTAAAAATCACAAATCAATCTTGATCTGATTGATAGAGCTGATAAGCTCCTACAGGAACATCACTCAGCTTGGAAGGCGTGGACATGCTATTGACGAGTGCTGAGGGATCTAAGGGTATCACTAAATTGATTGGTGTCTCCTATGCCAGTAATGTGCTGAGGGAGGTCGTTCCAGTCCTTGCTGGTCTGATAGAAGAATGAGTGTTGGAGTCCTTTGATATTGGTGAAGGGGATCTGAAGGTAGTTGGGTTTTGAGCGTCTCGTTGTTATTTCTGGCTGCCTAATGGTTATTTCAGGTGGAACTTTAACGTCGATCCGTCCATTGAAGATTTTGTGGAAGTTTGTGAGGCGCTGTACGTATCTCCTATTTTCCAGGGTGGGTAATTCCAGTTTTTCAAGAAGAGCAGTAACAGATGTATAATTGTCCCAGCTATATGTGTTAGTGATAAAGCGGGCAGCCAATCACAACTGACACCATAAAGCAATCGCAAGTAACAGGAAAACAATTACAAAAGAATAGCTTTCAGTGCTTTTTCAATTCACTGACACTTGTGACTGACTTACGGTGACTTGCCAATTTCTACTTTGTCTAATGAAGCATTTTGATGGATTCAGTCCTTTTGAGTCTGTTGTTTTATTTCTGGATTGATGTTCAAGATTTTGCTTAACTGGTAAGAATGTGTGTAATGAGGATACTGCACACAGTTGGGGTTGTGAGGAGATTGAAATCTTCTGCACCATTACGCACTAGACTTTGATGGAAATGGCACTCCAAATTACAAGCCAGACACTATTTCACCCTTCGTAATGCCCCCTTCCAAAAGAAACCAAACCGGAATGCAGAGTATGATAGTATATTTAACTTACCTGTGATGATACCGTTGGTCTCTGTCGGTTCAGTCCATATCACTTTGAGGGATGTATCCAGGACATCTTTGAACTCCAGGCTACCTACTGGTCCAGGGACTACAGGAAAAAAAAAGACATGTAAACAATATGACAGGAAAAAAATAAGACAGCCGGTCGGTGGACAGACGAGCCAGAAAACAGGCATTTTGACAATGACATTTTTTGTAAACATTTAAGGAATCGACACTTTTTAGAAGTGATCCAGATTCCATCCTTGAGTCATGATTCTGTTCAGATTTTACTCTAAACTTTCCTGCCCCCCCCCAAAAAAAAAGAAGAAGAAAAGACAGAAAAAGGGAAATCCCATCAAATCCTACAAATTAAATTTAGTACCGAATGAAGTCCCTATGAGATACCATTACTATCTTACACATTTCTCATTACAACCTAAATTATCTGATATCAAAACTCATTTCAGATTCACCTCATACTCAAAAGTGATGGGCGCTGTCAACATTCAACTCTCATAGTATTTAGATTTGGCTACTACAAAAAGCTGACTTCTCACCAAAAAGTGGAGTCATAATTGTGATACCAAATTTGGAAATTACTCTGTTGCCCAAGACTAATCTCTAAATAGGGAAATAAAATTCCCACGAACAACTGACCATCTTCATGTGTCCTGAGAGTGACGGTGGGGCTCGCGGGTCCATCTCCAGGGCTAGTGAAGCACAGCACGCTGGTCTTGTACTCAGTGTACTTCTTAAGATTGCTGATCGTTCCTTCCTGGGTTGTGCTGCCTGGCTCCGCATCGACGATGACTTCAATCTTGGCGTTCTCTGATCCGTTTAGCCAGGCGTGCAACTGTTGGCAACAGAACAGAACATTAGGCATGTTAGGAATACAAATGATCAATTCAATTTTGCCCAATGATGGAATTTTTGCATTGTAAAGATGTTACTTGCATTTGGGGTTTCTGCTCTTACTTGTTACAATACTGATGAACTTTTTCCGTTTCAATTTTGTTGAACAGTTTGTGATTTTTATGCAAGAAAAGATCAAACAGAAACATCCTTTTTTTATGAACTCCATGCAGGGACAGTATGTGATGCTGTGTTGCATATGCATGGGAACTCAAGTGTACTGGATGTATTATTTAATTATTTATCAAGTCAAGTGTGAGTTGAGTTTGCATCAGATGTACCGCATAATCGATTCACCTTGAAATCCGTTCGGTTTGTTTTCGACATGCCTTTATTTGAACACAAATAATTTTAACTCCCTTTCAAATGTCCAACCAATACTCGCCAGGGATAAAGTTCAGATTCCAAGCTTTGAAATAGTATAAAAATAATGGCGGTGTGTGTTTCTGCGCCAAAGCTAGAGTCTCGCAAAAAAAGGTTCCGGGTATTTTTGGACGCGCTGTACAGTAGTCCAATCATCCTTCGTTCGAGCGAAGTTGGTCCAACTATGAAAAACTATGGTTCACGCCAGAACTTGCTCATGGTGTCTATAATCTCTCTGTCACTGTTGAGGGGGAGGGGGGGGGGGGGGGGTAACTGTGTACAGAGTCCATAAACACATACACATGGACAAAAGCGCTCTTTAAGAAACCTACCTTATAGCCCAGGTTGATACCGTTGATGGTTTGTGGGTCTGGCTTCTGCCACTGGAAGTGGATGGCTGTGGAATTCACCACGGTCGTCTGCACATTGCGAGGTGCTTCACTGGGCACTGATCACAAACACCAAATAGGGTCAAATTAATTTAAAAGTTAGAAATGCAAAGGGAATCCTGCCCCCCCCCCCCCCAAAAAAAGTTTTGTGAAACAATATCTTTTAAATACGTTCTCAAATTGTCTTGCATTGTCTCTGAAACTGTCTTAAAATGTTTCATTACTGTTGATTCTGATAATGGTTTTCTGGCTGCGTCCGAATGGTGCTTGGCTACGGCAGAAAATAACACACGGCTCTATGAGAAGTGGCTGCCATAGAAAGGGGACGAACCTGTATTCACAGGAACGGAGTGCCCATCTCTCTTTCATAGCGATTGGGCCAGACTCATATGCTGCTGTGGGGGGATCACCACACCTCCTCCACAGCGAGTCTGTTACCTTCCCAGCATGGAACAATGCCGGTACCCATTTAACACCTGGGTTGAGAGGAGTAATTGAGGTAAAGTGCCTTACTCAAGGGCACAACACGCATGGCCACGGTGGGGCTCGAACCCACAACCTCTTGATCACGAATCCTGTGCTCCACCGCTAGACCACACGTGCTGCCATAGAGGCGTGTGTAATTTCAGCTGTAAGCAAGTAATTCGGTCACAGCCTCTGAATACGTTCAGCTGTCATTAAGCCCAAGGCCAATAACATGGAGTCGGCTGGTTACCAGCTAAATTTCAAACGAGTTATATTGCTTTTGAATGGTTCCCTAGCAATTCCTACTAAAAGGCATGCAACTGGGATTTTAGAAAAAAAAACGAGGAAACTCCAAACCACACAAGACTTTGTACAGTATTTTTCAATTTGTAATGGCATTCATTAAAAGTAAAAAAAACAAGGAAATCAGCGGATCCGAGAAAAAGTTGCACGCCTATACTAAGCAAGAAAATGAGCTTAGAAATGTTTTACAGTCTTAAAAATTGGCCCCAGGCTGCCAATCACCTATTCTAACCCCCACTTCCCCCCCCCCCATCCCCATTTCCCGAAAACTTTCATATATCTCTTCTAAAAATGTTTTTGATCATACCTCCTTCTTTGGTTCTCTGATCTACCGACTGACTGTACGTGCCGACTCCAGCCCTGTTGTAAGCAGCCACCTGGATCTCATAGCGGGTCCAGATGTCCAGGTCCTGCAGGGTGTATGAGGTCTGACGGTTGCTGGTGATGTTGATCATGGTGTAGGGGGTGGAGGTGTAGCCGTACAGCTTGAAGCGCAGGATGTAGCCCTGTAGGGGACCGTTCCAGGTGTCTTCTGGCGGAGTCTGGAAAGGAAAATCCAATAGAATAAGGCCTAATAGGAAGAAGATCAATGGCTGTTTATATGGACTTCATGAAAGAACAGAAGATGGGTTTTTTTGGGATCTACTCACGAGAGATCAAGTGTGTGGGACATATGACTTACTTTCATATTTATTTTCTGTCGATACTGTTAGTGGAAGGGTTAAATTACGACTAGGAATCAAGCTGTCCAGTGTTGAAGTTTGTCCGGGGGGGGGGGGGGGGGGCCAATTCTGTAACTTCAGACGTACATGTCAGACACTTTAACCCTAACTCCCTAGGGTGATTTACAAGGAACCTTGCAAATCCCAACATTATGGTAAACTGTACACATAAACAGTTGGACTCTGTTTATTTGTGGCATGCCTAATCCCACATACACTGAAAAAAATGTTGGGCAAAATGGGTTGATAATTCGGCCAATGCTGGTCGAATTATCAACTGCCAGCACTCTTGGGCAAATTCTTCCCAAAAGTTGGACAGTTTTTACCCAATTCAACCCAATATGAGGTAATTTCATACCAATGCTGGGTAAATAACATTGCCCAACAATGTTTTATCCAACCTTTTTACAGTGTAAAGCACAGTCAGTTTACTGGTGCAGTACTCATCCTAACAGATTCCAACAAACCCTAGTGTTGGAGGTTGGCTGGTTGGAGATCGTTGGGGTTAATGAGCTGCTGTTGGAAAAGTGGATGTGATACATCACTAATAATGTGACGTCTAATGAGCAGAAAACAATTACAGACCAAACTAAGACACCACCATCCTTAACGACATTGTACATGTACATCATGTGGTCGGACGTACGTTGGATTTCAAGAAACTGCCCTGGGATCAACACCAAGGCAACGGCAACATGCGAATTTAATCTGCAATCTTGTCTAAATGCCTTTTTTTTTATCATTGAAAAAGTTTAGACCTTATGTTCTTAGTTAACAGTGACTTTCAACAAAATATGTACTGTTGCCATAGTTACCTGCCACTCCACAATAATGGAGGTAGTAGAGATGGCGCTAGTCACCATGTTATCCGGAGCTTCATCGGGGGCTGGTGGAAAAAACATCAGAACAAATTTCATTAGTCAAAAAAACATATTTCAAAACTTGCCGAGCTGATCTTACAAACTAAGACCTTGTGGGCCTCAGGCAGTTCATGTGTTTTTATAGTCTGACAGTAATAAGAGCATTCACAATTTTACGTAAAAAATGTTGACATTTCAGCCTAGTACCGATTGCCAGAGATCTCCATTTCTTATGTTAATGTTCCTTTGTTCAAATGAACATAGACATTTTATTTATTTATTTATGTAACTAGGCTAAATTTGTTTGTTTTATTTGTGGTTACGTGAACTCTTGTCAAATTTTCATATTGTTATGTCTATTTGTACAATGTACATGTATGTATATGTTTTTAATGTGAGGTTTTTTTTAAGTGAATGTGCAGAACGAGGAGACAAATTTCACGTTTTACATGATGAGAATAAAACTGAATTGAAATGAATTGAATAGACTTAAAGTGAGCCTAGTCAGTGATCCATTGCTGTTTATTTCCCAATTACGTCGCGAGTCCGTTTTCAGAGGGTTGCAAATGACTGTGGAGTTCTGACAGGGCGGCATTTGGAAGAAAGAAAGCACGTTATTGAAAACAATTTTCCTTATAAGGTGAGGCTGTCAAATACATAGCGGTGAAAAAGTTAGATTCTACAAAAATTGCAAAGATTTTTTGACTGTTTCCAATTCAAATGCCCAATTTTTTTACTTACGTTCCTCGGGTATGTGCAGCACCGTGGATGGGTCACTCTTGTCCCCACGGCCCAGTCCATTCTCGGCCGTCACTCTGAACTGATAGCTCCTGGATGGGATGACTCCCACCACCTGGAACATGGTCAGGCTGGGATCCACGCTGGAATCTATCACGCCGAACGACGACTCTGGGAAAAATTGAAAGAGTTTGACAACTTGATTTCTTGGCCTCAATTGACACAACATATTTCCAACTCTGGTGGCCGAGGTTCGAATCCCCCAAGGTCAACATGTGGATTTACTTTTTTCAGATTGCCTGCCAAATTTTGTGGACTTTTCTTCAAAGTGTAAATTTGGCATTTTCCTCCCACCTATAAAAAGGGAAGTCTGTCACAAGCCCATATGGCCTATGTTTATCTCAGGTTTTATTGGCATTAAACGATTGAGAATATTTCTACTCCCCCTGGATGGGATGCTTGTCCATCGCAGGTTACTCCCCGGCTAATGCTGGTACCCATTTATACGCCCGGGCGGAGAGAAGCAAGTGGGGTGAAGTGGCTTGCCCAAGGACACAACATGAGGCCAGCAGCTGGATTCAAATCCCAACCCTCTAATGATGTCACCCTAACCACTTGTCCAAACTTCACCTCTAAAACTGAACATGTTTTCATTGCATTCTCTATACAGGTTTTTTCAGTGTTCTGATCTCCTGGTATGTAAACCAGCATCAGTAAAAAAAAATTTTGTTCATGACAAGTTCACTCTCAAGAAATCTCATCAATTGACTAAGACTTTGATCAGATAAATAAACTACACCTAAAAAAAGCTGGATGTGAAGTTCTTACCGTCTTCTTTTTGCTCTATGATGTAGCGCAGCAAGGGAGAGTTTCCATCAAACGGGGCTACCCAGCTCAGCTCAATGGTTCGGGAGTCACTGCTGCTGATCCTGGATAGGACATTGGTGGGCTTCTGTGGCAATTCTGTCCACACAAAAAGAAAAAGGAAAAGGAAAAGAAAAGATGAATATAAATCATACTTTGAAAAAACAAACAAAAGTGACATCAGCTTTTGTGAAGTTATACCAACAGAAAAAAAAAGAACTTTACATCTTTATGAAGACCAAGTTTCACTTGACTTGATGTTTGACAGTATCAGAAACAAACTGCATCAACTTAAGGACGTAGAGTGAAAGAGCTTTAATAGACGATAGGTATCAGAAACTTTACATATGACACTGTATAATTCTACCACCGTTATATTTGTGCAGTAGTTGGGTCTAGGTCCAAATCCCATATAAAAAAAAACTTTTATTGAAAAACACTGATTTTCCATTTCAAGTGTGCACCCATTGTTAGGTTTGTATGTTGTTGTTTTTTTACTTGAAGATGCTACAGTTTTGTGCAAATTTCAGTGAAAATGGGTCAAGGTGCCCTCAGGTTGACCGTGCGATGACACAGATCAGTCGGCGACTGACTTTTCAGGATCAAACTGCCTCTGAGCTACGACCATCGGGAACAAACTAGTCGCCGTTTTTTTTTCGACCTGAGTGTAACTGTGACGATATTAAGATGATCGGTATCAGTCCGTGCTACAAAAAAATCAACAGTCGCAAGAGTAGAACAATTTCAACTTCTATGACGTGTTCCAGACAGGCGGGAATCAATCGCAGTTGTGTAGCCAATCAGCGTGCGGCGAAAACGGCTGAATGAACAGCTGGGGTGGCTGTGGAATGTCGTATGATTGTAATCAATCCTCGGTTCTACTGAGTAGGTTGCAGAGGGCCATCCAACACTCAAGCTCCGAGTTCACAGTAGAATTGTGAACTCAGTTGAGTCAGTCATAAGTAATGTGGGACAAACAATGACAAGGAAATGCCTTTATGTCACTGTTTCACTTGAGAAGCTTGTCACGTAACGTTTGATGAGATGATTTGTCATTGACAAAGCCAAGCCCACACACAGGGGTGTGAGTGACCTCTGACAAAAATAGCTGAAAATAGCTGGAAACAGCTGAAAAAGGTGTAACAAAAGCTGAACTTTGGAAATCTCCTATACTTTTGTACACAGCAAGTGAGGGAAAATAGCTGAAATCCAAAACAAAAAAAGCTGAAATCCGCTAAAAAGCTGAGATTTCACACCCCTGCACACACTTACCCTGAATGGTCAACGTGGCGTTCCCCCTCCCGTTGCCAGCCACCGACGTCACCACGCACTCGTACGCGCCCTTGTCGCCGCGCCGGGCCTGCGTGATCTCCAGCGAGCCCGAGGGCAGCAGGTTGACCCTGGAGCTGGCGTCCGTGTCCACCGGGGCGCTATTGTGGTTCCATTGGACCGTGACCGTCACACTGGGGTCGTGTTGCACCACGCAGGTCATGACGACTGACATGCCCAGCTGAACCGCTGTGTCCTGCGGTGGGGTTTGGATGACCGTCGGCACTGGAATCAGGAGGAAACAAATTCTATATTCAAATTTATCACTCTGCAAGTTCCCAACGACAATGGTCAACCTGCATCTTCCTTTACTACTTTACATTTTCGCTAAGAACCTGTTTTAAAGGTAGGGTAGATCATTTGTCATTTATGCATTTGTTTCGTTTGAAACAACAAAAGTGCTAAAAATCTGCTTAACAACTAACCTGATGAAGTTTGAACTCTGTGAATGCTGTTTATTCCGAGAAAACAATATTCTAGAATGTCAATTTCAATTCAAAAGTTGCCGAGTCATATTTTGAATAGCCTGAAATCAGCACCGGCAACACCTTCTCATTCAGCCGATTGCAGCTACGCGATGTCACCGACTGAACCGACGAACACTAGCAACCGCGCGCATGTCAACACCTGCGCACACCCATTCACCAATTGGCCCAATTACATACCAACAATAAAAGGAAATTTCCGACAATGCGTCACTTGACTCTTTGGAAATGACCTTTTTTCATTGTTTTCTTCAAAATGACAGCATGCCTGAAGCACTAATGTCACAGCAAGTTTAGTTCCAATACTATCTTTGAACCAAGTAAGATTTTTAACAATAATTTGGTCAGGTACTTTTTGGACAGATGCAAACGATCTACTCTACCTTTAAAATGTAGAGTTGTGTTGCTCAGTGACGAAGTGACAGGGGGGTTTAAAAAAAAACATGACCCAACCAACAAAGGGGGGAGGGATGGGGGAAAGAAGGGAGGGACTGCCACGCCTCTGCAAAAACCCACTTGCTTGTGGCCTGCTGTATGCAGACGCGGCTTAGATCATCAGTCTCATTCTGTTCTCAAACCCGGGCTTTGTGTCCGTTTCACGGCTGTCCGGCAAATATAAATTTCGGGAATTTTTTTTGGGTAAACCCCCTCCCCCTGCACTGTACTATCATGCTGCTCAACTGTTTAAAATCAAGTGGTGATGTGGTTGTATGAATGGCTAGCTTCCTTCATATAAAAAACTGTGACCTATTCAGACAGCATTCCAAGCGATCTTTTGCAAGGCCTGAAAACTTCGAAAAAATAGGTCCATAACTTACAGTAAACAGTCAGCCGTGCGGTAGCGTTGATTATACCCACGCCGTTGTCAGCGATGCACGTGTAGTCCGCCTTGTCGCTCGCCAGCGTACTGGCAAAGAAGAGATCGCCATTGTCCTGGATCAAATCGTCAGCCACTGGAATTGAACCATCTGTGAAAAGACAATACAAAGCCATAGGAAAAATCACAATTTGTTTGAGTCTGTTTGTTATTGTTCTGATATAGTTAGTTCGGAGGGGACAGCAGAAAGTGAAGATGTTTGAATTTCAGTAAGGGAATAAATGTGTACTTGGCCGGTGTTAAACACTATGTTTAAGGCTGGTTTGGAGTCTGAATGCTGATAATGACCCGAGCCAAATTTTGTTCCACAAGTTTACTTAAAGTTTTTTACCTAACTCTAACTCTCTAGGAGGTATGCAAAATTGTATTGAAATTGGAGGATTCAGGACTGTTAGGGCTATACACCCCTCTAGCTGTGTTATGGTATGTGCCTCTCGCGAGTAGTCATTAACAACTCCTTATATGGAGATTCAAGTTTGCAATTGCTATCCAGTAGGAACCAGCCTTAAATGAAGTATTTGATGCGAGTCTTGCAACCCCTCACTGCCTCACCTTTGAGCCATGTAATGGTTGGTTGAGGCGCTCCGTTGGCCTGGCAGGATATAGTGGCCGGCTCCCCTTCTATCTTAGTGGTGTCTTGGGGCACGCTGGAGAACGTCGGTGCAATTTCTGAAATGAGAAATGATGATCAAATACAATTAACTATTTTTTTTCTTTCAAAACACTATTTTTTCTTTCCCCCCAAAATTTGATCTGTTATATTTTAATATACAAAAAAAACAACAACTATTTGTACTGGTTCTCCAGAAAGATATTAAATGTTTTTCGGGTCTCAATTCTAATTTCATAACTCACTGAAATAAATCCATAAATTTTTGCAGAAAAGAAGTATATTGGGCACAATGTGATGCAAAAATTGTTAAAAAAGTTAAACTGATAAACAGGGGATAATTTTGCAGCCCTGCTAACTGAGGAATACTGGGCTCATAATGACAATTCTCAGTGTGAACCACTTCACGCCATGATTATTTTTACCGAAAATTTCGATTTTTGCAAAAGGCAAAATTTCCAGCCAACTTCTGATATACAGCCAAAAGCAACAAATACTGATTCGCAAGAGTCATTTCAACAGTATTTGTACGATATTTCTTGCCGAAAACTCATATGTTTCAATACTCCGGGGTGTGCACTGGAGCGTAAATTGTAGAAAAGGCCGTGCACAACGGCTAATTCAAGATAAACACACGGTCCGCCACTGTGTGTGTGTACAAAAGGCATGAGGGATTAGTGTGTTTAGACGTTACCCGGAGGCGAGTCAAGGCAATCTTGACGTTCTGGCTGTATAAGAACAGACAGAGCGTGTTATCATGATCTCCGACGCGAACAGGTTAACAAAAGGCATGAGGAATTAGCGTGTTTAGACGTTACCCGGAAGAAGGTCAAGGCAATCTTGACGTTCTGGCTTTATAAAAACCGACAGAGTGGTTATCATGTCCTCCGACGCGAACAGGTTAACAAAAGGCACGAGGAATTAGCGTGTTTAGACGTTACCCGGAAGAAGGTCAAGGCAATCTTGACGTTCTGGGTGTATAAAACAGACAGAGCGTGTTATCACGTCCTCCGATGCGAACAGGTATACACAGAAACTCTCTGCAGACACCTTAAGAAAGGAGTTCTCCACTTTCTTCACTTTATGGTAAGCAGCACCACTCTTGGTACTCATTCGAGTTCTCGTATCAAAAATTTGTGACAGCATTGTTTGAAGAAAAAAAAGCAAATGCTGTCATTTCTTGAACCCTTACCTCTGACCTGCAACCAGGTGTCCTTGATATCTTCCCCGGCATCGTTACTAATCAGGCACTGGTACATACCGGCGTCTGTAGCTAGAGTGCTTGTGATCTGCAGTGAGCCACTATCCAGCACCTTGGTATCAACAAAAATTGCAAAGTTGTCACACAAGTAAACTAAAACTTTGGTTTAACCCTATAACCTTCCCAAATCCTCCCAAATACTCATTGCAAAATGGAGGATTTTGCAGGATTGAGGCTATATGGCAAAAACGTGTGGTTGATTTTGGAAGATGCACTGTGTCAAGGTCTTCGGCCGGACCTTGTGTTGTTCGTCCACCTACCTGAAATCGGCTCAACCCCAGGGTGGTGACGTCCACCGTGTTACGGAACCAGGTGATGGTGGGCTGGGGGATGCCAGCTGCCCCACAGGACATCGTCACGTCGCTGGCGGCTGGACTGATTTCTTCTGGCGGGGGCGGATCCGTAAAGGTCGGAGGGCCTGCGTCATAACCAAATTTCATTACTTGTTATATTATGCGCACATTTGAAAAACAAAATTCCATGAGTTTTACCCTGACATTTTCATGAGAAATTTTCAAAATTCCATTAGCAATATTTTCTTTTTGTTAAGGTTGCCTGGAAGTTAAGAGGTGTTTGAAGCTAAACAAAAAATCACCATAGCCAGCTAGTCATTGGACACAACTTGGACCCATGTAAGCCAAACTGGTGGGAAAAAAACTTTTCCTTCTGGGTCAGAGTCAAATTCCTTAGGTTTTCCACTCCGGATGACTGTCAAATTCCCGGAGTTTTCCATGACTTTTGTGTTTTTCCCAAATTCTCTTTAGTTTTTTTTTCCCTGAATGGAAATATGGAATGTCATTTTGAGGTTTTCCCTGGTTACCAGAGTGGCTGGGGCCAGCAAATCGATGTTCATGTACTTGAGGAACATGAATTTTTTTTTTTAATACATGCATACACAATTTGTTTTGACCTTTTTTGACCATACCGTTTACATCTTTGGCACATGTTGGTACATGTGTAAGTTTGCTATGCAGATTGCATGATAGCATCAAACTAACCATTTGAAGCAATGCCAAATTCACTAATTTTCCCAGATTTTTGGTGTTTTTCCTAAATTCCCCGAGATTGTTTTTGTCCCCTGACTGGAAATATGGAAACTCATTTTCAAAGTTTTCCCTGGTTTACAGAGTGGCTGGGAACCATGCATAGATGTACATGTACTTTATGAACGTGAACATTTTTAAATTCACACATACACAATTAAACAAGTCAGGTGTGTTTACAAACACAAATGCCCCGCAACCGTGACTGTTCCCATGACATAACACCACTCTTTTAACATCAACTTACATGTACCTTGGTCACATGGAACATTCATTGACAGCATTAGTGTCTTCTGTAGGTTTTATATGAATTAATCCCTAATCCCTATAATCTCAGAATAAATACAAGATTTCTATTGTTTTAGCCACTGTGAACTTGACCCTTGACCTTTTTGCCCCAAATTCAATAGGCTTCTTAGGATTACCAAGAACAATCCACAAACCAAATTTGAAGTTCATATGTTAAGTATTTCTCAAGTTATCGCGCTGACAAGATTTCTATTGTTTTAGCCACTGTGAACTTGACACTTGACCTTTTGACCCCAAATGCAATAGGCTTCTTAGGATTGCCAAGAACAATCCACAAACCAAATTTGAAGTTCACATGTAAAGTATTTCTCAAGTTATTGCGCTGACAAGATTTCTATTGTTTTAGCCACTGTGAACTTGACCTTTGGCCTTTTGGCCCCAAATGCAAAAGGCTTCTTAGGATTGCCAAAAACAATCCACAAACCAAATTTGAAGTTCACATGTAAAGTATTTCTCAAGTTATCGCGCTGACAAGATTTCTATTGTTTTAGCCACTATGAACTTGACCTTTGGCCTTTTGGCCCCAAATGCGAAAGGCTTCTTAGGATTGCCAAAAACAATCCACAAACCAAATTTGAAGTTCACATGTAAAGTATTTCTCAAGTTATCGCGCTGACAAGATTTCTATTGTTTTAGCCACTGTGAACTTGACCTTTGGCCTTTTGGCCCCAAATGCGAAAGGCTTCTTAGGATTACCAAGAACAATCCACAAACCAAATTTGAAGTTCATATGTTAAGTATTTCTCAAGTTATCGCGCTGACAAGATTTGTCCGGACACACACACCCACACACCCACCCACCCACACACACACCCACACACCCACCCACCCACCCACCCACGGAAGGACAAGGCGGAAACAGTATGCCCCTTCGGCTTCGCCGCGGGGCATAAAAAACCCTTTTTTTGGCGGTATATTTTATAATGTTTTTACCGTGCGCCTCTTTTGCACATGTTGGTAGTTTGATATGCAAATTACATGATAATATCAAACTATCAACCATCTGTTTGAGTAAAATCTTCAAAATGCAATTTTGAAAAAAAAAATGAACTTGAAAACGTGGTAAAATGCTAACTACCGGTACATGTATGTAAATTGATGGCGTCGGTGGACTTTTGTCATCTACAAGTTAAAAAAAAATGCACAACATCACACGCAAACCACCAATGATGGATAGAACAACTGGGGAATGGATGTTGAAACAGGTGGTAGAGGAAGATGATATTACAGAGATAATGTGAAAAAATGCAAACAAAAATAACAGACAATGCCTTCAGCAGTGCAAAGTTACAATAACAAACGTAGGAACTACTGAAGCACGAATACTCAACATGGGTAGATGCAATTTCTTTAAAACAAATATCACGCACAAAGACTTCAAATAACATTTTTAACAAATGTGCATTTTAAACCTAACAGATCGGACTTGCGCACAGAGAAAGTAAAATTATTTTTTTTCTGTACAAAATTATACCTTTGAAAAATGTGACATGGAACAGCTATGTCAAAATCAAGCATTTTTGGGCAAGACAAGGAGTCCATTTTGCAATATTAGTACAACATGAACCTTGCTCGTTCAAACACCGTTTTGTTTTTGAAATTGGATATTCCAAAACGAAGTTGTTAAATTTTGAAATAGGACTGTCTGTCTACATTTGCGTCATTTCAGAACAAAAACACTGAGCAAAGTGTCATTTTGTGAAATGCCACGCCTCTCTTAAAGTGTTTTAAAAATACTTTGTCAAGGAATTTCCAGTTTCAAAGTTTAAAAGTCCTTGGCTAACGGCACACAATGTTTCAACTGCCACAATCATGACAAACTGCTTAATTACAATAAAACAACATAAACTTTACAGTTATGATTAATTCTTTCTTACATTTACCAAGTGGAAAAAGAAAAAAAAAAGTCTCAAATGCTGGTTTGAGTCAATTACATTTTAAATATAGTGCCATTCACATTTCGAAGGTCACAGGTAAATTATAAATACATGTGCATTTCGACAAGGGCGGATCCAAAACACAATTTTTGGGGGGCCAAAAAAGTTTTTGGTCCCCCCCCAAAAAATGGGTCCAAAAAATTACGGCGTGGGGTTCGGGGCCCGCTTATGGGCCCCGAAAATTTTTTGGATTATAGATGCTCTGTGGTGCGATCTGAGGCAATTTCTGACCACTTTAACCAATGTTTTTTTGGAGGAAAAGATGGTGGTGTACTCATTTCCTGCCTTTATTGCGATGTCACATAAAAAATAAAAAAATTGGTTTCGTTTTTGGGGGGGGGCCATGGCCCCCTTTGGCCCCCCCCCCTGGATCCGCCCTTGCATTTGGAGTATAGTATCATTTGCATCGTGGAGGTTAAAAATAAAATAAGTACTTTGACTACAATTTTTCACACACAAAACACATTACGAACTCAACAACCTACGTGTATGTATGTAAAAACTGAAATCACATGACAAAATCACAAAATATGAGATTCACAAAATGATAATGAACTCAATAATGGCACAACACACACTGCAATGCAAAACTGAACTTGAAATGGTCAACACATCAAACAAAAAATTATGGGTCAAAGTACGTGTCGAACACTTACCACGATCTGACGGGCATGCACATATAACATGCAGCAAAACAGGTTCCGTTTATCATGCAGGCAAATAACAAAATAAAATATGGCGCAAGCCAAAGACGAGGGTAAGACGAAAAGAAATTAAATCGTAAGACAGACTAAGAAAAATAATAAGATGCAAAAAAAGTTTCAAATTTGTGTAAAATCTGACCGCAAAAATAATCGACAGTTCGTCAACCCTACTTTCAAACCCTACGGATGTTATGATTCATTTCTCAACTGGGCCGAATTTTAAGGTTTTTAGCACTATTATATTATATATTTTATAATTATTATATAATTTTTATCAAAGTTTTTACTGGTAACCATAGTAAGCGTTATAAGCCTTTTTTTATCTTCAAGCAAAGTTGTATACTCGATCCAGATTGGTCGATTCATGTAACATCAGTGTCATATTGTATTGTATCGCGCGGTCCTTATCGCACCCTGCGTACTGTGCTATTCCAAGATGCGAGTGACATTCCAATTGCATACGCTAAACCGCTAAATGGTTTGAATAAAGCGTGCGTTTTCTATCTTTACTGTGCGTCAAGTTTGCTTGAAGAGAAATTCCTTATCGCGCTCGT
The DNA here is from genome assembly GCF_015706575.1 of Patiria miniata. Taxonomy (NCBI): domain Eukaryota; kingdom Metazoa; phylum Echinodermata; class Asteroidea; order Valvatida; family Asterinidae; genus Patiria; species Patiria miniata. The sequence goes on along the minus strand of NW_024037069.1, from coordinate 41,020,017 downwards.
GGAACACAGAAAATGTAACATGTCTGTGTCCAACATACCACGAGGCCGCACAGACGCATTACATTATTCCGCGTTCCACTCACACTCACGGGATAACAATACAGGGTGCTTGCAAAATAAAAAGAGATCCAAGTAATGACCTTGTTAGTCACTGACGTGAACATTTACAAAAGTTTGCTGACAGAGAATGTGACAGTAGAGTCTACTTACTGTGCAATGTCAGATTTGCCGTGGCACTAACGGTAGCGGCGGACCCAGACATCTTCGCTTCGCATTCATACGCGCCTTCGTCACTATGCGAAGGATTAAAGATGGGCAACTGAAACGACTCGGTCCCCCCGGTCTGCAGGACAATGCCATCGTGCTTCCAAGTTATCACAAGGTCTGTGAGAGGTCTGGGAAAAAAAGGAAATAAATAATTAGAATTCATTTCAGTAATCGTTTAAATTTCTTTCTTTCTTTTCCGGAGAAGGCAAATATAACAAACAAAGAGAAAATAACAATCTGCTGGAAACTGGTGTCACCAGAAATATATGAAAGGGAAACGTAGGAGGGCCTTGATGTTTTTATCCTTGTAGATTTAATTTTTTTAAAAAAAATCCACTAAAACCAGAAAATTATGCTCCGTCTTTTACGATGAAAAAGGGACTGCATGTGCACTTAAAAAGGACACCCATCCAATGGAGCTGGGTCATTCTATAAATGTTAGGGTCCAAAGTGAGACATTTTGTCTGTCTCTGTTACCTTTGTACTTTTTGTGTATTTTCCATTCAAGTATCGTCAAGAATGACTTCAAAAAATGTTTATTTGTCGGGTAGGTAGTGTTCATAATCATTCTCGAAGGACGAGTGTATTAAGGAGTGCATCAGAATTACAAAATCTTAGATGCCAGATGTAACAGGGACAGGAAAAAACATGTGAACCCCAAATTTATAGAATGACCCAGCTTCTAATCAGAGAGATTTTAGGGAGCAGAAATTGTAACATTTGTCGGGCAATATTTGCTGCCTTAAAGCTCTTGGAAACTAGGTCTTGGTTGGCAGGGACACAGTGCATTCCAATCATGTTGTAACTGTTCCAAGGAGTCATGAAACCTTTCTCACAACATTTAGAAATAAAAACAATTCCATGGAGCTTTTGGGACCTGACAATAACTTCTTCAACCAACCTTGCATTGACTATGCACTCCAAGTCAACGTCTCCCCCTTGCAAAGCCGTGTCGCGTGGCGGAACGGCTATCGAAGGCACTACACTGGGTGGACTCGAACCTGTTGAAACCCCAATGGAAACAAGTTAGGCTGAAAAGACAGCTCTTGTGGTTGACATTCATTAGTTAGTGTTTTGAAAACCTGCTGCAAAACGGACGGTTTGTTCATGAGGACGTTTTATCAAGTACCAATTGTTTGCTCATGTTTGATTCATTATATACACTGCAGTAAAACAACAGATGTCCTTCAACATGGAAATATCAATTTTCCAAAAGGTTCATTTGATGGCAGCCGAATGACACCTACCCTGGACATTAAGTGTAATCGTTGGGCTAGTTCTGCTTTCCATTAGAACTTCATTGGAAGCTAGGCACGTATACGCCCCTTGGTCTGCGCTGGAGGTATCCAAGATGACCAGCCGATTGTCCAGTGTCAGGATTTTATTGTCGCTGTTGACGTCTACACCGTCCTTCTGCCATTTGATTTCCACCTCTGGATAGCTATCTGTGTGGGGAGAAATTAATGCAGTTGTCCAGATTAGCAAAAGCTGTGTCTGCAAAGGACTTTTTTGGTGAAGCTCCCCTACACAAAATGGACCCCAAATTTATCGAATATCCCATATCAGTACTCCACTCAGTCATCAGCCCTACCACTGCAGAACGCACATTTGGAAAACACAAACAAGGCAATACCACAATTGCATAACCATTAAAAAGCTGTGATTTACCTATATCAGGACAAGATAGAAAGACGGCCTGCCCGGCTGTGGCAGTCTCTGTCCGGTCCACTCCGGTGAAACTATCCAAATCTGCAGGGGGAATCAAACAACAATCAACTGCCTTGCAAATTAATAGGACTCTCAGTCTTGAAAAGAACATCTGCAGGACAATTTTCCATCAGGTTTATTTATGCTCCTGAGAAATTTAAGAGGAAAAATTGTGTCTGTTTTTTTTCCCCCCACGAAATTTAGAGTCACTTACAATAAATGTGTATCTCTGCACTCGTGCTCATGACAGTGCCAATGGCGTTCCGCACCCGGCACCTGTACTCCCCAGCGTCCGTTGGCGCTATGTCCTCCAGCCAGTGCCTCTTCCCTTGCGTATCGTAGGACCCCAGGATCAGATCGTCCTTTAGCCACTGGAACTCCAGTGGGGAGTCGCCACGCGCCTCACAAGTGAGGAACACCGTGTTGTCCGCAAGCAATTCGAAGCCTGCCGGGGGTGTGATGATGGATGGTGCTGGTGGCAGGGCTGGGGGGGGGGGGGAGAGAAACAAGAAAGAAAAATGAACAAGACGACTACAAATTTGATTTGTAAAGAGTATCATTAGTCAGGAAAAACTGGCAAAGTGAAGAATACACAAGTGACCATTTGCATATAAATTTTGCGCAATAAAAAATATGGAAAAAAGTAATGAATTTTTTCTTTTTTTTTAACCACTTCGCACCAGGTTAATTTTTGATGAAAATTTCGAAATTTTCAAACAAGGCAAAATTCCCCAGCCAACTTCTGATATACAGCCAAACGCCACAAATACTAATTCGCAAGAGTCATTTCTACAGTATTTGTACAATATTTCTTGCCGAAACTTCATATTTATGTTTCAATACTCCGGGGTGTGCACTGGAGCGTAAATTGTACAACAATAGGCCGTGCACAACGGCCCACACAACGGTCAGCACATGGTCTGCCTCCACAGACTATGTGGACTTTGTGTGTGTATACAAAAGGCACGAGGGATTAGCGTGTTTAGACATCACCCGGAGGCAAGTCGAGGCAATCTTGACGTCTTAACCCGTCAGCCGTGCCTGTGCACAAGAACAGCTAGTGCGCACGTGTTATCATGGCCTCCGGCGCAAACCGGTTTAAAAGTCAATTAGTGGCAGGGTGGCCCAGTCTGAATATATTCACATAGATAGTTTGAAAAGAAGGGGAAACATTTGTACAGCCGTGATTGGCATGCCCACCTTCATGAAAGGTTTACGATTGAGAAGGTAACTACTTTTTTATGCTACTGTTGAGTCCTAAATTGAAAACTGACAGGTAGTTATTTTCTTAAAATTTTCCTGAAAGATTTCTCTGAAATTAAACGTGTGCTAAGCACTTTTGACATGGGGAAGGGGATCGTTTACTGTGTGCATACATGTATATAGTACACGTATGTCAATGACAGTTTACCTTGATGCATGAATATGCATGATAAAAAATACAGAACATGTTTTCACATGATCTTAATAAAATTTGCCATGTTTTACAATACTGTTACAGCACTGTTTACACTACACAATAAAGAAAGGCCTTTAAACCTACATGCATGTACAAAAATGTAATTTCAATAGTAAGAATTGGCAATTTAAGGACTTTAAAATTTCAATGCTATGGTCTAATTATTTGAAAAACTCCAAGGAAAATCTAATTGACAATCCAATTCAAAACACAAATCCACTTCAAGAGACGCGATAAAACATGTGGTCAGACCCATCAGAATTCTTTCCCATTTGCACCCATTTGGTACATTTACGACCAGCTGTTCTGCAGTGAACAGTCAAAGCAGCATTATATGCCGGAAGGAATCAGCAACGACTGCCTGGGTGTGGCAGTTTTGTTCAAAATTTTGGGCAATCATTCATAGAAATTTAAGAGATGTCAAGTCTTTTCAGTTGAAAAAACAAAGTACATGCATAATGACAATTCCTATGTTGTATCTTCGTTTTGAAATTTTCAAATGTTTTCTTGAATTTACATGTAGAAAACTTTACAAATTCATACTCAGTGTGTTTGCCATATAAGTACATGTACAGGAACATGTACATGTATGTATTCTATATTGTTTATAAGGATTTTGTGAATTTTTATTTTATTATTTGTTAAATTGCCCTTGAAAGATCCACTAGACATACATTTTATTGTACGAGTGTACTGTACATGTACATGTGAGGTTGCATACATGTACATACGTGTACATGTTCAAGTTTATGACTTACGTACAAGTGCTGATATGTTCCACAAAAATAACCTGCGTGCCGAAAAAATAATAGCCATGAGGTGAGTTTGGTGCATAATGCACTTTCAGTGTACATGTACAAGTACATGTACATGTATGTACTTTAAGCCAGAAATGACATGTACCGGTATTTATGCCCTTGTGTTTGGCTACTGTCCTCATGTTCCCCATATCTAGCAATTGTCATGGTGAGATTTAAACATCGATAACGGGCACTCTGAAAGAAAGAAAGCAAATCCCACTCTGGGCATCGCTTCTGAACCCAAGGTCAAGTTTCTGTTAGACCCCCAAAAAACACCCAATACAGATAACCTGGAAACATGCCCCTGTTATCATTTGAACACTAGTCAAAGTGTACTGAGTCACTGCAGACGGATTAAACCAGGCTAGCTAAGAATGACAAAGGACCGGCAGAACCCGATCTGTTTCTGCACAATGCTCTCAGTTACACAACACCGAGCTTTGTAGAAAGAAAAAGAAAATTCAACGGTAAAATTCAACGGTGACTTTTCAAGTTCACCATGTAATGCGGCATATCATAATTCGCAGCACGATGTGAACTGATGCAGAAATTTCAAGACTTTCTTTTCACACCTCAAAAGTGTTTGCCCCTACGCTAATCCGATTTGGTATTTTGTCCCGGGAATCACCGCCACACCTTGAAGGGTCACGCTAACTTAATATTCTGGGGGGGGGGGGGGGGAGAGTCTTTTTCGCTGGAGCTCAGAGGTGTGTCAGGAGTGGCCGAGCATGGGGCCAATTTGTTGGGCTCAGTGAAATGTGTAACTTTGCTGGCCATATTTGGAGCCTAGTTATCTGCCATTACCAAGATTTTGTTCTTTTGTACTTTGTTTGGGTTGTGTTGGTTGTATTTTCTCTTCAGCCAGACCAAATTGACATGCCTGTTTGGCAAAGGCGCTCTATTCTTCTTCTTACAGGCAGTCCTGTTGTATCTCCCCTTTGGTAACTTAAGTACAGATCTGCAACGTTATATCTTGTAATCCAGAAAACCTACATGTACGGTGTACATGTACATGTATTCAGTAGTTTTACTTTTAACTGTTAGTTGTTTGTCTGTGACCATACTGCAGCCAGCTGTGTAGAATTGAAGAACAAGGCATTTCTGTGTAAAATTGATGTCATGTTTTGGTATCTTTTGCCAAACATCACTGTTTCTAATCCTCACTCACTTCAAATTTGTGCAAATAAAAACTGAAAATTATCCTTAACCACCCAAATTCAGAAAAACTAGTAGTGACATTGTTTGTGTGTTTTTTTTTCAAGGGAATACTGGCTAATGGCTAGACTCTGCCCATAATATGATGAACAAAACCCCTTGTGAAAAACCCTCCTCAATCCTCCAAAATCCTCCAGGTGGTTTTTGGAGGAGTTTGGAGGATTGAGGCTAAATGGCAAAAAAATGTCGGTTGAGTTTGGAGGATGCATTGTGTTGAGTTCGTAGGCTGTACCCTGCAACGTTTATGTTCAGTTGTGCATAGTATTAGTTGAGACCTGCATTATGCTCGATATTATCCGCACTGCTTCTGAACATCATCAGCACTGTCACAATGCATTAACAGTGACTGTTGGAGGATTTTGAAGGATTAAAACAATGGTCACCCCTCCACTGAACAAATTCAAGAAATAACGGATGATTCTGGAGGATTGAGGCTGAATCCAATTTTTACCGGGTGGCAATTGGAGGATTTTTTCAGGATTGAGGATGGTTTCTAGCCAAAAAGGCCTAGGAGGTTAGGGTTGAAATTTCAAGAACTCCTTTCACACTAGCAGGAATCCAACACAGCTTCTAGAGAAGCTCTACCAGTACATTTATTTTGTACCTGGTAAAAAAATCTAAAATCTCCTGCAGACCCGTGTAAATTAGTAAGAACCTGGTGTTAAGTGTTTGATACATTGTACAGTTCCGTTTACAGTGGACCCCTGTATAACATGGGTAGGCAAGAAGACAGTGTGAAAAAGCCTTTATAAGCTTCAAAAAGAAACAAACAAAACCTATAAAACAAGCTCCTTTATTCAAAGTCATGATCTAACTGATTTTCCATATACCACTCTTAAAGTGCTGGAAAAATGGTCCGAGTATTTCAACCATACAAGATGATGGATCTAAATCCAAAGACAGTTCACTGGTAAATATTTACCTAACAAGAAGATAAATGGATCAGAATGCCTGCATGTTCAGCTTTTATTTGTCCGTATTATTATTTGAGTCTGAAGTCTTTTGATAATGACCTCAGACTAGAGGTCACTGGAGAAGGAGGCTACAAAAGCCTGGCATGGTGACCTTGGATTGGGATCGTTGGAAACAAAGACTACAGACTTTTCGAGCCGGTTTTACCAAATAAATTGTCCAGTTGGATGCATATTGTTCCGGCATGCGTGCATGAATGGCTGGATTGCCTTGGCAGAACGTCGAAGTTTGTTACCGTACATATGATCCGTAATCAATGATCATCTGCTTGTAGTTCATTTTTTTCATGTTTGAGTACACTTTGTGAGTGTAATGGGTATTGATGGAACGTGTATGCTGTTGATTTTCTGGGTACGGAACTTGTCAAGAGACGGCAAGGTGCCCGTACATGTACATCAGAGACAGCGTGTTTTGATAATAGAGATTCAGTGTAACCACTAGCACACAAATAATGCATCACTCTCTAAACAGCTCAATAAAGTTGTAAGGTCTGTCTTTGAGCATGCAACTTGAGTTTACATGTATACATGTAAGAAAAAATGCATGAACAGAAGTGCATGTAAATGTTAGAGGGTATATTTTTATCCTAGCAGGATCTTTAGATATAGACGAAATGCCTTGCAAAATTATTCTGCTCGGGTAAGAATGACTTTACCGAAGCAAACAAAAGATTTGTATTATATAGCCAGATTACTCAAGTCACTGAGCAGTTGCAGTCAATGGTTCTTAAAAACTTACATTTCCTAATCTTTAGTTGCTTTGTTCATTCAATGTGCCTCAGTCCTTTGCCTCAAGTAATGAAAACCCTACAGTGTCCCTCCATTCTAAAAATAACACGGACTATCAAAAAAACTGATGAAATGGAGTGACTCGTAATCGATACATGTACCGTAGATGTCACTGGCTTGAATGAAACGAAATAAATGTATACAAAGCCCTGAATCCACCTGCACGTCAAATAGTCCCCAGCACATATGTCCTGCTCCACATGAGGGCATACCTTGAACCGTCGCTAAGTTATTCCCGCCATATTTTTCACCACATGTGTGTTTTTTTCCCCCCTTGCCTGCACTGTGGATTGACAGCATTATAAAAAAAAAAATTACGGACATTTTTTTTCTGCTGTCCACAAGAGCACAAATTAAATCAGGGGCAAAAAAATGAAACAAAGATAACATTAAGAGGACCAAATTGGGTCGCTGGCTGGATAAGGACGGCCTCGTTATTTAATTTTATGGGTCAAATTCAATTAGGAATGCTGGGCAGCTCATAAAGGTTTATTAGGGGAAATTAATCACCCTTTAGTTTCTAGCGGAAAATTTTGGAGTGGGTCTACATGACAGAAAAGTTCAAGGGTCTTTAGTAGATAATGTGTACAGTGCACAATCACGTATGTATACCAACAACCCTAATATGTAAAGTTGGCTACAAAGTGCAAAACAAATTCAGTTGTCTTTGTCTGCAGGATTGAGGGTTAGACAAACATATAGGTAGAAAATAGAAATCTACATGTATGTGATTCAAAATCTGTTCTACCGGTACTTTGCCTGAAATGATTTCAGAAAATTGTAATTAAATAAATAACAAACAAAAATAACAGTTTCAAGGAAACATTGTGTGAGTCACTTCCTAGAAATTGTATGATTTTACAAAAACCATTTTTGGCATGTATACCAGTACCATTTGCATATTATTTTCTCCTTAAAAACACAAATTATCTAGAATTTTGTAGAAACAACATTTTTAATAGTGGATGTACTGGTACTGCACTGAAAAAAATTCTATATCATACGTCAGTTTAGAAGAAAATGGAAGGATGTTGAAGCAAAGTCAGTAAACCTCAGAGGAATAAAAAAAAAAAAAGTCAGATGAAAGTTTTATGAAAAACTGATCACACTGATGTCAATCTTAACTGTAGGCCATGATCACAGTTCTGGTACATGTGATATCACTAAAATGTGCAATGGAAGTTTTCAGACAAGCCCATGGCATTGCTCAGCCCCTAGGGATGGGCTGAGTGCATTTACAAAATTACAGCATGTGAATGTCCATTAGCTGCCATATTGCTGTGCAAGTTCACTAGTTCAACAGTGGTTCAGACAGGATGAGGTTGACCACCAAACAATTCGGCCCAACCACACAGGACCTGTCATTATTGTCCCCAGCTGTTGTTTGGGGGTTGCCCCAATGACTAGACACAATGGAATTCCCTGGAAGAGGGGTTTGGGGGTTGATGGCCCCTATTCATTCCAGGTGAATTGTCACATGAGTCAAAGACAGCCTTGAAAAGGTAACACTGTGCCAACAACAACCCTTTAGGGGATGATAATCACTGGGTATTCACACAACCAACCAATGGTTTTCATGTGGCGAGTGTGTCAAGCAAAATTTATCAACTACAATCAGCACATGGTGGTCGGGGTCTACCTGATGTTCCCCAATACCTACAGTTCTCCAAAATCCTTAGGGTTAGGGTTAGATGTTTAGGACATGTTCCTTGCTCTTTGGTTAGGGTTAGGGTTGGGGGTCATAGGTATTGGGGAGTACCGGTAGGGTATGCACCCAAGTTGGTCACATGGATTTGTCATCATGTTAATTTGTTCAATCATAGAGCAAGGAAGTCTAAAATGAGAATTGTACATTACTGTATACTGGCTTAGAGAAGGAGACCTTCAACATTTTGTGTCAATGTTCTCATTCCGTCACACAAAAAACAGTGAGATAGTTTCGTCGAACAAGCCTCCACAGAAAGCCATACAGACATGTCATGTATTGTAACTTCTTTCTTAAAAATCTCTTAATTTCTTAGAGCACTTTTCAGATCTCCCAGGTTGGAATCTGGCTACCAGATGCCAACTACCGGTAGCCATGCTCACCATTTGAAGAGTGTAAAAACATCAAACAAGTTGAGTACTATCATCAGGCCAACAATGATAATGAGATACCAATGATTAAGACATTGATAAGAAACACTTTGCTTTCTTGATATGAAGGTGCAGTCTACGGAGAGGATGATAAGTTGAAAACCTAGGAACATATCCATCAGTGTCTAAATGCTCCATAACTGGGTAATTACTAAACAAATTTATACTAGTCACGTCTTACTGATAAGGACTTACAGTGTAGTCACTTTCAAAGGGAATGTACAACATTTGCTTTTGTTGCAATTTTCAGAAATGGATGGATTTGGGGGGTTAGTATTTTATGGCAAGTATTGTTACACCGACTTGCTTGAAGTTTTGTGTTTGTAGATGCTGGAAAAACCACCCAAAAAACAAAAACAAATCGTGACCTCTTCATCTGACCTACAGCTACAGGGTCAAAGGTAAAAAAAAGAAAGAAGGAGTATACCCATTCGTTGGCCCGCAGCTTCCGGGACACGATCGAGCTTGTTCAAATCTAGGCCTACACCCGTCATCTCGTATTAATAGTCAAGGTGATTTACAGACATTATCGCTCATTTCTCTGAATCGTTACTTTAGACATTATGGTTAATTGGCTCTGCCATGGACATTACATTTGTGCTGGTATTGCCCCTTGACTTCACACAACCTCACATCAGGTTTTACTGAACAACAGGAATTTCTGTACAATTTTCAAACACAAGTGTCATACACTGATGTTTTTGCTGTCTTCCATTATTTCTGTTGTCAATTGTAAGATTTTTTTTACTACACAATGTAGCTCGTGACAGTTAAGGGCTAAAAAAATTAAGTCTTGCTGCACTGCTCACTCTGGGAATGAAAAATGTTATGACCATGCCACAACTTTTTCTTGGTTAATGCTTGATGAATTTATCTCTATTTCATTTGAATTTTAAATCTGACGCTGACAACTGAACATGTAGATGTTTTAAAACCTTGTCTACATAATGTTGTTTCACTGGATTCCAACTTTAATCAACCCTAACCTTCCCAACTCCATCAACATCCATCCCCCTTTGGGGGGATTTTGGCAGACAGGTCAAAATCTACGTAGTGGTGGTCTTGTGGTGGATTTCGATGGATTTGGTCCTGAAGCATTATGTGAAGCAGAGTCAGTGATGGATTTTGGAGGACTTGCTCCAGTTCTTTATGGTAAAACTCAGTAGGGAGGTAAAGTTAATGTACAACAGCAGATAATTGCAATCCATTTTTGCATTTTGCACATAAACAAAACTTAGGCCGAAGCATAAATCCTCGACCCTAGTCACTGGCATCAATAAATCCAGCTGCCACATTACAGACAATATTTATTGGAAACCAAATATTTCAAATGTCCCAAAGTTCACACATTTGGTTTCACATGTAAGCTGGCTAGTTCTTTGTGCAGTTCCAGACAGATACCAGACTGTCATGTGAAATAATGGAAATCTCTGGAGGAACAGGAACATTGAATGACTCTTAAAATGAAATTTATATCTGCATTTTTGGCCACCAGGGGCCAGTGTGAACTGGCAAATCTCCCCCGCTGACATTTATGTCGGACAAGCAGTCCATTCATGCTTGGTCGTTCCCGGGTGAATCAATCAACTGCAAGCATCTCCTGCGAGACATTTACAATCTTTTAAGATTCAACATGATTTATGAAATCCAAGGAACATTTTACAAGTCACCAAAGGAAAGCAGGAATTTTTTCAAAGGTTGTGGCTGCAACACCCATAAATTCTAAAACAAAATTAACATTCCAAGTTGGTGAGAGCATGAGAGGTACCGGTACATGTAGGTAGAATGGGTTCACAACATTGTAGGGTCGTTTTCCAAAACAGGGCTAGTGAATCTATTATTTTAAAAAAGCTCTCCATTTTTACATGCCTCCCTAACTAGGCCTCCCTAACTAGGCCTCCCTTTATGTTGGACTCAACACAGGTCTAGGTCTACCATTTAGAACATGGTCCCATCAAACATGAAAGGACTGTAGGCCCCATCGTTCTTACAAGCATGTTGGATTTTATGTACTGTAGGTCAGCTGTAGATTTTGGATTTTCTGCCTGGGTAGAGCCTCTCAACCCTAGTCGGGACAGGGTTGGATTGTACCCGTGTAGAGCAGTGGGCCCCAGTAGAAGCCATGTTAGATTCTTGCTCGTGCGAATGCCCTGTGTTGAAGATTTTGGACCTACCGGTACATGTAGCGCAAAAGGCCCTTATGACAGCACTGAGTACATATGTATTACATGTACATGTACTATGTCTGAGAAAAAAATTAAGCATGCAAAATTGTTTCGGGGGACAGAAGATGAACTCAAATATGGAAGGCACTGAAAATTTTCTATAAATTACTAGTCTGGGTGGCGATGGAGTTTAATTGGGTGTGTATCTACCGGTATTTTTCCCAATTTTGGAGGCTTAAGAACACTAATGCCCCTTTTGTGTAAAAATTCTATTACACTGTTCAGTACATATAGAGAGGTTATACAGGTCTCCTATACAATACCATGCATTACCAGAAGCAGTTGGATACCATTTCTCCACAAATAAACAAAAAAAAATCCCTGTGCTTTACCAACATCAATTTATCATAGAGTTGGCACGGTAACCCATTCCTTTCACCGTAAACATGTACATGTACTATGCGGTCCTAGTATGGGGGTCCTAGTATGGGTGTCCTACGGGCTGTTTTCAATGCACAGTTATCAGACTGGATTTGGACAAGGTTTCGGCAGACAAAGGCTGTCTGGATACTGCCCACGATTCCCATTCAGTCATGTGCTATTCACACATACCTGTGAGTGTAAGCCCCTAATCGCATAATCGCACAGCAAGTACCAGTTGAGAGCAATCACCCTGGCCCCCAGACTGCAACGATACTTCAAAGGCATGAAATACCCAAATCTTGGCAAAAGCTTTGTGTTGGATTTTTCTCATGCATTATTGGAGCACAAAGAAAACACTTTACTTTTCATTTCTCGAACCAACCAAAGTATGCACGCATATGCATCCAGCTAGATGCAATCAATCATCAAAACATGTGAATGTGTAGTGGTGTCAAAGAACTATTTAGAGCTGGTTAAGCTGTGCATTCCGCACAAAAGCCCACTTCACTTTGAAAAACAAACACGATGATGAGGCACTGCTTTTGTAGACTGATCAAAGTTATGACGGTACAAATCAACTAGACCAACATACAGAGAGAGAATAGATGATTTTCAAATTGGCACTGAAGTGGAAAGCTGTCTTTTGTCGAGAAGATTACAAAAAAATAGCAAATTATTATAAAATATCTCACTTGATTGTAATGTAAGTGAATAATAGTCTCAGGTATCCTGTGAAATCATGGCACCTGGTGTGCTGTCATTTTCAAAAAAAATAGTGGAATTTATGTACCAATTTCTATTGTTGGAAAAAAGAACTGACCTTTTGTCAAATACTGCCCCAATTTACCAAATTCAGTTTGGTCAGTGCAACAATTATTATTACCCAAAAGTTTGACTAAGCACACATCCAATTTGGATCCCACAAATATGGTAAAAATGAACGAAAAATGTCCGATGTTGAACCGTAATTTGAACCTCTAAACTAAAATGTTCATCATTTTTTTCCAGCCAGACGTTGTGAGGCAGCACCCATGTTATGACAGCAGTCCCGCACACTGTCTCAAATGGGCAAGTGTTGGTTTTAGGGCTATTAATTTCAACTTAGAACTAATAGAAAGTTTTTGGCTTGTTGGTTTTAGCCATCACTAGACACCACCGATCCCATGCCGAGTGTGAAATTGTAGTAATATCAACAGTGGGGCTGGGACTGTGCAAACAGACCGGGTCAACATTGCAGAAATATCAATTCATTTTCTTCATAATCTTCAACGGTTGAATAGAATGACAGGTAGAGTACATTGCACATATACCGGTACAGGGTGAGTAAAAAAAAAACACCCCAAATGTCGGGACTATTGTTTTATTGACGTTCTGCTTGTAGCACTTTTAAAATCTAGGATGTGAAAGCCCAATTCATAAGCTATCTTTTTAGTACAAGAATCATTCAAATCACTCATGTACTTTTCAAGTTACGGAATTTTAAACACAACCACCGTTTTAAAGTTCTGTCCACGGATCGAAAAAAAGGTGTGCGTTCTTTCAGCAAACGAAAACAATTCACACACATCGCTATGTGATTTGTTTTCGTTTTGCTGAAAGAACACTCAACTTTTTTGTGATCCGTGGACAGAACCTTACAGCGGTGGTTGTGTTTAAAATTCCGTAACTTGAAAAGTACAGGAGTGATTTGAATGATTCTTGTACTAAAAGAAAGCATATGGATGGGGCTATAATATTCTAGATTTTGAAAGTGCTACATGCAGAACTTCACTAAAACAATGGTCCCAACATTTGGGTTTCGTTTTTTTTACTCACCCTGTATACATACATATATGTCAATAGTAGACATTTTATTGGTTTGACATTGTAGAAATGCAGTCACAAGTCAGGCTGCACACTGATATCCATTGTACACATATTGTACACATATTGACATATCAAAATTGAGTAGGTTTTTTTTTTTTTAGAGGTAACCATGGTACCAGTGTACCACCTCAAAAGGCCATGCCAAGGGACAGACTCCTTTATGGAAAGACCAAAAGAGACTCTTAAGATGGAATGTACATGTATTTTGTGAGATTTTGTGCCAAACTTTTGTAACAGTTTCATGGGTACAAGCAAGACAAAGCAAAACTAGTTAAACTGATCTCTGAGCACACAGAATTCCATTCAGTTGATTCAGAACATTTTGCTAAACAGTTCGAAGAATAGTGGTAATGCGATGAAAATAATAAATCCACTGTCGTCGTTGTGGAGACTTGATTTACTGCTTACAATACCGGTGTATCATGAAAGTACATGAAATACCGTAAGTGGTCCCAGACCTACGGTACATGTACATGTATGTATGTATGTGGTACAGTACAGGTACCGGTATGTACATCACATACATGTACATAAATGAATAGGCAAGCCTCATAAAACTTGTCAGAGACCAGTGTAAGTCACAACTGACTATCAAAGTGTCAGTCAGTGAGATACCAGTACATGAACCGGTAGGTAACCAGTCTAAGACACAAGTGACAGTCAGTCAGTGAGATAGTAGCCAGTCCAAGTCACAAGCGACAGACAGTCGGTCAATCAGTCGGTCAGTCAGTGAGACAGTCCAGTACAAAGGCGACACTAGGCTGGCTCTCTGGGACCAGCAAAAAAATGTTCCTCAAACCCAAGCCACCACAGCGGGGAACAACGTAAAGACCCTCCACTCAACCCATGAATGGTGCCATGAGAAGTTCCTAGTCACTACAGATAATCCAACATCATTGACCTCATGGGATTAGGTGGAACCTCGCCTCAAGCAAGGTCCCAAACTTGATCCACACCTACTACACCATGGGATTTGCAACCGGAGAAAGTTCTTACAAAACTTCATGGCACAAAAGCTGTTGTGACTGTGAATGTACCGGTACGTACACATGCAGCCACTTTTTGCCTGTGGTGGAGCACCTAACAAGTTTCACATTTCAAATTTTAAAATTGTCCAATTTTGGACCATGGCAAGTTGGCAGTTTCAATATAGGCCCTACCGGTACATGTATATTTTTATGGTTCACTCTAGTATAACTTTTTTGTTAGGGGTCCATGTTTCTTCCTGTTCCTGTTGCATCTGAAATCTATGATTGTATAATTCTGATGCACTCCTTAATGCAGTCATCCTCCAAGAATATGAATAGCAAACTAGCTACACAAATACATAATACTTGCCTCAAATTCATTCTTAATGAGACTTGAATGGGAAATTACGGTACCATAGTTCCAAGGTAACGGGGACAGGAAAAATGTCCCATATTGGACCCTAAATTTACAGAATGACAAATATATGTACGGAGTAGGTTGTTGATTAAACACGTACCGGGTATGATGAAACAAGTGAATTCCAAGTATTTTTTTTTAGAGTTTTATTTTCATTACTCACTGTAGCTCCTAAAATAACGCACAACGCATAACAACTACATATATGGCAATTGAAACTCCAATTCTTTATTAATGAGGTACCGTATTATTAATCAAAACAGAGCGCTTCAATTTCTTGTAAATATAGACTACATGTACATCAACAGAAATTACTGGGGGGTTTTTGGCAGCTTTTTATTTTAAAACCAAAACACTTGGTTTTGCTGAGATTTTCAAAATATCTCTGATTTTGTCTTTACTAAGGGAATAAATGTGTGCTCCGGAGGTTTTTATCACTCTGTTTAATACCACTTAGAGTCTGGGTGCTGATAATTACCCGAGCCGGAGGCGAGGGTAATTATCAGCACCCAGACTCTAAGTGGTATTAAACAGAGTGATAAATACCGACGGAGTACATATTTATTCCCATTCATAAATACCTTTTCGGTAAAAAAAAATCATATAATTCGTTCAAAACATCCCGATTTTGTTCAACAAATTCACTTTATGCTTTTTGAATCATCCCTCCTGCAAAATAATGGAGTATTCAGCTGGCGAGTAAGATGAAAACAACCCTTTTATGGAGATTGACGCGCGCGTATCATGTTCTACGCGATGTCGCGCAGAACGCACCTGGCGCGTTGCGTTTTGAATTTAGAACTATGAAATTCTAACTCCCTGGTAGTGTTGCGCATGCCTACGTGAGGATTGTGAACGTTCAACCAATGAAACGATAAGAGGCACTGGATTTTTAGGAGTCCATATTTTATTGTGACACTGGAAAAGTGTTTAAGACCAGCTAGCCATGTCTTTATCATCCGTTTAATACCGGCCACGTGACGGGCTCTCGACCAATAGGAATGGTTAAACTGTCTGAGGTATTTATGAATCAAGAATAAATAGTTGTATGAATAAAAGAATTTAACTACCGTACATACATACAAATGTAACACAACCTGCAGGAAAAAAACAAATGTACATATGTTCATGCTTACTGTATGTACATAAACTGATGGTGCAACATTGTAATTTATACCGTGAATACACAGAGGGACTGGTAGTACAGTGCAATGTACACAGCATGAAGTCATGAACTGAACTTCACCCCATTAATAGTGTACAGTTTGTGCCCTCAGGTCAGTACTAGCAACAGAGTCACCAGACACCTATGAAACTTGAAATCCCCTTAGTAACAACGCATGTTTGATGTTTCTCTCCTCTGGAGATTTCAAACAATTCGTCTGGGGAGACAGACAGAATCTTTCCATCCTGCGGCCCAACTTGATTATTAATCAAAAATGCATGTTTTACATGTCTTTTGTTAGTGGAATGGATATTGATTGAAATTGTCAGCCCGATCTGAAGTTACACCCAATAAAAACCTGACACTGTGAGGAGACACTGTCACTTTAAAGGGCACCACGTCGCTTACAACTTGAACAACTACCGGGTAACTGGATGGGCCCAATTGACTGGCGTTGATACAATGTACTTTGTACAAAGAAAATACTGCTTGGTGAATTTACAACTTGTATGTTCTAAGCAAAAGTCTGGTGCAAACCAACCGCATGACATTTTAGCTGGCAAGGGCAATTCCAGCGTAATGAAAGGTAGTGTCATGTCCGTGACAGGGCCAATAAACCATGATGTCTAATTAATGATTCAGAGAAATGATCAAATACTCCTAGTCTGTAATCCCCTTGACCATTACTAGATGATGGTTGTATACAACTTGAAAAGTATATTTTCAGGTTTAGTTATTAGCTCTTTACCCTAACCCTGCTAAATGCAACAGAATGCAACAGCAGTAAAAAATTGTTGTAAGTTGTTGCATCTAGCAGCCAACTCAAGTCCCTGTGATGCTGCATCTTGTTGCATTCAGCAGGGTAACTGGCAACTGCTCATAGTGCCAAGGTGATACAAGAGTATCCACTGTTGCATTTGGTTTCATTTAGCACTAGCAATAGTAGCAGGGTAACTGCTCATAGTGCCAAGGTGATACAAGAGTATCCACTGTTGCAGTTTGTTGCATTTACCAGGGTAACTGCTCATTGTGCCAAGGTGATACAAGAGTATCCACTGTTGCAGTTTGTTGCATTTACCAGGGTAACTGCTCATTGTGCCAAGGTGATACAAGAGTATCCACTGTTGCAGTTTGTTGCATTTAGCAGGGTAACTACTCATACTAGTGCCAAGGCTGGTATGCACTATACAAATGTAGGTTCACTGCACAATGCAACAGAATCCTCTGTTGCAGTTTGTTGCATTTAGCATGGTTCTAAATTGAGTTGAGTTGGCTATTGTTGCATTTAGCAGGGTATACCCAATGAGAGTCAGCTGTTTTTGCTCAGCAGATATTTTTCTGTGCTCACCAAATGTCTGTGCTTGGATCTTGGCAGCCCCATAAACTTGGCTGAATATGAAAGTGAATACAGAAACACGATGCATCACACTTTCAGTTTCAGGCAGGGTGAATGTCCCTTTGATGTGTTTTTCTCTTTCCATACTTTTAATCAGGTCAGGATTGTGCGAGGGTCTAATTTCCCTGGTCCCTAACCCTTTCAAGATCCTCTCAGCTCTGTCAGTCAGCACAGCTGTCGCAGTGTTAACTCCTTCTGCAGACAATTTCATGTCCGCTGATGGAGGACCCTAGTCATAGAAATACAGGTTTCATGGGTACAGGATTGGTGCGCAAAAAGTGAAGAACTTAGAAGACAACGAAAGAGACCATTTGGATTACACAGTTGTGAACAAAGGAAGAAAAATAGAAAAGGGAAAAAATCATTTCAAAATAATTTTTTTAATGAACGCATGTTGCAATTTTTTTCACATTTACAAATGTATGTCACATGTAACATAAATTTTCAATACATCAATTTCTGGGGATCCAGTTTTTTTCGGACATGATTTACAATATAATTTCCCACACAAGTACCAGGCCTAACTCTTGAAAATTAAAACATTTCAAAACACATTTCCTGTAACCAAAATGTACCAAATTCAAAAATTCAACTTTTTCTTGAAAACTTACTGACATGTTCAAAACAAGGCAGTTAAAAATAGAATGTGGACAGTTCAATAAAATGCTGAGTCAGACTCTGATATAAATAACAGAGTCACTTCCAGCTGATAGATTTTAAACGGTATGAGAATTTACGCAATGTCACAATAATGACTGACCAGGAACAGGAAACAACATTACGTACAGGTTTCACTTTTTAAGGCAATGTACAAATGTACCAGTACTTTCGTTTCCATAGGATGCGCATTGGAAAGCCCCTGACCCTGATGCCGTCACAGCATTTGGTTTTGTAAAGATAGGTTTTATTTTCATTCCTGTCTGAAAAGATCTACAATTAATCAGCCACATTAAAAATAGACAATGAAGCTATTGAACGGGGTGGGATGGGGAAAGTTTGAAATTACATGTACCGGTAGGGTACCAATCTGGGGAAATAACATTGGTAAATTCTACCATTCCCCAATTGGACATTTTGGAATATTGGTGGGGAGTGTGGGGGTGGGGTTATAACACTACAGTAGGGGGGGAGTTGATGTGGGTGTTTTGGGGCTGGAGTTAGACCAATCTTTTAGGGGAAGGTTGTGGCTCCCAACCCCTCCCAAAACAACCACTTACCCACACCAGTCGATTGGAGTCCAAAACAAAGAATCTCTTAGGCCAAAAAAAAAAAGTCTCCGGTTTCTGGTATGGAGCTTGCCCAAAAAGTGGTGCGGCAATGCGGCTTTTTTTTTTTTTTTACCTGATTTGTTTGCTTCAAATGTCGGCTGATGACTGCAAATGGTGCCCGACTAAACCTAGTAGTGCAAATATATGGGAGTCCAGAGAGGCCACATAAAGCTTATTCTCGACCATAACCCAATCTAAAAACACGTTAAAATTGTGCAGCAGCAGGATTCCAGTCAAACCAGTGAGTTTGGCGGTTTGAGACATCATCTTTCATTGAAAAAAAAACTTTTTAATTTTGCCGACGCGCATGGCTACGGCGACGCGCGCGCATACCAGAAACCGGAGACTTTTTTTTTGGCCTTTAATATCGTGGACAAAACTTTTTATGTACATGTACATATCTTTAATCTAACTTTAACCAACATGTATGTATGTACATGTACCGGTACATGTACATTGGTGCAAGTACACGTAGGCCGCACTTTTAAAAATAACATTTTGAAATAACAAGGAAACAATACTTTTGTCAATAGGAAGTTGCCCAATGTACATGTATGGGCAATTTTGTTCCTACATGTAGGTGTTGAAATAAACATCCTTCATGTACAATTGTTCACTGTCACGTTGCATATCCTGCTATGTGCTAAGGCTTTGATTCAAATCACTCAATCCACCACACAGTCCCTCCATCTGTGAAAATGCAAGTAATCAGTGGCGTCGCAAGAAACGAAATGCACATTTGTCAAAATCCAGCCGGTTAAGTCATTAGTGAAATCTGTAACTGTCATTCTGAGAACTGTTTTCAACATCTGACGGGCACTGAGTTATAAACTGTCTGTGTCTTATGCTTTTAAGAAGCTTTTAACCACCTTGCCGTGAAATCTGGCTTTTCATAAGATGTCGGTGAAGGGCAAAACCTAATTTGATTTAAATCTGGCTTTACTGACGAACTGATCAAGTTTTATTTTCCTTTGCTGGTTTTGCTTTGCAGGTTTTGCTTTCTTGTTTTCATGTCTTCTTTAATTTTTGTTTTATATTCAACAAATTTCTGTTTTACAACAATTTTTTTTCTTGTTCCCTTCCCTCAAATGTTTGGGTGAGTTTTTCTTTGACATATGTCTGGAAATGACATTTATTTTGGGATTTGCAGTTTTTGCACATTTTTAGCTACTGGAACAGCAGATGGAAGCATTTAAATTGAAACTAAAATATTTCAAAAAAAAAATGTTGGGAAAAAAAATGTCTCCTGAAGTACTTTTAGTACCTCACTGTGTTAAATTTCCAAGTATGCTGTATTTGTAAATGCTGAAAGGATTTGCTTTCCAGATGAATGGACAAACACACTTTTATCAGTTGAGTTCGCATTTTGAAAAAAATCTTGTCGATCCAAGGTTACAGATACATGTTTGTCAGTATGACAACAACAAAAGCAGTATCATCCTTCCCCTGACCCAGAGTCCTACCGCACAGAATGGGAATCCCTACAACATAAATAGTCAACAAGCTGGCAACCTTGTGTCCAGGGCTGACTATTGTCGTTCGCCCTCCTGCCCACAATGGCCATCAATCAACGATAAGAAGCAAGTTAAATGCATCAGTCAGACAATTTATCACCCTCCCTCGACATTCCCCACTGGTGAGTCAACAGCCAATGAAAAATATGGTTAATTTACATGCAGTAGAACCAGACAAAAGCACAGTTAAATCCCCCCCCCCCTCTTAACAGATGTGCAACACATGTCAACAAAGGGGTGGCAAAGCACATGACTGTAGCATAGTTGTGCTCTTCGAACTCCCCCCAACCCCTCCCCAAACACCCCCACACATACCAACTGAGAAAGGACTTCTATAATTTTTGGGAGAATGTCACTTTTCTCATTAATTTTTGGTATTCGGACAGAAATGACCTTCGTGACATGAAAAAAATCAACAGTGCATACGAAGTGCACACAACACAATGGAACAAACTGTGTACGTGCTCATGTACCGTACTTGAACAGGATTAAATTTTTATGTCGAGTCTCATAAAAATATTTGTATTCTAAAAGATGGAACAGATACCTGTATATTTGTACACATTATTTTGGAAAGCCTATTCACTTTGCATGTCTACAGCAGCCATCGTAAAAGTTTACAGCACAGGCCGAATTCATTTTAAAACAAACAACACATTTTCAGAAGAAAACTCATAATTATGTAAATTATGCAAGTTTGACAAGTTCATGGACACTGTGCCATACCAATTTGTAGCAACTTCACTTGGTACAAATGTACACATGTAGGAATTCTAGTACTGTGTTTAAAATTTTTGTTATACTTCAATACTACTGTACATGAATGTATTGTGAAATTCCTGTATAAGATTTAACATTAAACTGTGATCGTTTTATCATTTATAGAATGTAAATTATTGAGTATTGACTATTGTACCTATTTTGCGTAATGTAATGCCTGCCAGCAACATGCTACATGTACATCATGTGCATGCAGACAATATCAATACTCCATAATGCCTACACACTTTGCAGTATGGTACCGGTATGTCATACAATAGCACTCTTTGTTCGCAAAGAGGTGTGTGTGTTATTGTTTTGCCACACTACATACAGGCTAAAATCTAAATTACAGTTCCACATGTAAATGTTACCTATGATGGAATGTTTTGTTCTATTCCTTTCAGTAAATACCTCGTTAAATACCAGATGGCTGTGCTGAGTGTGCCCTTGGCTTCATCCAAGTCCTACATGCGCGTCCTAAAGTTATGGCTGAACTTAAAGTTGATCACACTTAAGATTTATTACTGAGACTGAACCATGACAGTTGATACTAATGCTTTGTCCCACGATTTGATATGATCATTAATTTAAAAGTATGTGCCTAAGGTCATTTTCCACATTGATTTTTTACTACCCAACCACAAAATTTGAAGTCTGACCTGACCCAGATTTCAGAAATTCCCATTAACCTTTAGTATTGCCCATGAAATCCAAACAAGCAAAGTCGTTATGTTTCAAAACTGCTGGCCAGACAGTGTGAAGCATGTTAGCAGCCTCCCATTAATTTGCTGCTGCAAAACCACAAAGAGTTTATTTGTTGACGTTATAATAAAGTCAGTGACAGCAATGTCCATCATCGAGGGTCCATGGGGGCATATGGGGGTGAGACAGGGTACTAAACAAACACAATATCTTACAGCTGTTGTGGGGATTAGGGCAGCATTAACACTTTCTGTATGAGCATGTCCTATATTTTCTCAGTACAGTTTATTCTTTTTCGAAATAACCTTAATTTGAAATGAAATTGATAATTTTTAAATTTCTCATGAAGTAATAAAAATTAGCACTATGACACGTAACATAGCAAACAAATTTATCGACAGTTTTGCTTGAAAAACAAACCCACTATACCGGAAACTTTCGTAACCCTAACCTCCCGAACTTCATCAAAATCTATCCCCCATTTTGATGGATTTTGGAGGACTTGGTCCAGCAGGCCTGGTTTGACTAAATATTGATTGAGTATGATGGACTTGGGCCTGGAGGCCTAAAGCAAAGCATAAAATTATTGGAAGCAGTGTGATTGATGGGTTTGGGCGGACTTGGTAAAATAGTAACTTAGTACTCAGTAAAATACAGCAGGGAGTTAGGGTTAAAGTTTAATTTTGAAAGAATGAATTGAAAATGTAGTCATCAAGACAAAGTTCTTTGGAATTTTCATAAATTAATGAAAGTTTTCTTACAAATTCTGACCATGTTCTGAACAATGCGGCTGGACATTGATAAACTTTTAATGAACAAAAAACACTTCACGCTGCAAGTTGAAGACTTTCCCTTGGTCAACAAATTTTTCTTTACCTTTTAGATTTGGGATACATTGTATTTTTAAGATAAAAAGCAAAAATCTATTACACCAAGGAAGTGCACCGTGCACTGTAAACATGGTGCAACAAATGTTGCTGGCTCTTCGTGATCTGTCAATGATGATTTAATATCGGCATCAATTTCAAAAGCCTGTCTCCATCTGCTTGAGACCAACCGTTCCTTTCCTCCATGGACCGTCCAGCTGTCACAGGTGCATGACAGTACTGAGAGAGCAGGGGTAATTCTAAACACATCAATGTTTATTATTCCTATTCAGTGCATCTTTCAATGTATCTATGAATGTGTTTTCACAGGCAATTGGACAAACATCATCTGTTCACTGAGATGAATCTATCCATGGCAACATCCGAGTTTGAGGAAAGGAAAGTAATTTCCCAAAAGAGTGTCAATGCTTCTGTATGAGTATCTGAGATAAGACCTGAATTTCTTTTGATTTTTTTGTTCATATTTCAATCCTGGTGAATGTTAACTTTAAGCTTGGGAGAAAATGGAAATATTCAGAATTTGGAATGGGGTATGAAACCCAAATGATCTACAAGCAAATAATGAAAGAAACCTACGTATGTATGCTGAATGCATACATCTACAATTATACATTACATTTCTGATGTACATGTACCTACGGGTATAATACTTTCTTAATCAAAGGAAATATACAACATTTGTACACATCAAAAAAGAAAACTACCAAATTTTTATGAAATACCATATATGACTGTAAGTGAATAAAAGTCTCAAGCATCCTGTGAAATCATGGCACCTGGTGTGCTGTCATTTTGAAGAAAAGTAGAATTTTTGTATTAATTTCCAACGATGGTTGGCCGACCATCTACCATCGTTGCAAAAAAACTGATTTTTTTTTTCTCAAATACTGACATATTTGTGTCGCTGATTTTTTTTCAAATACTGCATATTTTGTTCATAAGGAACTTTTAAAGAAGACCGTCTAAATGCAGACAAGAAATAAATCAGAATTTGATAATTTAATTCAAACTAACGTTTTGATTTTTCTGAAGTCAATAATCAATCCAGAAATCTATGGTTATCACTATTCAATAAATCTCATCATTTCAGATGTTTGTTTCTGTACTTAGTTTGAAAGGCAAGTGCGTTTGTCGCAAGTCCACAATGATTAGGAGCAAAGACCTACAACAGGTGCAGAACCCCATGTAAACCTCATGAGCGGAACGTTCCCATATCCCGACAAGCATTCAGGAAACAATCAATCGCTGATCAAGAGGCTGCAGGGGCTAAAATATATGGCCGCGACTTCCTAGGACAGACACGTATCCGTTACAGAACATGGGAAACAGAAGAGTTGCGAAGGATTTTTTTGTTTCCCCAGCTACCAAGGTCCAGATGTGAAAACATTTACACAGGGAGTTGGAAAAGATTGGCAAGAGATTGGATAGTGGGATCCTATTTGTACAATTTAATGTACATCCTGTGCAAGTTAGTGGCGTGCATTTACAGATGTAAAACACGGGGCACCCGTAAAAGAAACCTGACCCCAAAATTCAAACCCTGGCAGTTGTCTGAAGGGCTTTATAGCTCTGCAGTTTAAACAGCAACTTTCACAAGCATCATCTGTCGTGCCTTAAAATGCACACAAACGTGCTATCTGTATTGGTTTTTCATATATAGCCTGGTTTTCATTTTGAAAATTCCCCACAAATGACATTTAATAGTCTTTCGCTTATATTGTCTTAGAAGTTGCCAAGTAAATTGTAAAGTTGGTTATGGGTATTTGGCCCCATAAAGGCATAATCTGGAACCAGTTCCTGAAATCAGCGGTCGGGGAACTTGGGTACTCGGGTACCCGGTTCCGATGCATGCCCCTAGTTCAAGTTTTGATTGTAAATTATGCACTGAGCAGACTCAGGTGGTTTTCGCTATGGAGTTAATTTTTCTGACACCATGACCTTTTTTTAATGGCTCTAAGCTGACAAGTAAATTTAATGAATAAAATAGCAAAAGTTTTGAATAAATGAATATATGTAAGTAAAAACATTTTTAGCACTCATAAATGGAATTAACGAGTTAAGATGCAGTTAGGAAGTCCCCTGTATAATTCAGAATAATGAATGTAGAATTATTCATACTTTCTTTACATTTTTTTTTGGGGGGGGGGGAGGGAGTGTGGGGGTGTCTGATATTTCAGTGCAATCAAGTTTTCCTTTTTAGAAACTGTATTATTGCAACTTGACTTGTTAAATTTCAACTCTAATTTGTCCTTTTTTGTCTGTTTTGATGTGTCTAGTATTTCAGGAACAAAAACAAAGTGAAAGAATTTAATCCACCTCAGGCTCCTCTATCAAAGTCAATCAACACCGACACGGTCCACACCTCAGGGCAAAATGGTTTGAGATCTCCAGTACTTGTACATACATGTACAATCATTCCTTCTTTTAGGCTACATGTGTGCAATGTACTGCAGGTGGTCCAGTTATTTGACTTCAATACACAAAAAATGACCATTTTATAATCAGTTCCATATCTGTTATCTGTCTCCAATTTCAGACTACTGCTGATCTGGTAACCCGAAACCCATTAAATCTGTATCCTAGCCAGCCATTCCATCAGACATGTCAGGTAACAGTTTAAGCCCAGGCACCATGCCAGCTAATCCCCTCCCTGACAGACGATACCGACCCCGGCTGACCTCTGAAAGATGAGCCCAAAATAATAACTCCCAAGTATTTCATTTTTTGGTCCCTGTGGCAGTGTATCGCACCAAGTGGGGTTCATGCAGCAACTCCTCGGTGTCTCTGAGCCTCTGGCAGGGGAAGAAGTTAGCTTCTGACTTCAGTGTCTTGAGATAATAACCCCAGGACGCCACTGTTCATGAACTGCGGAGAGTAGCAATCAGTCAACGACCTCAGCCTCCGAGATGAGTATTAATCTGGGTATGGTGACTCCAATACTTTCAAGGGAGTAGGATAGTTGCTCAAAAGTTGTGGCTGCTCACAATTCTGTTCAGGGTTTCAAAGTGGACTTACGTACATTGTACCTCCCAATGAAACTGGTTCCCATTATTTCCCTTTCAATGACAACCCTGAGAAGCCTCAATCCTTAACCTCCCGGGTCCCCTCAATTTTCTAATCCACCAGACTTTGAAGAATTTTGCAGGATTGAAGAATATAAAAGTCAAAATTAGTATTATTGTACATAGGCCTTGATCCCTCTACAAAAAAAAAATTGATGTACACAGATAATGCCATTGGTTTTTCTGTGCAGTGGAAGATTTTGAAGGATTCATGAAGGTTTCTAAGTAGGCCTATCCCCCGCAAAAAGTTGTGGGAGTTCGAATAAACAGCACGACCATCTGTTCCAAGAGGTATGGACATCATTGTACCGTGGGGAGCAACCAAACAGACATTCTGTTCTCGTTCTGGATGATCAGTCTTGTTCTGAATGATCAGTTGTTCGGTCTGTTTACCACAAACGTACATCTGGAGGCTTGCTTTTAAGTTTACTTCATGTTTCAGTTTTGGAAAACCATGCCACCGTCTCTTTAAAATCTTCATTTGCAAGTGCATGATGTAAACATGCAGGTGATGAGAGAGTGAAAACGAATTTGGCTCCTTTCAAGTTGAATTATTGCCAGTGCTCTCTCTGCTTAGCGCTGCAAACAAAGATGTCAATAACCGCAATCAGTTATTGGAAAGAAGGAAAGATACATCACGTAAGCACCGTCTATATGTCGATAATGTTACTCGACTAGTTGACAATATTTTGATATTGATATCACCGATAGCAAGTTTTTGATCATATTGAAATATTTTTTGATATTGAGGAATATCGAAAATATTAAAAATGTGTCAGATTATTGTCAAAATAAAACTGTCACTGTCAGTGCTAAGATTTGTTTTAAAAAGTTTGAGCAATATGCTCCAGAGAAAGCCATAGGAAAAATGGGAGTTAAATTTTTCTTCAAAAATATTGAAAATGTGTCAGATTATTGTCAAAATAAAACTGTCAGTGCTAAGATTTGTTTTAAACAGTTTGAGCAATATGCTCCAGAGAAAGCCATAGGAAAAATGGGAGTTAAATTTTTTCTTCAAAAATATTGAAAATGTGTCAGATTATTGTCAAAATAAAACTGTCAGTGCTAAGATTTGTTTTAAAAAGTTTGAGCAATATGCTCCAGAGAAAGCCGTAGGAAAAATGGGAGTTACATTTTTTTCTTTTATTTAAGTTCTACACATGGGATAATTGATATCAAATATTCTCGAGATTGGATTTCAGATATCGATTATTGAAAATAGACGGTGCTAAACATCACAATGTTCAAATGAAACGAGGCTGTAAAGTGTATGAAGGCTGTTGGCCTGTAGACATGTATACATAGCCTACATTCACTTGCACATGACAATTAAAATTTCCACAGGCAGATATGGTGAGGCATGTTTACAAACTGCCAATTAGACACATTCCCAACACGTCCAATTGGTTTATCATGTCATCAGATCAATATCCTCATCAAGTGGCCCATGGTGGGGCCTGCGGCACTTTTTTCAATTAGCCACAACATGGAGGGATAGACCGGCACATCAGTGGAACCAATCACCACTGCCTTTCACACATTATCAGGATCGGAAATCAATGGATGTTATCATGTCGTAAACTTGAACATCATGCATGAAACGGCCTGTCTCTACACTGACAGCTGCATCGAAGTACATCTTTTTTTCTCCATATGACTCACCATGCAGGGTTTCTACGAATTCATAATATTTTACAAATATTTCTAAATTTTGTATTTTTTATTTACTGAGTATTTCTGGCTCAACATTTCCTCCAAAAATATTACTCTATAACAACACACATGCTGTCATGGAAAAACAAATGAAACTTGTACATGTAGTGCGTGGCTTAAATTTCAAATGAGACAAATTTAAATAATGTATTCCACATGTATTGTAAAAAGATTTAAGCAGAAAATTGAATTTTAAAACGAGAACATTGCCAGTTGAATCTATTTTTAAATGTGCATATTATTATGCATGTTTGTGAGTAGATCTGATACACGCATACTGTTTGCAGTGAGAACTACGGGTAAGATTTAATCTTTTCCAAACAATTGCACGTATGCTTTTATATACCTTTGTAATATTCTGAACTATGTACGTAAGCCCAACGTAACGTACATGTATGTACCACTCTGACTGCAATTCATTTAGAAAAGGAATCTCCAACAATAATTATCAAAATAGCAATGCAAATTTTACAATTGATAATAAATTATGCAACTGACTGTCATGTAAACATCCAAGTCGTGCACATAAAGTAACAATGTTTTTCCCTTAAAAATTATAACTGGTTTGTACACTGTATGTACACCAAAAAACTGTGTGAAAAAAAGAATCTTTTTAAACATTGACAGATTCAGGATTTTGTGGGGCATTAATTTTCCCAACCATTACTTGTGTACAATTTATATACTGTAAATAAAAAAAAATGTACTGTGCATTCAGTGTAGCGAGTTGTCTATATGTACCAGTACATTTCATTTTCAAAGTTCTGTTACCAGCGTTATGGTTTTAAGTGCATTTGAAATTTATTAGAAACTGCTGGCGAACAGCGGTGAGTCATAGCATAGTTGGTTGACAGGGAGACCACACACGGGGCAACTCCCTTCATTAGTGCAATCAAAGTACATGTTCATACAACCTACCCACAGGAATAAAACATAACGAGAATGCGTAGTCTACCGGTACATGTGAACTTATGTACACTGTACATACTCATTGATTTCTACAGGGAAGATAGTCACAAGGGAAAAATGCAAAGCTTAGCCCAACGGTCAGAAATGAATCAGATTTTTGAGAGAGAGTCACGCTTCGTCCGCGATGCTTGCTCCAGGAGGCACACCCCACCCGCTGGGGACAAATATGTGTGTTGCTGTGGCAACAAGGGATGCAAGCTGAGAATTGCTCACACGCTCGAACGGCGTGCGCTCTTTGTCCGACAGATGCAGCCTGTGTGATAAAAGGTCTTGGATAGAAACAGGAGCTGGGTTGGAAAATTGGCAAAATTTGCACTCATATTGATTTGATTCTGATTTTCTTTGTTGCACACAAAATGGCAATACATCTATGTGCACAAACGAAGGGCACAATTTTAGTCAGACATTTTTCATCTGTATTTGAACAAAAATGGGTGTGCTCAGTCGAATTTGATATCTGTGTAATATTTTGTAAAGATGATGAAATTAAATAATATAGTCTTTGATTTGATGTAGAATTTCTAATTGGCCCTATTTATTAAACATTGGTCAAATTGATATCGAAACTGATATCTGAAAGAGAAAGATGTCATTGTGAGACTATTGAACATATTTTAGACCCGTTAATATTAATCAATCAAAACATGTTTATTGTATAAATTTATTTGGAATGTTCATCAAAATAATTCCTACCCCCCAAAAAATCCTTTCATTTGGCATTTATAAGAAAAAATGACATCACTATTAGATGATTTACATTTGGCAAAGCGCCACAAATCAATTCTCAATTTACTTGTTTGTAGCAGTGACAGCTTAAAATAAAATACAGCTTGCCAATGTTGAACAAAACAACACAAAGAATTCCTATAAATAAATTTCGGTTTCCCCCTCTTGCTCGAATGCCAAACACTGGCATTCTTGTTCTAATTTGTTGAGTGAGCAACTCTGTTGGGATACCGTGCACTATCTCCGGCCTTCTGCCCGGGCACAAATTTGCAGTTAGCGGCATGCATCACATTCCGCCAAATTGCAAAGTCTTCGTTTTAATGCATCGCCATCCATCAAATGTAACACCGTAATTACTATCATAACATGACCTTTTGTTCAACCAAGGTGTTATCATGTGCATACTGTACACAAACATTTTTTTTTAAAACCGTGAACAGACGTTCTGAAATGCAAAATATTTTGCAATCCAATACGTTTTGAGGGCATCAAAATGTGATACTTTACGTTGAATTTGAAGTTGTTTTCACAACAAACAATGTTTTTAATAATGCTGGTGAAACTGCTACGTACATTGTAACTCATGGACTATTTGCACTTATTTTGCTAGCCTTGATCAGAGACTGGATTTGGATCAAAAAGATGAATCAAATTCAGTCTTGGCAATATTGGCAGCGCTACCCAGGAAATTCCAAGCACACCTCACGCCCGCTGGATTCAAGCTAATGCATGCGCGTGAAGTATGCTCAGAATTTCCTGGGTAGCGCTGCCAATATTGCCAAGACTGGATTTGATTCATCCGATTGATAGAGACCTCCACCGCCGCAGCAACTTAACCACATCTGTCACGGGACGGGCTGCAAAATAGGGGAATACAAATTCAAATCCAGCCTTGGACTTAAAGACTATTATTTTGCATGATCACAGTCAAATTGTATTTTAAATATAATCAGGTATTTTCTTTTCCTTTTAACGCCGTTTCCGGTGATATGCAACAAACCCTTAGGGAAGAAATTCTTTGATACATGCATTTCAGTGGACTCAGTACAGGTACATGTATTTGATGTAATTCACTTTCATAATGGGGTTATTGGACCGTGTAGTTAAACTGGATGTCCTCAAAAGTACATTATTTCTGCTTCCTGTTAACTGGCACGGATCTATTGAGAAATTCAAAAGCCTAAATAATTCTTTACTTTGGTTGAGTTTTCTTTTTTTATGAGATGTTGAAATTATCTAGACTGTTCTCTACTGTAGAAGGGAAACTTGTGTGAAGGCTATACATTACACTGTGGTGTTGGTCCAAACTGGGACCTGGAGTGTTCTTAAACGGGCAAAACTAAATCAGGCCAACTTTACTCACTCTTTAGCCAGCAAATTTCTGCAAAAGTTTCATTGAGAAAAGACAAGGTCCTTACATGTAGCAGTATTGCACCAACCAAGTCTGAGTCGATTCAGTTTTCAAAGGAGACTTTGCTTCAATATTTTGCCTATGAGAGGGAAGTCAAATGATTTCAAATTGAGGCTAAAGACTGGTACCATGGTCCAACTGTTTGAAAAGACTGACCTCTTCAGTGTCATTAGTCTGGTGACTGTCTATGGAGAAATGTGTAGTATATAGAGACTAGTTCCTAACTTGCCACATGTTTCGTTTGGCACAGTTGATTGATGCAGTACTGAAGCTGTGTTGGACTGGTTGTTTCAGGTGCCAGTCTATTTTCTTGTATTGCATGTTTTATTGATAGTCACAAATTTTCGGACTTGTGTTGGTAATTAATTGTATGAAGTATTTAAGTTTTCATACATTGCGTGTGTGTGTACATGTGGGGGGGGGTCCAGACTAATACTTTGAAAACGTGATTTTCTCGATTATGAAAATTAAATCAGTTGAATTATGTATCAATTTTTCCTTTAAGTTTGAAAACACTCATTTTATATTTTCAGGTACCCAAGAACTTGGCAAGTTGGGTTGTGTGTTGGACTGTGTTGGATTGAGCAGGAAACTCATACGAGTATAAATATAACCGTCGGACTCTGTTGGATTTAGCAGGGTAGTCCTGGGGAACTACTAACTAAATGGGTTAGGGTTAATTAATATAATGACGGAGAATATTGTTTCAATTTAATTATTTACAGACGTATTTCCAAAAGCACCGTTGAAGAAAAAAAGCAGAATAACAAATAATAACAATAATCCCCCCCCCCAAAAAAAAATAGGCCTAAACCATTGTAAATAAAATGATCTAAAATACGATAAAAGAACTGAATTTGAAGACACTGTCAAAAAATACAAATTATGAATAACAACACCAAGAGTAATATTAATAAGAAGCAGTACAGGAAATATGCAGGAAGTATTTGGAATGAGCCACCGTAATTCGGGTAACTGTGCTTACCGGATGAAGCAATCCAGACGCAACTGTGCAAGAACCAAGCAGCTAGCATCCACGACCATCTACCGCAGTAAATCCTTCTTGTGCTGGTATATCTCTTGCTGGAAGAGTTCCCAGTTTGGTTGTCTGCACTCCTGTCCATCATTTCTGTTTTAAGAGAACATCTGCAACCACCGGCTAAGCCTACGGCCATTGTGATAATTTGGTACACGGCGTTCACAGTGCAACACTGCAGTAACGGTATAGTCTGTATACACTAACTGTTGTGTGCAGGACCAACCTGCTTCCACTGACGCGAATCCAATTCCAGCCCCCAAAAATGATCACAAACTCAGTTTCACCAAATCATCAAACATGTCAAAGAATACTCGTTCTCTTACCCAGTGCATCAACACTCATATTCTTCACTTATAAATTATGCATCGGAGTTGAATATTTCTCAAAGCCGAGTAATAATAGTTTCATATGAAAATGGCTTGGTTGGTGTCGAAGTATTCAGTTTCCACTAGCATCGTTTACCTTCCGGATCGAGTGACTGGTCCTGCTGGAGACTGTCACGCGTTGATAATAAATTCGTCACTTCTCGTAAAATCCAATCAAGAAAAACAACGTTCGCGTTCAAACCTGACACACAATCCATCCATCCATTTGCATGCGTGGCAGAAAACAAGACTTGTATTATTCGTGGGTCACTTTCCACCGACATTAAAAGTGTATTTTGTTAATTTTTGTGGCTCAACAGTTTGTCAGTTTGTAGCCTTTTTAAACCGTAGACGGGCGTCGGTGGTGGTACGGTGGACGTGCATGACCAGTCTACGTCTGCCTGCGATACTGCGATCGAAGAGCTGCTGCGTATATCCCCATACATTGACGTACGTACAGCATCCGTGTACGAATCGTGTACACGCAGTCTGTTGCTCACTGGTAGCCAATTCATTTGAGGCGAAACATGCATCAAATTGTACATGTAGTTCCACTGGTGCCCGTTATATCTATTTAAAAACCATTACTCCATCCACATCTGAAAGAAAAACTTGTAAAAAGGAAAATGAGCTAATTATTAAAACAGTTACTCATAGAAACCTATTTGAAACCAAAAGCGAATGCTGACTTCTGTGTCCATTGACTGCCTTGGAGAATATTGTTTCACATACAGTCATGCTTTACGCTTTGGTCAGACACTCTGAAGTTGTTTGTGAGGGCGCTATTGCAATATCTGGAGATTGCGAGAATTCTACGAGCATCGAACTCATGCAGTGGCGTATTAAACTGGGTCCAATTTGCGGGTGGCACTGAATTGATGGGACCTCTTTTTTGAAGGGACATGTCATTGGTTTTTGGTGTGTTTTTTTTTTTTTTTTTTTTTTTAAATAATAAGCTCATACATTCTCTGCTATCCCCCAAATTCTGAGCGGGGGTGGGAGGGTTGCCACGCCAACGTCCCGGGAGGACAGGAGGGGGTTTTACAGTTATGCCACTAAATTATTTTTGTCGACATTGCATGATTTTTCCCTACGTAATTCCGTTTAAAAATGTGATTAATATAACTTCATAGGAAAAGCAGGATGAGGATGCAATGCTATAATTTCAAATATAACAAAATTTCCAGAAATCCGAACCAGCATTGCTTCATATATATATTTTTGAGGCCTAGACCGTACCAATTATTTAGAACTTCCTTGTTTTTTTTATGGACCGGTTATAACCATAATTGATATTTGTATCCATTTATATGAAGTTACCGTGAAATTCCCCCTTGGGAGGATTTTATTTTTTCCCCGTCGTACATTCAAAAGTCCGTGTACGAGGAATAAATCAAGTGGTTTTTTTTTCAGAAATGAGAAAGGCAGTGGCATAGCCAGGAATTTTTCAGTGGGGAGGGGGGGGGGGCGCTGGGGGGATGGAACATTTCATGGGGGGCGTCATGTAGATCAAAAATATTTTTTTTAGAAACTCGAAATCTCAGTGGGGGGGGGGGGGGGGGGCGACTGGGGGGCGACAAGGTTTCATGGGGGGCTGTCCCCCCCCCCACGCCCCCGTGGCTACGCCACTGGAGAAAGGTAATTATTTTGTCTGTTTTCTGTGCAAGTTTTTTTGTTCAGAGTATTTAAAGGGTACATACCATGCGTATCGGTATATGACGAGTGGGAAGCTGAATTTTGTGGTTCATGTATTTCCGTATTAAAATAGAAATACTGACGCGTGAATGTTGCTACTTACATGATTTTTTTTTATAAAGTAACTAGTTAAAGGCAGACATGTTTGTACTTTATTACTATGATATTTTTAATGGAGCAAGCCTTGTGCACTTTTTGGGAGTCAGGTTAGGTAGCGGTACTTTCCTCACCTTCCACGGCTCTGGCCCTGGTTCGATTCCTGCCCTAATTCCTGCCCTGTTCCACATGTGGATTGTGTTTTCAGTCCCTACCTGATTCCGTGGGTTTTTCCCCAGAATATCTTTCTGAGGCACATGTATGTTATTTAGTAGCAATTAAGGGTTTTCCTCCCACCTCTAAAACTGTCATTCGTATCATCGTCTCTCTATATTCGTGCCTAGGGCGCTGTTGAGGAATCTGTGGTTTCATCACCAGAAATAATTAATCACTAAATCATTTTAGTTTTTTGTTCTAACTCAGTAACTTTTTTTGACACTATACAGCCTTTAAACAAATACATTGACGAACAACAAGTGATTCACTAAAATATTATACAAATTTGAACTTTTAACTCATTCCACATTTTTACATCACGAAAACACATCATTTTGTTATCTACGCTCACTCTAATACATGTTTTTGTTTGTGCACTTAAATTTAGACTTAAATCGTGGAAAAAAGAAAATTTCATAGCTGCAAAAATGTTTTTCCTTTTTTTTTCTTGTTTTGGAAAATGATTAAAATTTTCGTTAAGGACTACTAACAGTTCATTTGCGTAAACTTAATAGAGATGACGAAGAAATATTTAACCGAGATCCGGATTTTATAGTAAAGCACTTGAATGAGTACATTGACGGGGATAATATGTGAATCTCTAAAGTAAACTAAAAATCCTTCGACGCAGTTCCTTCTCAAACAATTTAGGCGGCAATGCTTCCCAGTCGAAAAGTGTGTGTAATTGAGAGAGAAGTCGTATTTTAATTGTCCGAGCATTGACGGCAAGTGCGAATTGTGATCCATTGCAGTCTGAGAATGATATTGTCCGAGCATTGACGGCAAGTTATCTTTCGGTCGAAATCTGTTTACAGTTCAAAATAGTAACAGTTGTTGGTTGCCTTGTAGTCGGTGACATCAGCCCCAAGATGAATGACGTCATTGAGTTGACACATCTTTTCTCTCTTGCTGCTCTGCCAGAGATTAAAGGAGCGGCATCGCGGATCGGCCCGGCAAGCCCAGCCACAGTCAAGCACGCCCTCTGCCGTCAGATTCTTGATGTCGTGATGGAGGAGGCACCGCTGGGGGACACGCCCATCGGGACCGGTGAAGGTGTGGTAGGCTGGCATCGCCGAGACCGTCATCTCACAGGCTGCATGTTTGCGGTTTTTGCTACCGCAAGGCGCATTGTCGGACCATAAGCCCCCGGCATCGTGTATCGTCATCCGGGCGCAGTTACGCTGGTTGTCGGTGAGCGGATTGCCAGGATACCAATTTGAAAAAGCCAGAGGTTGACCTCCGCACAGCCAGATACCCTCTTGGGCCGCATCCGTACAGCCGATCCACATACCGTTAGTCTGTGGCCCCACTGACTTCCAGATGAAGTCGTTTTCTTCCCGCGAGTTGGGCACGGCCAGACTGCTTCCCGGCCGGTTACAAGCCTCCGAGGCCTCAAACCAATTCATCCTGTTAGGGAGTCGGATGTAGCAAGATTGCTGCCATTTCAGCCAGCCAGGCGGACATGAGGCGTAGAGGGCCTGGCAGCTTGGTAAATTGATGAAAATCGAGACAAGTATCAGAACAAACCTTGCTGTCCACCAAGCCATCGTACCGTTGAATGCTGTCAACTATACGTGTGTATGATCTTTATATACTCACTGCGCAATTTGAAATCGTGTACTTAGTTTAGGGACGCATATAAAGTGCAATAAATTATTCATCTCAAGTACATGTGCTCCTATTAACCATCATGGCGCCTGCATTCGTTGGTAGAAGAGAAACCTTGGAAAAAATCCAAATGAGGCAACCGTTTAAAGTATCACTGCATTGTATATACCTAGTATAACAATGAAGTATATAAGTACAAACATAATTATTGTTCCAGGGAGAGACGCTGAACACAAATAAATTGTGTTCTTATATCCTGAAACTATTGAAAATATATTCTGAAAATTCGTAGAAAGCGGCAAATGCATGTTCTAGAAATTTAGAACTGATAGAGATCTTGTTTTCTATATATTTTTGCTTTGACATTCCATCATGATTAAGACAGAAAACCAACCTTGCATTTTTTTTCAATTTTGGCCAAAATATGAAATTGCTCAAAAGTTGCTGGAAAGATGCCTTAAGGGCCCTAGAACACATGCCAAATCGATTTCTGGACAGATGTGCTATTAGAAAGGAAAATTCCGTCGAAAATATAAGGAAAATTCACTAAAAAAATGAATGTCTTTTTCTCCCAAAATGGATGATTTTTGCCCTAATCTTCAAAATTGTGCGAGTTAGAGTATTGATTGGTGTTCCTCTTGCATCCAGATGAACTTCTGCCTTGTTTGGTGAAAAGTCATTTTTTGGCCAAATTTGACTGAAAATGTAAGATTTAATATTAAACCAGAGTACATTTTACTACATTATAATATGTTTCTACATTAAAAAAATATCAACGACGTAAAAACATTTGAAATATGCTTCACAACTGGTAGGTTGCTGTTTCGTCTAGTCTTTTCATCTGGTATTAAGTTGTTGAGATCAAGTGAAATATCTCACGACAGTTTGCTTGTTAACCATGCTTTGCATGATGATTTCGATACCATAATGACGAATACACGAAAATTATCATGACGGTGACAACAGCACTCGACTGGTAAGTAAAGAAAACGACAATAATAGCTTTGTTGAGTGTATACTGCCTCGAAGGTCGGAGAGTTTATTGATGTGGAACACTTGAAAAAATGGAAGTCAGGGCGTATGGTTTCCACGGTAAAGCATCAATAAGTAAACGATTTTACGGTCTGCCTAGAGTGTATGCTTTTTTGTGAGTTTGTGATGTGGTTGAGAAAACAACCGGCAAGACTCAATGCTTCAACATGTACGCATTAAGTTGTTTGTCTTCAGGAGAATGCTTGGCTTTTACAGAGGAAAGGGTTTTAATACTATATCCAGGTTCAATTCACTATTTGTGCCAATCCCTGTAGGTAACATGCAGAGTGCTATACACGCCGGGGTTGCTTGATCTGTGAGGTCACCGTCGGTAGAGTTTTGGGACCTGAGTAAAAAAAAGAAAAAGAAGAAATACACGTACGTGTATGTATTGCTTCAGTCCTCGAAATCCTCTTCTTGGGAATATTCTACCTTACTATAATGATATCTACACGAGCATTCATTTCCTGTTTGAATAAGTTATCGTTAATATGAAAACGTTAAGTACGATTATATGCGATCACAGTGCACGCAGAGAAAACTCTCGCCGATCGGATAATAGAGTGCAACAAGTTAATGAATGGTTGGTGCAATTGACTTATATGCGCACTTATTAGGTACATGTACTCAAGGCGCTGGAAATTATGTCGATTATTAAAGACAGGTGAATGATGACAGTGCCGACAGCATGACGGCGGCCAGAGCAAAATGACTGTGGCAAAAAAATTGTAGCACAGTTGTTGGGTGCCTTGAAGTATATGCCATCAGCCACAAGACGAGTGACGTCATTGAGTTAACACGTTTTCCATTTTGCTGCTTTGCCAGAGATTAAAAGAGCGGCATAAGGGATCGGCCCAGCACGCCCAGCCACAGGCAAGCACGCCCTCTACCGTTAGATTCTTGATGGTGATGGAGGAGCGGCATCGCTGGAAGACACGCCCATGGGGACAATGGAAGGTGTGGTAGGCTGGTAACGAAGAGGCCGATACCTCATTATGTTGTCGATTTGTGGTCGTGTGGATTAGGTCGTCATTCGGGCACAGTTTCTCCATAGTACTGGTTGAATCTATCCTAACCCAGCTTGTGCAGTACACTGCAGGTTGATCCCCGCACATACACGTTCGTTTATGGTGTAAATCGAGGATTGTTCTATTGTTTCTCTTCCCTTTTTCTTTAATTAGACTTTTTTGCAACAGCTCTGCTGGTTTTGTACACGTTTTCTAACAGAGAAGTCCTCGATTTGGTTCCTGTCCTCAATTCATCGATGCCTGTTGCACGTGTGTGTCCTCGATTTACACCGCAGCCATGCATGACACACACTTGGGCCGCACACATACACACAATCCAGAGAATATCAGATTTTTAATCAACATGTCTGTTGCCGCCGAGTACGCCTTTGTTGACGCAAATTCAAAACCTGTATAGGATGCAATGACAACTACAAATGTATTCTTTGTTAAAAGGTTGTCATATTCTACATACAATGTAGATAACATTTGGAGTGGATAGTGTTCAAACATTTTGGTTTTAGTTGTGTCTTGATCTTCATCAATATACCAATCATGGCATGGTTTATTATAGCAAGTTGTTCTCCGATGCTTGTTTTGATCTTCATAAGTTTACCAGTCTGTCAGGCCCTCTACGCCTCCTGTCCGCCTGGCTGGCTGAAATGGCAGCAATCTTGTTACATCTTACTGACGGACAAGATGAATTGCTTTGAGGCCTCTGAGGCTTGTAACCGGCCAAATTTGCCAGAGGAAAACCTCTTCGTCTGAGAGTCGATGTGTGTTGCTATAATGTCTTATTTCGGAAAATCCAAAAGGAGACAGGAGTGGCGTTCATTGTACTCATTTTATTTGTGCTTTATTTTCAAGTAACAATAAATTTGTTGCAATTCTTGACAATAGTGTTTAGTTTTTACAATGCAAGATAACTGATTACACCGTGAACATTTTAACTACAAGAACCTAATTTGGATAACGCATCACCAAACGTTTTAGTAACTGCAACATACACTCTACCAAAACAGAAAGTCCCCCCCCCCTCCAATACTTTTGTGTCTAACTCGAAAACTACTGAGCACGTCTCGCTCAAATAACGACTAATCGGTACAGAAATCCCTTAGCAATCCAGCCATACTCTTTATTTGGCCAAAACAGCATTAATTTGTACGAAATTATGCGATTTATGACAAATGATACCGAAAACAGTTGCACTTTTTTTTATAGGTGCAAGTTGTGGTTCACGCTCACCTTGCACGTATACAAAAGTGCAACTTTTTTTCGGTACTATTTGTCATAAATTGCATTATTTTGTACACATTATCACTGTTTTGGGCTAAAGAAAGAGCATGGCTGGATTGTTGCTAAGGCATTTTTGTACCGATCAGTCATAATTTGAGCAAGATGTGCGCAGTAGTTTTGAGTTACACAAAAAAAAGTATTGGGGGGGGGGGACTTTCTTTTTTGGTTGGGTGTAGTTGTACAACTAATGAGTGTTCAGTTAGAAACTGTAGCAGTCTTCACCAGTAAAATCGAAGACATGAATGCATTGGGCATAGGTGAAGCCAGCGGGGGGGGGGGGGGGTATTTACCCCCCAATATTTTGTAAAGACTGCCCTTTTCTGTTAAAATGCCCTGTTTTCACCAGCGCTACCCTCCCCCTCAATATTTTGTAAAGAGTAACAAGTGCCCTTTTTCTGAACAAGTGCCCTTTTTAAAAGTAAGTGGTGCCTTTTTTTTGTTAATTTCGCGCATGTATCCCCGTCAAAAGCACCATATATTGTTATTGTCCGTTATCGTAGGTTTTGAACAGCGCCCCCATCCACAGATGGTACCAACCCCCCCCCCCCCCCCCCCCCCCCCCCCACCTATTTGATTTTACGGAGACCAAGTGTCCGGGGAAAAAAACGTGTCTACATTTCAGCACGGATGTGCAAGTGCCCTTTTAACAAAAAATGTACCCCCCTCAATAAAAAATGACCGTGCTACGCCACTGTTGGGTGCAGTGTTGCGTATATACTTGTGCATATACTTGGCTCGGCCCCGTGCGAGTGGTATAGCGCTCTCTGTAGCCTTTTAGAGGAAATTTACTCGGCATGTTGTTTAAAGTATTTAAAGTGAGTACTTGCGAAAAAAGTTCAAGTCAGTTAGAATCTTGTGCGTATAACATAAACTAATACTATGATAAATATATAGCTCCAAATCCATTGAAAGTTTCCTTTTTTGCGCTTTAAATAAGCACTAAGAATAAGAATCATAGCTACTTGTAGTAAATACGAACGGTTTAATTTAAAATCAATCATAAAGATAAACATTAAATCCATACGAATCGTGTAAGTCTAAAATGCAAATATGCAATAAAAACTATATCATACCATACCACACAAACATCAACACAAAATTAATGATAAAATCATCATGTTATGTGAATATTCAGCCTTTGGAATTGGTCAATACTCAACATTACTCAGCATGAATTAACAATGATAACGTTACATACAATTCTATACAATATCGCTTGAACATTGTCATAAATTGCATCGATCATTTTACAACGTAACAATTAATTGTTGTCCTTACTCAGCCTTCTGAATTGCTAAATTTGTCAAGATTATGATTGTTACAGATCTCACTTGAGATTCGCAATATTCTTGATAGACATTTTGTGACATGTAGACGTTTGGGTCTTTTGATTACATACGTGTGGTTTTGGTACCACTTTCCACATGGCTCTGGTCACTCACGGACTCTTTGAGTGACGTCTGGCCTCGACGCGAGCCGGACGTGTCTGATTGGTCGGCCAGGTAGCGTACGCGCCGTGACTTGAGCCAGGCCCTCCACATGGCCAGCACGCGCCGGTTGCAAACGAAGGCCAGGCAGACGAACGCCCCCTGGAGGGAGTTCAGGGCGATGTAGGGATACCAGAATAACTCGACGCCTGAGAAGGAGGCTACGAATCCGAAGACCCAGGTGAAACCCATGATGGCTGTTAACTGAACAGAGTGGATGAGAGGAAAGAAAAGAAGGAATTCTTCGTTTTTTTTAAAGTAACATTTCATGAAATAACCAAACTCGTCCTCGTGGCGTGTAAGCATCGATACCATGAGTGGCTTCCTGTGATGAAAACGAGGTTAAAATAAGGAACATTCTGAGAACAACGTTGGGAAACTCGTAATATTGAGAAACTGGCTAAATAGTTTTGGCCAGTCGACTGCTTCCTACAAGTTAAACTGAAACGAAGAAAGATCAATTTACATTTTTAGTCGGCTTTGAGCAATTTGTGTCATTTTCGCAGTTCTTTCTGCATTGTCTAGAGACTAGCCCGTTAAATTTGTTTAAATAAAAATATTATGTTTGTCCAAAATCTCGAAAACCGATCGAAAGTCAACGTCGAAAGAGAAAATGTATAGGAACAGAGGGCGCTGCTATACAGTAGTTATTTCGTAAGTTGTAAATGTGCACATTAGGGAAACCTGAAAACGATAGGCCTATTAATGATAATGATGATAAAAATGTAACGCATTTCCTATCGTTTTTCTTTACCTTCAGGCATAGTACGAGATCATTGTTAGGCTTCTTTGCCGCCGAACCGCTCTGCCCCTGGGTGATATTCATCCGCTTGGATGCCATTCGCGTCTTCTTGACCCCAGCCATGGTGAGAGAAAATAGGACCGCATTGGAGCAGAGAATCACAACAATCGGAACGCCAAAGGACAGCAGATTGGCTGTCCCGTTGCCGACCCAGCACGCATGCGCAGAGCCGTAGTGGACGTCAGCCTCTACGCAGTCGCAGAAACTCAATATGGCGACGGTGGCGACGATGAGGGTTGGCGCGCCCCAGCCGTAGAGGGCGTAGCGAAGGAATGACCTTTCGTTGGGGTTACTTAGACTGGTACCGATGCCGAAAGTGCGGTAGATGTCCACGGCCAGGATGTTCATCCAGAAGAACGCTGCGAGCCAGAAGAAATGGGAACCGATCGCGAATGTGACGCAGAGAGTAGGTACGTCAGTACGATCAAGACCTAAAATATAGAAAAATTCCCAAACAGTGTTTGTGTTAGCATACATTTCAGTTCACTTTACTCATTTTTTTTAATATCAGTATTGAATTTTTTTTTCAAGTCTTTAGGGCGCTGAATACTTATATACTTATAAGAATTTCGGAGCAGCGAGGCTACTTTCCTGGATGGGAAAGTCCAAGTTACTGGAATCCAAATAATTAAATTTTAGTGAGTATGAACGTATTTTATGCATGCAAGAAGGAATAACGCTGGCCCTCTATTGACGGATATTCAAAAACATGGCACTTGAAGGCGGTCCGCAATTGGTTTGTATCTGCTGTCTGTTCAGGAATACTACTTCAGCCATTTAACTTGGACACAAGGCTAGGCAGTTATTTTGTTTCTCCAAAGAGATTTTGCGATAAACCTTATTTCTTTTATCACTAAAAATACTGCCGACTTATGATGTATTCTTTTTTATGCATTATGCATCTCCACGTGATCTTTCAACTATATGTACGTTCACTTACCAATGAGCATTGTTAATTGGGCAAGAAAGAGCGCCGCCACCAGACTCATGAGTGCCCAGCCGGCTGCATTGCGACGCAGAGACGGGAACACGACATACGTAGCAATTGTCACCACCAGACCAATCAGAGACAAGCTACTGCCGGTGACGGTGAGGATGAAGTGGGCGGGGCCCCAATTCATGAAGGTAGGGGTGGTAGAGGGCGCCCCCGGTTGAAGGAAGTTACACACCTCCACGTCCCCTTTGGACTTTATCTCAAATTCGCCACTACGGAGTACGCGGTCGTGAGCCGTGAGTCTAATTGAGTCGTTGAGGGCGCCAGTGATTACGTAATCCTCTTTTGAAAATGTTAACAGAGGGCAATTGACAAACGCATCCGCGCAGGAATCATTCTGCGAGACCACAAAGTGTCCGGAGTCATTGTCCCGAACGTAAGCAACTTTCGAAGTGAAGACATGGTTAACATTGGACTCCTCCTCGGTATCATTTGACAGAGTTTCGCAAGGAGTTGAGACTGCCAGATAGTCTGGTCGAATTGTGTGGTTCCCAATTCGACTGGCAAAGCACTGACCGGAAAGCCTTTCGTTCTGGGCAATGAAATGGTCATCTGAGAGCGCCAGACTGTCGAATGACACGTTGACGTTGCACTTGAACACACTGCCTGACAGGCATGCGGGTGTAGCATCCAAGGTGGCGACGCCCCTTTTGCATGACCATTGGACACTAAAGTCGTTACAGAATTCATTTTCTCGGTTGATATTGTTTTCTGTCATTTCATTCTCGAATTCGCAACCGGAGACGATGTACCGATAATCTTTAGTAGTTTGTTGAGCAACTTCTTCCCCAAGTTCATTCAGTCGATTAGTGCTTTGAGCGTCAGCATCGTTGTCCAGACTTACCGTGACGGTGAGAGCGACCTCGACGTCAACCTTCAGGCTAGTTGACCCATTCTCAGTCTCGCGAATCCTCGCGCATCTCACTCCGCCGTCCTCTAATGCGAAGCCGTCCGGGCAACTCAGGTCTAGGCAGGATGACGAGAAGGGATCGTATATTTGACGGTGCGTACAGGCAGTGGCGCTGCTCACGGACCCATCTCGAGCAAGATCGCCACCGATGTCAGTGTGGTCGGAGAAAACCAGCAGAGTAGCCATTGAGCCACCAAATCCACTACTTTTAGACGAATCGCACAAGGCCCAAAGAATACCGGAAGGAAAAATAGGTGCGTCGTCGCATTGAACACAAGCGAAGTTACGGAAGGTCGTCCCGTTCCAAGCGATTGGCGCGTAGTACCGATTGCATAGCTCCAGCGTGCGGTGATCGCTGATTGGACAAGAAATCGCATCCAAAATACTGCATGTTCGAAGTGACGAGGCAGCTAAATAATCTGCATCTTCGTATTGGGGAGGGATGAAATACTTATTGAAGAAAAAGCGAGTCATACCCTGCCCCTTGGCGACCTGTAGGACCTGGCTGGTGTTGAGTAGTCCCCTGAAAGGAAACTTGCGTTGATAAGAGACGGTCCAGAAGGTGACATTTGTGTGTGGTAGACCGTGGCACATGGCGCAGTAGACGTTCCGGTAATGGCGTCCATCGGATCCTTCCACCGGTACGGCAGCAAGTCCGTCCATCCCGACCGTTTCTTGGCACAGTTCGGTGACCGTGGCAGCTCCAGTCCAGTCCGGCGGACAAGCAGCCACAAGACGGTACCCATACCGGGGTCTAGATACCTCAGGATCAAACTCATTCGTCTGGATGCACCTCAAGTCCTTTTCTATATTCTCGCTACCGGAACTTCTATCCCCGTAGGTAGCAGCGTCTCCGGCCGTTGTCACGCCGTCTTCGTCCGTTCCCACCACGCTATACTCCTCGACGTCCGGGCAACAGTCGCCGTACGTTACACACAGGGGGTCGCAATGACAGTAAAACCGCTGCCAGGGCGGTTCCCTGCAACCTGAGATTCTGCATGTGTGCCACGAGCTCCGCGCCTTCGGACAGGCATACGGTATCTCCCTCTCGGCCGGTGTGGTCGGCCCATCGGTTGTGTTGGGCAGCGTGGTATCAGCATCGGGGTCGGTTGGAGACGGAATTCCTGGGCAAAAGAAATCAAAGTTGGCAAAAGATATGAATTCGCGCGTGAACACGTATGTGGTATTACATTAGCAAATTTAAAAGCGATGTTGCACTTTGGAGGATCCTTAATCATTCCGGAAAGTTATGTGGAATTCAACCGTATAATCGTCACCTTGGAATAATCTTTAAAGTTGGTACACTAGGAAAAATCATCCTTGTGTCGACCCAAAAAATGTAACACTGTAGTACATTGATTGTTGAATTATCTTTTCGCAGTTTTCAAGGATGCTTCTGAAGTCAAAGTATGACATGGATGTGACAAAATAATAATAAGTCCTTCATGATATAAAATCAAACGCAATCAGAATCACTATTATGGCGGACTAAAATCTGCCATTGGCCTTTCTGCCGTCGGAAATGCAGAAAA
The DNA here is from genome assembly GCF_015706575.1 of Patiria miniata. NCBI lineage: Eukaryota > Metazoa > Echinodermata > Asteroidea > Valvatida > Asterinidae > Patiria > Patiria miniata. The sequence goes on along the minus strand of NW_024037069.1, from coordinate 40,975,179 downwards.
GCAGATTGACTTTTTTTTTAGGAGCTTCTACGTCATTTCATGTCACTTGGTATTCGGTCGGTCGGTCGGTTGGTCTGTCCCCGATTATTGACCAAAAATAATGGACCAAAAATTGACCAAAAGCCATTCCACGGTCATATAAATTAATGCACTCTTGCCGAAAGCTTTCGGAAGACCGGCTTTATTTCAAAGATCGATGCGCATGCGAGTCTATTTTGCATATTATGCATAATATTATGTCTGTCCTCGAGAAATTGACCAAAAACGAGCCCCCTAAAATTCCCATAAAATATAACTACCACATTTTAATTAAAAAAAGCAAAACAATATAAATGAAATACTAAACAAAAACTGTTTGTAACAATTCATAAAGTTGTTTATGAAGGTTTTGTAAATGCAGACAAAATGTGCCGTTAATGTTATTGTCCCGTTGTGTATAGCGCTATATACCGCGCTATATAGCACGCCATTATGGGAACCTTAAAGGGCTTATTTTGGTAAATTATCGGGGACTAGCGCGAAAGCGCGGCGTGATTTTCGCGTGGGACGGCGGCCCGGGCTTGTTGTACGCACAATCATTTCATGTAAGACTTTCATGCGAGACGGCCAGAGCTTATTGTGCACTCGCACTTGTTTTCTGCTATTTTGCCTTTCTGCCACACCAGAAAAACAGAATTTATGTAATAAAATATACTTTTCGATATTTATACTTTTCTTCTAATAGAAAAGCAGGCTTTCCTTTTTCCTCGTTTGCTGGAAGATGAAAAGTGGACATCTACTACATCCGCTCTTCCCTCGTGAGAGGGCTTGCACCGAACAGTAATTTTTGGTTCTTGGTTCTTGGTTGGTTCTTCTCCTAAATACTCCACGTGGGAGTTTATACAGGAGGCCAGAAACACCGGGGCAAACCCCTTCTCTTAGCGATAAGTGTTTACTGGGTTCTTTAACGTGCATTATACAACACACGGGACCTACGGCTTTACGTCCCATCCGAAGGTCGAAGCAATAATGGTTAAGTGCCTTGCTTAACAGCACAAGTGTCCGCCGGCGGGCTCGAACCCACGCCACTGTTTTCCTCTGAAACACCAGAACATGAGTCCGGTGCTCTTAACCGCTAGGCCATCTAAGCATCTTTTGCACGTTATTTCGTCAACCCTTATAAACCATTCATATTTCAAAAGTTACTAAATGCAGTGAAGAAGAGAACAGCTGCTGTAAGTTGGCATCACGTGACCACATCATCCAAAATTGGTTTTAAAAAAAGTCACACGTTTCATATAAGAACAAAAAAAAACACTTTTACGTTACTGGGCCCACCCAAGTAGTTAGCGATGTTTAAAACTGATAGGTGTTTCGTGATGGCAGGGCTTTGATTTTGCTTTAGGGAAACATTTAAGAAAGACCCAGCAGGAAAAACAAATGGTCACCACAGCGATGCACCGCGAATGCACACGACAAATGTTGATTCACATGGTTGATTCAACTGCAAAATGTGCAAACATTAATTGAATTTTACACCAAAAGACACTGTTCAAATCTGAAGAAAAAACCCCACCAGGATCACTATAAATAAAAGAAGAATGCTTCAGGTGTTTGAATGACAACAACGTTTACACTGCAAAAAAAGGGGAAGAGAGTCCGTAACCCGTAAGCCCATAACCACACAGTCGCTGACCACATTTCTGCCACCTATGTAAAATCTGCCTTTTGGAATTGGTAAAAAGCTGAAAATAGAAAACAGATGTTGTCGAAACGTTCAATCGGCCTACTGCTTTTCTGAATGGAGAAAAGCGATGACCACTTTTTGTCCGCATGATTAGAACCTGCTTGTCACAGAAGAAAATGGAATCTTTGAAAACGGTCTGTCTGAGTTTCTGCTGATCGAGCAAGATACAAATTTATTTATTTATTTATTTCAGATGTCTACTTTTGTCAGCCTGCAGCAGCAAAGAGATAAGTAAATCGGATGGAAAAGTGTTTTTCGGGTAGCAGAAAAGCAGAAAAGGAAAAACGTAGAATTTCAGTAAAAGGTAATTTTACTTTTCGGGTTGCAAGGTAGCAGAAAAACCAGAAAAATGAAATCTTCGTAAAAGTTCAAATTGCCATTTTGCTTGTCTGACAACAGAAAAATAGAAGTCCATTTTCGTCCTCCACAATACTCAATGCACCTCCGACCTGATTTGGTAGACGGCAAAATACTCTTTTACTTTTTACAAGCCATGCATCGAAATATTGATTAAAGGGCTCCGGACAATTTTTTGATTCTAGATGCTCTCTGTGGTGCGATCTGAGGCAATTTCTGACCACTTTATAACCAACATTTTTTTGAGCAAAAGATCTTCATTTAGGGGCCATTCAGAATTTTCAATGTTTTAAAATTTCGATCTTTTTTCCAAATTATTTTGACCCACCCACCCACCCCTAATTTCGATTAATAAAAAACTGAACATGTACATCATGTAGGCCTACATGCACTTGCATGTACAGTGTAGGCATACATAAACTTGAACATGTACATGTATACCCATGTACATGTATACATGTGTACCCATGTACTTGTGTGTCTAGTTCAGTGACGGCGTGAAGTTGTCGGTCTTCCTCTTTTGCTGTGGTGGCCTTCAGTTTTCTTGTGTTTTGCCAGCTGATATGCTGTTGGGAAAGACAGGTTGCAGTCTTGAAAGCCACCAAGATGACCGTGGTTTTGTCATTTTCTGGATTAGCCCCATAAATGTGGCAAATTTACTGGACTGCCTCCGTAAATAAAGGTTACACTGCATGCATGTACAAAAACATGTCGAACTTTGTCAAATTTTGATTTTCACATTTAGACTTATAGTTTGTAGTTTATTTTTGCTTTAGAAGCATACTTACCCTCTTTTTAGGCTAATCAGAAAGTGCTGCCTTTTCAGGTGTCTATTTTTTATGGAATTTCCAGATTCGTTTACACACGTTTGCGTATCAAAATTTCAACATGAAATTTTTCGAAAAATAGACATCTGAAAAAGGCAGCACTTTCTCATTAGCCTATAAAGGGGGTGAGTATGTTTCTAAAGCAAAAATAAACTACAAACTAAGCCTAAATGTGAAAATCAAAATTTGACAAAGTTCGACATGTTTTTGTAGATGCATGGTGGCTGTGTGGCCTTTATTTACGGAGGCAGTCCAGTAAATTGGCCACATTTATGGGGCTATTTCTGGATGAGGTGGATGACATGTGACATTCGAGGTTGTGCCTGTCACGTGAGGTAGCTGAGAAAAACATTCCCTCGTACCCCCCGCCCAGTTTGCAGGGCGGGGGTACGAGCGAAAGAAAAACATCAGGTTTGGGCAGTCATCACATCAGAGGCTGCGGTCCTCGTAGTCTTGGAGTCCAGTGGTTGAATAGTCCAGTTTTTATAGCGATTGGTAATCGACACCCGCGGCGTGTTATAGAGCCGATCTAGTACATCTGGTACCCTGCTGCCTCTGCACAGCCTAACCGCTAGAAACGCCCGGCATCCAAGTCTACTGAAAAACCACCTCCCTCTCATGCCACAGTGGGTCTATACACGTACATGACGTACATGTACAGTACATACAGGGGACCAAGTTGGAAAAGAAACACGCATCGCGATATCGGAACGCTTGCGCGTTGTTCAGGCAAGTCAAAAGATCAATCTTTCTTTGTTTTTTTAAATCTTTTTTCCATGGAAACTGAATTTCGATTTCAATTATTTAGCTTGACCCACCCACCCACAATTTGGAAAAAGATCGAAATTTTAAAACATTGAAAATTCTGAACGGCCCCTTAAACATCATTTTCGAGTTTGAAGTATTTTTATCAGCTATTTCTGAGCTGTAGAATCAAAGAATATTATATAGTGCCTATATACTACGACTTAAAAAGGGTGTATGTGTGGGTGTGTGTGTGTGTGTGTGGGGGGGGGGGGGATGTCCCCCTCGTCCCCCACCGATTGACGCTCATGATCAAAAACATGCAGGCCTATAATGCTCACTTTATTGGTGTTGTATACTTACCTGTGGTACCTTGCGCGTTTTCGCAACAAAGACTCGCGACGATCAAAAGAGACATCAACTGTTGAAGACCAGCCGCCATTTCTTTTCAACCGTGCTGCCGATGGAGTCGGCCCGTTTCAGCTCACTGGAATACCGCAACTGGAAACTCCGTCGGATTTTGAAGCATGCAACTTGGCGCGCTGAGTATCATCAGGTAATTCTTTCTGTAACGGCTGCTGGTCAGTCTGGTGTGCAAGTGTGCTCTTCCAACGAAACACGACCGAAAAAGTAAATTGTTTTCAAGAAACTTGCCTATGTATGCTTCCTCGGCAGCTATCCTACTCGTGTGTGCATGCGAGGCGGGCCGTGATTGGTTAATATCTGACAATTTCCTTCTTGAAGATACAACGCGTGAAACTTGCACATTTCGTGAAGCCACCGCGTGTTAATAAGCGCGCGCAAAACGGCCGATCGACCAATCAGAGGCTCGGTATAAAAACAGCCAGCCCAGTCGTACTCGTCTGCTCAAAGCACGAGCTCAAGGAATGGAAATCATTTCAAATTGGCAACTAGAAAGCACTCAGAGAGCGCAAACTTCCACCAAGGCTGAACAATTTCCCGCCATATTGTCAGTATACACCATACAGCTATATTAATACAGCTCTATGGTATACACTCAAAAGAAATACTCGCATGGACTTCCAAGCATGTTGCACATTAAAAATGTCAACAGGACTGCTCGTGTTATGCGGCATGTGGAGCTGCGCATCTGCTACCGGACAAAGGGCGTTGTGTCGTCCTGCGTGTGCAGACTGAGGCGTGATAATCCCGGCGTCAAGGGGTTAATGTAGAATAACAAGCACAATTGTGGAATTTGGTACTATTTCCCAATGGTGAAGAACATTTTTTTTTAAATCCTGGATCCAGACCCAGATCTGGATCACTTCCAAAATCTAATCGATGTGTACTTGTACCCAAAACTACCCCTATAAAAGAAAGTTTCATGAAAATCCGTCCATAAGTTGTTGAGTTATCTTGTTAACAGACAAATCAACCAAGCAAACGACAAACCAATCAACGCCGAATGAAATCCTAACCTCTTTGGCAGAGGTAATTACTGTTGCAGATTCTCATCAGATAACTTTTTACACAGATTCCTAAGTTTCTTAAATCTCGGATTGACTCCATTTCTGGCTCCATGATCACTCAGAAGCCTTGAATGTCAAACACATGTTGACGTTATTTGGGTGTTTGGCTCAAACCAATCACCGTTTCAAATTTTTTTTTTTTTTTAAAGTTTAAAAAGGATTTGTATTTAACATTTTACCTAATTGCCAATGAGATCTTTTGATAACTGCAATGAATTCGCGAAGTTTCAAAACTATGAATTCATCGGATCGGAAGTGAATGTAGGGAGAATTTAAAAATGATCATTTTTTAATCCGTTTTTCAGTGGCCAATGTTGACCTCGGGATTTCAAATGTTGTGAAAAGTTAGCGTAGTACCAGAAGTAGGTTTGATCAATACACACACTCGCACATAATTATACCTGCAAAAAATATATTTAAAGAAGTTCTTTTCACCTTATGTTGCATCTGTATTCCGTCGAAACTAAATCAAAAGTTGCATTTCCACTACAGGAACAATGATTGTCATCAACTGGAGGAAGACCACAAAAAATGGCAAAAACCTGCAGTTGCAGTATCGTTATGGTGGATCATGAGTACTCGTTAGAAACTAGATGTCTTGGCTGTCTAGCCAAGACATCTAGTAAATGATGCATGTAACGAATTTTTACTCTGACTTGTTTCTACAATTTTGCATTTCTCTATAAAACGAATGGAAGTAATAACAAACTTTTTCGATGAAAAAATGGACTGGTTATCAAAGGCTACGTACTCATCATCTTACCAAGGTTTGTGTCAAACCCCCGCGATATCATCGGTCCAACTTCAAAGACACGATGTCAATTTCTGCATCATTATGTAAAATTCTTTTCACGTAAGCAAGCAAAATCACCAAGACACGACACGCCTTTGACTCTGACAATAAAATTGGCAGGATTTCACTTTACAAGCGAAATGAACATAAAAAGAAATCGAAAACATGAAAATCTCAAAGTAACATCCAGAATTACAAAGGCAGCGGGAGTTGAAAAGAAAGAAAATGATGGCACCGTCGTGGGATTGAGACTTATTGCTTATTCCCGTCTTAACTCGTGAAATCCCGTGATCTCTCGAGATTGGCAGTAACGTGGTATCCCGTAGCTACACTTCCGCAACAAAAGACATCTAAAAAGTTTGAGTAATAGCTAGTTTTATCTGAAACAAAAAACACTTCTTGGTCCGGGAGTTTTGCCGATCGAATACAATCGGAGCTCTTTGGTCATTCAATCATTAGGCCTAAACAGAATTAAGTTAGAACGCTCGAACGGTCATTGACAGCAAAGAAATGAAAGCGTTGTTTGTGCGTTGCCATTTCTTTCTTTTTTTCTGTTCAAGTCAAAATGCTTGCATTTGCTAGTGCTCGTCGAGACATGAAAACATCCTGCGAGAGTGTCTTATCTTTTGCACACGCATAAAAAAATAACACTGCTTTCACGAACCGAAGGTATAGTGCAGTAGTACATAATTGTAGAAAATAATCTTGTTAGATGTGCGGTTCTGAGACAAAAAAAAATATGAAGATCTCTGAGTTTCGGTCAGTGCACCCTAAAATGTCAGTGATCAGATATAACCTGTAATCCGGAACCTTTATGGGCTCCGTGCGCCAAAGAGGGCGCCTCGACTCCATGGGTGCGTGCCAGTGATCTGATTAGGTTAGTCTCCTTTCACTAAACTCGACCCTTGAAATAGGATAAGTAAACAATCCAAAACACAATTTTCGGGGATTTCAGGCTGCAATGCCCCTTTAAGATATAGAAATCAGAACAAATTATAGGCAAAGACAACGCATCGAGCCAAAGCAGATGGAGCTACAACTTGTCCAAGTGTTTCCTCCTATTGAGACACATCGGTTTGAAGAAAATTGCAAGGATAACCTAATAATTAGCTTCGTATATAGGACGTTTAAAAGCCAAACAACTGTTCTGCTTCCGTTTACATGGCATTTGAAAATAGTAGGGACTAATGTCGGGACTATTGTTTTATTGAAGTTCTGCATGTAGCACTTTCAAAATCTAGTATATAAAAGCCCAATGCATGAGCTTTCTTTTAGTACAAGAATCATTTAAATCACTCATGCACTTTTCAAGTTACGGAATTTTAAACACAACCACCTTTTTAGGTTCTGTCCAAGGATCACCAAAAAGGTGTGCGCTCTTTCAGCAAAACGAAAACAATTCACACACATCCCTATGTGATTTGTTTTCGTTTTGCTGAAAGAACACTGACCTTTTTTGCGATCCGTGGACAGAACCTTAAAACGGTGGTTGTGTTTAAAATTCCGTAACTTAAAAAGTACATAAGTGATTTGAATGATTCTTGTACTAAAAGAAAGCTTATGAATTGGATTTTTATATCCTAGAATTTGAAAATGTTACATACAGAACTTCTCTAAAACAATGGTCCCAACATTTGGGTTTCGCTTTTTTTACTCACCCTGTGTAGGGTAAAAGGTAGTATTTGATGATTTTCAGTTTTTCCCCTCATTTTCCCTCCAAGAAAATTAGGGGCTGGCGAAATAGGGTAGGTTGGATAACTGGAAGCAGGACTATTTTTGTGTGTCTAATAAAACCGACTAAATCTGGGCAAAAAGGTTATACTTCAGCCACGGTACTAAAAGCTAGTTTAACTCTCAACTGTAGTTTGAGTACGGTACATTTCTCTGAAGTATACACTCCTGAAGTAATTGTGTGAATGATTAGGCCAGAAGAAATGTTCACTTTCAACTCCTGTTATCGCCATGAAGTTTTTTTTTTCGAGGCGGCGGTGAAATTTATAATGACGGTGGTAACACAAAATGACTGTAACGATGTTGACAGTTGTAAGATATTGACGATATTCAAATACTCGTAAAAACACCAACGCTTTCATGAAGACTAAAAGCTTGTTGATATTTTATTGCAACTAATCAGGAACTCATAATTTTCCACGACAGATCTACCATGAAAACCACAATGTTTAAGTCTTTATTTTTACATAACGAAGAATACATTTGTATTCGTTGTTCACACTATACTGTTTTCATTCTCTTGTTGGTATACCTAAATCTAAAGTTAAGTCAGTTTTAATGACAATGTAAAAAAAAAAATCATTGTTCGTGTCCATTGAAGATGACATGAACAGACGACTTTAACTGGCATCCAGATTGTATGTAGTGCATCCCGTGACCAAACACTAATACGGCAACTTTGTGATTAAGAATTCAACATTCAACTCAGCTACTTCTAAAACAAGGCATCGATGTTTGTGAGTTCAAATCAATAAGCAGCGTATATAATCTAATGCGTAATAAGGTATCAGTGTATTTTCAAAAGTAGTAGCGTTCGTCCGAGCATTGACGGCAAGTGTTCTTTCGGTGAAATATTTTCACAAATTAAAATAGTAACAGTTGTCAGTTGCCTTGAAGTCGTTGCCATCAACCACAAGACGAGTGACGTCATTTAGTTGACACATCTTTTCTTTCTTGCTGCTCTGCCAAAGATTGAAGGAGCGGCATCGGGGATCGGCCCGGCACGCCCAGCCGCAGGCAAGCAAGCCCTGTGCCGTCAGATTCTTGATGTCGTGATGGAGGAGGCATCGCTGGGGGACACGCCCATCGGGACCGGTGAAGGTGTGGTAGGCTGGTACCGAAGAGGGTGTCATCTCACAGGCAGCAAATCGCTGTCTATTGCAAAGTGTCTTATCGACCCAACGCCATCCTTCGTAGGTGGATATACGGGCGCAGTTACGTTTATTGCTTCTGCTTGGGTAGCTCGGATGCCAGTTGGTGTAGTGTGCAGGCTGACCATCGCACAGCCAGACACCCTCTTGAGCCGCATCCGTACAGCCAATCCAGAGTCCACCGGTACCTTTTACCAATGACTCCCAGATGAAGAGGTTTTCCTCCCTTGAATTGGGCACAATCACGCTGCCTCCTGGTCGGTTACAAGCCTCCGAGGCCTCAAACCAATTCATCCTGTTAGGGAGTCGGATGTAGCAAGACTGTCGCCATTTCAGCCAGCCGAGCGGGCAGGAGGCTTGGAGAAAACTCCGGTTGCTGACTAAAAGGAGCAAGAAAATTATTAAGATTAAGTTCTCCAAAAACCATGACATGGTTGTTTTAAGATGGATACAGTAGCTCTAACGTTGCCTAGAAATTGTTCTTCATACGGAAACAGGGGAAATTTAGCTAATTGTCATTATGCCGTTACCATGACGAATGGCTTGTGTTCAGACAGCGTGACACGTTTTAATTGGCATTGTTCAGAGTAGGGCCTTTATATAAAAGGCATTACAAAATGAAGCAGGACCGTATAGCTTTATCAATGTGTACTCTTATCGTGGCAAATTAGTCCATAATGGGGAAAATATATTTGAATATTTACCCCCCCCCTTCTGATTGAGAATAATATTTTATCTGATGTGGTTCGCATATACAGTCAAAGTGTCCGAGATGGAAAAAATATTTTAAACAGTATGTGGCTTGCTGCATTTAATAGAAAACAAAGGCATGGAAATGAAAGCATGTTATTGACTAGTAACTGTAAAAGTTCCACGTATAATTTGCATACTCTAATCACAAGTTATCCCTATTTAAATTTTTAAAAGATACCACAAGATTTGGACCCGGGCCCAGAGATTGGCAACCGTTTTAGGGGTGGTTTTGAGAGAGGGGAACATTTTTTTTTCTTGGCTACCTCTGGTAAAATTGAATAGAAAATTGTACAATCTCAAAACGTTGGTTAAAATTTTGTTGGTTAAAATAGCTTATGATTGTTTAAAAACCCAATGAATGCCCCCTACAAAAAAGAGGTCCCACCCCGACCACCTAGCCAATTGGACCCAGTTTAATACGCCACTGCATGAGTTCGCTGCTCGTACATGTACTCGCCATCAACTGCTCGTACTCTCTAAATATTGCAATAGCGCCCTCACAACACAAATTCTTTTCAAGTTATTAGTTCTGTCTCTGACCAAAGCGTCAACTTTTACTATGCTGAAATGTAAAACAATATTGTTCTCTACTGGCAGTCAATGGGCACAGACGTCAGCATCCCATGCTTTCAATAGGTTTCGATGAATAACTGTTTTAATAATTAGCTCATTTTTTCTCCTACAAGTTTTTCGTCCAGATGTGAATCGAGTAATGGTTTTGAATAGATACAAAGTAGAGAGGGGAAGATATGATAACTATTTGTACGGTGACCTGTGAAACATGATGACGTCATCAAAATTAAAATGAGAATCAAAGAAATGCAGCGGCTCCTATCTTTAATCCTAATGTGAAAAACACGCAATTAACTAGAGCTGTTTTGGCGTTACAACAACGGCAAATTATGTGCGAACTACTTTTCGTACGTTTAACTCCCAAAACCAACTGCGCGTAGGCTTGACCGTTAAACTTGAATAGCGCCCTCAATGAACTATCACACAACTGATCTTCATTGCACACTGTACAATTATTATGTAATCATATACAATTCTTTCGAATCACAACAGCAACGAACCCTCTTTTCATGTAATTTGCATGAAATTGGACCCTAACATTGTTCTATTTTGCAATGGAGCGCAGGCATCATTTTTCAAAATGGCGATGGGCTACGGGACAACGTTTCGGGGTGACATCATTCGATGTAATTACCTCCCATAAGTCACCGAATAATTGAAGAAAAATGGAACAGAAAATAAAAGATTATGAATAAGCCTTGATTTGGTGGGTGCGTCAAACACCTTTGAGAGTTGAGAGTATTTTAAAACTAATTTTCGGAAATGCGCGTTATTATCACTGTGGTCTATCGGGGAGTCGATGTGCAGGTCTGCACCCGAATAACAGGCATCCTCTCTGGCATTCCTCTGGTTGTTGTTATACCGTATACTTCGCGTAAATCCTTATTCATTTTCAATAACTTCAAATGTCACAGAGCCTGATTTCCTGAATCTATTATCCCCATTTGATACATTACGGTGAATAGTGTTCTAGAGGTTCTAGGGGTGTTTGTCTTGTCTGGAGCCTAAAATTAGGATGGGGTAAAAAATGAGAATCGAAGAAATGCAGCAGTTCCTATCTTTAATCCTTGCACGTGCTTTCAACAAGAGCTGTAGCGCTTTGGCGAACTGCGTTACCAAAACAGCAAATTACGCGAGAACTGCTTTTCGTACCTTTTACTCCCGAAACAAAGTGCGCGTAGGCTTGACCATTAAACTTGAATAGCGCCCTCAATCATCTTAAAGTAATCACACAACTACTGATCGTCATGGCACACTGTACAATTATGTAATCAAATACAATTCTTTCGAATCACGACAGCAACGAACCCTCTTTGTCTATAATCATCCTAATATGAACACACGTAATAAACAGGAGCTCTTTCGGCAAACTACGCCGCCGAGGCGAATTATTGGCGAACTACTTTTTGTACGTTTAACCCACAAACCAAACCTGCGTAGGTCTACCGTTAAGCTTAAATAGTGCCCTCAATCGAGAGGATCACCACAAATAATATTCATTGAACAATGCACTCGGTAATAGAATTATTTCAAATCACTGCAGTACCAAGGAATTCGAACACATTGGACGTTACACTTTTTACAGAGCACATTGTTCATGCATTTGGGGTTGATCCTTTGGAAATAATTAACGCTCGAGTCGCTCGCGCGAAACCGAAACCTCTCCGTGCAGTCTTACAACAAACCAGGGATTGGGGACGACGCGCCGTACGATGAACCGTCCCGCCGCCCGCCGCCTGGTGGTAGGTGCGGCTTTCGAAATTTCTTTGGACAGTCAATAGTAGAGGCATCTTCTCTGGGATTCTACTGGTTGTTGTACCGTATACTTCGCGTAAATCGTTATTCATTTTCAATCACTTCAAATATCACAGAGCCCGATTTCCCGAATCTATTTCCCCCATTTGTCACATTACGGTGAATAGTGTTCTAGAGGTTCGAGGTATTTTTTCTGGTCGGGAGCCTAAAATTAGGGTCGGTAAGAAATGAGAATCAAAGAAATGCAGCGGTTCCTATCTTTAAAGGGAAAATACAACATTTGCAAACATCAAAAAACGAAATGATCAAATTATCACGAAATACCCTACTGGATTGTTAGGAATGACAGTCTAATACATCCTGTAAAATCGTGGCTCCTGGTGTGCTGACATTTTCAAGAAAAACTGTATTTTCCAACGCTGGTCGGCCGACCAGCGTTGGAGAAAACTGGCTTTTTTTCAAAAACTGTTCTTAATTTTTCATATTTAGTTATTCTGAATTTTCTTTGCAATAGATTACACACCTCTGAAGGGGTACAAGCCTGCTAGACTGATTCTCTGACCTTACAATTCCTCAAAGTGTATTATTTGCTCCGTTTCATCTTAGTGGAGTCAGGGAACCAGACTACAAGAACATGATAGGTTTTCTTGGTTTTTCCAGCATCTACAAGCCCAAAACGTGAAACAAATCAGTTTAACAATATTTTCTATAACATACTAATCCCCCAAATCCATTTATTTCTGAAAATTGAAGCAAAAGCAAATGTTGTACATTCCCTTTAATCCTAATATGATACATGTGCTTTCAACAAGAGCTGTAGCTCTTTGGCGAACTGCGTTACCAAAACAGCAAATAATACGCGAGAACTACTTTTCGTACCTTTAATTCCCGAAACAAAGTGCGCGTAGATTTGACCATTAAACTTGAATAGCGCCCTCAATCATCTTAAAGTAATCACACAACTACTGAGCGTCATTGCACACTGTACACATTATGTAATCAAATACAATTCTTTAGAATCACGACAGCAACGAACCCTCTTTGTCTATAATCATCCTAATATGAACACACGTAATAAACAGGAGCTCTTTCGGCAAACTACGCCGCCGAGGCGAATTATGGGCGAACTACTTTTTGTACGTTTAACCCACAAACCAAACCTGCGTAGGTCTGACCGTTAAACAATGCACTCGGTAATATAATTATTTCAAATCACTACAGTACCAAGGAATTCGAACACATTGGACGTTACACTTTTTACAGCGCACATTGTTCATGCATTGGGGTTTGATCCTTCGGAAACACCGCTTCGAGTCGCTCGCGCGAAACCGGCCCGCCGCCCACCGCCCGCCGCCCGCCGCCCGCCGCCCACCGGTGCGGCTTTCGAAATTTCTTTGGACAGACACTTTGAAGACCTTTTCGTGAAGATGTCACCCCGTGCTGTTTACATACCTTTTTCTTCCAGGCTAACTAGTTTTTGATTTGCATCTTTTGTTTGAAAGAGAAAATGTACTTTTATTACAGTTTAGGGCGTCTGCAACTCTCTGAAAAAGGAGTTTAATTTGCACATGATTTTAATTCTGGGCACATTTTTTATCTTGATTTTATCATGAGTTTGGTTAAGTGGTATCCATGACACACATTAAACGTATAATATGCGGGCCAATAATCAATGTGTATGCTGAAAGATTTTGTTATTAGAGCGTTTTTAACCTTATAAATTCTCGACTATAGGGAAAAAAATAAGGGTATAAAGAAAAACAAAAAGTTATGTGGTGTTGACCAAGCATTCAGGGGTCGCGATTGGTTACCGACTCCCATATAGGGCTCTTCCTGGGTCTCGGATTCCCCGGCCCACCACACCTCCTTCCCTATCCATCCATGTAACCCCGGAGGGCCAAGCACCGTTAAGGGAGGAAACGAGGCGACACCCTATGCCTTGCTGCCGAGACAGCAAAAGAGCCCCGTACCTATGAGTAGATGCATAACCTGGACTTCGCAGACAGTCCCAGCCGGTGACTTAACTCATGGAGCTAAGGTCGGTTGGTGTTTGACGACGCGAAATTAAGACTCTTAAAGTAAGTGACAGAGCGCGTGTATTGAATACCAAAAATTACACCAACAGGACTCGAACCCCGGACCCCGGGGTCTGTGGACAATGCGTCTAACCACTAGACCATTTGCTTGATTGCCACTTGGTTTCTGAACATTATCGGTATAAATACAGGGCCCATGCCTATAATACAAGCTGTGTTTTCTTATGGATTCCTCTACTGTGTTTACCCGTCTGTTGTACATGCACACGTCCACGTATATACATGTACATCATACAATTTTATCATGAGTTTGGTTTAGTGGCATCCATGACACACTTTAAAGGTATAATATGCGGGCCAAATTCACAATTTGTATGCATAAAGTTCTTTGCTATTAGATCACCGTTGTGGGCCTTGTACTTGATAAGAAGAGGGTTGGAATCCGTACACAGGAATTTGCAATTTGCATGAAATTGGGCCCTAATATTGCTCTTTGCAATAGAGCGCAGGCATCATTTTTCAAAATGGCGATGGGCCAATGGACTACTTTTCGGGCTGACATCCTTTGATGGAATTTTCTCCCATTAGTCATTGGATAATTGAACAAAAAAATAAAAGATAATAAAAAAGCTTTGATTTGAATGGTGTCTCAAACACCTCTGAGAGTTGTGAGTATTTAAAAAAAATAATTTACGGACATACTCGTAATTATCATCGAGGTCTACGGGAGTCGATTTGTCGGTCTTCACTCATATAGACACCTAATGAGAGGCGTCCTCTATGGGATTCCATGTGGTGTGTTTTATACCGTATACTTCGAGTAAATCGATATATTAATTTTCAATCACTTCAAATATCATAGAGCCTTTAATGCTTGATTCTAATAGTTATATTACACTATCCCCATTTGTTACCATTTGGTTCTGGAGGTTCTAGGTTTTGAACTGTCCTATATGAACCACACGTATTTTTAACACGAGCTGTTTTGGCGAACTACGTTACCAAAAACAGCAAATTATGCGCGAACTTTTTTTCGTACGTTTAACTCCCAAAACAAACTGCGCGTAGGCTTGACAGTTAAATTTGATTAGCGCCCTCAATCAACTTAAAGCAATCACACATCCTTTATCTATAATGGTATTATGAACACACGTAATTTACAGGAGCTACTTCGCCGAAACGATAATTATGCTCGAACTACTTTTCGCACGTTTAACCCCCAACCCAAACCTGCGTAGGCTTGACCGTTAAACTTAAATAGTGCCCTCAATGGTCCTGAGACGTAATGACGTCAGGCTTTGTTTACATGTGCGCTTTCCTATGAGAGCCAGCTCTCATAGAAAAGCCCACTTTTATACAAAGCGTTACGTCATAACGTCTTAGGCCTATTGACTGAGAGTATCGCCACAAATAATCGTCATTGAACAATGTACTCGGTAACAGAATTCTTTCCAATCACTACAGTACCAAGGAACACGCCTTACTTTCTCTTTCAACGTCGGGCGTTACACCATTGACAGCGCACTCTGTTACGTAATTGTTAACGCATTCATTGTTACGCCGAATTGCAGTATTCAGCTTCACTCTCGATGGAGGAAGCACCCCTCTCTCAAAATATTCCTCTTTTGTTTCCCTACTTGCAATCAACAATTCGTTTCAAGAGGCGCGACCATTTAGTCCGGTACTGGTCTCGCGCCCAAGTATGTACAAGGCTAAATCCTGAACATTGTGGGTTTTTTAAGGGTGGTCCGTGTTTTATTATAGGGTGGGTCAAACTTTTTTGTCCAAAATATTACGCCCCAAATTTGATATGAAAAGGAATAGGGAAGGCTCTTCATGGCATTGTTGCATGGTAGCACAATTTTAATGATGTAGGCTTTGGCTTCCTAAAAAAATAAAGACATGGAGGGTTTTTTTTGGGGGGGGGGGGGAGCAAATGGCCCCCGTTCCCCCCCCCCCCTGCCGTTGCGTATGTGTCCCAATTAACCTTTGGCATCTTGACAGAGCCAAGGTTTTAACCGATTTTTTTTTCTCAGTGAGTAAAATTCCAGCAAGCTCCAAATGCATGTATTCCACTTTAAATGTACTTGCTGGGGCGTTTCTATTTTTTTCAATACCGTATCTCGCTTCCAATGCAACAGACCCGAACACCGTCCAAATACAGGTTGATCGGGTAAAGCGGTGTGTGCCCTTTTCGCTCTTTGTATCGCGATATTGGAACAAAAGCGGGGAAGTAGAACTGGCGACTTCGCGTTCACAAAACAAGTTACGTAACGGCGGGAGAGCGAAAAATGAATGGCGCTTTCCACCCAAAAGTAAAAGAAAGTATTATGTAACTTTTCCATGGTGAACCATTGTGCATGCATTTGTGGTTTGATCCTTCGGAAACAACGCTTGAGTCTCTCGCGTGAAACTGAAACCTCTCCGTGCAGTCTTACAAAAAAAATAGGTGCACCGGCCCGCCGCCCGCCGGTTCGGCTTTCGAAATTTCTTTGGACAGACAATTTGAAGACCTTTTAGTATTCCGCAAGCAACCGCCGTGGGTGTGCACGGTTGTGGGAGGGGGGGGGGGACATTAAAGATAGCAACCTGTGCTGTTTACCTGCACTTTTCTTAAAAGGCTTACTAGTTTTCGATTTGTTGCACATAAAAATGAACCCACCCTGCGAGAGCCGAATTAATATCTGGCCGCCAATAAATCGATTGATAAAGAAATTTTTCAGTTTCTAAACGTCCTTGGATTCTATGAATAGCAATTGGACAATCAATTTTCGAGGTGAAACTCGAACATGGCATAGGGACGCATCTTTATAATAATTGAACGTATGATCTGTTTAGATTTTGCTCACCCCCTCCAAAAAACAAAATAATTTTATTGTGAAATCGCATATTTTCTAGCAGTACAAAAGTTCATCACTTTTGCACTTTTGGCTCCCAACCACCTATCATGTTTGATATTAATGGACTGGAAACCAGTTCAATAACGGAACCTGAAAGGTACAAATTTGGCTTCCCCCCCCCCAAAAAAAAATAAACAGGTTTTTTTTTTTTTTTAAACAAGTTCCACATAAATGACGCTTTTTGATGTTCAGTTCAGTTGCTCGGCGGATCTGTTTGTGCGCAAACCAAACTTGAAATAAAAACCTACCTATTTGGGAAACCCCCCCCCCCCCGAAAAAAAACCCACAAACAAATAAGAAGAATAAAGAGGAAGATTTTTTATTCGGGGGGATTGAGCATCCAAAGAAAACAGTGATAGGGAAAGAACTGGAAGATCATTGGGTACGTTTAGGCCTAAAGAAAAAAAAACCCGTTGTCCAAACACTTCCAAAGATTTGTCGCGAATGACGCTTTTTAGCTGCTCCCATTTAATTTGCTAATGTGTGTTTGTAAACCAACCTTAAATAATATCATTTAATAGGGAGCGTAAATAACACATTCTACTTGCTTTAATTTTGTGCTGTAGTATTAATTTCAACAAATATATATCCTACATCAGATTCTCATAGCAAAGCGCACATGTAAACAAAGCGTGACGTCGTTATTCCTGAGGTCTAGTGGGCGACATGCAGACACTGAGTTTCAATACCATCGACATGCAGATGTATCTTTCTTTCCACGCAACAGGCCTACACTGCCCAAGCACAGGTTAATAAAAGCCGGTATATGCCCCCTTCGCACTTGTATCACGATATTGGAACAAAAGCGGAGAAGTTGAACAGGCGAAGGCTTCCCATTCCTACGTCATACGGTTGAACAAAAAAGGTTATGTAATAATACGAACAATGCGTTGCAGCTTTCGTGAAACAAAGACCGTATCTTGAAAGCAACTTTGCCACGGTGAAACCAATGATTTGATCCTCTGCAAAGAAACTGGTGAACAATTGTGTTCGGAAACAAAGCTCAAGAGTCGCTCGCGCGAGACCGAAACCTCTCCCCGCAGTCTTAAAGCAAAGTATACTAGGAATAGACAACACATCGTGACTAACATGCTCATACAGCTACCGTCCCTCGATTATGTAAATTGGGCACTCATATATGGTGAGCCGGGCCCGCCGCTTTTGAAATGCCTTCAGCAAAGCACTTTTGCGATTCATGATAAAAAACGACAGTGAAAATCGAACCTGTCTTACAAAATATTTGCTTAAAACCTACTGCAACAAAATAAATTAATAGAACAGACAAGGTCAAAGTGAAAGGAAAGAGGAAAGTATCGAGCAGTCAGTATTACTTAAACAGGGGCTTACCTGTTCAAACGTTTCGTTAGAAGTCAGATCAGTTCAGTTCATTTATTTCCAGTGTTCACAAATCAGTGTGTTACAATACATAATGTATATGGGTGTACATGTACAACAGAGGAGTGAAAACTAGCCTACATGTATGCATTATAGGCATGGGCCCTTGAACACGTGTTCAGACACCAAGTGACAATAAAGCAAAAATGCTGCATTTAGAGAAAAAGGTTTACATGCAAAGATAAACAAGGATACTAAACAATAATTTTACAAGCCAACATAGGAATGTCAGGAATAAATAACTTCAGTTTCATATACCAAAGTAAATTTTCAGCAAACTAGATTTGTAAACATGTAGAACTTCTTCAGGAATCAGTGGAGAGTACTATAACTTGGTTCCCTTGTTTAGTTAATTGGTTTTAAAGCAAAAAATAAGTTGGAAATGGCGGATGGAAATGAATAGTTTACCGAGTAGAGTAATAATATTGAAATTCCGCGAAACAAAATGAATGGATTGAAGAGTATAAGGTATTGAAAATAGACCAATATACTGTATTGCGGGAAAAAATACGGCAAATGTACAGTATACGAATACGAAATTTCAGCAGAAATGCATTTTAATGAAGCAGGTTCGTTTACAAGTCATTTAAATCGTTTGTTTATGACGGGAGTTTAGAAGTTTAGAGGTTTCCAATGCATGTATGAAGGCAAAGCGCAGATTGAGCTAACAATCCTCCAAGTGCTTCCTATTATACTTGTTTATGAAAATTATGTCCACGTCAAAATGTCGCCTTATTCGCCTATATAGTGTTTGCAATTTTTGGCTTTTTCGCAAAGTTGCAGAAAGCCTCTATTTTTGTCAAGATTTTTTCCGGCTCTCACTTGGGGCCTTAATCTTGCCGGAGTGCAGCAGAGGAGAAGCAGCCTTGCTATTTGGGTGTTGTCCTTGGGCAAGACACTTTATCAATATTTGCTTTCTACCAAGTAGCAAATAGGGACCCGTGCAGGCAGAAATGGAAATGCTGGTAAAGCTGTTACATAAGTTAAATATTATTTAAATTTATTTTTAAAAGAAAACCTTTTCGTTTTTACTGTACCTTATAAATTCTCCAATAGGGAAAAATAAGTGAATAAAGAAAACCAAAAGTTATGTGGTGTTGACCAAGCATTCAGGGGTCACCCTATGCCTCGCTGCCGAGACAGCAAAAAGAGCCCCGTACCTATAAGTAGATGCATAACCTGGACTTCGCAGACAGTCCCAGCCGGTGACTTTAACTGATTGAGCTAAGGTCGGTTGGTGTTTGACGACTTTTAAAGTAAATGACAGAGCGCGTGTATTGAAAACCAAAAATTACACCAACGGGACTCGAACCCCGGACCCCTGGGTCTGTGGACAAGGAGCCTAACCACCAGGTAATTTAATGACACAGTCTTTTAACCACTGAGTGTTAATATATAGTTGGAAACACTTCTCAGCTTAGTCTGCGCTTTGCCTTCATAAAAGTGCATGAAAAAAACCTCTAAACTTCTAAACTCCCGTCATAAACAAACGATTTAAATGTCTCGTAAACGACCCCGTTTCATTAAAATTCACTTTTGTTGAATTTTTTTTTCGTATACGGTACATTCGCCGTTTTTCCCCGCAATGTAATCGGTCTATTTCCTGTACCTTATACTCTTCAATCCATTAATTTTGCTTGTCGGAGTTTCAATATTGTCGCTCTACTCGGCAAACTATTCATTTCCATCCGCCATCTACTACTTTTTTTGTTTTTGCTTCAAAACATATTAACTACAAGGGAACCAAGTTATAGTACTCTCAACTGATTCTTGAAGAAGTTCTACATGTTTACAAATCTATTTTACTGAATGTTTACTTTGATATATGAAACTGTAGTTATTTATTCCTTACGCAATTATGCATTTATCGGTGTGTACATGTATACCCTTGTTTACCTTTACATGTAAACCTTTTTTTCTCTGAATACATCATTTTTCTTTAGTATTGGCATTTGGTGTCTGAACATTAGTGTGATATTGGGCCCATGCCTATTGTACAAGCTGTGTTTTCTTATGGTCCATCTACAGTTTCCACTCGTCTTTTGTACATGCACACGTATACATTGTAACATACTGATTTGTGAACACTGGAAATAAATGAACTGAACTGAACTGACTTCTAACGAAACGTTTGAACAGGTAAGTCCCTGTTTAAGTAACACTGACAGCTCGATCAATCTTTCCTCTTTCTTTTCACTTTGACCTTGTTTGTTCTTTCAATTTATTTTGTTGAAGAATTTTAAGTTAACATCTGTAAGAAAGGTTCAAATTTCGCTTCTTTTTTTTCACGAATCGCAAAAGTGTTTTGCCGAAGGCTTTTCGAAAGCGGCTGGCCCAGCTCACCGTACGAGACTACGAGTGCCGTATATTTACATAGTCGAGGGACGGTAGCTGTCTATATGAGTATGTATGGAGCATGTTATGTTGGTCAGGACGTCTATTCTAAGACTGCAGGGAGAGGTTTCGGTCTCGCGCGAGCGACTCTTGAGCTTTGTTTCCGAATACGATTGTTCACCGTTTCTTTGGAGAAAATCAAATCATTGGTTTCACCGTGGAAGAGTTGCTTTCAAGATACGGTCTTTGTTTCACGACTGGTTCAGCGCACTTTTCGTAGAGTCGGGACCGTTACGTAATTGTTTTTTGTTCAAAACGTGATTGGGAAGCCTTCGCCTGTTCAACTTCTCCGCTTTTGTTCCAATATCGTGATACAAGAGCGAAGGGGCATACACCGGCTTTTATTAACCTGTGTTTGGGTGGAGTACGTAGGCCTGTTGCATGGCAAGAAAGATACGTGTATACGGTTTGAAACTCAGTGTCTGCATGTCGCCCAGTAGACCTCAGACATAATGACGTCACGCTGTGTTTACATGTGCGCATTAGCTATGAGAGCCAGGGTTGAATCGGATGTAGGATATGAATCTGATGAAACTACAGCACAGAATGAAAGCAATTAGAATGTTTTATTTACGCTCCCTATTAAATGCTATTATTTTAGGGTGCCCTAAAACACACATTGCAAGTTATAGATGGGAGCAGCAAAAAAAGCGTCTTTTATGACACATATTTGGACGTGTCATTGGGCAATGTTTTCAACCATTTCTTTAAATGTACCCAATTATTTTCTAGTTCTTTCATTATCACTCCTTTGGAATACTGCTCAATCCCCCCCACCCCCCCCCCAAAAAAACCCCCAGTTTATTATTATTATTTTTTGTGTGTGGTGGGGATGGGGCGTCCAAATAAGTAGCTTTTTATTTCAGGTTGCGTTTGCGCACAAACAGATCCGCCGAGCAAATATCACATGTCCAATTGTTAAAGATGTGTACCCATGCCATTTGCGCGTTGATTATCCAATCACCTCGAACATTGATTATCCAATTAGTATTTTCCTAGAATCCACCGAGCCGATCCGCCGTTCATATTGAACATGATAGGGTTTTGGGAACCAACCTATCATGTCTTATAAATATGCAAAAGTGAAGAACGTTTGTACTGCTTTAAAAGTTGCGAGTTCACGATACAATGTTTTGTTGTTGCGGAGGGGGGGGGGGTGCAAAAGCCGAAAATATCACAGGTCTTATTGTTAAAGATGTGTCCCCATGCCACTTGCGCGTTGATTATCCAATCACCTCGAACATTGATTATCCAATTGGTATTTTCCTAGAATCCAAAGACGTTTAGAAACTGAATTATTTCTTTAAACAAATTGATTTATTGGCGGCCAGATATCAATTCGGCCCTCGCAGGGTGGGTTTTGTGTGCAAAACGGAATTTTCTCTTTAAATCAAACGATGCAAATCTAAACTAGTAAACAGCACGTGTTGCCATCTTTAATGTCGTTCCCCCCCATAACCGTGCACACCCACGGGGGTTGCGAAAACTCGGGTCTTCACAGTGTCTGTCCAAAGAAATTTCGGAAGCCGCACCGGCGGGCGGCGGGCGGCGGGCGTGGGTGGAAAGCGCCATTCATTTTTCGCTCTCCCGCCGTTACGTTACTTGTTTTGTGAACGCGCAGTCGCCAGTTCAACTTCTCCGCTATTGTTCCAATATCGCGATACAAAGAGCGAATAGGGCACACACCGCTTTACCCGATCAACCTGCATTGGAAGCGAGATACGTTATTGAAACTCAGAACAGAAACGCCCTAGCAAGTACACTTTTCCAAGCCCCTTCTAAAATCTATATTGTTCATAAACTGGGCAGTGATGTGATAGGTTCATATCTTCGGCAAGCTTACTATTACTGACTTAAAAAAACGGATATCATGACCTTTTTATTTCCTGCAATAAATCCCCCCCCCCGTTTATCGCAGCTTTGTGTAAAACACGAATCAATGACTTGGACCGCATATAGCGAGCTGATGAACTCAAGATTTATAAAGTGGAATACATGCATTTGAAGCTTGCTGGGATTGTACTCACTGAAAAAATTGGTGGATTGGTGGGGGGCCAATGGGGGTCATTGCCCCCCCCCCAAAAAAAAACCCCCCCAAGGCAGCCAATGCGTACATCATTAAAATTGCGCTACCATGCACCAATGCCATGAAAAGCCTTCCCTCTTCCTTTTCATATCAAACTTGGGGCGTAATATTTTGGACTCCTTTTTCGGGGAACAAAAAAAGTTTGACCCACCCTTAAAAACCCCCACTATGTTCTGGATTTAGCCTTATACAGGCGCAAGACCAGTACCGGACTGAATGGTTGCGCCACCTGAAACGAATTGTTGATTGCAAGTAGGGAAACAAAAGGGGAAAAGTTTGAGAGAAGTGTGCTTCCTCCATCGAGAGTGAAGCTGAATACTGCAATTCGGCGTAACAATGAATGAGTTAACAATTACGTAACAGAGCGCGCTGTCAATGGTGTAACGCCCGACGTTGAAAGAGAAAGTAAGGCGTGTTCCTTGGTACTGTAGTGATAGAAAGAATTATATTACCGAGTACATTGTTCAATGACGATTATTGTGGCGATACTCTCAGTCAATAGACCTAAGATGTACTGACGTAACTCTTTGTTTAAAAGTGCGCTTTCCTGTGAGAGCTGGCTCTCATAGAAAACGCACTTGTAAACAGAGCCTGACGTCATTGCGTCTTAGGACCATTGAGGGCACTATTTAAGTTTAACGGTCAAGCCTACGCGGGTTTGGTTTTGGAGTTGAACGTACGAAAAGTAGTTCGATCATGATTATCGTTTCGGCGACGTAGCTGCTGTTTATTACCTATCGTATTAACATACGATTGTACATAAAGGTTGTGTGATTACTCATAGAAAATTGGGGGCGCTAATAAAGTTTAACGGTCAAGCCTACGCGCAGTTTGTTTTGGGAGTTAAAAGTACGAAGAGTAGTTCGCGCATAATTTGCTGTTTTTGGTAACGTAGTTCGCCAAAACAGCTCGTGTTAAAATATGTGTGTTTCATATAGGACAGTAAAAAACCTAGAAAAACGTAGAACCTCCATAACCAAATGGTAACAAATGGGGATAGTGTAATATAACTATTAGAATCAAGCATTAAAGGTTCTGTGATATTTGAAGTGATTGAACATGAATAACAATTTACGCGAAGTACACGGTATAACAACCAGTGGAATCCCAGAGAGGACGCCTCT
Organism: Patiria miniata; assembly: GCF_015706575.1. Lineage (NCBI taxonomy): Eukaryota > Metazoa > Echinodermata > Asteroidea > Valvatida > Asterinidae > Patiria > Patiria miniata. Next base: position 40,951,344 of record NW_024037069.1, on the reverse strand, counting down.
CATTAGGTGTCTATATGAGTGAAGACCTGCAAATCGACTCCCGTAGACCTCGATGATAATTACGAGTATGTCCGTAAATTATTTTTAAAAATACTCACAACTCTCAGAGGTGTTTGATACACCATCCAAATCAAAGCTTATTGTATTATCTTTTATTTTCTGTTCAATTTTTGTTCAATTATCCAATGACTAATGGGAGAAAATTCCATCAAAGGATGTCAGCCCGAAAAGTAGTCCATTGGCCCATCGCCATTTTGAAAATGATGCCTGCGCTCTATTGCAAAGAGCAATATTAGGGCCCAATTTCATGCAAATTGGCCCACATATTGTGTCATGGATGCCACTAAACCATACTCATGATAAAATTGTATGATGTATATATGATTACGTATACACGTGTGCATCAGGCGCGGTTCTAGAACCAATATATATTTTTTTTTTGGGGGGGGGGAGCTAGCAGGGTGGATCCAGATTTTTTTCAGGGAGGCGTGCTGAAATGTAGACCGGTTATTTTCTCCAGACACTTAGGCCTCCGAAAATCTATAGGTGGGTGGGTTGGGGGTGGGAGTGGGCTCATGCCATATTTTCAATGCGGGGAGCGCCAATAAAATCCTAAAATCATTCACACTATATTAACTACAAAATGTACCCTTGTCACGACTATTCCTTTAGGGGGAGACCGTTCGCATGTACATCACAATCCTTCTTTTTGCTAATGCAATTTCTTTTTACGGAATTTATTTTTTGGGGGGCTAGACAAAGAAAAAAAAAATTATGGGGGGGGGGGGGGCTAAAGCCCCCCCCCCCCGTAGAACCGCGCCTGGTGTGCATGTACAACAAACGGGTGAACACGGTCGAGGAATCCATAAGAAAACACAGCTTGTGTTATAGGCATGGGCCCCGTATTTAAAACGATAATGTTCCGACACCAAGTGACAGTCAAGTAAATGGCCTAGTGGTTAGGCTCATTGTCCACAGACCCCGGGGTCCGGGGTTCGAGTCCTGTTGGTGTAATTTTTGGTTTTCAATACACGCGCTCTGTCATTTACTTTAAGAGTCTCAATTTCTCGTCGTCAAACACCAACCGACCTTAGCTCAATCAGTTAAGTCGCCGGCTGGGACTGTCTGCGAAGTCCAGGTTATGCATCTACTCATAGGTACGGGGCTCTTTTGCTGTCTCGGCAGCAAGGCATAGGGTGTCGCCTCGTTTCCTCCCTTAACGGTGCTTGGCCCTCCGGGGTTACATGGATGGATAGGGAAGGAGGTGTGGTGGGCCGGGAATCCGAGACCCAGGAAGAGTACTATATGGGAGTTGGTAACCAATCGCGACCCCTGAATGCTTGGTCAACACCACATAACTTTTTGTTTTTCTTTATCCCCTTATTTTTTTCCCTATAGTCGAGAATTTATAACGTACAGTAAAAACGCTCTAATAGCAAAGAATTTAAGCATACAAATTGTGATTTGGCCCGCATGTTATACATTTAATGTGTGTCATGGATGCCACTAAACTATAAACTCATGGTAAAATCATGATAAAAATGTGCCCAGATTTAAAAACATGTGCAAAATGAAACGCCTTTTCAGAGGGTTACAGACGTCCTAAATTGGAATAAAAGTACGTTTTCTCTTTAAAACATAAGATGCAAATCAAAAACTAGTAAGCCTAGAAAAAAAGTATGTAAACAGCACGGGGTGACATCTTTACGAATAGGTCTTCAAAGTGTCTGTCCAAAGAAATTTCGAAAGCCGCACTGGCGGGCGTCTGGTGGCTGGCGGCGGGCGGCGGGTGGCGGGCCCGTTACGGCGAGTCGTCCCCAATCCCTGGTTTGGTGTAACTTAAGTCTGCACGGAGAGGTTTCGGTTTCACGCGAGCGACGTTGTTTCCGAAGGATCAAACCTCAAATGCATGAACAATGTGCGCTGTCAAAAGTGTATCGCCCAATGTGAGGCGTGTTCGAATTCCTTGGTATTGTAGGCCCCTAGTGATTGGAATAAATTCTATTACCCCAAGTGCATTGTTCAATGAATATTATTTGTGATGATACTCTAAATTTAAGTTTAACGGTCAAGCCTGCGCAGGTTTGGTTTGTGGGTTATACGTACGAAAAGTAGTTCGCCCATAATTCGCCTCGGCGGCGTAGTTTGCCGAAAGAGCTCCTGTTTATTACGTGTGTTCATATTAGGATGATTATAGACAAAGAGGGTTCGTTGCTGTCGTGATTCGAAAGAATTGTATTTGATTGCATACTTTGTACAGTGTGCAATGACGATCAGTAGTTGTGTGGTTATTTTTAGTTGATTGAGGGCGCTATTCAAGTTTAATGGTCAAGCCTACGCGCACTTTGTTTCGGAAGTTAAAGGTACGAAAAGGGGCTCGTGCCATATTTTCAATGGGGAGCCCCAATTAAATCCTACAATCAGGCACACTATATTAACTACAAAATGCACCCTTGCCACGACTATTTCTTTAGGGGGAGACCGTTCGCATGTACGTCACATTCCTTCTTTTTGCTAATGCAATTTTATATTTTTCTTAATTTTTGTGTATTGTGTGTGTGTGTGTGGGGGGGGGGGGGGGGCTAGACAAAAAAATTTGGGGGCTAAAGCCCCTCCTAGCCCCCCCCCCCCCCGTAGAACCGCCACTGCTAATAGCAAAGAATTGAAGTACAAATGTATACACATTGTGATTTGGCCCGTGTATTATACATTAGTGTGTGACTCATGGACGCCACTAAAACAAAGTCATTATAAAATCATGATAAAAATGTGCCCAGAAAAAAATTGAAAAATGAAACTCCTTTTTCAGAGGGTTTCAGACGCCATTAATTGGACTAAAAGTACATTTCTCTTTAAAACAAAGGATGCAAATCGAAAACTACAAGAAAACGGTACGTAAAGAGCACGGGGTGTCATCTTTACTAAAAAGTCTTCAAAGTGGGTGTCCAAAGAGATTTCAAAAGCCGCACCGGCGGCGGGCGGCGGGCGGCGGGCGGCGGGCGGCGGGCGGCGGGCGGCGGGCGGCGGGCGGCGGGCGGCGGGCGGCGGGCGGCGGGCGGCGGGCGGCGGGCGGCGGGCGGCGGGCGGCGGGCGGCGGGCGGCGGGCGGCGGGCGGCGGGCGGCGGGCGGCGGGCGGCGGCGCGGGCGGCGGGCGGCGGGCGGCGGGCGGCGGGCGGCGGGCGGCGGGCGGCGGGCGGCGGGCGGCGGGCCACTACGGTTCACGGGCGGGCGGCGGGCCACTACGGTTTACCGTACGGCGCGTCGTCCCCAATCCCTGGTTTGTTGTAAGACTGCACGGAGAGGTTTCGGTTTCGCGCGAGCGACTCGAAGCGTTGTTTCCGAAGGATCAAACCCCAAATGCATGAATAATGTGCGCTGTCAAAAGTGTACCGCCTAGTGTGTTCAAATTCCTTGGTACTGTAGTGATTGGAAAGAATATTATATTACCGAGTACATTGTTCAATGAGTATTATTTTTGATGATACTCTCAGTCGATTGAGGGCACTATTTAAGTTTAACGGTCAAACTTACGCAGGTTTGTGGGTTAAACATACAAAGAGTAGTTCACCGTTTAATAATAGTTAGCCGTTTAGTTCGCCGAAACAGCTCCTGTTTATTACATGTGTTCATATTAAGATTAGGATTATAGATGAAGGGGTTCTTTGCTGTTGTGATTCAAAAGAATTGTATATGGTTACATAATAATTGTACAGTGTGCAATGACGATCTGTTGTGTGATTACTTGTAGTTGATTGAGGGCGATATTCAAGTTTAACGGTCAAGCTTACGCGCAGTTTGTTTTGGGAGTTAAACGTACGAAAAGTAGTTCGCACATAATTTGCCGTAATGTTAACGTTGTTCGCCAAACAGCTCTTGTTAATCGCGCGTGTTTCACATTAAGATTAAAGATAGGAACCGCTGCATTTCTTTGATTCTCATTTTAATTTTGATGCCGTCACCATGTTTCACAGGTCACCGTACCAATAGTTATCATATTTTCCCCTCTCTACTTTGTATCTATTCAAAAACCATTACTCCATTCACATCTGAACGAAAAACTTGTAGGAGAAAAAAAATGAGCTAATTATTAAAACAGTTATTCATCGAAACCTATTGAAGGTCTAAGTCTAGACACCTCCCACCCCCTCTATGCGAAATAGACCCACAAGTTTGGGTTTTTTTTCGAACAAAATCGCCTGAGTTTGAAGCCACCAGTCACAAATGCTTGATTTTACATACATGTTGTAAATATGTTTACAATCAATGCCAATCATGGGTCGCCAGGACCTCTTATTCAAAATTACCCGTGGGATCACAACATATTCATGAGCTTGTGCGCAGTAGTTTACAGCCATTTCTTGGTATGCACCCCTAGCAGCAACCATGCACCACAGACATGCATGCAGACCAGCAGTAAATAAACAGCCATAGACCCCAGCGATAAAAAAATTCCCTCACTTCAGAAATTCAGGGAAAATGCTTAAAACTCTCCAAGGTGTTCGAGACACGCATCAAATAAAAGCTTATTTCATCATCTTCATTTTCTGTTCAACTTTTGGGGTGGATTCGATAACTTTTGGTAGAAATTTCCATCCAAAGATGATAACCCCTAATAAAATAGTCCTGCTGCTCATCGCCATTTTGAAAAATGATACCTTGCAAAACAGATCACTTTAAGGCATAGTTTCATCGAAATTTCGCAGGAATACAAGCTCGCAGTCCTGTGCACGGCTTTCACCCTTCTTTTTTTTTTTTTTAACCTTTTTAGTTCATGGCAAACGAAATGCTCCATAGCGGCGAGTTTGAAAATACTCAGAAAAAACATGATTTGGGTATGAGACATTTTCAGCAAAAAGCGCAATTTTTTACTGGAAACCGAAAGGTTGTTGTTGTCGTATGCGTTCAGCACGCTCTTTCCGCCAGCCACCCCAGGGCAGCTTCCTCACAGTTGTGTAGGGCTTCGATTCCTCCGTCTAGTCTGGTAATGGGACAGTCATTCACTATGTGATTCATTGTTTGAGTCTCTCCACAATCACAACCGAAAGGTGTAAAATACATAAGAGGCAGGGGTTGTATAGGGTGAGTCAAAAAGAAAGTGACCTGAATTCATGTTTTTTCACCTTCAAAAGCAAATTAAATTGGACACACCAAAGAAGCGCGCATTAAACGAGCATCATCAGTGTGAAAAAAACGAATGAGCTTATACTGAAAACGATAGTTAAGCATTTTTTTACCAAAAGAACCTATTTTTACAGCTGTTCAAGGAATTCTAAATGCTTTGAAGCTATTCAATGGAGTACCATAGATTATCACACAAGCATTCAGATACAAATGAGCTTTTAATAATCCGAGTCAAGACTGAATCATTATGTCAGATTTTGTGTTTTGTGTATGAGAAACAAATCAATTTTTTTTTTTTTTAATGATGATGGTAATTTTTGTCTGTTTCCCTATGCAAGTTTTCGTTCATTCATGGAGGTAGGAAAACCCCATGGTGCATTGTAATTAAAATGGTATTCATCAATGCGTATCGGTACATGATCAATGGTGGGCAGCTGATTGGGATAACTTGTGATTAGAGTATGTAAATTACGTGGAACTTTCACAGTTACTAGTCAATAACATGAACTTTTATTACCATGCTTTTTATTTCTATTAAATGCAGAGAGCTACAATTTTTTTAAAAATATTTTTTTAAAAATACTTTCCCCCAACTCGAACACTTTGACTGTATATGCGAACCACATCAGATAAAATATTATTCTCCATCAGAAGAAGGGGGGGGGGGGGGTAAAATTCACATATATTTCCCCCATTATGGACTTATTTGCCATGGTAAGAAAACACAGTGATAAAGCTATTCTGTTGATACGGTCCTGCTTCATTTTGTAATACCTTATCAAGGCCCCACTCTGAACAATGCCAATTAAAACGTAGATCACGGTGTCTTAACACAACCCATTCGTCACTCTGAACAATGCCAATTAAAACGTGGTTCAATTATCACGCTGTCTTAACACAAGCCATTCGTCATGGTAACGGCATAATGACAACGAGGTGAATATCTCTACAGTTTTCGTATGAAGAAAAAATTGAAGGCAACGTCAGAGCTGCTGTATCCATCTTAAAAACATGTCATGGTTTTCGGCGACCTTAATCTCGATACTTTTCTTGCTACTTTTAGTCAGCAACCGGAGTTTTCTCCAAGCCTCCTGCCCGCCCGGCTGGCTGAAATGGCGACAGTCTTGCTACATCCGACTCCCTAACAGGATGAATTGGTTTGAGGCCTCGGAGGCTTGTAACCGACCAGGAGGCAGCATGATTGTGCCCAATTCAAAGGAGGAAAACCTCTTCATCTGGGAGTCATTGGTAACAGGCACCGGTGGACTCTGGATTGGTTGTACGGATGCGGCTCAAGAGGGTGTCTGGCTGTGCGATGGTCAGCCTGCACAATACACCAACTGGCATCCGAGCTACCCAAGCAGAAGCAATAAACGTAACTGCGCCCGTATATCCACCTACGAAGGATGGCGTTGGGTCGATAAGACACTTTGCAATAGACAGCGATTTGCTGCCTGTGAGATGACACCCTCTTCGGTACCAGCCTACCACACCTTCACCGGTCCCGATGGGCGTGTCCCCCAGCGATGCCTCCTCCATCACGACATCAAGAATCTGACGGCAGAGGGCTTGCTTGCCTGTGGCTGGGCGTGCTGGGCCGATCCCCGATGCCGCTCCTTTAATCTCTGGCAGAGCAAGAAGAAACAAAAGATGTGTCAACTCAATGACGTCACTCGTCTTGTGGCTGATGACAACGACTTCAAGGCAACCGACAACTGTTACTTTTTTAATTTGTGAAAATATTTCACCGAAAGAACACGTGCCGTCAATGCTCGGACGAACACTATATAGTCAGGTGGCATATGGTCGGAATCGTGACCGACTGGTCCAAAGCACCAAACTTGGCAGATAGATTCTTATAGCCCTAGAGAAGATATTTAGAAGGGGTGACACCTGAAATTCTTTTGGGAAGGGTGCCTAATTTGCATAAATCGTTAATCCCTGCCGTGTAATATATTTATTCCCATATTTGGGTATATTTTTATTTTTTATTTTTTTGAAAAATGTATTTTGGTGATTCTACTTGCATATTCTTACTTCAATTACATTTTGTAAAACATATAAGTGACTGAATAATTAGGAGGACATAGTAAAGAACCACAATTGCTACTATTTTACCCTAAAGTTACGCGCATTTACCTTTTCCTCAGATATCATCAACTAGTCTCGCCAAACGTGGGTTTTGATGAGCTTCAAATTAACAAAGTTACTTACTGGCATAGTTACCCTAACAAAAATAAGTGGGAAATCAAGTGAAAATTGATAACATCTTGATGCTTAGCCCAAAAGACCAAAAAAGGGGAGACAATGTGGTGTCCGTAAATTGGGCTAGTACGGGAAGGGTAACGTGGGAACTTAAACAAGTTCAACAAAATCCCCCTAAATAAGAGATTATTGTTGTTTACAATAATTTTGTCTACGCCAAAACGTTTTCTCAACAATAATTAGGGGAATTTTCTTGAACTTGTTCCAGTGTTCCATGTTAGGCAACCATTCACCTACTTGTTAGCCTAATTTATGGACACCTCGTTTTTCCCCAGTTTTTGTTTTCTAGGCTTAATATCACAATGTTATCATAGTTCACATGATTTTGCATAAGGTTTTAATAGGGTAGCTGTACCAGTAAGCTACTTGGTGAATTTGAAGTTCATCAATGCTAATGTTTGGCAAGACTAATCGATGATATCTGGAGACAAGGTAAATGCGCGCAATTTTAGGTCATAATAGTAGCCATTTTGGATCGTTACTATGTCCTCATAATTATTCAGTCACTTATATGCTTTGGAAAATGTTATTTAAGTAAAAATAAGTAAGTAGAATCCCCAAAATACACTTTTCAAAAAAATAAAAAAATGGAAATATACCCAAATATGGGAATAAATATATTACACGTCAGGGATTAACGATTTATGCAAATTAGGCACCCTTCCCAAAATAATTTCAGGTGTCACCCCTTCTAAATATCTTCTCTAGGTCTATAAGAATATATCTGCCAAGTTTGGTGCTTTGGACCAGTCGGTCACGATCTTGACGAAAATTAGATCTAAGCCACCTGACTAATACTACTGTTGGAAATACACTGATACCTTATTACGCATTAACATTATAAATACACTGCTGATTGATTGGAACTCACAAACATCGATGCCTTGTTTTAGAAGTAGCTGAGTTTAAGGTTAAAATCTCAATCTCAAATTTGCCGTATTTGTGTTTTGTCACGGGATGAACAACATACAATCTGGATGCCATTTGAAGTCGTCTGTTCATGTCATCTTCAATGGACTCGAACATTGACTGTTTCTTTTTTTAATTTTTGAACATCATCATCCAAAGTGAGTTAAGTTTAGATGTACATGTATCAACAAGAGGTTGTAAAAAGTAAGTGTGAACAACGAATACAAATGTTTTCTTCGTTATGTAAAAGACAAAGACTTAAACATTGTTGTTTTCATGGTAGATCTGTCGTGGGAAATTATGAGTTCCTAAATAAGTTGCAACAGGGGCGGCGGAACCGGGGGGGGGGGGGGCGGGGGGGGGAACTTGCCGTCAAGATTTTTTCAGGATAACAAAAGTTCCCCTCTCGCGTTTATAAATGTGCCCTCTCGAGATGAAAACAAAACTGCCCCTCAAACGCACACATAAAAGCATATAATCGCGCTACAAATAAAATAGTCTCCTCTCTTGTAAGTCAAACTGCCCCTCAAAAACACAGGTGCCTCTCTCGCATTAACAAAATTGTGCAACTTCTCGACATGGAAAACTATCCCTCGCACAAATACCCCTCTCGCAATAACAAAATATTGTGGCTCTCTCGAGATTGAAAATTGGCCAACGAAAAAACAATAGTGCATCTCGCGATAACTTCTCGAGGTGGAAAACTGCTCCTCTAAAGCACACTCTTATTAGTGCCCTACTCGCAACATTAAAATTGTGCCCCTCTCACACAGAAAACTGGCCTTAAAAAATAATAGTGCTCCTCCTCACGCTCGTACCATACTTTCAGTGGGGGCGCTGTTGAAATCCGACGATTATTAACGATATATCGCTATATCTGAGTGTAAGTCTTTTGCCTTGTCTGTCTCGTCCGTGTGTCGTTATCATGTTGTTTTTCTGTTGCTAGTGTTGTCTGTAAGGGATGTTTCCTACAAGCCTCGGCTTACTTAAACAGCCCCATACTCCTTACTTTCTCTTGTACATATATAAGTTTATCATTTCTTCAAAGCGCATTTTATTATTTTGAGACAAATTTATTGATTTTGTTATTTTGCTATTTACCAGTCCTTCTTTTATTTATGGATGTATTCTCTAAAGGGGTGTGGAATAAATGTCTTCTTGAATTGAATTGAATTGAATTGAATTGAATTGAATTGAATATCACAGAATAGTGTACATATACCCCCTACCAAGCTGGCTCTGTCCGTATTTTGTGCAAAGGCGGACATTATTACCAGTTAAAAAAAATGTGGGTGTCAGAGCAGGGGGGGGGGATCCTCATTTTTTTTCATGAATTTTTTATTTACATTTTTTTTTGGATCCGAGTCTGAGTGGGTGTCCCGTTAACGGGGCTCTCAAAAGTGGTAAAAAACGCGCCCTCTTCGTTAGAGCACGGAGCCCATAGTATCCGCATTCCATGTTATATCTGACTACTGACGTTATAGAGTGCACCGACCGAAAAGTGGAGTTCTTTGGGTTGTTTTCTCGGAACCACAAATCCACGACGAGCACAAGAAAGAGCAAGCATTTTGACATGAAAATAACAAGAAATTGGCAATGCACGAACACCGCTTTCAATTCTTTTCGTGTCAATGACCGTTCGATCGGCGCATAGGACATACTTCATCTTCAAATTCTAAGTTCATTCTGTGTAACGATTGAATGACCAAAGAGGCCCGATTGTATTCGATCGGCAAAACTCCCGGACCAAGAAGTCTTTTTTTTTTGGTTTCAGATAAAAAGAGCTGTGACTCAAACTTTTTAGATGTCTTTGGTCAAGAATTGCGAAACTCAGTGAGATCTGTAACAATCAATCTTGACAAAAACTGGGTGAGTCAAAAAACACGAAACCCAAATGTCGGGACTATTGTTTTAGTGACATTCTGCATGTATCACTTTCAAAATCTAGGATATGAAAGCCCAATTCATAAGCTTTCTTTTAGTACAAGAATCATTCGAATCACCTATGCACTTTTTAAGTTACGGGCTTTTAAACACGACCACCGTTTTAAAGTTCTGTCAACGGATCACACAGAAGGTGTGCGTCCTTTCAGCAAAACGAAAACAATTTGTCTTCGTTTTGCTGAAAGAACACTTACCTTTTTGTGATCCGTGGACAGAACTTTAAAACGGTGGTCGTGTTTAAAAGCCCGTAACTTGAAAAGAACATAAGTGATTTGAATGATTCTTGTACTAAAAGAAAGCTTATTAATTGGGCTTTCATATCCTAGATTTTGAAAGTGCTACATTTAGAACTTTACTAAAACAATGGTCCCGACATTTGGGTTTCGTTTTTTTGTTTACTCACCCTGTATAGCAATTCAGAAGGCTGATTAAGGAAAACAATTAGTTGTTATGTTGCAATATGATCGATGTAATTTATTACAATGTTCAAGCAATATTGTATAGAATTATGTGTAACGTTAGCATTGTTAATGTATGCCAAGTAATATTGAGTATATTTAACCATTCTAAAGGCTGATATTTACATGCATGATGATGTACAGTGTTGATGTTTGTGGTACATGGTATGCTATAGTTTTTATTGCATCTTTGCATTTTACACTTACACGACTCGTATGGATTTAATGTTTAACTTTAGAGGATTGATTTTGAATTCAACTATTTGTATTTACCACAAGTAGCTATGATTCTTAGTCTTAATGCTTATGTAAAGCGCCTATAGGCTAGGAGCATTTCAATGAATTTGACGCCATATATTTTTTTTTATAGTATTCTTTTATGTTACACGTAAACCGACTTGAACTTTTTTTTCGCAAGTACATGTACTCACTTTAAATGCTTAAAACAACCTAATTGTATTCCAAAGGTTACAAGCTGAGTTAAATTCCTCTGAATGGCTGCAGAGGGCGCTATACCACTCGCACGGGGCTGAGCCGTATCTCTATATGCACACTAAGTCGCATCACTGCACCCATGCATAATGTCTCCGATTTTGCTAGTGAGGACTGCACAAGTTTCTAACTGAACACTAATTATTGCACAACTATGTTGCAGTTACTAAAATGTTTGGATGTGTGCTATCAAAATTGAGTTCTTGTAGTTAAAATGTTCACCGTGTATCTTGCATAGTTATCTTGCATTGTATACATTGTCAAGAGTTTCAACAAATTTATTGTTACTTGAAAATAATAGCACAGATAAAATGAGTACACTTCATAACGCCGCGCCTGTCTCCTTTTGGAGATCCGAAATAAGACATCATAGCAACAACGTGTTTGTTGCCGAGTACGTCTTTGTTGACGCCAGTTCAAGAACTGCAGAATGAAATGGCAACTGCAAAATGTATTCTTTGTTAAAAGGTTGTCATATTCTACAATGTAGATAACATTTGGAGTGGATAGTGTTCAGACATTTTGGTTTTAGTTGTGTCTTGATCTTCATCAATATACCAAGCACGGCATGGTTTATCATAGCAAGTTGTTCTCCAATGCTTGTCTTGATCTTCATAAGTTTACCAGTTTGTCATGCCCTCTACGCCTCCTGTCCGCCTGGCTGGCTGAGATGGCAGCAAATCTTGTTACATCTTACTGACGGACAAGATGAATTGGTTTGAGGCATCGGAGGCTTAACCGGCCGAAAGTTTACCAGAAGAAAGCCTCTTCGCCTGAGAGTCAATGTTGTGATTAAGAAGTTGGGATTCTCTGGACTGAAGAGGATTTCGAGGACTGAAGCAATACTTACACGTACGTGTATTTTTTTTTTTTTACTCAGGTCCCGAAATTCCACTGACAGTGACCTCACAGATCAAGCAACCTCGGCGTGTATAGCACTCTGCATGTTACCTACAGGGAACATGGCACAAGACTGGTGAACAACCTGGATATAGTATTAAAACCCTTTCCTTTGTAAAAGCCCAGCATTCTCCTGAAGACAAACAATTTAAAGCGTACATGTAGGAGCGTTGAGTCTTGTCGGTTGTTTTCTCAACCACGTCATAAACTCATAAAAAAGGATACACCCTAGGCCAAACGTAAAATCGTTTACTTATTGACGTTTCACCATGGAAACTATACGCCCCTGACTTCCATTATTTCATAAGTTCCACATCAATAAACTCTCCGACCTTGGAGGCAGTACACTCAACAAAGCTATTATTGTCGTGGTAATTGACTAATTGTCGACCAGTTCAAGCAAGATAATTGAAGCGTTTTCTTCACTTACCAGTCAAGCGCTGTTGTCACCGTCATGATAATTTCGTGTTTTCGTCATCATGCAAAGCATGGTTAACAAACAAACTGTCGTGAGATATTTCCTTTGATCTCAACAATTTACCAAATGAAAAGACCTGACGAGAAAGAAACCTACCAGTTGTGAAGCACATTTTAAAGATTTTCCGTCGTTGCTTTCTTAATGTGGAAAAATATTATAATTGTAGTAAAATGTTCTCTCGTAAGGCCTAATACAACCAGGTTTTGTTTTCTGTCTGTTATTATAGAACGTCATTGCCAAAAGAGGAAACAAAATCTCTATCAGTTCTAAAATTTAGGAAGATGCATTTGCCGTTTTCTTCGAATTTTCAGAATATATTTTTTCAATAGTTTCAGAATATATGAATATAATTCATTTTTGTTCAGTGTCTCTCACTGGAACAATAATTGTGTTTGTACTGATATACTTCATTGTTATACTATGTACATGTAGGTATACAATGCAATGATACTTTAAACGGTTGCCTCATTGGGATTTTTTTCCCCCAAGTATTACATTTCGTCACCATGGTTTCCCTTCTACCAACGATGCAGGCGCCATGGTGATAATTAGCAGTAATTGAGATGAATAATTTGTTGCAATTTATATGCATCCCTAAACTACGTACACGATTTAAAATTGCAGTGAGTATAAAAGATAATGCACAGGTATAGTTGGCAGCATTCAACGGTACGATGGCTTGGTGGACAGCAAGGTTTGCTCTGATGCTTGTCTCGATCTTCATCAATTTACCAAGCTGCCAGGCCCTCTACGCCTCATGTCCGCCTGGCTGGCTGAAATGGCAGCAATCTTGCTACATCTTACTACCGGACAAGATGAATTGGTTTGAGGCCTCGGAGGCTTGTAGCCGGCCGGGAAGCAGTCTGGCCGTGCCCAACTCGCGGGAAGAAAACGACTTCATCTGGAAGTCAGTGAGGCCACAGACTGACGGTATGTGGATCGGCTGTACGGATGCGGCCCAAGAGGGTATCTGGCTGTGCGGGGGTCAACCTATGACTTTCAGCAGTTGGAAAGGGCGAAATCCGCACAACGACAACCAGCGTAACTGCGCCCGGATGACTGTGTACGGTGGTGGGGGCTTATGGTCCGCCAGTGTTCCTTGCGGTAGCAGCAACCGCAAACCTGCAGCCTGTGAGATGACGGTCTCTGCGATGCCAGCCTACCACGCCATCACCGGTCCTGATGGGCGTGTCCCCCAGTTATGCCTCATCCATCACGACATCAAGAATCGGACGGAAGATGGCGTGCTTGCCTGTGGCTGGGCGTGCCGAGCCGATCCCCGATGCCGCTCCTTTAATCTCTGGCAGAGCAACACTGAAAGAGAAAAGATGTGTCAACTCAATGACGTCACTCGTCTTGTGGCTGATGTCAACGACTATAAGGCAACCAACAACTGTTACTATTTTGAACTGTAGAAAGATTTCAACTGAAAGATCACTTGCCGTCAATGCTCGAACAATTAATATCAGACTTCTCTCTCATTTACACCCTTTTTCGACTCGGAAGCATTATAGAAGGAACCGAGTCGAAGAATTTTTAGCTTAATTTAGAGAATCACAGATTATCCCCGTCATTGTACCTGTTCGTGTGCTCACTCGCGATCCGGCCGTCGGTTAAAGATTTCTGTCATCTCTACTAGACACACGAAACTGATCTGTATATTAAACGGAAATTATAATCATTTTTCCGAAAAAAAAAGCAAATATTTTTTTTTCGGCTTTGAAATTTTCTTTTTTGTTGATAGGTCTAAATTTAAGTTCACAAACCAAAAAAGGTATTAGAGTGAGCGTGGATAAAAAAGAATGATGTATTTTTCTTGAAGTAAAATTTGGAATGAGTTAAAAGCTCAAATTGTTATCATTGTTTAGTAAATCACTGGTTATCCGTCAATGTGTTTGTGCACAGGCTGTATAGCTCCAGGGTGTCAATAGAAAAAGCACTAAAAAGATAGGTGGCTTGCTCCATTGAATACAAAAATATCATGGTAATAAAGTACATACATGTATGTTATTGACTATAGTAACTCTAAAAACAAATCACGTAATTTGCATCATTCACGCGTTGTTTCTTATATACACTGTAAAAAGGTTGGATAAAACACTTTTGGGCAATGTAATATACACAGAATTGGTATGAAATTATCTCATATTGGGTTGAATAAGGTAAAAACTGTCAAACTATTGGGAAGAATTTGCCCCCGAGTGTTGGCAGTTGATAATTCGACCATCATTGGTCGAATTATGAACCCATTTTGCTAAACTTTTTTACAGTGATTCATGAACCACACAATTATTGAGACGATATCATTCTCCACGGGCAGTCAATGGGCACAGACGTCAGCATCCCACTTTTGGTTTCAAAAGGTTTCGATGAATAACTGTTTTAATAATTAGCTCATTTTTTCTCCTACAAGTTTTTCTTTCAGATGTGAATGGAGTAATGTTTTTTGAATAGATGCAAAGTAGAGAGGGGAAAATATGATAACTATTTGTATGGTGACCGGTGAAACATGATGACGTCATCAAAATTAAAATGAGAATCAAAGAAATGCAGCGGTTCCTATCTTTAATCCTAATATAAAACACACGCAATTAACAAGAGCTGTTTTGGCGAACTACGTTAATACAAAACGGCCCGCCGGCCCGCCGCCGGCCCGCCGGCCCGCCGGCCCGCCGCCGGCCCGCCGGCCCGCCGGCCCGCCGGCCCGCCGCCGGCCCGCCGGCCCGCCGGCCCGCCGCCGGCCCGCCGGCCCGCCGGCCCGCCGCCGGCCCGCCGGCCCGCCGGCCCGCCGGCCCGCCGGCCCGCCGGCCCGCCGGCCCGCCGGCCCGCCGGCCCGCCGGCCCGCCGGCCCGCCGGCCCGCCGGCCCGCCGGCCCGCCGGCCCGCCGGCCCGCCGGCCCGCCGGCCCGCCGGCCCGCCGGCCCGCCGGCCCGCCGGCGCCGCCCGCCGGCCCCGGCCCGCCGGCCCGCCGGCCCGCCGGCCCGCCGGCCCGCCGGCCCGCCGGCCCGCCGCCGGCCCGCCGGCCCGCCGGCCCGCCGGCCCGCCGGCCCGCCGGCCCGCCGGCCCGCCGGCCCGCCGGCCCGCCGGCCCGCCGGCCCGCCGGCCCGCCGGCCCGCCGGCCCGCCGGCCCGCCGGCCCGCCGGCCCGCCGGCCCGCCGGCCCGCCGGCCCGCCGGCCCGCCGGCCCGCCGGCCCGCCGGCCCGCCGGCCCGCCGGCCCGCCGCTTATATCACAGAGCCTGATTTCCTGAATCTATTATTATCCGCATTTGATCTAGGGGTGTTTGTCTTGTCGGGAGCCTAAATGCTCTTAGAAATGCAGCAGTTCCTCTCTGTAATCATTGCACGTGCTTTCAACAAGAGCTGTAACGCTTTGGCGAACTGCGATACCAAAACAGCAAATTACGCGAGAACTACTTTTCGTACCTTTAACTCCCGAAACAAAGTACGCGTAGGCTTGACCATTAAACTTGAATAGCGCCCTCAATCAACTTAAAGTAATCACACAACTACTGAGCGTCATTGCACACTGTACAAATTATGTAATCAAATACAATTCTTTCGAATCACGACAGCAACGAACCCTCTTTGTCTATAATCATCCTAATATGAACACACGTAATAAACAGGAGCTCTTTCGGCAAACTACGCCGCTGAGGCGAATTATGGGCGAACTACTTTTTGTACGTTTAACCCCCCCCCCAAAAAAAAAACCCTGCGTAGGTCTGACCGTTAAACTTAAATAGTGCCCTCAATCGAGAGGATCACTACAAAATAATATTCATTGAACAATGCACTTTGTAATAGAATTATTTCAAATCACTACAGTACCAAATAATTCGAACACATTGGACGTTACACTTTTTACAGCGCACATTGTTCATGCATTTGGGTTTTATCCTTTGGAAACAATTAACGCTTCGAGTCGCTCGCGCGAAACCGAAACCTCTCCGTGCAGTCTTACAACAAACCAGGGATTGGGGACGGCGCGCCGTACGGTGAACCGTTCCGCCGCCCGCCGCCCGCCGCCCGCCGCCCGCCGCCCGCCGCCCGCCGCCCTCCGCCCGCCGCCCGCCGCCCGCCGCCCGCCGCCTGCCACCCGCCGCCCGCCGCCCGCCGGTGCGGCTTTCGAAATTTCTTTAGACAGACAATTTGAAGACATTTTCGTAAAGATGACACCCCGTGCTGTTTACGTACCTTTTTCTTCTAGTTTTTGATTTGCATCTTTTATTTTAAAGTGAAAAGTACTTTTATTCCAATTTAGGGCGTCTGCAACCCTCTAAAAAAGGGGTTTCATTTTGCACATGTTTTAAATTCTGGGCACATTTTTATCATGATTTTATCATGAATTTGGTTTAGTGGCACCCATGACACACAATAAATGTATAATATGCGGGCCAAATTATGCTTAAATTCTTTGCTATTAGAGCACCAATGTGTGCCTTGAACTTGATGTTTCCAAAAAAAAGGGGTGGAAGCCGTATACAGAGTGTGAGCTCGTATTTCTGTGTAAATTGCATGAAATTGGGCCCTAAAATTGCTCTATTTTGCAATGGAGCGCAAGCATCATTTTTCAAAATGGCGATGGGCTACGGGACACCTTTTCAAGTCGGGCTGACATCATTTGATGTAATTTCCTCCCATAAGTCATCGGATAATGGAACAAAAATTGAACAGAAAATAAAAAATTATGAATAAGCTTTGATTTAGTGGGTGGGTCATACACCTTTTGAGAGTTGAGATGATTTTTAAAAAATAATTTTGGGAAAAACGCGTTATTATCACTGAGGTCTATGGGAGTCGATTTGCAGGTCTGCACCCATATAGACACCTAATGAGAGGCGTCCTCTCTGGGATTCCACTGGTTGTTGTACCGTATACTTCGCGTAAATGGTTATTAATTTTCAATCACTTCAAATATCACAGAGCCTGATTTCTTGAATCTATTTCCCCATTTGTTACATTACGGTGAATAGTGTTCTAGAGGTTCGAGGTTGTTTTCTGGTTGGGAACCTAAAATTAGGGTGGGTTTGAAATGAGAATCAAAGAAATGCAGCGGTTCCTATTTTTAATCGTAAATATGATACACGTGCTTTCAACAAGAGCTTATTTATTTGTATCGCTTTGGCGAACTGCGATACCAAAACAGCAAATTACGCGAGGACTACTTTTCGTACCTTTAACTCCCCAAACAAAGTGCGCGTAGGCTTGACCATTAAACGTGAATAGCGCCCTCAATCAACTTAAAGTAATCACACAACTACTGATCGTCATTGCACACTGTATAAATTATGTAATCAAATACAATTCTTTTGAATCACGACTGCAACGAACCAACTTTGTCTATAATCATCCTAATATGAACACACTTAATAAACAGGAGGTTTTCGGCGCCGAGGCAAATTATGGGCGAACTACTTTTTGTACGTTTAACCCACAAACCAAACCTGCGTAGGTCTGACCGTTAAACAATGCACTCGGTAATAGAATTATTTCAAATCACTACAGTACCAAGGAATTCGAACACATTGGACGTTATACTTGTCGCAGCGTGCATTGTTCATGCATTCGGGTTTGATCCTTCGGAAACACCGCTTCGAGTCTCTCGCGCGAAACCGAAACCTCTCCGTGCAGTCTTACAACAAACCAGGGATTGGGGACGACGCGCCGTACGGTGAACCGGCCCAGCGCCCGCCGCCCGCCGCCCGCCGCCAACCGCCCGCCGCCCGCCGACGCGGCTTTCGAAATTTCTTTGGACAGACACTTTGAAAACCTTTTCGTTAAGATGTCACCCCGTGCTGTTTACATACCTTTTTCTTCCAGGCTTACTAGTTTTTGATTTGCATCTTTTGTTTGAAAGAGAAAATGTACTTTTATTACAGTTTAGGGCGTCTGCAACTCTCTGAAAAAGGAGTTTAATTTGCACATGTTTTTAATTCTGGGCTCATTTTTATCATGATTTTATCATGAGTTTGGTTTAGTTGTATCCATGACACACATAAAACGTATAATATGCGGGCCAATAATCAATCAGTATGCTTAAAGATTTTGTTATTGGACCGTTTTTAACCCTATAAATTCTCGACTATAGGAAAAAAATAAGGGGATAAAGAAAAACAAAAAGTTATGTGGTGTTGACCAAGCATTCAGGGGTCGCGATTGGTTACCGACTCCCATATAGGGCTCTTCCTGGGTCTCGGATTCCCCGGCCCACCACACCTCCTTCCCTATCCATCCATGTAACCCCGGAGGGCCAAGCACCGTTAAGGGAGGAAACGAGGCGACACCCTATGCCTTGCTGCCGAGACAGCAAAAGAGCCCCGTACCTATGAGTAGATGCATAACCTGGACTTCGCAGACAGTCCCAGCCGGTGACTTAACTGATTGAGCTAAGGTCGGTTGGTGTTTGACGACGCGAAATTAAGACTCTTAAAGTAAATGACAGAGCGCGTGTATTGAAAACCAAAAATTACACCAACAGGACTCGAACCCCGGACCCCGGGGTCTGTGGACAATGAGCCTAACCACTAGGCCATTTGCTTGATCGCCACTAGGTTTCTGAACATTATCGTTATAAATACAGGGCCCGAGCCTATAATACAAGCTGTGTTTTCTTATGGATTCCTCGACTGTGTTCACCCGTCTGTTGAACATGCACACGTATACATGTATACATGTACATCATACAATTTTATCATGAGTTTGGTTTAGTGGCATGCACGACACACTTTAAAGGTATAATATGCGGGCCAATTTCACAATTTGTATGCATAAAATTCTTTGCTATTAGATCACCGTTGTGGGCCTTGAACTTGATATGAAGAGGGTTGGAAGCCGACACAGGAGTTTGCAATTTGCATGAAATTGGGCCCTAATATTGCTCTTTGCAATAGAGCGCAGGCATCATATTTCAAAATGGCGATGGGCCAATGGACTACTTTTCGGGCTGACATCCTTTTAATGGAAGTTTCTCCCATTCAGTCATTGGATAATTGAACAAAAATTGAACAGAAAATAAAAGATAATAAAATAAGCTTTGATTTGGATGGTGTCTCAAACACCTCTGAGAGTTGTGAGTAAGTTTTTAAAATAATTTACGGACATACTCGTAATTATCTACGGAGGTCTACGGAAGTCGATTTGCAGGTCTGCACTCATTATAGACACCTAATGAGAGGCGTCCTCTCTCGGATTCCACTGGTTGTTGTACCGTATATTTCGCGTAAATCGATATTAATTTCCAATAACTTCAAATATCACAGAGCCTTTAATGCTTGATTCTAATAATTATATTACACTATCCCCATTTATTACCATTAAGTTATGGGGGTTCTAAGTTTTTAATTGTCTTATATGAAACTTACGTATTTTAACACGAGCTGTTTGTGCGAAGTACGTTATCAAAACGGCAAATTATGCGCGACTTCTTTTCGTACGTATACGTCCCAAAACAAACTGCGCGTAGGCTTGACCGTTAAACTCGATCAGCGCCCTTAATCAACTAAAAGAAATCACACAACCTGTATTTATAATGGTGTTATGAACACACGTAATTAACAGCAGCTACGTCGCCGAAACGATAATTATGCGGGAACTATTTTTCGTTCGTTTAACCCCCAAACCAAACCTGCGTAGGCTTGACCGTTAAACTTAAATAGTGCCCTCAATGGTCCTGAGACGTAATGACGTCACGCTTTGTTTACACGTGCGCTTTCCTATAAGAGCCAGCACTCATAGGAAAGCGCACTTTTAAAAAATCGTTACGTCATTACATCTTAGGTCTATTGACTTAGAGTATCGCCACAAATAATCTTCATCGAACAATGTACTCGGTAATAGAATTCCAAGGTACCAAGGAATTCCAACACGCCGCACTTTCTCTTTCAATATCGGGCGTTACACCATTGACAGCGCACTCTGTTACGTAATTGTTAACGCATTGATGTTATGCCGAATTGTAGTACTCAGCTTTACTCTCGATGGAGGAAGCGCACCTCTCACAAACTATTCCTCTTTTGTTTCCCTACTTGCAATCAATAATTCGTTTCAAGAGGCGCGACCATTCAGTCCGGTACTGGTCTCGCGCCCACGTATGTACAAGGCTAAATCCAGAACATAGTGGGTTTTTTTTAAGGGTGATCCGTGTTTTATTATAGGGTGGGTCAAACTTTTTGTGTCCAAAATATCACGCCCCAAATTTGATATGAAAAGGAAGAGGGATGGCTCTTCATGGCATTGGTGCACGGTAACGCAATTTTAATGATGTACGTGTTGGCTTCCTCAAAAAATAAAGACATGGAGGTTTTTTTTTTTTGGGGGGGGGGGCAAATGGCCCCCGTTGGCCCCCCCCCCTCTGCCGTTGCGTATGTGTGTCCCAATTAACCTGTGGCATCTTTACAGAGCCAAGGTTTTAACCGATTTTTTTTTCTCAAAAATTTCCAGCAAGCTCCGAATGCATGTATTCCACTTTAAGTGTACTTGCTGGGGCGTTTCTGTTTTGTTCTCGCTTCCAATGCAAACAGACCCGAACACCGTTCAAATGCAGGTTGATCGGGTAAAGCGGTGTGTGCCCTATTCGCTCTTTGTATCGCGATATTGGAACAAAAGTGGAGTTGAAATGGTTGAAATGGTTGAAGTTGAAATGGCCACTGCGCGTTCACAAAACAAGTTACGTTACGGCGGGAGAGCGAAAACATGAATTGCGCTTTCCACCCAAAAGTAAAAGAAAGTATTATGTAACTTTTCCATGGTGAACCATTGTGCATGCATTTGTGGTTTGATCCTTCGGAAACAACGCTTCGAGTCTCTCGCGTGAAACCGAAACCTCTCCGTGCAGTCTTACAAAAAAAACCCAGGGATTAGGTGAACCGGCCCGCCGCCCGCCGCCCGCCGGTGCGGCTTTCGAAATTTCTTTGGACAGACACTTTGAAGACCTTTTCGTATTCCGCAAGCAACTGCCGTGGGTGTGCGCGGTTAGGGGGGGGGGGGCATTAAAGATAGCAACCTGTGCTGTTTACATGCCTTTTTCTTAAAAGGCTTACTAGTTTTCGATTTGCATCTTTTGATTTAAAGAAAACAAATCCATTTTGCACATAAAAATAAACCCACCCTGCGAGAGTCAAATTAATATCTGGCCGCCAATAAATCGATTTATAAAGAAATAATTCAGTTTCTAAACGTCGTTGGATTCTATGAATAGCAATTGGACAATCAATTTTCGAGGTGAAACTCGAACATGGCATAGGGACGCATCTTTATAATAATTGAACCTGTGATATTTTTAGATTTTGGTCATCCCCTCCCAAAAAATTTATTGTGAAATTGTATATTTTCTAGCAGTGCAAAAGTTCTTCACGTTTGCATATTTATACGACACGATAGGTTGGCTCCCAACAACCTATCATGTTTGATAGTTTCCAGTTCAATAACGGAACCTGAAAGGTACAAATTTGGCTTCCCCCCCCAAAAAAAAAAATAAATATAAAAAGTTTTTTTTTTTTTTTAACAAATTCCACATAAATGACGCTTTTTGATATTCAGTTCAGTTGCTCGGCGGATCTGTTTGTGCGCAAACCCAACTTGAAATAAAAACGTATTTTGACACCCCCTAAAAAAAACCACAAACAAATAAGAAGAATAAAGAGGAAGATTTTTTGTTCGGGGGGATTGAGCATCCAAAGAAAACAGTGATAAGGAAAGAACTGGAAGATCATTGGGTACGTTTAGGCCTAAAGAAAAAAAAACGTTGTCCAAACACTTCCAAAGATTTGTCGTCAAATGACGCTTTTTAGCTGCTCCCATTTAATTTGCAATGTGTGTTTTTAAGCCAACCTAAAAAAATAGCATTTAATAGGGAGCGTAAATAACACATTCTACTTGCTTTAATTTTGTGCTGTAGCATTAATTTCAACAAATTCATATCCTACATCAGATTCTCATAGCAAAGCGCACATGTAAACAAAGCGTGACGTCGTTATTCCTGAGGTCTATTGGGCGACATGCAGACACTGAGTTTCAATACCATCGACATGCAGATGTATCTTTCTTTCCACGCAACAGGCCTACACTGTACCGCCCAAGCACAGGTTAATAAAAACCGACATATGCCCCATTCGCTCTTGTATCACGATATTGGAACAAAAGCGGAGAAGTTGAACAGGCGAAGGCTTCCCATTCATACGTCATACGGTTTGAACAAAAAGGTTACGTAATAATACGAACAATGCGCTGCAGCCATCGTGAAACAAAGACCGTATCTTGAAAGCAACTCTGCCACGGTGAAACCAATAATTTGATCCTCTGCAAAGAGACTGATGAACAATTGTGTTCGGAAACAAAGCTCAAGAGTCGCTCGCGCGAGACCGAAACCTCTCCCCGCAGTCTCAAAGCAACCTACTAAGAATAGACAACACATCGTGACTAACATGCTCATACAGCTACCGTCCCTCGTTTATGTAAATTGGCACTCGTATATGGTGAGCCGGGCCCGCCGCTTTTGAAATGGCTTCAGCAAAGCACTTTTGCGATTCTTGATAAAAAAAAAAAACGACAGTGAAATCGAACCTGTCTCACAAAATGTTAGCTTAAAATTCGGCAACAAAATAAATTAATAGAACAGACAACGTCAAAGTGAAAGGAAAGAGGAGAGTATCGAACAGTCAGTGTTACTTAAACAGGGACTTACTTGTTCAAACGTTTCGTGAGAAGTCAGTTCAGTTCATTTATTTCCAGTGTTCACAAATCAGTGTGTTACAATACATAATGTATATGGGTGTACATGTACAACAGAGGAGTGAAAACTAACCTATGCATTTAGGCATGGGCCCTTGAACACGTGTTCAGACACCTAGTGACAATAAAGCAAAAATGCTGCATTTAGAGAAAAAAAGGTTTACATGCAAAGATAAACAAGGATACTAAACAATAATTTTACAAGCCAACATAGGAATGTCAGGAATAAATAACTTCAGTTTCATATACGAAAGTATACATTCAGCAAACTAGATTTGTAAACATGTAGAACTTCTTCAGGAATCAGTGGAGAGTACTATAACTTGGTTCCCTTGTTTAGTTAATTGGTTTTAAAGCCAAAAAAACAGTTGGAAATGGCGGATGGAAATGAATAGTTTACCGAGTAGAGTGATAATATTGAAATTCCGCGAAACAAAATGAATGGATTGAAGAGTATAAGGTATTGGAAATAGACCAATATACTGTATTGCGGGAAAAAATACGGCGAATGTACAGTATACGAATACGAAATGTCAGCAAAAATGCATTTTAATGAAGCAGGTTCGTTAACAAGTCATTTAAATCGTTTGTTTATGACGGGAGTTTAGAAGTTTAGAGGTTTCCAATGCATGTATGAAGGCAAAGCGCAGATTGAGCAAACAATCCTCCAGTGCTTCCTATTATACTTGTTTATGAAAATTATGTCTACGTCAAATTGTCGCCTTATTCGCCTATATAGTGGTTGCAATTTTTGGCTTTTTCGCAACGTTGCAGAAAGCCTTTATTTTTGTCAAGATTTTTTTTCCGGCTCTCACTTGGGGCCTTAATCTTGCCGGAGTGCAGCACAGGAGAATCAGCCTTGCTATTTGGGTGTTGTCCTTGGGCAAGACACTTTATCAATTTTTGCTTTCTACCAAGTAGCAAATAGGGACCCGTGCAGGCAGAAATGGAAATGCTGGTAAAGCTGTTACATAAGTTAAATATTATTTGAATTTATTTAAAAAAAAACCCTTTTCGTTTTTACTGTACCTTATAAATTCTCCACTAGGGAAAAAATAGGTGGATAAAGAAACCAAAAGTTATGTGGTGTTGACCAAGCATTCAGGGGTCACCCTATGTTTTGCTGCCGAGACAGCAAAAGAGCCCCGTACCTATGAGTAGATGCATAACCTGGACTTCGCAGACAGTCCCAGCCGGTGACTTAACTGATTGAGCTAAGGCCGGTTGGTATTTGACGACGGGAAAATAAGACTCTTATAGTAAATCACAGAGCGCGTGCATTGAAAACCAAAAATTACACCAACGGGACTCGAACCCCGGACCCCTGGGTCTGTGGAGAAGGAGCCTAAACACCAGATAATTTAATGACACAGTCTTTTAACCACTGTTGGAAACACTTCTCAGCTTAGGCTGCGCTTTGCCTTCATAAACGTGCATGAAAACAAACCTCTTAACTTCTAAACTCCCGTCATAAACAAACGATTTAAATGTCTCGTAAACGACCCCGTTTCATTAAAATGTACTTTTGTTGATTTTTGTTTTCGTATACGGTACATTCGCCGTTTTCCCCCGCAATGTAATCGGTCTATTTCCTGTACCTTTTACTCTTCAATCCATTAATTTTGCTTGTCGGAGTTTCAATATTGTCGCTCTACTCGGCAAACTATTCATTTCCATTAGCCATCTACTACTTTTTTTTGCTTCAAAACATATTAACTACAAGGGAACCAAGTTATAGTACTCTCCACTGATTCTTGACGAAGTTCTACATGTTTGCAAATCTATTTTGCTGAATGTTTACTTTGATATATGAAACTGTATAGTTATTTATTCCTTACGCAATTATGCAATTATTGGTATGTACATGTATAGGCCTACCCTTGTTTACCTTTGCATATAAACCTTTTTTCTCTGAATACAGCATTTTTCTTTAGTATTGGCATTTGGTGTCAGAACATTAGTGTGATATAGGGCCCATGCCTATTGTACAAGCTGTGTTTTCTTATGGTTCCTCTACAGTTTCCACTCGTCTTTTGTACATGCACACGTATACATTGTAACATACTGATTTGTGAACACTGGAAATAAATGAACTGAACTGAACTGACTTCTAACGAAACGTTTGAACAGGTAAGTCCCTGTTTAAGTAACACTGACAGCTCGATCAATCTTTCCTCTTTCTTTTCACTTTGACCTTGTTTGTTCTTTCAATTTATTTTGTTGAAGAATTTTAAGTTAACATCTGTAAGAAAGGTTCAAATTTCGCTTCTTTTTTTTTTTATCACGAATCGCAAAAGTGTTTTGCCGAAGGCTTTTCGAAAGCGGCTGGCCCGGCTCACCGTACGAGACTACGAGTGCCGTATATTTACATAGTCGAGGGACGGTAGCTGTCTATATGAGTATGTATGGAGCATGTTATGTAGGTTAGGACGTCTATTCTAAGACCGTGGCGGGGAGAGGTTTCGGTCTCGCGCGAGCGACCCTTGAGCTTTGTTTCCGAATACGATTGTTCACCGTTTCTTTGGAGAGGATCAAATCATTGGTTTCACCGTGGAAGAGTTGCTGTCAAGATACGGTCTTTGTTTCACGACGGGTTCAGCGCACTTTTCGTAGAGTCGGGACCGTTACGTAATTGTTTTTTGTTCAAAACGTGATTGGGAAGCCTTCGCCTGTTCAACTTCTCCGCTTTTGTTCCAAAATCGTGATACAAGAGCGAAGGGGGCATATACCGGCTTTTATTAACCTGTGTTTGGTTGAAGTACGTAGGCCTGTTGCATAGCAAGAAAGATACGTGTATACGGTATTGAAACTCAGTGTCTGCATGTCGCCCAGTAGACCTCAGACATAATGACGTCACGCTTTGTTTACATGTGCGCTTTAGCTATGAGAGCCAGGGTTGAATTGGATGTACGATATGAATCTGATGAAACTACAGCACAGAATGAAAGCAATTAGAATTTGTTATTTACGCTCCCTATTAAATGTTATTATTTTAGGGTGCCCTAAAACACACATTGCCAGTTAGATGGGATCAGTAAAAAACCCGTCATGTATGACATATAGGCCTATTTGGACGTGTTTGGGCAAATAAATATGCAAAAGTAAAGAACGTTTGTACTGCTCTAAAAGTTGCTAGTTTACGATACAATGTTTTGTTGTTGCGGGGGGGGGGGTGCAAAAGCCGAAAATATCACAGCTCCGATTGTTAAAGATGTGTCCCCATGCCATTTGCGCGTTGATCATTTATCCAATCACCCCGAATTTTCTCTTTAAATCAAACGATGCAAATCTAAACTAGTAAACAGCATGCACGTGTTGCCATCTTTAATGTCGTTCCCCCCCCCATAACAATGCACACCCACGGGGGTTGCGAAAACTTGGGTCTTCACAGTGTCTGTCCAAAGAAATCTCGGAAGCCGCACCAGCGGGCGGCGGGCGGCGGGCGGCGGCGGCGGGCAGCGGGCAGCGGGCCGGTTCACCGTACGGCGCATCGTTCCCATTCCCTGGTTACGTTGTACGACTACACGGAGAGGGTTCCGGTTTCACGCGAGCGACTCGAAGCGTTGTTGCCGAAGGATCAAACCACAAAATGCATGCATCGTGTTTCACCGTGGAAAAGTTACATAATACTTTCTTTTACTTGTGGGTGGAAAACGCCATTCATTTTTCGCTCTCCCGCGTTACGTAACTTGTTTTGCGAACGCGCAGTCACCAGTTCAACTTCTCCGCTTTTGTTTCAAATCCGCTCCACATAGAGCGAATAGGGCACACACCGCTTTACCCGATCAATGGAAGCGAAATACGTTATTGAAACTAGAACAGAAACGTCCTAGCAAGTTCACTTTTCCAAGCCCCTTCTAAATCTATACTGTTCATAACCTGGGCAGGGATGTGATATGTTCATATATCCGGCAAGCTTACTATTACTGACTTTAAAAAACCCTGATATCATTGACCTTTTTATTTCCTGCAATAAATTTCCCCCGTTTATCGCAGCCTTGTGTAAAACACGAATCAATGACTTGGACCGCATATAGCGAGCTGATAAACTCAAAATTTATAAAGTGGAATACATGCATTTGGAGGTTGCTGGAATTTTATTCACTAAGAAAAAAACCCTTGGCCCTGTGAAGATGCCACAGGTTAATTGGGACACACATACGCAACGGCGGATTGGTGGGGACCCAATGGGGGGCATTGCCCCCCCCCCCAAAAAAAACCCTCTTCAAACCCATGTCTTTGTTTTTCATGCACCAATGACATGAAAAGCCTTTCCTCTGGCTTTTCATATTAAACTTGGGGCGTAATATTTTGGACTCCTTTTTCGGGGAACATAAAAAGTTTGACCCACCCTAATTAAACACAGACCGCCCTTAAAAAACCCCCACTATGTTCTGGATTTACTGAGCCTTGTACATACGTGGGCGCGAGACCAGTACCGGACTGAAGGGTCGCGCGACCTGAAACGAATGGTTGATTGCAAGTAGGGAAACAAAAGAGGAATAGTTTGAGAGAGGTGCGCTTCCTCCATCGAGAATAAAGCTGAGTACTGCAATTCGGCGCAACAATCAATACGTTAACAATTACGTAACAGAGTGCGCTGTCAATGGTGTAACACCCGACGTTGAAAGAGAAACTGAACGGCGTGTTTCTTGGTACTGCGGTGATTGGAAAGAATTCTGTTACCGAGTACATTGTTCAATGACGATTATTTGTGGCGATACTCTCAGTCAATAGACCTAAGATGTACTGACGTAACTCTTTGTTTAAAAGTGCGCTTTCCTGTGAGAGCTGGCTCTCATCATAGAAAAAACGCACATGTAAACAAAGCGTGACGTCATTACGTCTCAGGACCATTGAGGGCACTATTTAAGTTTAACGGTCAAGCTTACGCGCAGTTTGTTTTGGGAGTTAAACGTACGAAAAGTATAGTTCGCGCATAATTTGCTGTTTTGGTAACTAGTTTGCCAAAACAGCTCGTGCTAAATTACGTGTGTTTCATACAGGCCAGTTAATAACTTAGAACCTCCAGAACCAAATGGTAACAAATGGGGATAGTGTAATATAACTATTAGAATCAAGCATTAAAGGTTCTGTGATATTTGAAGTTATTGAAAATTAATATCGATTTACGCGAAATATACGGTATAACAACCAGTGGAATCCCATAGAGGACGCCTCTCATTAGGTGTCTATATGGGTGCAGACCTGCAAAACGACTCCCGTAGACCTCGATGATAATTACGAGTTTGTCCGCAAATTCTTAAAAAAGTACTCACAACTCTCAAAGGTGTTTGAGACACCATTTAAATCAAAGTTTATTTTATTATCTTTAATTTTTCGTTCAATTTTTGTTCAATTATCCAATGACTACTGGGAAGAAATTCCATCAAAGGATGTCAGCCCGAAAAGTAGTCCTTTGGCCCATCGCCATTTTGAAAAATGATGCCTGGGCTCTATTGCAAAGAGCAATATAAGGGCCCAATTTCATGCAAATTGCAAACTCCTGTGTACGGCTTCCAACCCTCTTCTTATCAAGTTCAAGGCCCACAACGGTGATCTAATAGCAAAGAATTATATGCATATATAAAAATTGTGAATTTGGCCCTCATATTATACCTTAAAAGTGTGTCATGGATGTCGATGCTACTAATCATGAGATAATTGTATGATGAACATGTATACATACGTATACGTGTGCATGTACAACAGACGGGTGAACACAATAGAAGAATCCAAAAGAAAAAACAGCTTATATTATAGGCATGGGCCCTATAACACAGTAATGTTCAGTCTCCAAGTACCTAGCAATTGGCCTAGTGGTTAGGCGCATTGTCCACAGACACCGGGGTCCGGGGTTCGAGTCCTGTCATTTTTGGTTTTCAATACACACACTCTGTCATTTACTTTAAGAGTCTTAATTTCGCGTCGTCAAACACCAACCGACCTTAGCTCCATGAGTTAAGTCACCGGCTGGGACTGTCTGCGAAGTCCAGGTTATGCATCTACTCATAGGTACGGGGCTCTTTTGCTGTCTCGGCAGCAAGGCATAGGGTGTCGCCTCGTTTCCTCCCTTAACGGTGCTTGGCCCTCCGGGGTTACATGGATGGATAGGGAAGGAGGTGTGGTGGGCCGGGGAATCCGAGACCCAGGAAGAGTACTATATGGGAGTCGGTAACCAATCGCGACCCCTGAATGCTTGGTCAACACCACATAACTTTTTGTTTTTCTTGATCCCCTTATTTTTTTCCCTATAGTCGAGAATTTATAAGGTACAGTAAAAACGCTCTAATAGCAAATAATTTAAGCATTCAAATTGTGATTTGGCCCGCATGTTATATATTTAATGTGTGTCATGGATGCCACTAAACTATAAACTCATAATAAAATCATGATAAAAATGTGCCCAGATTTAAACACATGTGCAAAATGAAACGCCTTTCCAGCGGGTTACAGACACCCTAAATTGGAATAAAAGTACACTTCTCTTTAAAACAAAAGATGCAAATCAAAAACTAGTAAGCCTAGAAAAAAAAGTATGTAAACAGCACGGGGTAACATCTTTACGAATAGGTCTTCAAAGTGTCTGTCCAAAGAAATTTCGAAAGCCGCACCGGCGGGCGGCGGGCGGCGGGCGGCGGGCGGCGGGCCCGTTACGGCGTGTCGTTCCCAATCCCTGGTTTGGTGTAAGTCTGCACGGAGAAGTTTCAGTTTCACGCGAGCGACTCGAAGCGTTGTTTCTGAAAGGATCAAATCCCAAATGCATGAACAATGTGCGCTGTCAAAAGTGTATCGCCCAATGTGAGGCGTGTTCGGATTCCTTGGTACCGTAGGCCCCTAGTGATTGGAATTGTTTTTATAACCCCAAGTGCATTGTTCAATGAATTTTATTTGTGATGATTCTCTCAATTGAGGGCACTATTTAAGTTTAACGGTCGAGCCTGCGCAGGTTTGGTTTGTGGGTTAAACGTTCAAAAAGTAGTTCGCCCATAATAAACCGTTTCAGCGACGTAGTTCGCCGAAAGAGCTCCTGTTTATTTCGTGTGTTCATATTAGGATGATTATAGAAAAAGAGGGTTCGTCGCTGTCGTGATTCGAAAGAATGGTATAGATTGCATAATTTGTACAGTGTGCAATGACGATCAGTAGTTTTGTGGTTATTTTAAGTTGATTGAGGGCGCTATTCAAGTTTAACGGTCAAGCCTACGCGCACTTTGTCTCTGGAGTTAAAGGTACGAAAAGTAGTTCTCGCGTAATTTGCTGTTTTGGTAACGGAGATCACCAAAACAACTCTTGTTGAAAGCCTGTGTATCATGTTAGGATTAAAAATAGGAACCGCTACATTTCTTCGGTTCTCATTTCTAACAGAACCTAATTTTAGGCTCCCGACAAGACAAACGCACTTAGAACCGCTAGAACACTATTCACCGTAATGTAACAAATGGGGAAAATAAATTCAGGAAATCAGGCTCTGTGATATTGGGAGTGATTGAAAATTAATATCGATTTACGCGAAGTATGCGGTATAACAACCAGTGGAATCCGAGAAAGGACGCCTCTCATTATGTGTCTATATGGGTGCAGACCTGGAAATCGACTCATAGACCTCAGTGATAATAACGCGGGGCTCGTGCCATATTATCAATAGGGAGCCCCAATAAAATCCTACAATCAGGCATACTATATTAACTACAAATGCACCCCTGTCACGACTATTTCTTTAGGGGGAGACCGTTCGCATGTACGTCACATTCCTTCTTTTTGCTAATGGAATTTTTTATTTTTAGGGAGGGGCTAGCCAAAATATTGGGGGGGGGGGAACCGCCACTGTTAATAGCAAAGAATTGAAATACAAATGTATACACATTGTGATTTGGCCCGCATGTTATACATTTAATGTGTGACTGATGGATGCCACTAAAACAAACTCATGATAAAATCATGTTAAAAATGTGCCCAGAAAAAAAAATTGAAAAATGAAACTCCTTTTTCAGAGGGTTTAATTCAGACGCCATTAATTGGACTAAAAGTATATTTCTCTTTAAAACAAAAGATGCAAATCGAAAACTACAAGAAAAAGGTACGTAAAGAGCATGGGGGGTCATCTTTACGAAAAGGTCTTCAAAGTGTCTGTCCACAGAAATTTCGAAAGCTGCGGCGGGCGGCGGGCCACTACGGTTCACCGTACGGCGCGTCGTCCCCAATCCCTGGCTTGTTGTAAGACTGCATGGAGAGGTTTCGGTTTCGCGCGAGCGACTCGAAGCGTTGTTTCCGAAGGATCAAACCCCAAATGCATGAATAATGTGCGCTGTCAAAAGTGTAACGTCCAATGTGTTCAAATTCCTTGGTACTGTACTGATTGGAAAGAATATTTTATTACCGAGTACATTGTTCAATGGCTATTATTTGTGATGATACTCTCAGTCGATTGAGGGCACTATTTAAGTTTAACGGTCAAACCTACGCAGGAAAAAGGAGTTCACCGTTTTATTATAGTTAGCCGTTTAGTTCGCCGAAACAGCTCCTGTTTATTACATGTGTTCATATTAAGATTAGGAGTAGATGAAGGGTTCTTTGCTGTTGTGATTCAAAAGAATTGTATATGGTTACATAATAATTGTACAGTGTGCAATGACGATTTGTTGTGTGAGTACTTGTGGTTGATTGAGGGCGCTATTCAAGTTTAACGGTCAAGCTTACGCGCAGTTTGTTTTGGGAGTTAAACGTACGACAAGTAGTTCGCACATAATTTGCCGTAACGTTAACGTTGTTCGCCAAACAGCTGTTGTTAATCGCGCGTGTTTCATATTAGGATTAAAGATAGGGACCGCTGCATTTCTTTGATTCTCATTTCAATTTTGATGACGTCACCATGTTTCACAGGTCACCGTACAAATAGCTATCACATCTTCCCCTCTCTACTTTGTATCTATTCAAAAACCATTACTCCATTCACATCTGAAACAAAAACTTGTAGGAGAAAAAAAATGAGCTAATTATTAAAACAGTTATTCCTCGAAACCTATTGAAACCAAAAGTAGGATGCTGACGTCTGTGCACATTGACTGCCAGTAGAGAACAATATTTTTTTACATTTTAGCATAATTAAAGTTGACGTTTTGGTCCGAGACAGAACTACTCGAAAAGGATTTGTTTTGTGAGGGCGACATTGCAATATTTCGAGAGTGCGAGCAGATGATATAGAGAGTAAGAGCATCGAACTCATGCAGTGGCGTATTAAACTGGGTCCAATTTGCTAGGTGGTCGGGGTGGGACCTCTTTTTTGAAGGGGACATTCATTGGGTTTTAAAAAAATCATAAGATCATTTTAACAAACTGTTTTAACCAACAGAATTTTAACCAGCGTTTTGAGAGCGTAGGACAATTTTCGATTCAATTCTACAAGAGGTTGCCACAAAAAAATCCCCTCTCTCAAAACAACCCCATAATTAGGTTGCCAACCCCTGGGCCTAGGTCTAAGTCTAGACACCCCCACCCCCTCTATGCGAAATAGACCCACAAGTTTGGGTTTTTTTTCGAACAAAATCGTCTGAGTTTGAAGCCACCAGTCACAAATGCTTGATTTTACATACATGTTGTAAATCTGTTTACAATCAATACCAATCATGGGTCGCCAGGACCTCTTATTCAAAATTACCCGTGGGATCACAACATATTCATGAGCTCGCGCGCAGTAATTTACAGCCGTTTGGTGGTATGCACCCCTAGCAGCAACCAGCACTGACATGCATGCAGACCAGCAGTAAATAAACTGCCATAGACCCCAGCGATAAAAAATGCCCTCACTTCAGAAATTCAGGGAAAATGCTTAAAACTCTCCAAGGTGTTCGAGACACGCATCAAATAAAAGCGTATTTCATCATCTTCGTTTTATGTTAATTTTTTGGAGGTTATATTGATAACTTTTTGAAAAAATTTCCATCCAAAGATGATAACCCCTAAAAAAAATCCTGATGCCCGTCGCCATTTTGCAAAATGATGCCTTGCAAAATAGATCACTTTTAAGGCAAAGTTTCATAAAAATTTCGCAGAAATACAAGCTCACAGTCCGTGTGCACGGCTTTCACCCTTCTTATTTTGCAAACTTTCAAGTTCATAACCACAAAATGATCTAATAGCAGAGAATTTGAAATGCTAAGAAAAAACAGGATTTGGGTATGAGACATTTTCAGCAAAAATCACAATCTTTTACCGGAAACCGGAAAGTGTAAAACACAAGAGGCACGGGTTGTACAGAGCGAGTCAAAAAGAAAGTGACATGAATTCATGATTTTTCCCCTTAAAAAGCAAATTAAATTGGATACACCAAAGAAGCGCGCATTAAACGAGCATCATCAGTGTGAAAAAAACACGAATCAGCGTTATACTGAAACGATCCATAAGTTAAGCATGTTTTACCAAAAGAACCTATTTTTTACAGCTGTCCAAGGAATTCTAAATGCTTTGAAGCTATTGAGCGGAGTACCAGAAATTATCACACAGGCATTCCGATATATACAAATGAGCTATTAATAATCCAAGTCAAGACTGAATCATTATGTCAGATTTTGTGTTTTGTGTATGAGAAACAAATCAATTTGTTTTTCTTAAATGATGATGGTAATTTTTGTCTGTTTCCCTTTGCAATTTTTCGTTTATTCATGGAGGTAGGAAAACCCCATGATGCATTGTAATTAAAATGGTATTCATCAATGCGTATCGGTACATGACCAATGGTGGGCAGCTGAATGATGTGGTATTTCTATTAAAATTGGGATAATTTGTGTTTTAAAATAGAGTATGCAAATTAATACGTGGAAATTTCACAGTAAAACTAGTCAATAACATGTACTTTTATTCCCATGCTATTTTTTCCTATTAAATGCAGCGAGCTACATATTTTTTTCCAACTCGAATACTTTGACTGTATGCAAACCACATCAGCTAAAATATTATTCTCCATCAGAAGGAGGGGGGGGGGGTAAAATTCACATATATTTTCCCCATTATGGACTAATTTGCCATGATAAGAGAACACAGTGATAAAGCTATTCTGTTGATACGGTCCTGCTTCATTTTGTAATACCTTTTATATAAAGGCCCCAAACTGAACAATGCCAATTAAAACGTAGTTCAATTATCACGCTGTCTTAACACAAGCCGTTTGTCACTCTGAACAATGCCAATCAAAACGTAGTTCAATTATCACGCTGTCTTAACACAAGCCATTCGTCATGGTAACGGCATAATGACAATGAGGTGACTCTTGCCTGCAGTTTTCGTATGAAGAAAAAATTGTGGGCAACGTCAGAGCTGCTGTATCCATCTTAAAAGCATGTCATGGTTTCTGGAGAACTTAATCTTGATACTTTTCTTGCTACTTTTAGTCAGCAACCGGAGTTTTCTCCAAGCCTCCTGCCCGCCCGGCTGGCTGAAATGGCGACAGTCTTGCTACATCCGACTCCCTAACAGGATGAATTGGTTTGAGGCTTCGGAGGCTTGTAACCGACCAGGAGGCAGCATGATTGTGCCCAATTCAAGGGAGGAAAACCTCTTCATCTGGGAGTCATTGGTAAAAGGTACCGGTGGACTCTGGATTGGCTGTACGGATGCGGCTCAAGAGGGTGTCTGGCTGTGCGATGGTCAGCCTGCACAATACACCAACTGGCATCCGCGCTACCCAAGCAGAAGCAATAAACGTAACTGCGCCCGTATATCCACCTACGAAGGATGGCGTTGGGTCGATAAGACACTTTGCAATAGACAGCGATTTGCTGCCTGTGAGATGACACCCTCTTCGGTACCAGCCTACCACACCTTCACCGGTCCCGATGGGCGTGTCCCCCAGCGATGCCTCCTCCATCACGACATCAAGAATCTGACGGCAGAGGGCTTGCTTTCCTGTGGCTGGGCGTGCTGGGCCGATCCCCGATGCCGCTCCTTTAATCTCTGGCAGAGCAACAAGAAAGAAAAGATGTGTCAACTCAATGACGTCACTCGTCTTGTGGCTGATGACAACGACTTCAAGGCAACCGACAACTGTTACTTTTTTAATTTGTGAAAATATTTCACCGAAAGAACACTTGCCGTCAATGCTCGGACGAACACTATACTACTGTTGGAAATACACTGATACCTTATTACGCATTAACATTATAAATACACTGCTGATTGATTGGAACTCACAAACATCGATGCCTTGTTTTAGAAGTAGCTGAGTTTAAGGTTAAAATCTCAATCTCAAATTTGCCGTATTTGTGTTTTGTCACGGGATGAACAACATACAATCTGGATGCCAGTTGAAATCGTCTGTTCATGTCATCTTCATTGGACTCGAACATTGACTGTTTCTTTTTTTAATTTTTGAACATCATCATCCAAAGTGAGTTAAGTTTAGATGTACATGTACCAACAAGAGGTTGTAAAAAGTAAGTGTGAACAACGAATATTAATGTATTCTTCGTTATTTAAAAAACAAAGACTTAAACATTGTTGTTTTCATGGTAGATCTGTCGTGGGAAATTATGAGTTCCTAAATAAGTTGCAACAGGGGCGGCGGAACCGGGGGGGGGGCGGGGGGGGGGAAACTTGCCCCCAAGATTTTTCCAGGATAACAAAAGTTCCCCTCTCGCGTTTATAAATGTGCCCCCTCGAGATGAAAACAAAACTGCCCCTCAAACGCACACATAAAAGCATATAATCGCGCTACAAATAAAATAGTCTCCTCTCTTGTAAGTCAAACTGCCCCTCAAAAACACAAGTGCCCCTCTCCCATTAGCAAAATTGTGCACCTTCTCGACATGGAAAACTATCCCTCGCACAAATACCCCTCTCGCAATAACAAAATATTGTGCCCCTCTCGAGATTGAAAATTGGCCAACGAAAAAACAATAGTGCATCTCGCGATAACTTCTCGAGGTGGAAAACTGCTCCTCGAAAGCACACTCTTATTAGTGCACTACTCGCAACATTAAAATTGTGCCCCTCTCATACGGAAAACTGGCCTTTAAAAATAATAGTGCTCCTCCTCACGCTCTTACCATACTTTCAGTGGGGGCGCTGTTGAAATCCGACGATTATTAACGATATATCGCTATATCTGAGTGTAAGTCTTTTGTCTTGTCTGTCTCGTCCGTGTGTCGTTATCATGTTGTTTTTCTGTTGTTAGTGTTGTCTGTAAGGGCTGTTCCTACAAGCCTCGGCTTACTTACACAGCCCCATACTCCTTACTTTCTCTTGTACATATATTGAAATAAGTTTATCATTTCTTCAAAGCGCATTTTACTTTTATTATTTTTGAGACAAATTTATTGATTTTGTTATTTTGCTATTTACCAGTCTTTCTTTTATGGATGTATTTTCTAAAGGGGTGTGGAATAAATGTCTTCTTGAATTGAATTGAATTGAATTGAATTGAATTGAATTGAATATCACAGAATAGTGTACATATATCCCCTACCAAGCTGGCTCTGTCCGTATTTTGTGCAATGGCGGATATTATTAACAGTAAAAAAAAATGTGGGTGTCAAAGCAGGGGGGGGGGGGGGTTCCTCATTTTGTTTTCATGAATTTTGTATTAACATTTTTTTTGGATCCGAGTCTGAGTGTGTGTCCCGTTAACGGGGCTCTCAAAAGTGGTAAAAACGCGCCCTCTTGTTGGAGCACGGAGTCATAGTATCCGCATTCCAGGTTATATATGACTACTGACGTTATAGAGTGCACCGACCGAAAAGTGGAGTTCTTTGGGTTGTTTTCTCGGAACCAACAAATCCACAACAAGCACAAGAAAGAGCAAGCATTTTGACTTGAAAATAAAAAGGAATTGGCAATGCACGAACAACGCGCTTTCAATTCTTTTCGTGTCATGACCGTTCGATCGGCGTATAGGACATACTTCATCTTCAAATTCTAAGTTCATTCTGTGTAATGATTGAATGACCAAAGAGGCCCGATTGTATTCGATCGGCAAAACTCCCGGACCAAGAAGTCTTTTTTTTTTTGGTTTCAGATAAAAAGAGCTGTGACTCTAACTTTTTAGATGTCTTTGGTCAAGAATTGCGAAACTCAGTGAGATCTGTAACAATCGTAATCTTGACAAATACAGGGCGAGTCAAAAACCCACAAAACTCAAATGTCGGGACTTTTGTTTTAGTGAAGTTCTGCATGTATCACTTTCAAAATCTAAGATATGAAAGCCCATTTCATAAGCCTTTTTTTAGTACAAGATTCATTCAAATCACTTATGCACGTTTTAAGTTACGAGCTTTTAAACACGACCACCGTTTTAAAGTTCTGTCCACGGATCACACAGAAGGTGTGCGTCCTTTCAGCAAAACGAAAACAATTCACACACATCCATTTGTGATTTGTTTTCGTTTTGCTGAAAGAACACTAACCTTTTTGTGATCCGTGGACAGAACTTTAAAACGGTGGTTGTGTTTAAAAGCCCGTAACTTGAAAAGAACATAAGTGATTTGAATGATTCTTGTACTAAAAAAAAGCTTATGAATTGGGCTTTCATATCCTAGATTTTGAAAGTGCTACATTTAGAACTTCACTAAAACAATGGTCCCGACATTGGAGTTTCGTTTCTTTTTTACTCACCCTGTATAGCAATTCAGAAGGCTGATTCAGGACAACAATTAGTTGTTATGTTGCAATATGATCGATGTAATTTATTACAATGTTCAATCGATATTCTAAAGAATTGTGTGTAACGTTAGCATTGTTAATGTATGCTAAGTAATATTGAGTATATTTAACCATGTGTTAAGTATTGAGTATATTTAACCATGTGTAAAGCGCCTATAGGCTAGGAGCACTCAATGAATTTGGCGCCATATATTTTTTTTATAGTATTCTTTTATGTTACACGTAAACCGACTTGACATTTTTTTCGCAAGTACACGTACTCACTTTAAATGCTTAAAACAACATAATTGTATTCCAAAGGTTACATGCTGAGTAAAATTCCTCTGAAGGGCTGCAGAGGGCGCTATACCACTCGCACGGGGCCGAGCCGTATCTATATGCACACTAAGTCGCAACACTGCACCCATGCATAAATGCTCCAATTTTGCTAGTGAGGACTGCACAAAATGTAACTGAACTCTAATTATTGTACAACTATGTTGCAGTTACTGAAATGTTTGGTGGTGTGCTTCAAAATTGAGTTCTTGTAGTTAAAATGTTCACCGTGTATCTTGCATAGTTATCTTGCATTGTAAAAACTATACATTGTCAAGAGTTTCAACAAATTTATTGTTACTTGAAAATAATAGCACAGATAAAATGAGTACAATTCTTAACGCCGCGCCTGTCTCCTTTTGGAGATCCGAAATAAGACATCATAGCAACAACGTGTTTGTTGACGCAAGTTCAAGAACTGCAGAATGAAATGGCAACTGCAAAATGTATTCTTTGTTAAAAGGTTGTCATATTCTACAATGTAGATAACATTTGGAGTGGATAGTGTTCAGACATTTTGGTTTTAGTTGTGTCTTGATCTTTATCAATATACCAAGCACGGCATGGTTTATTATAGCAAGTTGTTCTCCGATGCTTGTTTTGATCTTCATAAGTTTACCAGTCTGTCAGGCCCTCTACGCCTCCTGCCCGCCTGGCTGGCTGAGGTGGCAGCAATCTTGTTACATCTTACTGCCGGACAAGATGAATTGGTTTGAGGCATCGGAGGCTTAACCGGCCGAAAGTTTACCAGAAGAGAGCCTCTTCGTCTGAGAGTCAATGCTGTGATTAAGAAGTTGGGATTCTCTGGACTGGCTGTATGTGTCCGGCCTAAGTGTGTGTCTGGCCGGCTGTGCGGGGATCAACCTGCAGTGTACACAAGCCGGATTAGGATAGATTCAACCAGTACAATGGAGAAACTGTGCCCGAATGACGACCTAGTGAGGTATCGGCCTGTTACAACTGATAATGTAGTAACCAATGGATAATGTATCACCAACCGATAATGTCTCACAAATTGACCGACACTGTATCACTAACCGATAATTTAACAGAAATTGACCGATAGTGTAGTAAATGTTACTACACTATCGGTCAACATTTGTTACATTATCGGGTAAGACCGACAATCGACTGATAGTGTAGTACATTTTTACTACACTATCGGTCAATTTCTGTTACATTATCGGTTAGTGATACAGTATTGGTCAATTTTTGTGACTTTATCGGTTGGTGATACATTATCCGTTGGTTACAACATTATCAGTTGTAACACGGCCTCTTCATTACGAGCCTACCACACCTAATCCACACGACCACAAATCGGCAACATAATGAGGTATCGGCCTAATACCAGCCTACCACACCTTCCATGGTCCTGATGGGCGTGTCCTCCAGCGATGCATCCTCCCCACCACATCAAGAGGCTAACGGTAGAGGGCGTGCTTGACTGTAGCTGCGCATGCTAGGCCGATATCCGATGCCGCTCCTTCAATCTCTGGCAGAGCAGCAAGAGAGAACAGATGTGTCAACTCAATGACGTCACTCGTCTTGGGGCTGGTGGCAACGACTTCAAGGCAACCAACAATGCTACTATTTTTTTTGCCACAGTCATTTTCTCCAGCCACCGTCATGCTGTCACGGCTACCCTGATTTTGAGGACCGAGGTCCTCAAAATCATTTGCAACAAGCATTCAGTAACTATATTGCACTATATATTCCAATCAGCGAGAGTTTTCTCTGCGGGCACTGTGCATGTGATCGCATGTTTCGAAGACCTGTTTAACGATAACTCATTCACACAGGAATGTGTATGCTCGTGTAGATATCATTATAGTAAGGTAGAATATTCCCAAGAAGAGGATTTCGAGGACTGAAGCAATACGTACACGTACGTGTATTTCTTTCTTTTTTTTTTTTACTCGGGTCCCAAAACTCTCAGTGACCTCACAGATCAAGCAACCCCGGCGTGTATAGCACTCTGCATGTTACCTACAGGGATTGGCACAACTAGTGAACAACCTGGATATAGTATTAAAACCCTTTCCTCTGTAAAAGCCCAGCATTCTCCAGAAGACAAACAACTTAAAGCGTACATGTTGGAGCGTTGAGTCTTGCCGGTTGTTTTCTCAACCACATCATAAACTCATAAAAAGCATACGCTCTAGGCCAACCGTAAAATCGTTTACTTATTGACGTTTCACCATGGAAACTATGCGCCCCTGACTTCCATTATTTCATATGTTCCACATCAATAAACTCTCCGACCTTGGAGGCAGTACACTCAACAAAGCTATTATTGTCGTGGTAATTGACTAATTGTCGACCAGTTAAAGCAAGATAATTGAAGCGTTTTCTTCACTTACCAGTCAAGCGCTGTTGTCACCGTCATGATAATTTCGTGTTTTCGTCATCATTCAAAGCATGGTTAACAAACAAACTGTCGTGAGATATTTCCCTTGATCTCAACAATTTACCAAATGAAAAGATCTGACGAGAAAGAAACCTACCAGTTGTGAGCACATTTTAAAGATTTTCCGTCGTTGCTTTCTTAATGTGGAAAAATATTATAATTGTAGTAAAATGTTCTCTAGTAAGGCCTAATACAACCAGGTTTTGTTTTCTGTCTGTTATTATAGAACGTCATTGCCAAAAGAGGAAACAAAATCTCTATCGGTTCTAAAATTCAGGAAGATGCATTTGCCGTTTTCTTCGAATTTTGAGAATATATTTTCAATAGTTTCAGAATATAAGAATATTTTTTTTTCAGCGTCTCTCACTGGAACAATAAGTGTGTTTGTACTGATATACCTCATTGTTATACAATGTAGTTATACAATGCAATGAAACTTTAAACGGTTGCCTCATTGGGAATTTTTTTCCAAGTATTACATTTCGTCACCATGGTTTCCCTTCTACCAACGAATGCAGGCGTATGGTGGTTATTAGCAGTACTTAAGATGAATAATTTATTGTAATTTAAGTGCGTCCTTAAACTACGTACACGATTTAAAATTGCAGTGAGTATAAAAGATCATACACACGTATAGTTGGCAACATTCAACGGTACGATGGCTTGGTGGACAGCAAGGTTTGTTCTGATGCTTGTCTCGGTCTTCATCAATTTACCAAGCTGCCAGGCCCTCTATGCCTCATGTCCGCCTGGCTGGATGAAATGGCAGCAATCTTGCTACATTTTACTACCGGACAAGATGAATTGGTTTGAGGCCTCGGAGGCTTGTAACCGGCCGGGAAGCAGTCTGGCCGTGCCCAACTTGCGGGAAGAAAACGACTTCATCTAGAAGTCAGTGGGACCACGGACTGACGGTGTGTGGATCGGCTGTACGGATGCGGCCAAAGAGGGTATCTGGCTGTGCGGAGGTCAACCACTGTCTTTTTCAGATTGGTATCCTGACCGTCCGAGCACCAACAACCAGCGTAACTGCGCCCGGATGACGGTACACGATGCCGGGGGCTTATGGTCCGACAACGTTCCTTGCGGTAGCAGCAACCGCAAACCTGCAGCCTGTGAGATGACGGTCTCTGCGATGCCAGCCTACCACACCTTCACCGGTCTGATGGGCGTGTCCCCCAGCAATGCCTCCTCCATCACGATATCAAGAATCGGACGGAAGATGGCGTGCTTGCCTGTGGCTGGGCGTGCCAAGCCGATCCCCGATGCCGCTCCTTTAATCTCTGGCAGAGCAACACTGAAAGAGAAAAGATGTGTCAACTCAATGACGTCACTCGTCTTGTGGCTGATGTCACCGACTATAAGGCAACAAACAACTGCTACTATTTTGAACTGTAGAAAGATTTCAAGTGAAAGATCACTTGCCGTCAATGGTCGGACAATAATTATTGTATCAGACTGCAATGAATCACAATTCACATCACTTGCCGTCAATGCTCGAACAATA
This sequence comes from Patiria miniata, assembly GCF_015706575.1. Lineage (NCBI taxonomy): Eukaryota > Metazoa > Echinodermata > Asteroidea > Valvatida > Asterinidae > Patiria > Patiria miniata. The sequence continues at coordinate 40,909,165 of NW_024037069.1, read as the reverse complement.
AGACTTCTCTCTCAATTACACCCTTTTTCGACTCTGAAGCATTATAGAAGGAACCGAGTCGAAGGATTTTTAGCTTACTCTAGAGAATCACAGATTATCCCCGTCATTATGCCGGTTCGTGTGCTCACTCACGATCCGGCCCTCGGTTAAAGATTTTTGTCATCTCTACTAGACACACGAAACTGATCTGTATATTAAACGGAAATTATAATAATATTTCCGAAAAAAAAGCAAAAGAACCCAAACTTAAATTTAAGTTCACAAACCAAAAAAGGTATTAGAGTGAGCGTGGATAAAAAAAAAATGATGTATTTTTCTTGATATAAAAATTTGGAATACAAAAATATCATGGTAATAAAGTACATACATGTATGTTATTGATTATAGTAACTCTAAAACAAATCACGTAATTTGCATCATTCACGCGTTGTTTCTATATACACTGTAAAAAAGGTTGGATAAAACACTGTTGGGCAATGTAATATACCCAAAATTGGTATGAAATTATCTCATATTGGGTTGAATTGGGTAAAAACTGTCATACTATTAAGAAGAATTTGCCCCGAGTGTTGGCTGTTGATAATTCGACCAGCGTTGGTCGAATTATCAACCCATTTTGCCCGACTTTTTTTACAGTGATACATGAACCACACAATTATTGAAACAATATTATTCTCTACTGGCAGTCAATGGGCACAGACGTCAGCATCCCACTTTTGGTTTCAAAAGGTTTCGATGAATAACTATTTCAATAATTAGCTCATTTTTCTCAAAAAAGTTTTTCTTTAAGATGTGAATGGAGTAATGGTTTTTGAATGGATACAAAGTAGAGGGGCAATATAGGATATCTATTTGTACGGTGACCTGTGAAACGTGATGACGTCATCAAAATTGAAACGAGAATCAAAGAAATGCAGGGGTTCCTATCTTTAATCCTAATATGAAAAACACGCAATTAACCAGAGCTGTTTTGGCGAACTATACGTTACCAAAACAGCAAATTATGTGTGAACTATTTTTCGTAAGTTTAACCCCCAAAACAAAATACGCGTAGGTTTGACCGTTAAACTTGAATAGCGCCCTCAATCAACTTAAAGCGATCACACAAGTACTGATTGACATTGCATACTGTACAAATCAAATACAATTCTTTCGAATCACAACAGCAACGAACCCCTTCATCTATAATCATTATCCTAATATAAACACATTCAATAAACAGGAGCTCTTTCGGCGAACTACGTCGCCGAAACGGCCAATTATGCTCGAACTAACTTTTCGTACATTTAACCCACATACCAAACCTGCGTAGGCTTGACCGTTAAACTTAAATAGTGCCCTCAATTAAGAGTGTCACCACGAATATTAATCACTGGACAATGCACTCGGTAACAGCACCAAGGAATTCGAACACGCCTCACATTGGGCGTTACATTTTTGACAGCGCACATTGTTCGTGCATTTGTGGCTTAATCATCAGGAAACACCGCTTCGAGTCGCTCGCGCGAAACCGAAACCTCTCCGTGTAGTCTTACAACAATAACCAGGGATTGGGGACGACGCACCGCACGGTGTACAGGCCTGCCGCCCGCCGCCCGCCGCCCGCCGCCCGCCGCCCGCCGCCCGCCGCCCGCCGCCTACCGCCCGCCGCTGCGGAAATTTATTTGAACATACCTTTTTCTTTCAGTTTTCGATTTGCATCTTTTGTTTTAAATAAAAAATGCACTTTTATTCCAATTCAGGGCGTCTGAAACCCTCTGACAAAAAGAGTTTTATTTTGCAATATTTTTTTTCTGGCCACATCTTTATCATGATTTTATCATGAGTTTGGTTTAGTAGCATGCGCTATGCACGACACACATTACATGTATAAAATGAGGGCCAAATCACAATGTGTATGCTTAAATTCTTTGCTATTAGAGTACCAACCTGGGCCTTGAACCTGATGTTTAAAATAAAAGATGGGTAGAAGCCGTACACAGGAGTGTGAGCTCGTATTTCTGTGTAATTTGCATGAAATTGGGCGCTAAAAATGCTCTATTTTGCAATGGAGCGCAGACATCATTTTTCATAATAGCGATGGACTACGGGACAACGTTTCGGGCTGACATCATTCGATGTAATTGCCTCCCATAAGTCACCGAATAATTGAACAAAAATGGAACAGAAAATAAAAGATTATGAATAAGCCTTGATTTGGTGGGTGCGTCAAACACCTTTGAGAGTATTTTAAAACTAATTTTGGGAAATGCGCGTTATTATCACTGTGGTCTATAGGGGAGTCGATGTGCAGGTCTGCGCCCGAATAACAGGCATCCTCTCTGGCATTCCTCTGATTGCTGTTATACCGTATATTTCGCGTAAATCGTTATTAATTTTCAATCACTTCAAATATCACAGAGCCTGATTTCCTGAATCTATTGTCCCCATTTAATACATTACGGTGAATAGTATTTTAGAGGTTCTAGGGGTGTTTGTCTTGTCGGGAGCCTAAAATTAGGGTCTGTCAGAAATGAGAATCAAAGAAATACAGCTTTTCCTATCTTTAATCCTAATATAATACACATGCTTTCAACAAGAGCTGCTTTGGCGAACTGCGATACAAAAACAGCAAATTATGCGAGAACTACTTTTCGTACTTTTAACTCCCAAAACAAAGTGCGCGTAGGCTTGACCATTAAACTTGAATAGCGCCCTCAATCAACTTAAAGTAATCACACAACTACTGATCGTCATTGCACACTGTACAAATTATGTAATCAAATACAATTCTTTTAAATCACGACAGCAACGAACCCTCTTTGTCTATAATCATCCTAATATGAACACACTTAATAAACAGGAGCTCTTTCGGCAAACTACACCGACGAGGCGAATTATGTGCGAACTACTTTTTGTACGTTTAACCCACAAACCAAACCTGCGTAGGTCTGACCGTTAAACTTAAATAGTGCCCTCAATCGAGAGAATCACCACAAATAATATTCATTGAACAATGCACTCGGTAAAAGAATTATTTCAAATCACTACAGTATCAAGGAATTCGAACACATTGGACGTTACACTTTTTACAGCGCACATTATTCATGCATTTGGGGTTTGATCCTTTGGAAACAACGCTCGAGTTGCTCGCGCGAAACCGAAACCTCTCCGTGCAGTCTTACAACAAATCAGGGATTGGGGACGACGCACCGCACGGTGAACCGTCCCGCCGCCCGCCGCCCGCCGCCCGCCGCCCGCCGCCCGCCGCCCGCCGCCCGCCGCCCGCCGCCCGCCGCCCGCCGCCCGCCGCCCGCCGCCCGCCGCCCGCCGCCCGCCGCCCGCCGGTGCGGCTTTCGAAATTTCTTTGGACACACAATTTGAAGACATTTACATAAAGATGACACCCCGTGCTGTTTACGTACCTTTTTCTTCTAGTTTTTGATTTGCATCTTTTGTTTTAAAGTGAAAAGTAGTACTTTTATTCCAATTTAGGGCGTCTGCAACCCTCTAAAAAAGGGGTTTCATTTTGCACATGTTTTTAATTCTGGGCACATTTTTATCATGATTTTATCATGAGTTTGGTTTAGTGGCACCCATGACACACAATAAATGTATAATATGCGGGCCAAATTATGCTTAAATTCTTTGCTATTAGAGCACCAATGTGTGGCTTGATGTTTCCAAAAAAAGGGGTGGAAGCCGTATACAGAGTGTGAGCTCGTATTTCTGTGTAATTTGCATGTGATTGGGCCCTAAAATTGCTCTATTTTGCAATGGAGCGCAAGCATCATTTTCAAAATGGCGATGGGCTACGGGACACCTTTTCAAGTCGGGCTGACATCAACCTCGTCCCAAGTGCTTACTTTATTTCCAAGACGGTTTCCAATAGTAAACCCTGGATAGGAAACTTTCTTCGTGGATAGGAAACTTTCTTACTGTATTCGATACCGCAATTGGCTAGTAATGGATTTTTATCGTGTACTTGGTGTTGTTATTCACAACGTGCAGTATGTGTTTTCGCGATCATTCGTCCACGCCTTCTCGAAAATATTAATTTCCTTTCCAGTTTGTTAATATTAATATGAAATGTGATACTGCATATTGTTTTGTTAAGATCGTAACAGTTCAATTGAATAAAAATCGTGTTTTCGTAACTCACGCCATACTCGTGCTGCTACGATTTGACTCTGTTTTTACCCCAGACACTGCATACAAAAACAAACGCTAATGTAACGCACATGCAGGCACCAGACTATTCCTCATTTGCATACGTGTTCAAAAATCTTGCACATGCAAATGATCCAATACCAGGGTGAGAGAGCAGGCAGTGATGGGCGCGTACTGCTCGACACCCTGGGTACGAGGTTGGGCTGACATCATTTGATGTAATTTCCTCCCATAAGTCATCGGATAATGGAACAAAAATTGAAAAGAAAATAAAAGATTACGAATAAGCCTTGATTTGGTGGGTGGGTCATACACCTTTTGAGAGTTGAGATGATTTTTAAAAAATAATTTTGGGAAAAACGCGTTATTATCACTAAGGTCTATGGGAGTCGATTTGCAGGTCTGCACCCATATAGACACCTAATGAGAGGCGTCCTCTCTGGGATTCCACTGGTTGTTATACCGTATACTTCGCGTAAATCGTTATTAATTTTCAATCACTTCAAATATCACAGAGACTGATTTCTTGAATCTATTTTCCCCATTTGTTACATTACGGTGAATAGTGTTCTAGAGGTTCGAGGTTGTTTTCTGGTTGGGAACCTAAAATTAGGGTGGGTTAAAAATGAGAATTAAAGAAATGCAGCGGTTCCTATTTTTAATCCTAAATATGATACACGTGCTTTCAACAAGAGCTGTAGCGCTTTGGCGAACTGCGATACCAAAACAGCAAATTACGCGAAGACTACTTTTCGTACCTTTAACTCCCCAAACAAAGAGCGCGTAGGCTTGACCATTAAACGTGAATAGCGCCCTCAATCAACTTAAAGTAATCACACAACTACTGATCGTCATTGCACACTGTATAAATTATGTAATCAAATACAATTCTTTCGAATTACGACAGCAACGAACCAACTTTGTGTATAATCATCCTAATATGAACACACTTAATTAACAGGAGGTTTTCGGCAAACTACGCCACCAAGGCGAATTATGGGCGAACTACTTTTTGTACGTTTAACCCACAAACCAAACCTGCGTAGGTCTGACCGTTAAACAATGCACTCGGTAATAGAATTATTTCAAATCACTACAGTACCAAGGAATTCGAACACATTGGACGTTATACTTGTCACAGCGTACATTGTTCATGCATTCGGGTTTGATACTTCGGAAACACCGCTTCGAGTCGCTCGCGTGAAACCGAAACCTCTCCGTGCAGTCTTACAACAAACCAGGGATTGAGGACGACGCGCCGTACGGTGAACCGGCCCAGCGCCCGCCGCCCGCCGCCCGCCGCCCGCCGCCCGCCGTCCGCCGCCCGCCAACGCGGCTTTCGAAATTTCTTTGGACAGACACTTTGAAAACCTTTTCGTTAAGATGTCACACCGTGCTGTTTACATACCTTTTTCTTCCAGGCTTACTAGTTTTTGATTTGCATCTTTTGTTTGAAAGAGAAAATGTACTTTTATTACAGTTTAGGGCGTCTGCAACTCTCTGAAAAAGGAGTTTAATTTGCACATGTTTTTAATTCTGGGCAAATTTTTATCATGATTTTATCATGAGTTTGGTTTAGTGGTATCCATGACACACATAAAACGTATAATATGCGGGCCAATAATGAATGTGTATGCTGAAAGATTTTGTTATTAGAGCGTTTTTAACCCTATAAATTCTTGACAATAGGAAAAAAATAAGGGTATAAAGAAAAACAAAAAGTTATGTGGTGTTGACCAAGCATTCAGGGGTCGCGATTGGTTACCGACTCCCATATAGTACTCTTCCTGGGTCTCGGATTCCCCGGCCCACCACACCTCCTTCCCTATCCATCCATGTAGCCCCGGAGGGCCAAGCACCGTTAAGGGAGGAAACGAGGCGACACCCTATGCCTTGCTGCCGAGACAGCAAAAGAGCCCCGTACCTATGAGTAGATGCATAACCTGGACTTCGCAGACAGTCCCAGCCGGTGACTTAACTGATTGAGCTAAGGTCGGTTGGTGTTTGCCGACGCGAAATTAAGACTCTTAAAGTAAATGACAGAGGGCGTGTATTGAAAACCAAAAATTACACCAACAGGACTCGAACCCCGGACCCCGGGGTCTGTGGACAACGAGCCTAACCACTAGGCCATTTGCTTGATTGCCACATGGTTTCTGGACATTATCGTTTTAAATACAGGGCCCGTGCCTATAATACAAGCTGTGTTTTCTTATGGATTCCTCAACTGTGTTCACCCGTCTGTTGAACATGAACACGTATACATGTATACATGTACATCACACAATTTTATCATGAGTTTGGTTTGGTTTAAAGGTATAATATGCGGGCCAAATTCACAATTTGTATGCATAAAAACTTTGCTATTAGCATCACCGTTGAGGGCCTTGTACTTGATAAGAAGAGGGTTGGAAGCCGACACAGGAGTTTGCAATTTGCATGAAATTGGGCCCTAATATTGCTCTTTGCAATAGAGCACAGACATCATTTTTCAAAATGGCGATGGGCCAATGGACTACTTTTCGGGCTGACATCCTTTTAATGGAAGTTTCTCCCATTAGTCACTGGATAATTGAACAAATATTGAACAGAAAATAAAAGATAATAAAATAAGCTTTGATTTGGATGGTGTCTCAAACACCTCTGAGAGTTGTGAGTATTTTTAAAAATAATTTACGGACATACTCGTAATTATCTACGGAGGTCTACGGAAGTCGATTTGCAGGTCTGCACTCATCATAGACACCTAATGAGATGCGTCCTCTCTCGGATTCCACTGGTTGTTGTACCGTATACTTCGCGTAAATCGATATTAATTTTCAATAACTTAAAATATCACAGAGCCTTTAATGCTTGAGTCTAATAATTATATTACACCATCACCATTTGTTACCATTAAGTTCTGGAGGTTATAGGTTTTAATTGTCTTATATGAAACACACGTATATTAACACGAGCTGTTTGTGCGAACTACGTTACCAAAACAGCAAATTATGCGCGACTTCTTTTCGTACGTATAACTCCCAAAACAAACTGCGCGTAGGCTTGACCGTTAAACTTGATCAGCGCACTTAATCAAATAAAAGAAATCACACAACCTGTATTTATAATGGTGTTATGAACACACGTAATTATCAGCAGCTACGTGGCCGAAAACGATAATTATGCGCGAACTACTTTTCGTACGTTTAACCCCCAAACCAAACCTGCGTAGGCTTGACCGTTAAACTTAAATAGTGCCCTCAATGTTCCTGAGACGTAATGACGTCACGCTTTGTTACACGTGCGCTTTCCTATGAGAGCCAGCTCTCATAGGAAAGCGCACTTTAAAAAAAATCGTTACGTCAGTACATCTTAAGTCTATTGACTGAGAGTATCGCCACAAATAATCGCCATCGAACAATGTACTCGGTAATAGAATTCTTTCCATCGCTATCGTACCAAGGAATTCCAACACGCCGTACTTTCTCTTTCAATATCGGGCGTGACACCATTGACAGCGCACTCTGTTATGTAATTGTTAACGCATTGATTGTTACGCCGAATTGCAGTATTCAGCTTCACTATCGATGGAGGAAGCGCCCCTCTCTCAAACTATTCCTCTTTTGTTTCCCTACTTGCAATCAACAATTCGTTTCAAGAGGCGCGACCATTCAGTCCGGTACTGGTCTCGCGCCCACGTATATACAAGGCTAAATCCAGAACATTGTGGGTTTTTTTAAGGGTTGTCCGTGTTTTATTATAGGGTGGGTCAAACTTTTTGTGTCCAAAATATTACCCCCCAAAATTTGATATGAAAAGGAAGAGGGAAGGCTCTTTATGGCATTGGTGCATGGTAGCACAATTTTAATGATGTACGCGTTGGCTTCCTAAAACAAACAAAGACATGGAGGTTTTTTTGTGGGGGGGGGGCAATGGCCCCCGTTCCCCCCCCCCCTCTGCCCTTGCGTATGTGTGTCCCAATTAACCTGTGGCATCTTGACAGAGCCAAGGTTTTAACCGATTTTTTTTTCTAAGTGAGTAAATTTCCGGCAAGCTCCAAATGCATGTATTCCACTTTAAGTGTACTTGAACGAGCGTTTCCGTTTTGTTTCAATACCGTATCTCGCTTCCAATGCAACAGACCCGAACACCGTCCAAATACAGGTTGATCGGGTAAAGCGGTGTGTGCCCTATTCGCTCTTTGAATCGCGATATTGGAACAAAAGCGGAGAAGTTGAACTGTACTGGCGACTTCGCGTTCACAAAACAAGTTACGTAACGGCAGGAGAGCGAAAAAATGAATGGCGCTTTCCACCCAAAAGTAGAAGAAAGTATTACGTAACCTTTCCACGGTGAAACTCGGTGGTTTGATCCTTCGGCAACGCTTCGAGTCGCTCGCGTGAAACCGAAACCTCTCCGTGTAGTCTTACAAAAAAACAGGGATTAGGTGAACCGGCCCGCGGCCCGCCGACCGCCGGTGCGGCTTTCGAAATTTCTTTGGACAGACACTTTGAAGACCTTTTCGTAATCCGCAAGCACCCGCCTTGGGTGTACACGGTTGGAGGGGGGGGGGGACATTGAAGATGGCAACCTGTGCTGTTTACATGCCTTTTTCTTAAAAGGCTTACTAGTTTTCGATTTGCATCTTTTGATTTAAAGAGAAAATTCCATTTTGCACATAAAATGAACCCACCCTGCGAGAACCGAATTAATATCTGGCCGCCAATAAATCGATTTATAAAGAAATAATTCAGTTTCTAAACGTCGTTGGATTCTATGAATAGCAATTGGACAATCAATTTTCGAGGTGAAACTCGAACATGGCATAGGGACGCATCTTTATAATAATTGAACCTATGATCTTTTTAGATTTTGCTCACCCCCTCCCAAAAACAAAATAATTTTATTGTGAAATCGCATATTTTTTAGCAGTACAAACGTTCTTCACTTTTGCATATTTATACGACACGATAGGTTGGCTTCCAACCACCTATCATGTTTGATATTAATGGACTGGAAACCAGTTCAATAACGGAACCTGAAAGGCACAAATTTGGCTTCCCCCCCCAAGAAAATATAAACAGGTTTTTTTTGTTTTTGTTTTTTTAACGGCGAATCTGTTTGTGCGCAAACCCAACTTGAAATAAAAACCTACCTATTTGGCCCCCCCCCAAAAAAAACCCTCACAAACAAATAAGAAGAATAAAGAGGAAGACTTTTTAATCGGGGCCAACAGTGATAAGGAAAGAACTGGAAGATCATTGGGTACGTTTAGGCCTAAAGAAAAAACAACCGTTGTCCAAACACTTCCAAAGATTTGTCGTAAATGACGCTTTTTAGCTGCACTCGTAAAAATTTGTCGTAAACGACGCTTTTTAGCTGCATTCTACTTGCTTTAATTTTGTGCTGTAGTATTCATTTCAACAAATTCATATCCTACATCAGATTCTCTTAGCAAAGTGCACATGTAAACAAAGCGTGACGTCGTTATTCCTGAGGTCTATTGGGCGACATGCAGACACTCGGCTGAGTTTTAATACCATCGACATGCAGATGTATCTTTCTTTCCACGCAACAGGCCTACACCGTACCGTCCGGGCACAGGTTAATAAAAGCCGGTATATGCCCCATTCGCTCTTGTATCACGATATTGGAACAAAAGCGGCGAAGTTGAACAGGCGAAGGCTTCCCATTCATACGTCATACGGTTTGAACAAAAAGGTTACGTAATAATACGAACAATGCGCTGCAGCCATCGTGAAACAAGGACCGTATCTTGAAAGCAACTCTGCCACGGTGAAACCAATGATTTGATCCTCTGCAAAGAAACTGGTGAACAATTGTGTTCGGAAACAAAGCTCAAGAGTCGCTCGCGCGAGACCGAAACCTCTCCCCGCAGTCTTAAAGCAAAGTATACTAAGAATAGACAACACATCGTGACTAACATGCTCATACAGCTACCGTCCCTCGGTTATGTAAATTTGGCACTCGTATAATATGGTTAGCCGGGCCCGCCGCTTTTGAAATGCCTTCAGCAAAGCACTTTTGCGATTCTTGATAAAAAAAAAAACCGACAGTGAAAATCGAACCTGTCTTACAAAATGTTAGCTTAAAATTCTGCAACAAAAAAAAATTAATAGAACAGACAGGTCAAAGTGAAAGGAAAGAGGAAAGTATCGAGCAGTCAGCGTTACTTAAACAGGGGCTTACCTGTTCAAATGTTTCGTGAGAAGTCAATTCAGTTCAGTTCATTTATTTCCAGTGTTCACAAATCAGTGTGTTACAAAACATAATGTATACGTGTACATGTACAACAGAGGAGTGAAAACTAGCCTATGATGCATTATAGGCATGGACCCTTGAACACGTGTTCAGACACCAAGTGACAATAAAGCAAAAATGCTGCATTTAGAGAAAAAGGTTTACATGCAAAGATAAACAAGGGTACAACAATGCATTTAAATGAAGCAGGTTCGTTTACAAGTCATTTAAATCGTTTGTTTATGACGGGAGTTGAGAAGTTTAGAGGTTTCCAATGCATGTATGAAGGCAAAGCGCAGATTGAGCTAAACATCCTCCAAGTGCTTCCTATTATACTTGTTTATGATAATTATGTCTACGTCAAAATGTCGCCTTATTCGCCTATATAGTGTTTGCAATTTTTGGCTTTTTCGCAAAGTTGCAGAAAGCCTTTATTTTTGTCAAGATTTTTTCCGGCTCTCACTTTGGGCCTTAATCTTGCGGGAGTACAGCAGAGGAGAAGCAGCCTTGCAATTTGGGTGTTGTCCTTGGGCAAGACACCTTATCAATATTTGCTTTCTACCAAGTAGCAAATAGGGACCCGTGCAGGCTGAAATGGAAATGCTGGTAAAGCTGTTACATAAGTTAAATATTATTTAAATTTATTTTTAAAAGAAAACCTTTTCGTTTTTACTGTACCTTATAAATTCTCCACTAGGGAAAAAAAATAAGTGGATAAAGAAAACCAAAAGTTATGTGGTGTTGACCAAGCATTCAGGGGTCACCCTATGTCTTGCTGCCGAGACAGCAAAAGAGCCCCGTACCTATAAGTAGATGCATAACCTGGACTTCGCATACAGTCCCAGCCGGTGACTTAACTGATTGAGCTAAGGTCGGTTGGTGTTTGCCGACGCGAAATTAAGACTCTTAAAGTAAATGACAGAGGGCGTGTATTGAAAACCAAAAATTACACCAACAGGACTCGAACCCCGGACCCCGGGTCTGTGGACAACGAGCCTAACCACTAGGCCATTTGCTTGATTGCCACTTGGTTTCTGGACATTATCGTTTTAAATACAGGGCCCGTGCCTATAATACAAGCTGTGTTTTCTTATGGATTCCTCAACTGTGTTCACCCGTCTGTTGAACATGAACACGTATACATGTATACATGTACATCACACAATTTTATCATGAGTTTGGTTTGGTTTAAAGGTATAATATGCGGGCCAAATTCACAATTTGTATGCATAAAAACTTTGCTATTAGCATCACCGTTGAGGGCCTTGTACTTGATAAGAAGAGGGTTGGAAGCCGACACAGGAGTTTGCAATTTGCATGAAATTGGGCCCTAATATTGCTCTTTGCAATAGAGCACAGACATCATTTTTCAAAATGGCGATGGGCCAATGGACTACTTTTCGGGCTGACATCCTTTTAATGGAAGTTTCTCCCATTAGTCACTGGATAATTGAACAAATATTGAACAGAAAATAAAAGATAATAAAATAAGCTTTGATTTGGATGGTGTCTCAAACACCTCTGAGAGTTGTGAGTATTTTTAAAAATAATTTACGGACATACTCGTAATTATCTACGGAGGTCTACGGAAGTCGATTTGCAGGTCTGCACTCATCATAGACACCTAATGAGATGCGTCCTCTCTCGGATTCCACTGGTTGTTGTACCGTATACTTCGCGTAAATCGATATTAATTTTCAATAACTTAAAATATCACAGAGCCTTTAATGCTTGAGTCTAATAATTATATTACACCATCACCATTTGTTACCATTAAGTTCTGGAGGTTATAGGTTTTAATTGTCTTATATGAAACACACGTATATTAACACGAGCTGTTTGTGCGAACTACGTTACCAAAACAGCAAATTATGCGCGACTTCTTTTCGTACGTATAACTCCCAAAACAAACTGCGCGTAGGCTTGACCGTTAAACTTGATCAGCGCACTTAATCAAATAAAAGAAATCACACAACCTGTATTTATAATGGTGTTATGAACACACGTAATTATCAGCAGCTACGTGGCCGAAAACGATAATTATGCGCGAACTACTTTTCGTACGTTTAACCCCCAAACCAAACCTGCGTAGGCTTGACCGTTAAACTTAAATAGTGCCCTCAATGTTCCTGAGACGTAATGACGTCACGCTTTGTTACACGTGCGCTTTCCTATGAGAGCCAGCTCTCATAGGAAAGCGCACTTTAAAAAAAATCGTTACGTCAGTACATCTTAAGTCTATTGACTGAGAGTATCGCCACAAATAATCGCCATCGAACAATGTACTCGGTAATAGAATTCTTTCCATCGCTATCGTACCAAGGAATTCCAACACGCCGTACTTTCTCTTTCAATATCGGGCGTGACACCATTGACAGCGCACTCTGTTATGTAATTGTTAACGCATTGATTGTTACGCCGAATTGCAGTATTCAGCTTCACTATCGATGGAGGAAGCGCCCCTCTCTCAAACTATTCCTCTTTTGTTTCCCTACTTGCAATCAACAATTCGTTTCAAGAGGCGCGACCATTCAGTCCGGTACTGGTCTCGCGCCCACGTATGTACAAGGCTAAATCCAGAACATTGTGGGTTTTTTTAAGGGTTGTCCGTGTTTTATTATAGGGTGGGTCAAACTTTTTGTGTCCAAAATATTACCCCCCAAAATTTGATATGAAAAGGAAGAGGGAAGGCTCTTTATGGCATTGGTGCATGGTAGCACAATTTTAATGATGTACGCGTTGGCTTCCTAAAACAAACAAAGACATGGAGGTTTTTTTGTGGGGGGGGGGCAATGGCCCCCGTTCCCCCCCCCCCCCCTCTGCCCTTGCGTATGTGTGTCCCAATTAACCTGTGGCATCTTGACAGAGCCAAGGTTTTAACCGATTTTTTTTTCTAAGTGAGTAAATTTCCGGCAAGCTCCAAATGCATGTATTCCACTTTAAGTGTACTTGAACGAGCGTTTCCGTTTTGTTTCAATACCGTATCTCGCTTCCAATGCAACAGACCCGAACACCGTCCAAATACAGGTTGATCGGGTAAAGCGGTGTGTGCCCTATTCGCTCTTTGAATCGCGATATTGGAACAAAAGCGGAGAAGTTGAACTGTACTGGCGACTTCGCGTTCACAAAACAAGTTACGTAACGGCAGGAGAGCGAAAAAATGAATGGCGCTTTCCACCCAAAAGTAGAAGAAAGTATTACGTAACCTTTCCACGGTGAAACTCGGTGGTTTGATCCTTCGGCAACGCTTCGAGTCGCTCGCGTGAAACCGAAACCTCTCCGTGTAGTCTTACAAAAAAACAGGGATTAGGTGAACCGGCCCGCGGCCCGCCGACCGCCGGTGCGGCTTTCGAAATTTCTTTGGACAGACACTTTGAAGACCTTTTCGTAATCCGCAAGCACCCGCCTTGGGTGTGCACGGTTGGAGGGGGGGGACATTGAAGATGGCAACCTGTGCTGTTTACATGCCTTTTTCTTAAAAGGCTTACTAGTTTTCGATTTGCATCTTTTGATTTAAAGAGAAAATTCCATTTTGCACATAAAATGAACCCACCCTGCGAGAACCGAATTAATATCTGGCCGCCAATAAATCGATTTATAAAGAAATAATTCAGTTTCTAAACGTCGTTGGATTCTATGAATAGCAATTGGACAATCAATTTTCGAGGTGAAACTCGAACATGGCATAGGGACGCATCTTTATAATAATTGAACCTATGATCTTTTTAGATTTTGCTCACCCCCTCCCAAAAACAAAATAATTTTATTGTGAAATCGCATATTTTTTAGCAGTACAAACGTTCTTCACTTTTGCATATTTATACGACACGATAGGTTGGCTTCCAACCACCTATCATGTTTGATATTAATGGACTGGAAACCAGTTCAATAACGGAACCTGAAAGGCACAAATTTGGCTTCCCCCCCAAGAAAATATAAACAGGTTTTTTTTTTTTTTTTTTTTTTAACGGCGAATCTGTTTGTGCGCAAACCCAACTTGAAATAAAAACCTACCTATTTGGCCCCCCCCCCCAAAAAAACCCTCACAAACAAATAAGAAGAATAAAGAGGAAGACTTTTTAATCGGGGCCAACAGTGATAAGGAAAGAACTGGAAGATCATTGGGTACGTTTAGGCCTAAAGAAAAAACAACCGTTGTCCAAACACTTCCAAAGATTTGTCGTAAATGACGCTTTTTAGCTGCACTCGTAAAAATTTGTCGTAAACGACGCTTTTTAGCTGCATTCTACTTGCTTTAATTTTGTGCTGTAGTATTCATTTCAACAAATTCATATCCTACATCAGATTCTCTTAGCAAAGTGCACATGTAAACAAAGCGTGACGTCGTTATTCCTGAGGTCTATTGGGCGACATGCAGACACTCGGCTGAGTTTTAATACCATCGACATGCAGATGTATCTTTCTTTCCACGCAACAGGCCTACACCGTACCGTCCGGGCACAGGTTAATAAAAGCCGGTATATGCCCCATTCGCTCTTGTATCACGATATTGGAACAAAAGCGGCGAAGTTGAACAGGCGAAGGCTTCCCATTCATACGTCATACGGTTTGAACAAAAAGGTTACGTAATAATACGAACAATGCGCTGCAGCCATCGTGAAACAAGGACCGTATCTTGAAAGCAACTCTGCCACGGTGAAACCAATGATTTGATCCTCTGCAAAGAAACTGGTGAACAATTGTGTTCGGAAACAAAGCTCAAGAGTCGCTCGCGCGAGACCGAAACCTCTCCCCGCAGTCTTAAAGCAAAGTACATGTATACTAGGAATAGACAACACATCGTGACTAACATGCTCATACAGCTACCGTCCCTCGATTATGTAAATTGGGCACTCGTATATGGTGAGCCGGGCCCGCCGCTTTTGAAATGCCTTCAGCAAAGCACTTTTGGGATTCTTGATAAAAAAAAAACGACAGTGAAAATCGAACCTGTCTTACAAAATGTTAGCTTAAAATTCTGCAACAAAATAAATGAATAGAGCAGACAAGGTCAAAGTGAAAGGAAAGAGGAGAGTATCGAGCAGTCAGTGTTACTTAAACAGGGGCTTACCTGTTCAAATGTTTCGTGAGAAGTCAGTTCAGTTCAGTTCATTTATTTCCAGTGTTCACAAATCAGTGTGTTACAATACATAATGTATATGGGTGTACATGTACAACAGAGGAGTGAAAACTAGCCTATGCATTATAGGCATGGGCCCTTGAACACGTGTTCAGACACCAAGTGACAATAAAGCAAAATGCTGTATTTAGAGAAAAAGGTTTACATGCAAAGATAAACAAGGATACAAAAATGCATTTTAATGAAGCAGGTTCGTTTACAAGTCATTTAAATCGTTTGTTTATAACGGGAGTGTAGAATTTTAGAGGTTTCCAATGCATGTATGAAGGCAAAGCGCAGATTGAGCTAACAATCCTAAAGTGCTTCCTATTATACTTGTTTATGATAATCATGTCTACGTCAAAATGTCGCCTTATTCGCCCATGGTGTTTGCAATTTTTGGCTTTTTCGCAAAGTTGCAGAAAGCCTTTATTTTTGTCAAGATTTTTTTTTTCGGCTCTCACTGGGGCCTTAATCTTGACGGAGTGCAGTAGAGGAGAAGCAGCCTTGCTATTTGGGTGTTGTCCTTGGGCAAGACACTTGATCAATATTTGCTTTCTACCAAGTAGCAAATAGGGACCCGTGCAGGCAGAAATGGAAATGCTGGTAAAGCTGTTACATAAGTTAAATATTATTTAAATTTATTTTTAAAAGACGACCTTTTCGTTTTTACTGTACCTTATAAATTGTCCACTAAGGAAAAAATAAGTGGATACAGAAAAAGTTATGTGGTGTTGACCAAGCATTCAGGGGTCACCCTATGTCTTGCTGCCGAGACAGCAAAAGAGCCCCGTACATATAAGTAGATGCATAACCTGGACTTCGCAGACAGTCCCAGCCGGTGACTTAACTGATTGAGCTAAGGTCGGTTGGTGTTTGACGACGGGAAATTAAGACTCTTAAAGTAAATCACAGAGCGCGTGTATCGAAAACCAAAAATTACACCAACGGGACTCGAACCCCAGACCCCTGGCTCTGCGGACAAGGAGCCTAACCACCAGGTAATGTAATTACATAGTCTTTGAACCACTGAGTGTTTAAAATAGTTGGAAACACTTCTCAGCTTAGTCTACGCTTTGCCTTCATGCATGAAAACAAACCTCTAAACTTCTAAACTCCCGTCATAAACAAACGATTTAAATGCCGCATAAACGACCCCGTTTCATTAAAATGCAATTTTGTTGATTTTTTTTCGTATACGGTACATTCGCCGTTTTTTCCCCGCAGTGTAATCGGTCTATTTCCTGTACCTTATACTCTTCAATCCATTAATTTTGCTTGTCGGAGTTTCAATATTGTCGCTCTACTCGGCAAACTATTCATTTCCATCCGCCATTTACTACTTTTTTTTGCTTCAAAACATATTAACAAAAATGAATGGATTGAAGAGTATAAGGTATTGAAAATAGACCAATATACTGTATAGCGGGGAAAAGTACGGCGAATGTACAGTATACGAATACGAAATTTCAGCAAAAATGCATTTTAATGAAGCAGGTTCGTTTACAAGTCATTTAAATCGTTTGTTTATGACGGGAGTTTAGAAGTTTAGAGGTTTCCAATGCATGTATGAAGGCAAAGCGCAGATTGAGCTAACAATCCTCCAAGTGCTTCCAATTATGGTTGTTTATGATAATTATGTCTACGTCAAAATGTTGCCTTATTCGCCTATATAGTGTTTGCAATTTTTGGCTTTTTCGCAAAGTTGCAGAAAGCCTTTATTTTTGTCAAGATTTTTTTCGGCTCTCACTTGGGGCCTTTAATAATCTTGCCGGAGTGCAGCAGAGGAAAAGCAGTCTTGCTATTTGGGTGTTGTCCTTGGGCAAGGCACTTTATCAATATTTGCTTTCTACCAAGTAGCAAATAGGGACCCGTGCAGGCACAAATGGAAATGCTGGTAAAGCTGTTACATAAGTTAAATATATTTAAATTTATTTTTAAAAGAAAACCTTTTCGTTTTTACTGTAATTTATCAATTCTCCACTAGGGAAAAAATAAGTGGATAAAGAAAAAAACAAAAGTTATGTGGTGTTGACCAAGCATTCAGGGGTCACCCTATGTCTTGCTGCCGAGACAGCAAAAGAGCCCCGTACATATAAGTAGATGCATAACCTGGACTTCGCAGACAGTCCCAGCCGGTGACTTAACTGATTGAGCTAAGGTCGGTTGGTATTTGACGACGGGAAATTAAGACTCTTAAAGTAAATCACAGAGCGCGTGTATTGAAAACCAAAAATAACACCAACGGGACTCGAACCCCGGACCCCGGGGTCACTGGACAAGGAGCCTAACCACCAGGTAATTTAAATACACAGTCTTTTAACCAGTGTTAATATATAGCTGGAAATACTTCTCAGCTTAGTCTGCGCTTTGCCTTCATAAACGTGCATGAAAACAAACCTCTAAACTCCCTGTACCTAATACTCTTCAGTCCATTCATTTTGCTTGTCGGAGTTTCAATATTGTCGCTCTACTCGGCAAACTATTCATTTCCATCCGCCATCTACTCCTTGTTTGGCTTCAAAACATATTAACTACAAAGGAACCAAGTTATAGTACTCTCCACTGATTCTTGACGAAGTTCTACATGTTATACAAATCTATTTTGCTGAATGTTTACTTTGATATATGAAACTGTATAGTTATTTATTCCTTACGTAATTATGCAATTATTGGTATGTACATGTATACCCTTGTTTACCTTTGCATGTAAATCTTTTTTCTCTGAATACAGCATTTTTCTTTAGTATTGGCATTTGGTGTCTGAACATTAGTGTGATATAGGGCCCATGCCTATTGTACAAGCTGTGTTTTCTTATGGTTCCTCTACAGTTTCCACTCGTCTTTTGTACATGCACACGTATACATTGCAACATACTGATTTGTGAACACTGGAAATAAATGAACTGAACTGAACTGACTTCTAACGAAACGTTTGAACAGGTAAGTCCCTGTTTAAGTAACACTGACAGCTCGATCAATCTTTCCTCTTTCCTTTCACTTTGACCTTGTTTGTTCTTTCAATTTATCTTGTTGTAGAATTTAAGTTAACATTAAAGACAGGGTCAAATTTCTTTTTTTATCACGAATCGCAAAAGCGTTTTGCCGAAGGCTTTTCGAAAGCGGCTGGCCCGGCTCACAGTACGAGACTACGAGTGCCGTATATTTACATAGTCGAGGGACGGTAGCTGTCTAAATGAGTATGTATGGAGCATGTTATGTTGGTCAGGACGTCTATTCTAAAACTGCGGGGAGAGGTTTCGGTCTCGCGCGAGCGACTCTTGAGCTTTGTTTCCGAAATACGATTGTTCACCGTTTCTTTGGAGAGGATCAAATCATTGGTTTCACCGTGGAAGAGTTGCTTTCAAGATACGGTCTTTGTTTCACGACGGGTTCAGCACACTTTTCGTAGAGTCACGACCGTTACGTAATTGTTTTTGTTCAAAACGCGATTGGGAAGCCTTCGCCTGTTCAACTTCTCCGCTTTTGTTCCAATATCGCGATACAAGAGCGAAGGGGGCATATACCGGATTTTATTAACATGTGTTTGGGTGGAGTACGTAGGCCTGTTGCGTGGCAAGAAAGATACGTGTATTGAAACTCAGTGTCTGCATGTCGCCCAGTAGACCTCAGACAAAGCGTCACGCTTTGTTTACATGTGCGCTTTAGCTATGAGAGCCAGGGTTGAATTGGATGTAGGATATGAATCTGATGAAACTACAGCACAGAATGAAAGCAATTAGAATGTGTTATTTACGCTCCCTATTAAATGCTATTATTTAAGGGTGCCCTAAAACACACATTGCAAGTTATAGATGGGCGCAGCAAAAAAAAAGCGTCATTTATGACACATACTTGGACGTGTTTGGGCAATGTTTTCAACCTTTTTTCTTAAAATGTACTCAATTATTTTCTAGTTCTTTCATTATCACTTCTTTGGAATACTGCTCAATCTCCCACCCACCCCCAGAAAAAAAACAGTTTATTCTTCTTCTTTTTTTTTTTTAGGGGGGGGGGCGTCCAAATAAGTAGCTTTTTATTTCAGGTTGCGTTTGCGCACAAACAGATCCGCCGAGCAACTGAACTGGTTTCCAGTCCATTCATATTGAACATGATAGGGTTTTGGGAACCAACCTAACATGTCTTATAAATATGCAAAAGTGAAGAACGTTTGTACTGCTCTAAAAGTTGCGAGTCCACGATACAATGTTTTGTTGTTGCGGGGGGGGGGGGGGGGTGCAAAAGCCGAAACTATCACAGGTCCAATTGTTAAAGATGTGTCCCCATGCCATTTGCGCGTTGATTATCCAATCACCTCGAACATTGATTATCCAATTGGTATTTTCCTAGAATCCAAAGACGTTGAGAAACTGAATTAGTTCTTTAAAAAAAAATCGATTTATCTTCGACCAGATATCAATTCGGCTCTCGCAGGGTGGGTTTTGTGTGCAAAATGGAATTTTCTCTTTAAATCAAACGATGCAAATCTAAACTAGTAAACAGCACGTGTTGCCATCTTTAATGTCGTTCCCCCCCCCCATAACCGTGCACACCCACGGGGGTTGCGAAAACTCGGGTCTTCACAGTGTCTGACCAAAGAAATTTCGGAAGCCGCACCGGCGGGCGGCGGGCGGCGGGCAGCGGGCCGGTTCACCGTACGGCGCGTCGTCCCCATTCCCTGGTTACGTTGTACGACTGCACGGAGAGGTTTCGGTTTCACGCGAGCGACTCGAAGCGTTGTTGCCGAAGGATCAAACCACAAAATGCATGCACCGTGTTTCACCGTGGAAAAGTTACATAATACTTTTACATTTGGGTGGAAAGCACCATTCATTTCGCTCTCCCGCCGTTACGTACTTGTGAACGCGCAGTCGCCAGTTCAACTTCTCCGCTTTTGTTTCAATATCGCGATACAAAGAGCGAATAGGGCACACACCGCTTAACCCGATCAACCTGCATTGGAAGCAAGATACGTTATTGAAACTACAACAGAAACGCCATAGCAAGTGCACTTTTCCAAGCCCCTTCTAAAATCTATACTGTTCATAAACTGGGCAGTGATGTGATAGGTTCATATATTCGGCAAGCTTACTATTACTGACTTAAACCCCCCCCCGGATATCATGACCTTTTAATTTCCTGCAATAATCCCCCCCCCCCCGTTTATCGCAGCTTTGTGTAAAACACGACTCAATGACTTGGACCGCATATAGCGAGCTGATGTACTCAAGAATACATGCATTTGGAGGTTGCTGAGAGTGTACTCACTGAGAAAAAAATCGGTTAAAACCTTGGCTCTGTCAAGATGCCACATGTTAATTGGGACACATACGCAACGTCGCATGGGGGGGGGGGGGGGGGGCAATGGGGGCCATTGCTCCAAACTCCAAACCCTTTACGCAGCCAATGCGTACATCATTAAAATTGCGCTTCCATGCACCGACGCCATAAAGAGCCTTCCCTCTTGCTTTTTATATCAAATTTGGCGCGTAATATTTTGGACTCACTTTTTCGGGGAACCAAAAAGTTTGACACACCCTAATAAAACACGGACCACCCTTAAAAAAACCTTTAAAAAATGTTCTTTATTTAGCCTTGTATATACGTGGGCGCGAGACCAGTATCGGACTGAAGGGTCGCGCTACCTGAAACGAATTGTTGATTGCAAGTAGGGAAACAAAAGAGGAATAGTTTGAGAGAAGTGTGCTTCCTCCATCGAGAATAAAGCTGAATACTGCAATTCGGCGTAACAATCAATGCGTTAACAATTACGTAACAGAGTGCGCTGTCAATTGTGTAACGCCCGACGTTGAAAGAGAAAGTAAGGCGTGTTTCTTGATACCGTATTGAATGGAAAGAATTCTTTTGCCGAGTACATTGTTCAATGATGATCATTGTGGCGATACTACGTAACGCTTTGTTTAAAAGTGCGCTTTCCTATGAGAGCTGGCCCTCATAGGAAAGCGCACATGTAAACAAAGCGTGACGTCATTACGTCTCAGGACCATTGAGGGCACTATTTAAGTTTAACGGTCAAGCCTACGCAGGTTTGGTTTGGGGGTTAAACATACGAAAAGTAGTTCGAGCTTAATTATCGTTTCGGCGACGTAGCTGCTATTAATTACGTGTGTTCATATAATACGATTATTGAAAAAGGTTGTGTGATTACTTTTAGTTGATTGAGGGCTATTCAAGTTTAACGGTCAAGCCTACGCGCAGTTTTTTTTTTGGAGTTAACGTGCCAAAAGTAGTTCGCGCATAATTTGCTGTTTTGGTAACGTAGTTCGCCAAAACAGCTCGTGTTAAAAATACGTGTGTTTCATATAGGACAGTTAAAAACCTAGAACCTCCAGAACCAAATGGTAACAAATGGTGGATAGTGTAATATAATTATTAGAATCAAGCGTTATAGTCTCTGTGATATTTGAAGTTATTGAAAATTGATAACGAGTTACGCGAAGTATACGGTATAACAACCAGTGGAATCCCATATGAGTGCAGACCAGCAAATCGACTCCCTTAGACCTCGATGATAATTACGAGTTTGTCCGTAATTTCTTAAAAAAGTACTCACAACTCTTAGAGGTGTTTGAGACACCATTTAAATCAAAGCTTATTTTATTATCTTTTATTTTCTGTTCAATTTTTGTTCCATTATCCAATGACTAATGGGAGAAAATTCCATCAAAGGATGTCAGCCCGATAAGCAGTCCATTGGCCCATCGCCATTTTGAAAAATGATGCCTGCGCTCTATTGCAAAGAGCAATATTAGGGCTCAATTTCATGCAAATTGGCCCGCATATTGTGTCATGGTTGCCACTAAACCAAACCCATGATAAAATTGTATGATGTATATACGATTACGTATACACGTGTGCATGTACAATAGACGGGTGAACACGGTCAAGGAATCCATAAGAAAACACAGCTTGTGTTTATATAGTCATGGTCCCTGTATTTAAAACGATAATGTTCCGACACCAAGTGACAATCAGGCAAATGGCCTAGTGGTTAGGCTAATCGTCCACAGACCCTGGAGTCCGGGGTTCGAGTCCCGTCGGTGTAATTTTTGGTTTTCAATAAACGCGCTCTGTCATTTACTTTAAGAGTCTTCATTTCCCGTCGTCAAACACCAACCGACCTTAGCTCAATCAGTTAAGTCGCCGGCTGGGACTGTCTGCGAAGTCCAGGTTATGCATCTACTCATAGGTACGGGGCTCTTTTGCTGTCTCGGCAGCAAGGCATAGGGTGTCGCCTCGTTTCCTCCCTTAACGGTGCTTGGCCCTCCGGGGTTACATGGATGGATAGGGAAGGAGGTGTGGTGGGCCGGGGAATCCGAGACCCAGGAAGAGTACTATATGGGAGTCGGTAACCAATCGCGACCCCTGAATGCTTGGTCAACACCACATAACTTTTTGGTTTTTTTTATCCCCTTATTTTTTTTCCTATAGTCGAGAATTTATAAGGTATAGTAAAAACGCTCTAATAGCAAAGAATTTAAGCATACAAATTGTGATTTGGCCCGCATGTAATACATTTAATGTGTGTCATGGATGCCACTAAACTATAAACTCATAATAAAATCATGATAAAAATGTGCCCAGATTTAAAAACATGTGCAAAATGAAACGCCTTTTCAGAGGGTTACAGACGCCCTAAATTGGAATAAAAGTACGTTTTCTCTTTAAAACAAAAGATGCAAATCAAAAAATAGTAAGCGTAGAAAAAAAGTATGTAAACAGCACGGGGTGACATCTTTACGAATAGGTCTTCAAAGTGTTTGTCCAAAGAAATTTCGAAAGCCGCACCGGCGGGCGGCTGGCGGCGGGCGGCGGGCGGCGGGCGGCGGGCCCGTTACGGTGCGTCGTCTCCAATCCCTGGTTTGGTGTAAGTCTGCACGGAGAAGTTTCGGTTTCACTCGAGCGACTCGAAGCGTTGTTTCCGAAGGATCAAACCCCAAAAGCATGAACAATGTGCGCTGTCAAAAGTGTATCGCCCAATGTGAGGCGTGTTCGAATTCCTTGGTACTGTAGGCCCCTAGTAATTGGAAAAAAATCTTTTCCCCCAAGTGCATTGTTCAATGAATATTATTTGTGATGATACTCTCAATTGAGGGCACTATTTAAGTTGAACGGTCAAGCCTGCGCAGGTTTGGTTTGTGGGTAAAACGTACAAAAAGTAGTTCGCCCATAATTAGCCGTTTCGGCGACCTAGTTCGCCGAAAGAGCTCCTGTTTATTTCGTGTGTTCATATTAGGATGATTATAGAAAAAGAGGGTTCGTTGCTGTCGTGATTCGAAAGAATGGTATAGATTGCATAATTTGTACCGTGTGCAATGACGATCAGTAGTTGTGTGGTTATTTTTAGTTGATTGAGGGCGCTACTCAAGTTTAACGGTCAAGCCTACGCGCACTTTGTCTCGGGAGTTAAAGGTACGAAAAGTAGTTCTCGCGTAATTTGCTGTTTTGTTAACGGAGATCGCCAAAACAACTCTTGTTGAAAGCCTGTGTATCATGTTAGGATTAAAAATAGGAACCGCTACATTTCTTCGGTTCTCATTTCTAACAGACCCTAATTTTAGGCTCCCGACAAGACAAACGCACCTAGAACCTCTAGAACACTATTCACCGTAATGTAACAAATGGAGAAAATAAATTCAGGAAATCAGGCTCTGTGATATTGGGAGTGATTGAAAATTAATATCGATTTACGCGAAGTATGCGGTATAACAACCAGTGGAATCCCAGAGAGGACGCCTCTCATTAGGTGTCTAATATGGGTGCAGACCTGCAAATCGACTCCCATAGACCTCAGTGATAATAATGCGGGGGCTTGTGCCATATTATCAATAGGGAGCCCCAATAAAATCCTACAATCAGGCATACTATATTAATTACAAATGCACCCCTGTCACGACTATTTCTTTAGGGGGAGACCGTTCGCATGTACGTCACATTCCTTCTTTTTGCTAATGGAATTTTTTATTTTTAGGGGGGGCTAGACAAAATATTGGGGGGGGGGGGCTAAAGCCCCCCCCCCTAGCATCCCCCCGTAGAACCGCCACTGTTAATAGCAAAGAATTGAAATACAAATGTATATGCATTGTGATTTGGCCCGCATGTTATACATTTAATGTGTGACTCATGGATGCCACTAAAACAAACTCATGATAAAATCATGTTAAAAATGTGCCCAGAAAAAAAAATTGAAAAATGAAACTCCTTTTTCAGAGGGTTTCAGACGCCATTAATTGGACTAAAAGTATATTTCTCTTTAAAACAAAAGATGCAAATCGAAAACTACAAGAAAAAGGTACGTAAAGAGCACGGGGTGTCATCTTTACGAAAAGGTCTTCAAAGTGTCTGTCCACAGAAATTTCGAAAGCTGCGGCGGGCGGCGGGCCACAACGGTTCACCGTACGGCGCGTCGTCCCCAATCCCTGGTTTGTTGTAAGACAGCATGGAGAGGTTTCGGTTTCGCGCGAGCGACTCGAAGCGTTGTTTCCGAAGGATCAAACCCCAAATGCATGAATAATGTGCGCTGTCAAAAGTGTAACGCCCAATGTGTTCAAATTCCTTGGTACTGTACTGATTGGAAAGAATATTTTATTACCGAGTACATTGTTCAATGGCTATTATTTGTGATGATACTCTCAGTCGATTGAGGGCACTATTTAAGTTTAACGATCAAACCTACGCAGGAAAAAAGAGTTCACCGTTTAATTATAGTTAGCCGTTTAGTTCGCCGAAACAGCTCCTGTTTATTACATGTGTTCATATTAAGATTAGGAGTAGATGAAGGGTTCTTTGCTGTTGTGATTCAAAAGAATTGTATATGGTTACATAATAATTGTACAGTGTGCAATGACGATTTGTTGTGTGAGTACTTGTGGTTGATTGAGGGCGCTATTCAAGTTTAACGGTCAAGCTTACGCGCAGTTTGTTTTGGGAGTTAAACGTACGACAAGTAGTTCGCACATAATTTGCCGTAACGTTAACGTTGTTCGCCAAACAGCTGTTGTTAATCGCGCGTGTTTCATATTAGGATTAAAGATAGGGACCGCTGCATTTCTTTGATTCTCATTTTAATTTTGATGCCGTCACCATGTTTCACAGGTCACCGTACAAATAGTTATCATATCTTCCCCTCTCTACTTTGTATCTATTCAAAAACCATTACTCCATTCACATCTGAACGAAAAACTTGTAGGAGAAAAAAATGAGCTAATTATTAAAATAGTTATTCATCGAAACCTATTGAAACCAAAAGTAGGATGCTGACGTCTGTGCACATTGACTGCCAGTAGAGAACAATATTTTTTTACATTTTAGCATAGTTAAAGTTGACGTTTTGGTCCGAGACAGAACTACTCGAAAAGGATTTGTTTTGTGAGGGCGCCATTGCAATATTTCGAGAGTGCAAGCAGATGATATAGAGAGTGAGAGCATCGAACTCATGCAGTGGCGTATTAAACTGGGTCCAATTTGCTAGGTGGCCGGGGTGGGACCTCTTTTTTGAAGGGGACATTCATTGGGTTTTAAAAAAATCATAAGATCATTTTAACAAACTGTTTTAACCAACAGAATTTTAACCAGCGTTTTGAGATCGAGCGTAGGACAATTTTCGATTCAATTCTACAAGAGGTTGCCACAAAAAAATATCCCCTCTCTCAAAACAACCCCGTAATTAGGTTGCCAACCCCTGGGCCTAGGTCTAAGTCTAGACACCCCCACCCCCTCTATGCGAAATAGACCCACAAGTTTTTTTTTTTTTCTCGAACAAAATCGTCTGAGTTTGAAGCCACCAGTCACAAATGCTTGATTTTACATACATGTTGTAAATATGTTTACAATCAATGCCAATCATGGGTCGCCAGGACCTCTTATTCAAAATTACCCGTGGGATCAACAAAATATTCGTGAGCTCGCGCGCAGTAATTTACAGCCGTTTGGTGGTATGCACCCCTAGCAGCAACCAGCACTGACATGCACGCAGACCAGCAGTAAATAAACTGCCATAGACCCAGCGATAAAAAATGCCCTCACTTCAGAAATTCAGGAAAAATGCTCAAAACACTCCAAGGTGTTCGAGACACGCATCAAATAAAAGCGTATTTTATCATCTTCGTTTTCTATTAATTTTTTGGGGTTAATTTGATTACTTTTGGGAAAAATTTCCATCCACAGATGATAACTTCTAAAAATAGTCCTGATGCCCATCGCAATTTTGGAAAATGATACCTTGCAAAATAGATCACTTTTAAGGCAAAGTTTCATCGAAATTTTGCAGAAATACAAGCTCACAGTCCTGTGCACGGCTTTCATCCTTCTTTTTTTTATATTTTTTTTTTACACAAACTTTCAAGTTTGTGGCCCACGCGAAATGCTCTATAGCGGCAAATTTGAAAATACTCAGAAAACCCCCCCCATGATTTGGGTATGAGACACTTTCAGCAAAAAGCACAATCTTTTACTGGAAACCGAAAGGTGTATACACAAGAGGCAGGGGTTGTACAGAGCGAGTCAAAGGGAGAAGTGACCTGAATTCATGATTTTTTCCCTTCAAAAGCAAATTAAATTGGATACACCAAAGAAGCGCGCATTAAACGAGCATCATCAGTGTGAAAAAAAAAGAATCAGCGTTATACTGAAAACGATCCATAAAGTTAAGCATGTTTTACCAGAAGAACCTATTTTTACAGCTGTCCATGGAATTCTAAATGCTTTGAAGCAACTCAGTGGAGTATCAGAGATTATCACACAGGCATTCAGGTATATACATATGAGCTATTAATAATCCAAGTCAAGACTGAAACATTATGTCCGATTTTGTGTTTTGTGTATGAGAAACAAATCAATTTGGTTTTTTTAATGATGATGGTAATTTTTGTCTGTTTCCCTTTGCAACTTTTCGTTCATTCATGGAGGTAGGAAAACCCCATGGTGCATTGTAATTAAAATGGTATTCATCAATGCGTATCGGTACATGACCAATGGTGGGCAGCTGAATGATGTGGTATTTCTATTAAAATTGGGATAATTTGTGTTTAGAGTATGCAAATGAATACGTGGAAATTTCACAGTAAAACTAGTCAATAACATGTACTTTTATTCCCATGCTATTTTTTTCTATTAAATGCAGCGAGCTACATATTTTTGTTCCAACTCGAACACTTTGACTGTATATGCAAACCACATCAGCTAAAATATTATTCTCCATTAGAAGGAGGGGGGGGGGGGGTAAAATTCACATATATTTTCCCCATTATGGACTAATTTGCCATGATAAGAGAACACAGTGATAAAGCTATTCTGTTGATACGGTCCTGCTTTATTTTGTAAAACCTTTTATATAAAGGCCCCACTCTGAACAATGCCAATTAAAACGTAGTTCAATTATCACGCTGTCTTAACACAAGCCATTCGTCATGGTAACGGCATAATGACAATGAGGTGACTCTTGCCTGCAGTTTTCGTATGAAGAAAAAACTGTGGGCAACGTCAGAGCTGCTGTATCCATCTTAAAAACATGTCATGGTTTTTGGAGAACTTAATCTTGATACTTTTCTTGCTACTTTTAGTCAGCAACCGGAGTTTTCTCCAAGCCTCCTGCCCGCCCGGCTGGCTGAAATGGCGACAGTCTTGCTACATCCGACTCCCTAACAGGATGAATTGGTTTGAGGCCTCGGAGGCTTGTAACCGACCAGGAGGCAGCATGATTGTGCCCAATTCAAAGGAGGAAAACCTCTTCATCTGGGAGTCATTGGTAACAGGCACCGGTGGTCTCTGGATTGGCTGTACGGATGCGGCTCAAGAGGGTGTCTGGCTGTGCGATGGTCAGCCTGCACAATACACCAACTGGCATCCGAGCTACCCAAGCAGAAGCAATAAACGTAACTGCGCCCGTATATCCACCTACGAAGGATGGCGTGGGGTCGATAAGACACTTTGCAATAGACAGCGATTTGCTGCCTGTGAGATGACACCCTCTTCGGTACCAGCCTACCACACCTTCACCGGTCCCGATGGGCGTGTCCCCCAGCGATGCCTCCTCCATCACGACATCAAGAATCTGACGGCAGAGGGCTTGCTTGCCTGTGGCTGGGCGTGCCGGGCCGATCCCCGATGCCGCTCCTTCAATCTCTGGCAGAGCAACAAGAAAGAAAAGATGTGTCAACTCAATGACGTCACTCGTCTTGTGGCTGATGACAACGACTTCAAGGCAACCGACAACTGTTACTTTTTTAATTTGTGAACATATTTTACTGAAAGAACACGTGCCGTCAATGCTCGGACCCTGGCTCGGACGAACACTATACTACTGTTGGAAATACACTGATACCTTATTACGCATTATATTATAAATACACTGCTGATTGATTGGAACTCACAAACATCGATGCCTTGTTTTAGAAGTAGCTGAGTTTAAGGTTAAAATCTCAATCTCAAATTTGCCGTATTTGTGTTTCGTCACGGGATGAACAACATACAATCTGGATGCCTGTTGAAGTCGTCTGTTCATGTCATCTTCAATGGACACGAACATTGACTGTTTCGTTTTTAATTTTTGAACATTATCATCCAAAGTGAGTTAAGTTTAGATTTAGATGTACATGTACCAACAAGAGGTTGTGAAAAGTAAGTGTGAACAACGAATACTAATGTATTCTTCGTTATGTAAAAAAATAAAAAATTAAACATTGTTGTTTTCATGGTAGATCTGTCGTGGAAAATTATGAGTTCCTGATTAGTTACAACAGGGGCGGCGGAACCGGGGGGGGGGGAACTTGCCCCCAACTTGGTATTTTACCAGGCCGACAAAAGTTCCCCTCTCGCGTTTATAAATGTGCCCCCTCGAGATGAAAATAAAACTGCCCCTCAAACGCACACATGAAAGCATATGATCGCGCTACAAATAAAATAGTCTCCTCTCTTGTAAGTCAAACTGCCCCTCAAAAACACAAGTGCCCCTCTCGCATGCGCATTAACAAAATTGTGCACCTTCTCGAGATGGAAAACTACCCCTCGAAAGTACACTTATATTAGTGCCCTGCCCGCAACATTAAAATTGTGCCCCTCTCATATGGAAAACTGGCCTTTAAAAATAATATTGTTCCTCCTCACGCTCGTACCATACTTTCAATGGGGGCGCTGTTGAAATCCGACGATTATTAACGATATATCACAGAATAGTGTACATTATACCCTCTACCAAGCTAGCTCTGTCCGTATTTTGTGCAAAGGCGGACATTATTACCAGTTAAAAAAATGTGGGTGTCAGAGCAGGGGGGGGGGGGGTCCTTTTTTTCATGAATTTTTAATTTACATTTTTTTTTGGATCCGAGCCTGAGTGTGTGTCCCGTTAACGGGGCTCTCAAAAGTGGTAAAAACGCGCCCTCTTGTTGGAGCACGGAGCCATAGTATCCTATCCGGATTCCAGGTTATATCTGACTACTGATGTTTTAGAGTGCACCGACCGAAAAGTGGAGTTCTTTGGGTTGTTTTCTCCGAACCACAAATCCACGACGAGCACAAGAAAGGGCAAGCATTTTGACATGAAAATAAAAAGAAATTGGCAATGCACGAACACCGCTTTCAATTCTTTTCGTGTCAATGACCGTTCGATCGGCGTATATCATGCCATATTTTCAATGGGGAGCGCCAATAAAATCCTAAAATCATTTAGGGGGAGACCGTTCGCATGTACATCACAATCCTTCTTTTTGCTAATGCAATTTTTTTTTTACGGAATTTATTTGGGGGGGGGGGGGCTAGACAAAATTTTTGGGGGCTACAGCCCCCCCCCCCCAAGCCCCCCCCCCCCCCCCGTAGAACCGCGCCTGAGGCTAGGAGCATTCAATGAATTTGGCGCCATTTTTTTTTTACAGTATTCTTTTATGTTACACGTAAACCAACTTTTTGCAAGTACAGGTACTCACTTTAAATGCTTTAAACAACATAATTGTATTCTAAAGGTAACATGCTGAGTAAAATTCCTCTGAATGGCTGCAGAGGGCGCTATACCACTCGCACGGGGCCGAGCCGTATATGCACACTATTAGTCGCAACACTGCACCAATGCATAAATGTCTCCAATTTTGCTAGTGAGGACTGCACAAGTTTGTAACTGAACACTAATTATTGCACAACTATGTTGCAGTTACTAAAATGTTTGGTGGTGTGCTATCAAAATTGGGTTCTTGTAGTTAAAAAGTTCACTGTGTATCTTGCATAGTTCTCTTGTATTGTAAAAACTTTACATTGTCAAGAGTTTCAAAAAAAAATATTGTTACTTGAAAATAAAAGCACAGGTAAAACTAGATGTGGTTGTAACGGAACAACCACAGAGCTGTTCCCAACTTGTTGTTTGATTGTCAATTGGACATAAGGAAATAATGATTTTTCAAAAATTTCTAACTTTTAAAATTGAAGTTGTTATCTTACATAACTGCACTTCCGGTAAAACCACTATCACGGCTGCCCCGATTTTGAGGACCGAGGTCCCCAAAATCATTTGCAACAAGCACTCAGTAACTATATTGCACTCTATATTCCGATCAGCAAGAGTTTTCTCTGCGTGCACTGTGCATGTGATCGCATGTTTCGAAAACCTGTTTAAAATCATACTTTACGTTTTCATATTAACGATAACTCATTCACACAGGAATGTGTATGCTCGTGTAGATATCATTATAGTATTTTTAAGGTAGAATATTCCCAAGAAGAAAATTTCAAGGACTGAAGCAATACATACACGTACGTGTATTTCTTTCCTTTTTTTACTCAGGTCCCAAAACTCTACCGACGGTGACCTCACAGATCAAGCAACCCCGGCGTGTATAGCACTCTGCATGTTACCTACAGGGATTGGCACAAATAGTAAACAACCTGGATGTAGTATAAAAACCCTTTCCTCTGTAAAAGCCCAGCATTCTCCAGGAGACAAACAAATTAAAGCGTACATGTTGGAGCGTTGAGTCTTGCCAGTTGTTTTCTCAACCACATCATAAACTCATAAAAAGCATACACTCTAGGGCAACCGTAAAATCGTTTACTTATTGACGTTTCACCATGGAAACTATGCGCCCCTGACTTCCATTATTTCATACGTTCCACATCAATAAACTCTCCGACCTTGGAGGCAGTACACTCAACAAAGCTATTATTGTCGTGGTAATTGACTAATTGTCGACCAGTTAAAGCAAGATAATTGAAGCGTTTTCTTCACTTACCAGTCAAGCGCTGTTGTCACCGTCATGATAATTTCGTGTGTTCGTCATCATTCAAAGCATGGTTAACAAACAAACTGTCGTGAGATATTTCCCTTGATCTAAACAACTTATCAAATGAAAAGACTTGACGAGAAAGAAACCTACCAGTTGTGAAGCACATTTTAAAGATTTTCCGTCTTTGCTTTCTTAATGTGGAAAAATATTATAATTGTAGTAAAATGTTCTCTAGTAAGGCCTAATACAACCAGGTTTTGTTTTCTG
Organism: Patiria miniata; assembly: GCF_015706575.1. NCBI lineage: Eukaryota > Metazoa > Echinodermata > Asteroidea > Valvatida > Asterinidae > Patiria > Patiria miniata. Next base: position 40,877,161 of record NW_024037069.1, on the reverse strand, counting down.
TCTGTTATTATAGAACGTCATTGCAAAAAGAGGAAACAAAATCTCTATCAGTTCTAAAATTCAGGAAGATGCATTTGCCGTTTTCTTCGAATTTTGAGAATATATTTTCAATAGTTTCAGAATATAAGAATAATTTTTTTTCGGTGTCTCTCACTGGAACAATAAGTGTGTTTGTACTGATATACCTCATTGTTATACTATGTAGATAGACAATGCAATGATACTTTAAACGGTTGCCTCATTGGGAATTTTTTTCCAAGTATTACATTTCGTCACCATGGTTTCTCTTCTACCAACGATGTAGGCGCCATGGTGATAATTAGCAGTACTTGAGATGAATAATTTAGTGTAATTTAATTCGTCCTTAAACTACGTACACGATTTAAAATTGCAGTGAGTATAAAAGATAATGCACAGGTATAGTTGGCAACATTCATCGGTACGATGGCTTGGTGGACAGCAAGGTTTGTTCTGATGCTTGTCTCGGTCTTCATCAATTTACCAAGCTGCCAGGCCCTCTACGCCTCATGTCCGCCTGGCTGGCTGAAATGGCAGCAATCTTGCTACATTTTACTACCGGACAAGATGAATTGGTTTGAGGCCTCGGAGGCTTGTAACCGGCCGGGGAGCAGTCTGGCCGTGCCCAACTCGCAGGAAGAAAACGACTTCATCTGGAAGTCAGTGGGGCCACAGACTGACGGTATGTGGATCGGCTGTACGGATGCGGCCCAAGAGGGTATCTGGCTGTGCGGAGGTCAACCTCTGGCTTTCTCAAATTGGTATCCTGGCAATCCGCACAGCGACAACCAGCTTAACTGCGCCCGGATGACTGCGTACGGTGGTGGGGGCTCTTGGGCCGACAGTGTTCCTTGCGGTAGCAGCAACCGCAAACCTGCAGCCTGTGAGATGACGGTCTCTGCGATGCCAGCCTACCACACCTTCACCGGTCCTGATGGGCGGGTCCCCCAGCAATGCCTCCTCCATCACGACATCAAGAATCGGACGGAAGCTGGCGTGCTTGCCTGTGGCTGGGCGTGCCGAGCCGATCCGCGATGCCGCTCCTTTAATCTCTGGCAGAGCAACACTGAAAGAGAAAAGATGTGTCAACTCAATGATGTCACTCGTCTTGTGGCTGTTCTCACCGACTATAAGGCAACCAACAACTGTTACTATTTTGAACTGTAGAAAAAATTCAACTGAAAGATCACTTGCCCACAATGGTCGGACTATAATTATTGTCTCAGACTGCAATGAATCACAATTCACATCACTTGCCGTCAATGCTCGAACAATAAGACTTCTCTCTCAATTACACCCTTTTTCGACTCTGAAGCATTATAGAAGGAATCGAGTCGAAGGATTTTTAGCTTAATCTAGAGCATCACAGATTATCCCCTTCATTGTACCAGTTCGTATGCTCACTCACGATGCGGCCCTCGGTTAAAGATTTCTCTGTCATCTCTACTAGACACACGAAAATGATCTGTATATTAAACGGAAATTATAATCATTTTTCCAAAAAAAGCCAAAAAAACACCAACTTTTCGGCTTTTCTGTTTATAGGTCTAAATTTAAGTTCACAAACCAAAAAGGTATTAGAGTGAGCGTGGATAAAAAAAATGATGTATTTTTCCTGTTGTAAAAATGTAGAATGAGTTAAAAGCTCAAATTGTTATCATAGTTGAGTAAATCAGTGGTTTTTCGTCAATGTGTTGTGCACAGGCTGTATAGCTCCAGGGTGTCAATAAGACAATGACCGAGATAGAAAATACACTAAAAAGATAGGTGGCTTGCTCCATTGAATACAAAAATATCATGGTAATAAATTACATACATGTATGTTATTGACTATATTGACTCTAAAAACAAATCACGTAATTTGCATCATTCACTCTATTTTAATAGAAATACATGAATCACCAAATTATTAAAACAATTCTTCACGGGCAGTCAATGGGCACAGACGTCAGCATCCCAATTTTGGTTTCAATAAGATTGGGGAATTGAAGAGATATGGCAATGAACCTCTGGCACGGACTTATGGGGCTTCGCAATCTTAGCATTTTGGATGCAATTGGGCTCGAAAGTGGCGCTATTTTGCCATGTTGCAGAGGTCATTTTTATGGGGGGGGGGAGGGTTAAAACTTCTTGAAAAGGGTACTTGCACAGTCCGTGCTGAAATGTAGACACTTGTTTTCCCGGACGCTTGGCCTCCGTAAAATCAAGTAGGTTTTTTTTTGGGGGGGGGGGGGGATCACACAAAAACACAAAGTGAGTAATTTGGCGCATTATCATAATACCTGATACGATAATGAGTCAAATTACTCACTTTATGTTTTTTTGTGCATCTGTCCATCTGTCAATGGGGGCGTTGTTCAAAACCGACGATGTTGCACACTTATGAACAACACAGTCGGCTTCCGTTATAGCGAAAACGGTATATGGTGCTTTTCAGGACGATACATGCGCGATTTTACAAAAAAAGGCACCAGCCGAGAAAAGGCTCGAGTTCTTTTTAAAAAGGGCACTTGTTCAGAAAAAGGGCACTTGGTAAAAGGGCAAACGCTGGTGAAAAAAGGTCATTTTAATGGAAAAGGGTAGTCTTTACAAAATATGGGGAGATACACCCCTTAACCCCCGCCCCCCCCCCCCCCCCCCCCCCCCCCCCCCCCGCTGGCTACTCCTATGTGTTGTGTAAGGATCGTTTTTCAAGATGCCTGGGTGAGATTATCTCGAAAAGTCCATTGTCAACCGCCCATCAAAAAAAATAAATAAAAAGAAAATGAAAGATAACACGTCGCTAATCATATTTCTGTGCAGCTGAAATACCTGTGAGAGTTCTGAGTATTTTAAAAAGAATTTTGAAGTATGGGCACTCAAGTTAGCACAGGTGTTTATGGGAATTTTAATGCAGGGTTGCACCCCCTAAATATTGAAGTCAGGCAGTAACCGCGGCTCAAAATAAACATGGCGACAGTGATCACGCCCCTTTTACAAAGCTCGGCTTCGTTTCGATCCGATCTAGCTTCATCATTATATAGCCTCCGATCAAATAAAAAAAAAATCACTTGCTCCATAACATAATACAGTCTGTTATTACTGTAAGAAAACCATGACTATTTTTGATCTGAAATATTAAAAGTTACGTGCCCAAAATTAATAGCACATAGCAGGCGAAGCCAAATTGGAGACCACGCCGCGTTTTGAATAATCCAGGTTAACCGTTGTCAGATTCAAAATAGTACATTACGCAGCAAAGCTCGCCCCTCGTGCGATCCGAGTATATACTTGATGCACAAAATCGTCAATGAATTTCAAGTTTTCTAAACGCAAGTAATATTAATATTTATTGTGAACTCATAGTTTTTAATACGCAAGGTGGGTAAATAAAACCCATGTTATACTCGTAAATACCTGGCGCTATCCGAGATTGTCGACGAAAAATAATTCGGCAAACGTCGGTCATTTTTGAAAGCAGGAGCAAGGGCGGATCCAGGGGGGGGGGCCAAAGGGGGCCATGGCCCCCCCCAAAAAAAACGAAATCAATTTTTTTTTTTATGTGACATCGCAATAACGGCAGGCAATGAGTACACCACCATCTTTTCCTCAAAAAAAACCATTGGTTAAAGTGGTCAGAAATTGCCTCAGATCGCACCACAGAGCATCTAGAATCCAAAAAATTTTCGGGGCCCTTAAGCGGGCCCCGAACCCCACGCCGTAATTTTTTTGACCCACTTTTTGACATCGCAATAAAGGCAGGCAATGAGTACACCACCATCTATTCCTCAAAAAAAAACCATTGGTTAAAGTGGTCAGAAATTGCCTCAGATCGCTCCACAGAGCATCTAGAATCCAAAAAATTTTTCGGGGCCCTTAAGCGGGCCCCGAACCCCACGCCGTAATTTTTTTGACCCACTTTTTGGGGGGGACCAAATTTTTTTTTGGCCCCCCCCAAAAATTGTGTTCTGGATCCGCCCTTGAGCAGGAGGCATTCCGCCCGTTTTAGTCACGTGACGGTGTTTTGTACAGCAATGTATTACTAGCGGCTACGATCTAAGGGTGCAACCCGGCATTAAAATTCCCGTAGACGCTAGTGCTAAATGCCCGTATTTCACAATTCTTTTAAAAATACTAAAAACTCTCACCACAGGTATTCAAGCTGCACAGAACAATGCTGATCAACGGGTCATCTTTTATTTTATTTTCATTTTTTGGTGGGTTGACCATTGACTTTTAGAGATATTCTCGCCCAAAGAAGACAACCCCTATCTTCCCCAAAGAGGAACGGTAGCCCTCTTGAAAAACGATCCCTCCACAACATGGCAAAATAGCGTCACTTTCGAGCCAAATTGCATCCAAACTGCTCAGAATTGAAAGCCCCAAGTCAAGGCCAGTGGTTCATTGCTATACCTCTTCAATTCCCCAATATTATGGCTCTCAGAACTCTTTAATATAGAATTGTTTGAGGGTAAACTTTTATTCATGAGCTCGGCGGATGGGTCACCGGTGTGCACCCCTACGATTCGTCAACCAAACCTGCGTATATTTTGGTCTGGGAACCAGACTAGCCATTGCACATTGTACAATTATTATGTTATCATATACAGTTCTTTCTAATCACAACAGCAACCAACCCCTTAAACTGTCTTAAATCCTAATATGAACACTGCAGCTCGATCTTTCGGTGAACTACGTCGACGAATCGGCCAATTATTGCTCGAACTACTTTTCGTAGCAAACCTGCACCCAAAGCAAACCTGCGTAGGTTTGACCGTTAAACTCAAATAGTGCCCTCAATCGACTGAGAGTATCACATAGGCCTACTCGGTAATAGAATTCTTTCCAATGTCGGAATTCCAACACGTCGTACTTTCTCTTTCAATATGGGGCGTTACACTATTGACAGCGCACTATGTGCCGTAATTTGTAGCGCCTTCTTTGTTACGCCGAAGAGGAACCACCCCTATTTCAAACTATTCTTGCTTGGGCGTTTCTGTTCTAGTTTGATTCAGTGACGCGCCAAAAAGGTGTTGTTAAGAAGTTGTTAATTTGTTTATAGGACATTTTTTTTGGTCCCACGAAACAACAAAACCCCCAAACAACAACAATTTTGAACAAAATGGTGAGCCCCCCTCCCCCAGCCAAATCCTGGGTGCGCCACTGGCCGTATCTCGCCCTCCCAATGCTACAGACCCAAACACCGTCTAAATGCAGGTTGGTATCGGGTACAGCGGTGTGTGCCATAATTTGCTCTAAGTTTGTATCGCGATGTTTGAACAAAAACCGGAGAAGTTGAAATGGCGATTTCGTGTTCACAAAAACAGTAATGGCGGGAGAGCGAATTATGAATGGTGTGTTGCACCTAAAAGTAAAAGAAAGTAATAGGTAACTTTTCCATGGCGAACCATTGTGCATTGATCCTTCGGAAACAACGCTTCGAGTCGCTCCCGCGAAACCGAAACCTCTCCATGCAGTCTTACAACCAATCAGGGATTGGGGACGACGCGCCGTACGGTGAACCGGCCCGCCGGGCCGCAGGTGAACCTTTCGAAATTTCTTTGGACAGACGCTTTGAATACAATTATTTCGTATTTCGGCGCAGGACTACTTTTACGGGGTTACATCCTTTGATGGAGTTTTCTCCCATAAGTCATAGGATAATTTAACAAAAATTGAACACAAAATAAAAGATTATGCAATGAACTTTGATTTGGTGGGTGTCTCAAACACCTTGGAGAGTTGTGAGTATGTAATTTACGGCAATTCGCGTAAATATCACTCAGGTCAATGGGAGTCGATTTGCAGGTCTGCACACAAGTCATATGAGACACCTAATGAGAGGCATCCTCTCTAGAATTCCACTGGTTTTTATACCGTATACTTCGCGTAAATTGATATTAATTTTCAATCACTTCAAATATCACAGAGCATGATTGCCCGACTCTTATAGTTCCCATTCGTTACAGAGGTTTTAGGTTTTTTCTGATCGGGAGCCTATACAAAAATTGTGTCGGTTAGAAATGAGAATCGAAGAAATGCAGCTTTCCTATTTTATATCATAATATGAGACACACGCATTTAACAGCTGTTTTTTTTGCGATGAACTACGTTACCAAAACAGCAAATTATGCGCGAACTACTTTTCGTTCGTTTAACTCCCAAAACAAAGTGCGCGTAGACTTGACCGTTAAACTTGAATAGCGCCCTCAATCAACTAAAAGTAATCACACAACTGATCGTTATTGCACACTGTACAAATGATATGTAATCGTATACGATTATTTCTTATCACAACAGCAAAGAGCCCCATTATCTATCTTTAATCCTAATACGAACAAACGTAATTAACAGGAGCTCTTTCAACGAACTACGTCGCCGAAACGGCTAATTATGCGCGAACTACTTTTCGTACGTTTAACCCCAAACCAAACCTGCGTAGGCTTGACCGTTAAACTTATATACTGCCCTCAATTGAGAGTATCGCCATAAATAATCGTCATGATCTTTCCAATCACTACATGAGTACGAACACGCCTTACTTATCTGGCGTTACACTTTTGACAGCGAATACATGCATTTGTGGTTTGATCCTTCGGAAACACCGCTTCGAGTCGATCGCTCGAAACCGAACCTCTCCGTGCAGTCTCACAACACAGGGATTGGGGACGACGCGCCGTACGGTCAACCGGCCCGCCGCCCGCCGCCCGCCGCTCGCCCTAGCCGCGGCTTTCGAAATTTCTTTGTACAGACACTTTGAAGACCTTTCGGGTGTGCACGATTTATGGATGAGTACGACATTAAAGATGTCACTCCGTGCTGTTTACATACCTTTTTCTTCCAGGCTAACTAGTTTTCGATTTGCATCTTTTGTTTTGAAGAAAAAAATAGTAACAATGTATATTCCAATTTAGGGCGTCTGCTACCCTCTGAAAAAAAAGAGTTTCATTTTTCACATTTTTGGGGGCTAAATATTATGATTTTATCATGAGTTTAGTTTCGCAGCAAACATGACACACATTAATGTACAATATACGGGCCAAATCACAATGTGTTTTTTAAATTCTTTGCTATTATAGAGCACCGTTGTGAGCCTCGAACTTGATGTTAAAAAAGAGGGGTGGAAGCCGTGCACAGAGTGTGAGCTCGTATTTCTGTGATATTTGCATGAAATTGGGCGCTAAATCTGCTCTATTTTGCAACGGACCGCAAGCTTCATTTTTCAAAATGGCGATTGGCCACAGGACTACTTTTCGGGGTAACATCCTATGATGGAATTTTCTCACATAAGTCATCGGATAATGGAAGCAAAATTTAACAGAAACTAAAAGATTATGAAATAAGCTTTGATTTGGTGGGTGTCTCAAACACCTTGAAGAGTTGTAAGTATTTTTTAAATAGTTTTCGGAAAAACGCGTAGTTATCACCGAGGTAGGTCTATGGGAGTCGATTTGCAGGTCTGCACCTGAGACACCTAATGAGAGGCGTCCACTCTGGGATTCCACTGGTTGTTATACCGTATACTTCGCGTAAATCGATATTAATTTTCAATCATTTCAAATATCACAGAGCCTGATTGCCTGAATCTAATATAAAATATATTGTTTCTCCCATTTTCTTACATTACGGTGAATAGGCGGTTCTAGAAGTTCTAGGTTTTTTTCTGGTCGGGAGCCTAAAATTAGGGTCGGTAAGAAATGAGAATTAAAGGAATGCAGAAGTTTCTATTTTAAATTCTAATATGTTATACACGCAATTAACAAGAGCTGTTTTGGCGAGCTACGTGACCAAAACAGCAAATTATGCGCGAACTACTTTATGACTTTTAACTCCCCAAACAAACTTCGCGTAGGCTTGACCGTTAAACGTGAATAGCGCCCTCAATCAACTAAAAGTAATCACACAAGTACTTGCACACTGCACATTATTATTATGTAATCATACAATCTTCCTAATCGCAACAGCAACGAACCCCTTTATCAATCGCATCTTTAACATTTGAAGCTGTGATATTTTCGGCTTTTACTCACCCCTCCCAACAACAAAACATTTTATTGTTTACAGGGAATATACAACATTTGCAAACATCGACAAATAAAACTACCAAGTGTTTACGAAATACCTCACTAGGATGTTGGTTTATGACAGTCTAAAGCATCCTGTAAAATTATGGCACCTTGTGTGAAGTCATTTTCAAGAAAATGGTATTTTTGTATACATTTCCAACGGTGGTCGGCCGACCACCGTTGGAAAAACCTAGCTATTTTTCAACTACTGCTCCAAATTTACCATTTTTTTCAGTCAAAATTTTGTTTGCTATTGGTTACATGTTCATGAACGGGTGCAGGCCAGCTAGACTGGTTCCCTGACCTAATAATTTCCCGGCATCTATAAATTGATCCATTTTAATCTTTAGTGGAGTCAGGGAACCAGACTACTTGAACGTTTTTGTTTTTCTTGGCTTTTCCAGCATTTTCGATCACAAAACTTCAATTATGTCAGTGTAACAATATTTGATCTATTATACTAACCCCTCAAATAGTTCATTTTTAAAAAACAACAGCAAAAGCCAATAATGTACATTCCCTTTAACTGGCTAAGTTGCTAGCAGTACAAAAGTTCTTCACTTTTGCATGATAGATTGGTTCCAAACACCCCATCATGTTCGATATGAATGGACTGGAACCAGTTTCAGTTACTCGGCGGACATGTTTGTCCGCAAATGCAACCTCAAATAAAAAGCTACTTATTTGGACGCCCGCCCCCAAAAAGCCCCAACAAATAAGAAGAATAAACAGTGATATGGAAAAAACTAAGATAATTGGGTACATTTAAAGAAAAAAAAACGGTTGTCCAAACACGTCCAAAGATTTGTCGTAAATGGCGCTTATAGCTGCTCCCATTATGACTTGCAATGTGTGTTTTTAAGGTAACCTAAAATATAATAGGGAGTGTAAATCACACAGTGCTTTAATTTTGTGCTGTAGTATTTCATCAAATTCATATCCTACATCCGATTCAACCCCGGCTCTCATAGCAAAGCGCACATGTAAACAAAGCGTGACGTCATTATGTCTTAGGTCTTTTGGGCGACATGCAGACACTGATACGTTTATCTTTCTTTCCATTGCAACCGGCCAACACCGCCCAAGCACAGGTTAATAAAAGCCGGTATATGCCCCCATTCGCTCTTGTATCACGATATTGGAACAAAAGCGGAGAAGTTGAACAGGCGAAGGCTTCCCATTCATATTGTAAAACAAACGTTACGTAATACGAACAGCGCGCTGAACCCGCCCGGGCCCGTTGTGAAACAAAGAACTCTTCCACGTGAAACCAATGTTTTGATCCTCTACAAAGAAACCGGCGAACAATCGTATTCGGAAACAAAGCTCAAGAGTCGCTCGCACGAGACCGAAACCTCTCCCCGCAGTCTTAAAATAGACGTCCTGACCAACATAACATGCTCCATACATGCTCATACTAGTCAGATATACCGTCCCTCGGCTGTAAATTGGGCACTCGTACGGTGAGCCGAGCCCGTCGCTGTCTAAATTCCTTCAGCAAAACACTTTTGCGATTCTTGATAAAAAAACGACAGTAAAAATCGAAACTGTCTTAAAAATAGCTTAAAATTATGCAACAAAATAAATTAAAAGAACAGACAAGGGACAAAACAGGGGCTTACCTGTTCAAACGCTCCGTGAGAAGTCAGTCCAGTTCAGTTCATTAATTTCCAGTGTTCACAAATCAGTGTGTTACAATACATAATGTATATGGGTGTACATGTACAACAGAGGAGTGAAAACTAGCCTATGCAGTAGGCATGGGCCCTTGAACACGTGTTCAGACACCAAGTGACAATAAAGCAAAATGCTGTATTTAGAGAAAAAGGTTTACATGCAAAGATAAACAAGGATACTAAACAATAATTTTACAAGCCAACATAGGAATGTAAGGAATAAATAACTACAGTGTCAAAGTAAACATTCAGCAAAATAGATTTGTAAACATGTCGAACTTCAGGATCAGGAAGCAGTGGACAGTATAACTTGGTTTCCTCGTAGTTAATATGTTTTAGCAAAAACAGTAATAAATGGCGGATGGAAATGAATAGTTTGCCGAGTAGAGTGATAATATAGAAATTCTGAGAAACAAAATGAATGGATTGAAGAGTATCCGCTATTGGAAGTAGACCGATACATTGCAGAACAAAATACGGCGAATGTACCGTATACGAATACAACATTTCAGCAAAATTGCATTTTAATGAAACAGGTTCGTTACAAGTCATTTTCGTTTGTTCATGACGGGAGTTTAGAAGTTTAGAGGGTTTTGTTTAACATGCACCTATGAAGGCAAAGCGCAGATTGAGCTAACTATCCTCCTTTCCAATCATGGTTGTTTGTGATAATTATGTCTACGTCGAAATGTTTTTCACGGGAAAATTTTCGGGATTAATTCCTCATGTAAGGCTCCCTTCACCTACTTCGCCTAGTGTTTTGCCATTTCGGGCTTTTTCGCAAAGTTGCAGAAAGCCTTTATTTTTGTAAAGATTTTTCTCCGGCCTTCACTTTGGGCCTTAATCTTACCGGAGTGCAGCAGAGGTTGCAAAAGGCAACCAGCCAGACTCCACGTGGAGTGAATTGGATGCAGTTGAGTCCTCGTGCGGTCCGGACAAGCAGCCTTGCTATTTAAGTATTTGTCCTTGGGCAAGACACTTTATCAATATTTGCTTTCTACCAACCCAGTAGGGACCTGTGCAGGCAGAGATGATCATTGGGTTTGAATTTTCTGTTCAGACACTGAAATGCTGGTAGGCCTATAGCTGTTGCATAAGTTAAATATTATTTAAAAATATTCTTGAAGAAAACCTTTTCGTTTTTACTGTAATTTATAAATTGTCGACTAGGGAAAAAAATAAGGGGATACAGAAAAACAAAAAGTTATGTGGTGTTGACCAAGCATTCAGGGGTCGCGATTGGTTACCGACTCCCATATAGGGCTCTTCCTGGGTCTCGGATTCCCCGGCCCACCACACCTCCTTCCCTATCCATCCATGTAACCCCGGAGGGCCAAGCACCGTTAAGGGAGGAAACGAGGCGACACCCTATGCCTTGCTGCCGAGACAGCAAAAGAGCCCCGTACCTATGAGTAGATGCATAACCTGGACTTCGCAGACAGTCCCAGCCGGCGACTTAACTCATGGAGCTAAGGTCGGTTGGTATTCGACGACGGGAAATTAAAACTCTTAAAGTAAATGACTGAGCGCGTGAATAAAAACAAAAATTACACTATCAGGACTCGAACCCCGGACCCCGGGGTCTGTGGACAATGACCCTAACCACTAGGCCATCGAGTTATACAGTCTTTCAACACCTGGGTCTTAACATATAGTTGGAAACACTTGTCAGCTCAATCTTCGCTTTGCCTTCATATATGCTTGTTAAAAACCTTTAAAAAAACTTTTAAAAAAGGCTTTTCGTATTCGTATATGGTGCATTTGCCGTTTTTTCCGCAATGTATCAGTCTATTTCCAATAGCGTATACTCTTCAATCCATTCATATTGTTTCTCAGAAATTCAATATAATCACTCTACTCAGCAAACTATTAATTTCCATCCGCCATTTACTACTTTTAACTACGAGGGAACCAAGTTATAGTACTCTCCACTGATTCCTGAAGAAGTTCTATATGTTTACAAATCTATTTTGCTGAATGTTTACTTTGATAATTTATATGAATCTGTAGTTATTTAATTCTTACACCAAGTGACAATAAACCAAAATGCTGTATTCAGAGAAAAAAGGTTTACATATAAAGACAAACATGTTTGGTTATAAAATTATTGGTATGTACCCTTATTTATCTTTGCATGTAAAACCTTTCCTCTGAATGCAGCATTTTGCTTGATGTCACATGGTGTCTGAACATTACTGTGTTACAGGGCCCATGCCTATACAAGCTGTGTTTTCTTATGGATTCCTCAACTGTTTTCACTCGTCTGTTGTACATGCACACGTATACGTTATGTATTGTAACATACTGATTTGTGAACACTGGAAATAAATGAACTGAACTGACTTCTAACTAAACGTTTGAACAGGTAAGTCCCTGTTTTAGTAATACTGACTGCTCGAATCTTTCCTTGACCTTGTCTGTTATTTTAATTTATTTTGTTGTAAAAAGACGTCGGTTTTTTTTTCATCAAGAATCGCGAAAGTGTTTTGCTGAAGGCATTTAAAAAAAAGGGGCCCAGCTCACTGTACGAGTGCCAGCATATATTTACATAGTCGAGGGACGGTAGCTGAATGCATGGATGTATGGAGCATGTTAAGTTGGTCACGATGTGTTGTCTACTCCAGGTATAGTTTGGAGAGGTTTTGGTCTCGCGCGAGCGAGACTGTTATATATTACGTAACTGTTATATATTACGTAACTTTTTGTGCAAAACGTACACGTTTACAATATGAATGGCAAGCCTTCGCCTGTTCAACTTCTCCGCTTTTGTTCAATATCGTGATACAAGAGCGAATGGGGCTTCTGTTCTTGGGCGGTGTAGTAGGCCTGTTGCATGGAAAGAAAGATACATACGGTATTGAAACTCAGTGTCTGCATGTTGCCCAAAAGGCCTATAACTGACGTCACGCTTTGTTTACATGTGCGCTTTGCTATGAGAGCCAGGGTTGAATCGGATGTAGGATGTGAATCTGATGAAATTAATACTACAGCACAAAATTAAAGCAATTTATGCTCCCTATTAAATGCTATTATTTTCGACACATCTTTGAGCGTGTTTGGACAATGTTTTCAACCTTTCTTTCTTTAGATGTTTCTTTCTTCAATCCCCCTCCCCAAAAAATCCCTATTTATTCTTTTTTTTTTGGGGGGGGGTGTCCGAATAAGTAGCTTTTGTTTTCAGGTTACGTTTGCACACAAACAGATCCGCCGAGCAACTGAACTGGTTCCAGACTTCCAGTCCATTAATATCAAACATGATAGGGTGTTGGGAACCAAACTATCATGTCTAGTATATGCGAAAGACGGTGAAGAACTTTTGTACCGTGCTAGAAAATTAGCGATTTCACAATAAAATGAGACTGTGGGTTTCGGTCTCGCGCGAGCGACTCGTGAGCTTTGTTTTCGAATACGATTGTTCACCAGTTTCTTTGCAGAGGATCAAATCATTGGTTTCACCGTGGAAGAATTGCTTTCAAGCTACGGTCTTTTGTTTCACTACGGGTGTGCAGCGCACTGTTATATATTACGTAACTTTTTTTGTGCAAAACGTGTACGTTTTACAATATGAATGGGAAGCCTTCGCCTGTTCAACTTCTTCGCTTTTGTTCCAATATCGTGATACAAGAGCGAATGGGGCATGTACTGGCTTTGTGTTTGGGTGGTGTAGGCATGTTGCATGGAAAGAAAGATACGTGTATCGGTGTCTGCATGTCGCCCAATATACCTCAGACTAATGACGTCACGCTTTGTTTACATGTGCGCTTTAGCTATGAGAGCCAATGTTGAATCGGATGCAGGATATGAATCTGATGAAATTAATTCTACAGCACAAAATTAAAGCAATGCACGCTCCCTATTAAATGTTATTATTTTTGGGTGCCTAAAAAAAATTGCAAGTTGGGTGGGAGCAGCTAAAAAACGTCATTTACGACGAGTCTTTGGACGTGTTTGGACAATCTTTCTTTCTTTAAATGTACCCAATTATCTGCTAGTTCTTTCCTTATCACTGCTTTTCTTTGGAAACTGCTCAATCCCACTCCCAAAATTAATCCCTGTTTATTCTTCTTTTTTGTTTGAGGGGGGGGGGGGGCGTCCAAATAAGTAGTTTTTTTTATATTTTAGGTTACGTTTGCGCACAAACAGATCCGCCGAGCAACTGGACTGGTTCCAGTCCATTAATATCGAACATGATAGGGCATTGGGAACCAAACTATCATGACATGTCCAGTATATGCAAAAGTGAAGAACTTTTGTACTGCTAGAAAATTAGCGATTTCGGACTGTGGGTTTCGGTCTCGCGCGAGCGACTCGTGAGCTTTGTTTCCGAATACAATTGTTCACCAGTCTCTTTGCAGAGGAACAAATCATTGGTTTCTCTGTGGCAGAGTTGCTTTCAAGATACGGTCTTTGTTTAACGACGGGTGCAGCGCACTTTTCGTATATTACGTAACTTTTTTGTTAAAAATGTATACGTTATTTCCATGTGAATGCGATGCCTTCGCCTGTTCAACTTTTTCGCTTTTGTTCCAATATCGTGATACAAGAGCGAATGGGGCATGTACCGGCTTTGTGTTTGGGTGGTGTAGGCATGTTGCATGGAAAGAAAGATACGTGTATCAGTGTCTGCATGTCGCCCAAAAGACCTAGGGTGATGACGTCGCGCTTTGTTAAAACGTGCGCTTTAAATTTGCTATGAGAGCCATGCAGGGTTGAATCGGATGCAGGATATGAATCTGATGAATACTACAGCACAAAATTAAAGCAATTTACGCTCCCTTTTAAATGCTATTATTTTCGGTTGCCTTAAAAACACACACATTGCAAGTTGGGTGGGAGCAGCTAAAAATCGTCATTTACGACAAGTCAAGTTGGACGTGTTTGGACAACCCTTCTTTCTTTAAATGTACCCAATTATCTTCTAGTTCTTTCCTTATCACTGCTTTTCTTTGGAAACTGTTCAATCCCCTTTCCAAAAATAATCCCTGTTTGTTCTTCTTCTTTTTTTGAGGGGGGGGGGGGCGTCCAAATAAGTAGGTTTTTATTTCAGGTTACGTTTGCGCACAAACAGATCCGCCGAACAACTGACCTGGTTCCAGTCCGTGCCTAATATCGAACATGATAGGGTGTTGGGAACCAAACTATCGGACATGTCCAGTATATGCAAAAGTGAAGAACTTTTGTACTGCTAGAAAATTAGCGATTTCACAATAAAATGAGACTGCGGGTTTCGGTCTCGCGCGAGCGACTCGTGAGCTTTGTTTCCGAATACAATTGTTCACCAGTTTCTTTGCAGAGGAACAAATCATTGGTTTCACTGTGGCAGAGTTGCTTTCAAGATACGGTCTTTGTTTCACGACGGGTGCAGCGCATTGTTATATTATTACGTAACTTTTTTGTGCAAAACGGGTACGTTTTACAATATGAATGGGAAGCCTTCGCCTGTTCAACTTCTCCGCTTTTGTTCCAATATCGTGATACAAGAGCGAATGGGCCAGGTACTGGCTTTGTGTTTGGTGGAGTAGGCATGTTGCATGGAAAGAAAGATACGTGTATCGGTGTCTGCATGTCGCCCAATAGACCTCAGACTAATGACGTCACGCTTTGTTTACATGTGCGCTTTAGCTATGAGAGCCAGGGTTGTATCGGATACAGGATATGAATCTGATGAAATTAATTCTACAGCACAAAATTAAAGCAATGCACGTTCCCTATTAAATCTTATTATTTTTGGGTGCCTTAAAAAAATTGCAAGTTGGGTGGGAGCAGCTAAAAAACGTCATTTACGACAAGTCTTTGGACGTGTTTGGACAATCTTTCTTTCTTTAAATGTACCCAATTATCTTCTAGTTCTTTCCTTATCACTGCTTTTCTTTGGAAACTGCTCAATCCCACTCCCAAAAATAATCCCTGTTTTTTCTTTGTTTTTGAGGGGGGGGGGCGTCCAAATAAGTAGGTTTTTTTTAATTTCAGGTTACGTTTGCGCACAAACAGATCCGCCGAGCAACTGACCTGGTTACAGTCCATTAATATCGAACATGATAGGGTGTTGGGTACCAAACTATCGGACAGGTCCAGTACATGCAAAAGTGAAAAACTTTGTACTGCTAGAAAATTAGCGATTTCACATTAAAATGAGACTGCGGGTTTCGGTCTCGCGCGAGCGACTCGTGAGCTTTGTTTCCGAATACGATTGTTCACCGTTTCTTTGCAGAGGAACAAACCATTGGTTTCACCGTGGAAGAGTTGCTTTCAAGATACGGTCTTTGTTTCACAACGGGTGCAGCGCATTGTTCGTATTATTACGTAACTTTTTTGTTCAAAATGTATACGTTATTTCCATGTGAATGTGATGCCTTCGCCTGTTCAACTTCTCCGCTTTTGTTCCAATATCGTGATACAAGAGCGAATGGGGCATGTACTGGCTTTTGTGCTTGGGCGGTGTAGGCATGTTGCATGGAAAGAAAGATATACGTAGGCCTGTGCGGTAGTTGAAACTCAGTGTCTGCATGTCGCCCAAAAGACCTCAGACATAATGACGTAACGCTGTGTTTACATGTGCGCTTTGCTATGAGAGCCAGGGTTGAATCGGATGTAGGATATGAATCTGATGAAATTAATACTACATCACAAAATTAAAGCAATTACGCTCTCTGTTAAATGCTATTATTTTAGCCTTAAAACACACATTGCAAGTTAAATGGGAGCATCTAAAAAAGCGTCATTTATGACACGTCTTTGGACATGTTTAACAAAATTATTATTATAAATCTATTATTGCTTCTTCTTCTTTTTTTTGGGGGGGGGGGGGTTCCAAATAAGTACCTTTTTATTTCAGGCTGCGTTGACAATTGAAACTGGTTTCCAGTCCATTGATATCAAACATGATAGGTTGCTGGGAACCAACCTATCATGTTAACATGCAAAAGAGAAGAACAACTTTTCGTACGGTGCGTAGACGCACCGTTGGAAAAGCCTTCTTTCGTTGATTACTTCAAAATGACAGCTTGCCAGAAAGAATAATTTCACAGGGAGTTTAGTCCACTTACTATCTTTCAACCAAGTATGTTTTCCAACAATAATTACGCCAGTTACTTTTCGGATGGCTGCAAATGATGGACTATAGCTTTAACGGAAAGCGCGCGCAACTGAACGGAGAGCGCGCAATTTGCGCTAAAACGGATAAAAGAAACACTTTTTAACAACGTGCAATGGCCCTTCAGTGCAACAAATAAAATGTATTCATAAAAAGTATATGGTCTTTCTCAGTTCAAAATTCGTTCGGAAAAGAAAATTGAATTTTTGAAAAAGCACTGACACACTAACTTTAATTAATTAAATTCAATTTTGAATGAGGAGCGTCCTAAGTACAAGGAATTAAAAGATTCCACGAACTCAATGACCAACACAAAACAAACAGAAATATGCAGATATATTTTTTTCAATATTTGCATAATGAAACAAAAAGTGACACTTCAACTGGACGTACTGGCGCGTATGACTATCGTAAGTCACCTCTCCACTAGTAGAGGTGGTTTTTTTTTTTTATCGTAAATCCATGTCCTACGAGTGCGTATAAGTTGTGATGGTGCAACAGGTTTTTCCCATTTCTTTCGGTTGCACCAAACTTGTCTTACGCCATATGTAGGAAGTTAGTACATGTCGTAATACATCCATGGTGCAACCCATTTTCGTTCGTAACTTTACGACAGCACTTAGGCCTAAGACCGTTGGTGCAACTGGGCCCTGGTTTGTTGTAAGACTGCACGGAGGGGAATTGGTTTCACGCGAGCGACTCGAAGCTAATGTTTCCGAATGATCAAACCACAAATGCATGAACAATGGTTCACCATGGAAAAGTTACTCAAAGGTACTTTCTTTACTTTTGGTTGCAACGCACTATTCACAATTCGCTCTCCCGCCGTTACGTAACTCAGTTTATTTGTGAATGTGAAGTTCTCCGCTTTTGTTCCAATATCGCGATACAAAGAGCGAACAGGGCACACACCGCTTTACCCGATCAACCTGTATTTGGACGGTGTTCGGGTCTGTTGCATTGGAAGCGAAATACGGTATTGAAATTAGAACAGAAACGCCCCAGCATGTACACTTTTTCCAAGCCCCTTCTAAATTATAGAACAACCTACTGTTCATAAACTTGGCAGGGATGTGATAGGTTCATATCTTCCGCATATACGATTACTGCCTTTTTTTTTAAAACCATAACGGATATGATGAACTTTTTGTTTTCTGAAAACAAAGTTCTTCCCCCTTTATCGCAGCATTGTGTAAAACACGAATCAATGTCTTCGATGGCATGAGGCCTAGCGAGTTGATAAACTCAAGATTTTTAGTGGAGTACATGCATTTGGAACTTGCTGGAATTTTACTTACTGAGAAAAATAATCGGTAAAGACCTTGGCCCTGTTAAGATGCCACAGGTGAATAGGGACCGTGATACATGCGCAACGGATATGGGGGGGGGGGGGGGGGGGTAGCAGCCATGTCCCTACCCCCTCCCCCCCAAAAAACCCACCAAATTCATTTCATTTTTAAAAGTGACGTCGCAAAAAATGCAGCCAATGCGTACAGCATTATAATTGCGGTACCATGGGCCTCATTCACGAGATGGCCATTTTTGTCGAGTTCCCTGAATGTATTTCATTAATACAGAAGTTAACTGTTGAATGGGTTGGCGCCAGACTTTTTATGCAGGCACAATGCAGCCTTATTTTACTGGCATTTAAAAAAATGCTTTGAAACATTAGGGAATGTTAAATTACAAATGTAAAAATTTTTCATTGAAGAAGACTGGAATTTATTATACATTAGCTAGCTTTCATTTTCTCTTCGCAAGTTCAAAATATTAAGATTTTACCTAACTTTCAATTCAATATGGCCGACTCGTGAATAAGGCCCATGCACTAGTCTTAGCTCCCCCTTGCTTTTCATATCAAATTTGGGGCCGAACATTTTGTACCCACTTTTTCGGGTAACGAAAAAAATGTTTGGTCCACCCTAAAAAAAACCCCACTATGTTCTGGATTTGTCCAAATCAAAAACATAGTGTTTTTTTTTTAGGGTGGACCTAACATTTTTTGAAACGAATTGTTGATTGCGAGAAGGGAAACAAAAGAGGAAAAGTTTGAGAGAGTGGTGGTTCCTCCATCGAGAGTGAAGCTGAGTACTGCAATTCGGCGTAACAATGAATGCGTTAACAATTACGTAACAGAGTGCGATGTCAATGGTGTAACGCCCGATGTTGAAAGAGAAAGTAAGGCGTGTTTCGTGGTACCGTATTGAATGGAAAGAATTCTATTGCCGAGTACATTGTTCAATGACGATCATTTGTGGTGATACTACGTTATGACGTAACGCTTTGTTTAAAAGTGCGCTTTCCTGTGAGAGCTGGCTCTCATAGGAAAACGCACCTGTAACCAAAGCGTGACGTCATTACGTCTCCTGACTATTGAGGGCACTGTTTAAGTTTAACGGTCAAGCCTACGCTGGTTTGGTTTGGGGGTTAACCGTACGAAAAGTAGTTCGCGCAAAATTATCGTTTCGGCGACGTTGTTCGCCGAAACAGCTACTGTGAATTACTTCTTTTTAAAACAAGGATTACAGATACAGGGGGTTAGTTGCTGTTTGTGATTTAGAAAGATTGTACATGATTACATAATGATTAGTGTGTAATGACGATCACTGTTGTGTGATTATTTTTACCGGCTTGATTGAGGGCGCTATTCAACTTTAACGGTGAAGCTTACGCGCAGTTTCGTTTGGGAGTTAAACGTACGAAAAGTAATTCGTGCATAAATGATTTGCTTTGCGAATTGGTAATGTAGTTCGCCAAAACAACTCTTGTTAAAATGCGTGTGTTCATATTAGGATTGAAATTAGGAACTGCCGCATTTCTTTGATTTTCATTTCTAACCGACCCTAATTTTAGCCAGCTCCCGACCAGACAAAAAAAACCTTAAAAGAAAAGAAAAGAAAACCCTCTAGAACCCCATTCGCCGTGGAAATTATGTTTAGGGAATCAGGCTCTGTGATATTTGAAGTGATTGAAAATTAAAATCGATTTACGCGAAGTATACGGTATAACAACCAGTGGAATCCCAGAGAGGACGCCTCTCATTACATAGGTGTCTATATGAGTGCAGACCTGCAAATCGACTCCCATCATAGACCTGAGTGATGATTAAAAACAAATTACTCCAAGGTGTTTGAGACATGCACCCACCAAATCAAAGCTTATTTCATAACCTTTTATTTTCTGTTCAATTTTTGTTCATTATTGTCCGATGACTTATGGTAGAAAGTTCCATCAAAGGATGTCAGACCTAAATTAGTCCGGTGGCCCATCGCAACTTTGAAAAAAAAATGATGCCGGCCCGCGCTCTATTTTAGGGCCCAATTTCATGCTATCACAGAAATACGAGCTCACACTCCTGTGTCCGGCTTACACCTATCTTTGTTTTTTTTAAACATCAAGTTCAAGGCCCACAACGCCCTTGCCTGATAGAAAAGGATTTAAGCAAACAAATTGTGACTTGGCCTGCATATTATACTTATGTGTGTCGTGCATGGGTGCCACTGAACCAAACTCATGATACAATCATGATATTTAGCCCTGAAAACATGTGGGAAAGCTCGAGGTGTCCGTGAATCATTGGGCTGCATGCCGCCGATTAATGTGTCTTCAACAAGTTCGAAGAAATTCCCAAAAATTAGAGATTATGGTTGTTAGTGTATGATTATGATATGTCTACGTCAAAATGTTTATTACGGGTAGTAAATTTGGGGATTAGTGTAAATTTATAACCCTCGGATCTGAACAGCGCCCCATTCAAGTATGGTACGAGCCCCCCCCCCCCGATGACCCCCCCCCCCTTCCTCTGCGAAAATTCCTGGATCCGCCCCGTGTCATTGGGCAAGACACTTTAATCCAGTAGCAAAAAGGGACCCATGCAGCCGGAGATGATCTTAATTTATGTTTGAAGTTTACTGCTTACACTGAAATGCTGGTGAAGCTGTTACACCTCTTCGTTTTATATACCTTATAAATTTTGGACTAGGGAAAAAAAATAAGGGGATAAAGAAAAACAAAAAGTTATGTGGTGTTGACCAAGCATTCAGGGGTCGCGATTGGTTACCGACTCCCATATAGGGCTCTTCCTGGGTCTCGGATTCCCCGGCCCACCACACCTCCTTCCCTATCCATCCATGTAACCCCGGAGGGCCAAGCACCGTTAAGGGAGGAAACGAGGCGACACCCTATGCCTTGCTGCCGAGACAGCAAAAGAGCCCCGTACCTATGAGTAGATGCATAACCTGGACTTCGCAGACAGTCCCAGCCGGCGACTTAACTCATGGAGCTAAGGTCGGTTGGTGTTTGACGACGCGAAATTAAGACTCTTAAAGTAAATGACAGAGCGCGTGTATTGAAACCAAAAAATTACACCGACAGGACTCGAACCCCGGACCCTGGAGTCTGTGGCCAAGGAGCCTAACCACCAGGCCAATTAGTTAGACGGTTTTTGAACCACCGAGTCTGAATTATACTTTGAAACGCAATGTATCTGCAGTGGAACAGCGCCCTCCATATATTTTTCGCTTACAGATACAAACCCAGACGTCTCTTATTTGGGCTATGAAAAACATTCAGCGTTTTTGTGGGTAAGCTTTGCATGTGTAATGCACCCGTCTTATATTTATGCAATGCTAAAAGTTACGTGAAGAAGTGGTCGCAAGAAAATTAGGTAATTATAGCAGAATTTCTTTGAAACGTTAATTTTGTGGAAAGTATTGGGTAATGAGTTGATCGTGAAGGACTGAGACATTAATCTGGGACTTAGAAACATTTCCAATTGTGTTAGGAAATACTTTAAAAAATGTTCTTGACTCTCCATAGACTTTGTACACAACCATTGACAACCGCTGACGTGACATGGTTGAAGTTACTCCTAGAACTATGAGGCTCCACGTAGTGGAGCCTCATAGGTTCAGAACCCCGCAAAATTGTTGTCAGCACAAAACACTAATTAAGTACAAAAACGTCCATCCCAACGAAGCCGTTTCCCACAGAACCGCTGCACAGTTTGCCCCTAAACTCCGTACAATACCTCATGACATACTCACGCTATGTGCACCCAACAAACATCGGTGGATTCTGTCGGTTTTTTGCAAAAATGATGGAAAATATGCCCTTTCCGCACTGAGCAAACCTAACACTTGAAATTTGCACCCGCGCAGAATGATCGCAGTCATTTTCGGTCCGATCGCTCGGAGCGCGCCGCGGGGGTATGGTGTAGGAGCGGAACGATAGTATGCGCATGCGTACAAGTGCGAGTACGTACCCCCAGTGGCGCGCTCCGAGCTATCGGACCGAAAATGACTGCGATCATTCTGCGCGCGTGCAAATTTCAAGTGTTAGGTTGGCTCAGTGCGGAAAGGGCATATTTTCCGTCATTTTTGCAAAAATCCGACAGAATCCACCGATGTTTGTAGGGTGCACATAGCGTGAGTATGTCATGAGGTATTGTACGGAGTTTAGGGGCAAACTGTGCAGCGGTTCTGTGGGAAACGGCTTCGTTGGGATGGACGTTTTTGTACTTAATTAGTGTTTTGTGCTGACAACAATTTTGCGGGGTTCTGAACCTATGAGGCTCCACTACGTGGAGCCTCATAGTTCTAGGAGTAGGTTGAAGTGGCGTCAGATTTTTCCAATTCCATTATTTTTAAAAGATCCGCTCTACGGCTCTAGCCTCATAAATGTCAATGTGGCCAATTTACTGGACTTCCTCCGTAAATAAAAGCCACACTTGGACATGTACCCGAAAATGTAAAACTTTGTCAAGTTTTTATTTTCTCATTTACTATACTATTTAGACTTTGTTTGTCATGTTTTTTTTTTGTATTTGTAGTTTACGCTAGATTAGAAATAGAAGCACACTCACCCTAAATAAAGCGATAGAAATATTAGTCCCCCTTTTTTTCAGACGTCTATTTTTGGTGTAATTTTGTGTTGGAATTTAGATACACTAATGTGTGCAAAGCGTAAATAAACTACAAACAAATTCTAAATGTGAAATAAAAACTTGACAAAGTTCTACATGTTCGGGTACATGAACCAAGTGTGGCCGTTAGTTACGGAGGTCGCCCAGTAATTTGGCCACATTTATGGGGCTAGATCCGCTCCACCTCCAACTAAACAGCTTTATACACTGGAGTTCCTTCCTCACTGCAGGGTGACCATTTTTGCCGAATTTTGGCTAAATTTGACAGCATTTTTGGAAAAAAAACCCCGAGTTTCACAAAAAATTTAGTAGAATGATTTTTTGTAGCAGACTTCTAAGCAGAATTCTGTAAAATTGGTGGTCTGACAGAAAAATACGGCAGATTTGAAAAATATATTTTTTTTTATTAAAAGACAAGTTCTTTAGACCATTGCAAGAAATGCAAGCCAGGCTAAACATG
The DNA here is from genome assembly GCF_015706575.1 of Patiria miniata. Classification (NCBI taxonomy): domain Eukaryota; kingdom Metazoa; phylum Echinodermata; class Asteroidea; order Valvatida; family Asterinidae; genus Patiria; species Patiria miniata. The sequence continues at coordinate 40,853,946 of NW_024037069.1, read as the reverse complement.
TGCAACAATTATAATAAGGGAATAAATGTGTGCTCCGGAGGTTTTTATCACTCGTTTAATACCGCTTAGAGTCTGGGTGCTGATAATTACCCGAGCCGGAGGCGAGGGTAATTATCAGCACCCAGACTCTAAGTGGTCTTAAACAGAGTGATAAATACCGACCGAGCACATATTTATTCCCATTCATAAATACCTTATCCTTAAAAAAATATCAAATAATTCGTTCAAAAAATCCCGATTTTGTTCAACAAGTTCACTTCATGCTTTTTGAAACATCCCTCTAGCAAAATAATGGAGTGTTCAGCTGGCGAGTAAGATGTAAACAACCCTTTTATGGAGATTGACGCGCGTGTAACATGTTCTGCGCGATGTCACGCAGAACGCACCTGGGGCGTTGCGTTTTGAATTTAGAACTATAAATTTCTGACTCGCTTGTAGTGTTGCGCATGCCTACGTGAGGATTGTGAACGTTCAACCAATGAAACGGTAAGAGGCACTGAATTTTTAGGAGTCCACATTTTATTGTGACACTGGAAAAGTGTTTAAGACCAGCTAGCCATGTCTTTATCATCCGTTTAAGACTGGCCACGTGACGGGCTCTCGACCAATAGGAATAGCTAAACTGTCTGAGGTATTTATGAATTTCTTTTTAAATTCAATACTATTCCAAAAGTCAAGATAGTAAAAACACACAATACAAGAAAATAGACTGGCACATGTGCATGAAATGACCAGTCCAACAACCCTTTAGTACTGCGTCAAAAGAAACATCTGGTACCAGTCTGCATTTCTACACATTCCCTCCATAGTCATCAGAGGTCATGTGACCAGACTACTGAAGGGTCAATCTTCTCAAAAAGTTGGACATGTACATGTACCAGTCTGGTCTAAGATTCACTCTCAGGTGCAAAATGTTTAATAATGAAAAGTCTCCTTTAAAAATCGAATTCAGACCTCAAACTTGGCTGGGGAAATACTGAGGACCTTGTCTGAAAAAACTGAAAAGTTTGGAGAATTTTCTCGGCTAAAGCGTGAGTAAAGTCGGCCAGACTTTGTTGTGCTTGTTTTTCTGCACTCAAGGTCCCAGTCGGTATGTTGACCAAAGTTTGAGAATGTGGGACGATAAAATAGTTAAATGCTGATTTGGTATGCTTTAAAAATGTCCAGTTGATTGCTTCGTTTTTCTACAGCTGGTGAAAATGGCAGGACAGCTTGGTCGTCTCTTTGTTCTTCCCCTCAATCCAGCTGTAACCATCTCGAGTTGCCTTCCACACAGGAGCCACCACAGCTTACAGAATATCAGAAAAGGAGTGGCACTTATCCGGACGTGTTTGCATAGTGTACCCAGAAACGCATGCACCGCAAGAACCCAAACATGCCTCGCCCACGGCAATTCAAGTCAAAACTTTGCGAGGAACTCTCTGTTGGGAGCACACCGTTTCTGCCACACGGCGAAGAATGTTAACAGACCAGATGGGGGAATTCTCTCAGTTGGAATTCTGGCAAGCAGGACACTGTATGGTGCAGGTTTGAGACGTGCCTCCCCTGGATTGGTAAGGGCCGGTTCAGTGCTGAGCTGCCGTTGGATCTCCAGTGGGCAGAGGGAAGCATGGCGACATCGGAACAAGTCAGTGATGCTGTACGGAGTGGCGTTGGTCATACTTGTGACGGGGTTCTCGTACGCAGCTGTGCCTCTCTACGCAGTCTTCTGCCAGGTTAGTATCTCCAGGCTGAGTGTTGAACTATTAACATGCAGCCTCGTAGACTAAAGTCCCACCCCCAGAAAGGACTAGTATGTGAGGGATGTAGGTGAGAGCAGTAGGGCCTACTAAAGCTGTAACTGAAGAGTGCCAATAAGAAAAGTAAAGTTATGCACTTTCACCACAGAATGTATACCTTGTGTCTATAAGCCCTTTCACACTAGAGCCTCTCAACCCGGGTTGAACTCAACCCTGGGCAGACACAGTGCCGCCCCGGGTTGAGTTTTTGATTTTTCAACCCCGCGTTCAACCCCGCATCGTTTCACACTTGTTTCATGCAAATCAAGCTTATCATGCTCAGTTACTACTGTTTCGAACCTTGGCAAGAATTCAACCTGGGTTGAAAATCTCACAGGGTTAACGCAGGGTCGAAATTCTTCAAGTGTGAAACGATGCATGTTTTCAACGCTGCGTCAACCCTGTGTCAACCCCGAGATTTGTCTAGTGTGAAAAGGGCTTTTAAAACGTTTTACATTTTCTTCTAGACCTCCACCAAGGAGGTAATGTTTTCACCGGCGTTGGTTGGTTGGTTGGTTGGTTAGTGTGTTTATCTGTGAACATGATAACTCAAAAAGTTCTGGATGGATTTTCATGCAATTTTTTTAGGGGTGGTCCTTGGTACAAGTACAAATTGATTAGATTTTGGAAGAGATAGGGGTCTGCGTGTGGATGCACAATTTTTTTTTACAGAGTTTTTTCACCCAAATATATGCATGTAAAACTTTCACCAGAGTGCTCCGTGCACAGGTTCGTGTGCTCGGCACTCACCCGGTGACCCTGTATGCCTTGTAACCCACCGTATCTAACCACACAGGTCAACGGACCATACCATCTACAGTGGGGCAGTGGAAAAGTAGACCAACACAGGCATATAGATACAAAATGTTTGAGTTTAAGGATGTTTGAAATGTGCAATGAAATATGGAAGTCCAGTGGATATGCAAGGCTGTATTGGTGCACTAAAAATGAGGCAAGGAATTGGTCAGCCTTGGCCGAGGCGTGCGCTCTCTGAGTGCTTTTCAGTTTGAAGCTTTTAAGGAACACCAGGTCCTGGAACAGCCCAATTGGGCTACAAAACGCGCTTTGAACGAGATGATGTTCATTGGAAATAACATTTAAAAGTAGAATATAACATCCACACAACTATCCTTTCAAAACTGGGTGTTTTTTGTGTTATTCCTGTATTATGTGTGCGAGAATGAATTTCGGGGTCCACTTTTGCGACCCCATAAATTCGAGCTGTTTGGATGCTAGTTGTGATTTCATTCGTAAAGTGTTCGCCTTTTGCGGACGTTGAAGAGATCACTTTTTTTTGCATTGGTGATTGGTCACCGCTGTTCCTGAGACACACGTGTATATCGTACACTGAGAACGACACGAAAAACGTATCCGTACTCTGTCATGTCCGATGTAAACAAGCAGGTTTTTTTCCGTCTTTTCTCGGGAGTGGTAAGACATAAGTTTGTTTTCCTTTCAACCAGATGTTTGAAATAGGCTAAGTAAACAATCCAAAACATAAAATTTTCGAGATTTCAGGACCTAATGCCCCTTTAAAACCTTGGAGTGGTTTTCGCAGATCTGCCCCTTGTTGAAAAGTTAACTATTAAATCAAAACGCAAATGAAGCAGACATTCATTTAATACAGGAAACGGGAAAAAGTGTTACATACATTGCAGAATTTTACTGTCGACCTTTTTTGTATCCCCAACAGGCAACTGGTCTCGGAGGTCAGGCAACCAAAGGTCACAACATTGACCTGGTTGAGGAGATGGTACCAGTCCGTGGTCGGCCCATCTCAATCCGCTTCAATGCTGACACCGCCGCCAGCATGCGATGGAACTTCAGACCACAGCAGTTGGAAATTAAGGTAAAAAACCCGAAAGGCTTTCCAGGGTTCGGGGCAAAATTTATAACTCAGGTAGCCAACTTACCCACTGTGACCTAAAAATCCATCTGCCCAACCTGGCTGAGAAATATTTGTAAATAATGAGGTTTGAAAGAGGAGGGTCCAAATTCATGGGTTTGCCGTAAAGCAGAACAGATTGCTTTGTAAGATTATTTGTGAAAGAGCAGTATTCAATTTCAAGGGTCAGTTAAGCGGATAATAGTGCACAGTATCATGTGCTCAGCCAAAATCAGCTGGGAAGTAGCCACAAGCATTATGGGCTCCGTGCACAAGTACCCCTTCAACGACAGGAGAGTTGGGGGAGACCTAGACTGGTTCTCGGTCCAGCCACTGCGTATTACGAATGATTCCAAGTTATTGGGGACGGGGATTTAGTCTGGGAGACCATCACAAGTTATATATGAACAACGTCTGACGCTCATGCGAAGCCTGACGCTTTGGCACATTCAGGAAGTCCTGCATACTTCGCACATGAATTAGTACAGTACATACGCACACGCTGTGTGTCCCATCCATGGGGCTCTTAAAAGTGGTACAAATTCGCCCCCTTTTGTTGGCGCATGGAGCCCATACATTCTGGTAGACTTCTTTGCTACACAGCTTCTCAATACATCTGTATTTGCCCTAATTGGCCATTTCGCACTCCATTTTCAAGGGCACGACAACCATGAAAAAAATTCAGACCGTTCCATTTTCCTCAGTTTACCCCCGACCCATGTGCCAAAATCAAAAACTTAGATCGGAAAGATTTTGATGCCAAGCCACTTTTTCTTTACATATAGACATCAAGGGCGTCCAGCCCTTTCAAAGTTAGTTCAAAGAAAATATGCCATTCTAAACAGTTGAGGAATTTGAAGAAATTCATCAGTGCTTCTCTCAGTAGTAAGGGATAATGGAAATAATGTAAAACACATGCCTCTCTTCTTCAGGTTGTGCCTGGTGAGACTGCCTTGGCCTTCTACTCGGCCGTCAATCCCACGGACAAGCCCATCACGGGTATCTCCACCTACAACGTGGTGCCGTTTGAGGCCGGCCAGTACTTCAACAAGATCCAGTGCTTCTGCTTTGAGGAGCAGAGACTGAATCCTCGCGAGCAGGTACAAATACAAGATCTACTTTTGCAAGATTCGTTATTTAAAACGCAAGATTCGTTACATTTTTTCGGTGCCTCAAGATACAAGTGTGTGCAGTGAGTAGTATTATGGTGTGAATTGCAACTTTTGCAAGCGTCAAAAATATGTTTTGTTTTCGCATGTGGCCTGGTTTTCATTTTAAAAATTCTCCACAAATGACAATTGACATTCAAAAGCTATTTTTTGAATTGTCAGAGAAGTAACAAAGTAATATGTAAAGTTGGTTGGGGATACTCGATTCCATAATCTGGAACCGTCAACGGTCGGGTACTCGGGTACCTGGTTCCGATGCACAGCCCTATTTTAAGCACATAATATTACATGTGGTTGGGTCTGTGAATATGATGCCAATGGTTTTTAACAATAAAAGTAAACCCTCCTTTTGAGTCAGAACAGTCTAAAAATTCATGCTGTCCACAATTGCCATTGAAATGGGAGACATTTCACATAATGGGTTGTATGAAGATGGGAGTAGGTTACCAAAGTACATGTATCATGCCTCGTTTTGAAGAATTGCCCCTATTGAGGTGAAACCAGTTTTGGCTTGAGTCCCTGTGCTATCCTGTACTGAGAATTCTGTCTTTTCTTATCCGGTTGGCGCAAACTTTCTGAGCAATAACTTGCAATTCTGTGTGTCAACATTTTAAGTGACAACTTTCTTAGCACTGGATGTTGACCGTAATCGCAGTTGAGTGAAGATGAAAGTGGGACCTGACCTGTTCATCCCAAGGCTCTGGAATTGTAGTCCTTACTCCTTAGGTCTTGGATTCGAGTCCAACTTAAATCCAGTTTCCCTCATCCAGATTGGCTTCACAAATTTGATGGCTGAACGTGATACTCACTGGGTTTATTTTCGCCCTTGCAGGTTGACATGCCGGTGTTTTTCTACATCGATCCTGAGTTTGCTGAGGACCCCAAGATGGCTAAAGTGGACTCTATCACCCTCTCCTATACGTTCTTTGAGGCCAAGGAAGGACTGGTCTTGCCGGATCCGTTCACAAGACCTGCCGAAGCAACGGCTTTAAACACTGCTTAACAGTTTTGAGTGCTGTTGTTGGCAAAAATTGCCAGAGTAATATAATAGTCAACTACAATACATCACGTGACATTTTGTACCAGTTACTTGGTTTTGCTATAAAATAGCAATCTCTTCATTCAGGAAACAATATCGTAGAGATCTTCTAAATAGAATATACTGCTTATCAAGTTTTCGTTAACAGCGAAAATCTGCAGAGTACCCGTTATTACAGAAGTACATATATACATTACATATTTTGGTTGGTAATCCAGTTTTGCCTTAGTCTATGGAATTTCCGCTTACACACAAGTGCCTGACGATATGCGTGCAGATTAGTTATGCAAAACTACATCGCAGCTTGGCCTCCAGACCATTCAGCGGGCGCCTTCTATCAAGTCTTCTGTAACCCGTTGTTTGTATTACAAAAACATGGCAGCAAATTGACCAATCAACAGCTTATTTCTAACATCAACTCCGATTGGCTGGCGCTCAGGGTCCAATAAATTTGCATTGCACACACGTATCGGACGTTGTTGCGGAGATAGTGTGCAGGCTCCTTTGAACAATGGATGACACTCTGACTAGAGTTGCCGCTATTCAATTCTGGGCTTAAAGATATAGTCCATCATTTGTAAGTTGTGCATTTTGTTCGTTTGAAGCAACAAAAGTGCTCGAAATCTAAAGAAGGGTACTGAACAACTATTACCTGATGAAGTTTCAGCTCAGCTTCAGCTGTATATTCCGAGAAAAACAGCATTCTAGGATCTCAATTTCAAATCAAAAGTTGCTGAATCATGTTTTGAATTGGGCCTGAATTCAGCGTCCGAGACACGTTCTCACTGAGCCGATTGCAGCTACGCGATGTCGCGCACTGATCCGACGAATTATAGCAACCGCGTGTGCGTGTGCGTCGTGCCAATGCTTGCGCGCGCTTCGCTGAATAACAAAATGAACTACTAATTTAAATTTCCAACGGTGTGTCTTAAGAAGCACCGTTGGAAAGGCCTTCTTTTGTTGATTACTTCAAAATGACAGCTTGCCAGAAAGAATAATTTCACAGGGAGTTTAGTTCCCTTACTATCTTTCAACCAAGTATGTTTTTCAACAATAATTATGCCAGTTACTTTTCGGATAGCTGCAAATGATGGACTATGGCTTTAATAGCGGCTTCATGAAAATGGTCATAGATGATATTTTATGTTCACATTTACTCTCTGTGCAAAAATGTGGAAAACAGACTGCTCGGCAAGTGTTGCCATGTTACTAGGGTTGGGTAGCCTGGTATAAAGACCTGACTCTTTAAGCAAAACCTGAGATAAAGTTTTATGACATTTCGAGGTTACATTTTTTTTTCCTTTTGTCCAGGGTGAAAGAAATTGGTTTGTAGCAATATAGATAATATACATGTAGATAATCTAATTGAATTTTCTTGTACATGTCCATGTATATTGTTTTGTGTTGAGACATAGAGAACATGTAAAATTTTCATTTGATTATGTTGGGAGAAATTTTTTACGAAAGACAATATACTGTATTGCTAGATTCATGTTTTTGTACATGTTCTGTTTTTGTGGTCACTGTTTAAATAAGTATACGTATTTGCAAATAAAATAAACTCTTGGACTGAAAACTATTAGTGTTGTTTTGTAAGTTTATAAATTCTCCAGGAGAATTTAAGCTTTTCAGTTCTTCAAGCATGCTACTGGAAGTCACAAAAATGAGGACAATTTAAGCTTTAAATGCAATCCGCATTTTTTTTTTCAATGTCAATGGCATACCATAGAAGTTAAAACAAGTGCGAGTGCACAATAAACTCTGGCCATGTTGCAAGAAATCTTACATGAAATCGATCAAAATGAATAGCCAGAGCTCAAAAATGCAACGTTGACGGCACATATGGAGAACCATACTTTTGGTCAATCTTTGGGGACAGACAGACAGACCGACCACCAAGTGACATGTAGAAGCTCCTGCCAGAGCTTAAAAAGGGAGGAAATCGGCTTTTCTGGGGAAATTTAAACTTGCCTGAATAACTCTCATTGGTCCTCATCCCTACTTAAAATCGCATCTACCCGGTACCGGACTAGTCCTGCATTTAAGCCTTTATACCAGTAGCTGTGAACTCCACAAGTTTTGACTCGTTAAATTGGGTTGTGTTGGAGTACGTGCGAGCTGCATGATAAAAGACTCTTATTTGAAGTTCAGCTGTTTTGGTCGTGTTATTACCTCCGCCAAGGAGGTTATGTTTTCACAGGCGTTGTTGGTTTGTTTGTTGGTTGGTTGGTTGGTTTGTCTGTGGACAAGATAACTCAAAAAGTTTTGGATGGATTTGCACGGAAATTTGTGTAGGGGTGGTCCGTAGTAGAAGTACGCATCATATTAGATTTTGGAAGTGATCCGGATTCAGAACTTTTTAAGGATTCTACATCATTTTGTGCGTATATACAGACCATGAAATTGGGCCACCCCTCCTCACTTGGCCACAGTGCAAGTTACAGATCCTGTATGTTACATAAATCATTATACACTAGGCCAATGCTCACTGGTCCCTAAAGAGACCCAGCAGCTAGCGAGCCCCCTGTGTTAATACCCCCCTAATGTAAACATTGACCCTAGATGCACTTTGTTATTCTGTATTCAAGAAGTGAACAATACATTAACCCTATTACAATGTACATTCCCAAATCCTCTGTGCAAAATGGAGGATTGCAGGATTGAGGCTATATAGCAAAAAAGTGTGGCTGATTTTGGAGGATGCACTGTGTCAAGGTCTTGAACTGGAATTTGTGTTGTTCATCCTCAGCCTAGCCGCTCATAAATTTGGATGTCACTGGCTCTAGCTGCCTCAGCATTTTGACAGTGATTGCTGGCAGTGGCGCACCCAAGATTTGGCTTGGGGGGGGGGGCCTCACTATTTTTTTTTCAAATTGTTTAGAAATGTTTTCCCTTGCCGAAAATCTTTGGCCCCAGAAACGGTTAATGGACTTGAGTCCGAGTCCTGGACTCCAGTCCAACAACACTGCATTAACTGCTAGACAATCATTCGGCTCTCACAGGGCGGGCTCAATTATGTGCAAAATGACATCCATTTTTCAGAGAGTTGCAGGTGTCCCATGTCTGAATAAGTTTTAAAAAAACACCCCATATTTTGAAGAGCACGGGTATGCAATTTTGATGTTCTTATTTATCGCAGTATTTTTTCAACCATTTCTCAGTTAGTCTTTATCATGTTTATTTACACCACAGATGACAACAAAATTCAAAGCAAGAACAATATTTTTTTTCCGGTTCAATTATCTTTTATTCACAATTTTCTTTTTTTCTTCATACTTTGTACAAGATAACAACAAAATATTCTATGGTACAACATAATTACCCTTTTTTTTAAAGTACAAATAAGTGAAATAATAGTACTTCATGCTTTGCATGATTGTTATTATCATTCCTCCACAAAGTGGAGAACAGTTCCATTTCAACAACATAATTAAGGATAAAGGAATGCATGATGTAAAATCAAATTCAGAAATGGTGATTTTTTTTTCTGTAGACCTTTTTATCAAAAACTATTTGTCATCTTTCACAACCTTGCCTTAACCAACAAATCCTGCACAAAAACATTTGGATGTAAACAAAACCAAGTTAAAAAATATTAAAACAAAATGAAACTGACTTTTTTTTTGGTTAAAAAACCCCCAAAGCAGATATTTTTTTTAGCAACAACAGTCTAACAGTCAAAACCAATCATTTCCTTTGGCTTTTTCTTCTATTTTTTTTTTTTTTTCAATTTCTTTTTAAATTTTTAACCAAGGGGTTGTAAGAATGTCATTTCAAGAGTGCAAATTTGAGTGAACATACCTGTATGAAGTATTATAAAACCCAACTTCAGTTCGGAGCTCAAATTTCATGGCTCTCCCAACCACACAATTCTGGCCTTTATGGGATATACATAGGGCCGGATGAAGTGTTTCGTAGGCCCCAGGCAGTGTTCCGTTGGCCCCACTGCGCCCCTTACACCAGCACCAATGTTGATGTTGATTTGATGTGGATGCTTAGCTGTGCTAAGTGACTTATAGCAAGCAAGGCCACTGTGATATTTTCGTAGGCCTCCACATTTTCGTAGCCCCCTGAATTTTTCGTAGGCCTTTTTTTCGCACCGTGCCTACTGTGCCTATTGGATAATCCGGGCCTAGATATACATGTATAACCTAATTCGAAACCCCTGGAAAAGGCCGCTGTTTGCAAAAAATTTTATGAACCCAAAATTGGGCCCAAAAGTTTGAGTTATAAATTATAAGTATGACAATATCTTGAATTGGTTGATGAAATTAGCTTCCCCGATAATTTTTGTTATTCTTCTGAGTATAAGGTTGCACATTTTACATGAGGAAACTGAATTCTTTTGAGCAAAATTCTGGTTGTAGAAATTATCAAGAAATTAGTCACATGGAAACATTTCAAAATATTTATGTCAAGTATTTTTCTGAAAATTAGAAGCAACGCATCTTTTACAAATGTGAGGCATTATCACTCAAGACTTTCAGGCCAATATACTGTTCATTCTGAACGTGAGTATACACTTTCCACAAAATATAAACAAAACAAAAACTTACGTGCCAACTGCAGTAATAAAGCAATAATAAAGTAAAAATAATCTGTTCATCTGCCATAGCATTCTTTTAACATCAAGTTTGTAAAAAGAGTCCAATTCTCTTTGCCCATCTTTTTACTTGCCCCTAACTAATGCCCTGCATGTGGCTGTGATTAACTTGGAATTCTTAAGTTTGTGATTCATTTGTTCATATTGATGACTTCTTGGGCGCCTTTAGATATGCTTGGGTAATGGCATGTGCAAAAACAAACATAAGCACCGTATCGTTGCTATACGTTTCTTCTTTTGGCTCTGCTCAAAGTGATTTTCACAAAGTTTTCTGAATGAATTCCTATCATATGTGCAAAGAAATAAATGAGTTTTTAATTTGTTTTCACTCTTTTTTGTGATGAGACATTAAAAGGACACTAAGAAAATAGGATTTTTTTTTTCTAATTGCGTTTTACAAATAGGCTATGTGGATTGTCACAAATCCAAGCTTTCTTTAATCTGTATTTTAATACCACTGTATTCCAAATCATGATTCTGCACCCAAGTTTCTAACTAATTCTACAATTTTTTTAGTGATTTTTTTAGTGGAGCATGCAATGCCATCTTTTTTTAAACTTCACTTCACACTTCGAAAATTTGTTTTGTTTGGGATTATCGCACATGTAAGGCGAGAATGCAAAATCAAACAAGTGGTTACTCCAGGTCGAACCCCGAGGTTCCCTGAAAAACCTTGTAAAACCTTGAGGAAAACCTCAAATTTCTGCTGATTAATTTCGCATTCTCTCTTAACAATCTGGTCAGAGTACACACTGCCTTTAGTCCTTATGCCTACTCTTCTTCTTTTTGGCCTTCTTGTGTTTGTGCTTGTGGGAGGTGTTCTTCTTAACCTTCTTGCTGGTCTTCTTGTGCTTCTTATGATGTTTCTTGTGGTGTCGCTTGCTGCGTTTCTTCTTGGAGCTCCTCTCCTTGCTGGGGCTGCGGCTGGGGCTGCTCTCCTCACTGGAACTGCTGCTGGTCTCATCTTCCTCCTCTTCCTCACTGCTGCTACTGCTGCTGCTGGGGCTGGTGCTGCGACTGGGGCTCTTGCGCTTCCTGGACTCCAGCTTCTCCTTGGCAGGACTGACTCTTCTCTGTCGCCGCTCGGGGCTCGGTTTCCTCTCCCTGGGCGGGCTGGCGGGCCGCTCCCGGACGGGGCTACCCCTCCGATCTCTGACGGGACTCCGGACTCGTTCTCGCCTGGGGCTGACGATCCGTCTGTCCCTGCTGTGTGTCTCTCTTGCTGGGCTGCGTCTTCTCTCTCGAACAGGGCTGTGGCGTCTGTCTCGGATGGGGCTGGTATGTCTTCCTCTCCCGGGACTGGGCCTTCGCTCTCGGATAGGGCTGATTTGTCGTCTTTCTCTGACCGGACTTGCTCTTCTCTCTCGATGGGTGGGACTTCTATCTCGGCCCTGGACAATCCGGCCAGGACTGGACCTTCTTGTTCTCGAGGGACTTGAAGGTCTATTTGTTCTGGCGGGCGAGCGCCGTTTGTCCCTGGCTGGGCTGATGCGGCTGTCTCTGCCTGGGCTGCTCTTCCGTTCTCTTATAGGACTCTTCTTTCGTTCTCTTATAGGACTCTTCTTTCGTTCTCTTATTGGACTCTTCTTCCGTTCTCTCGATGGACTCTTTTTCCTGTCTGGTGCAGGACTGTGCTTTCTCTCCTTTACTTTAGGGCTTGGTGCTCTTATGGGGCTGATCTTTCTTTTCCTTGGTGGACTTGCTCTGTTGTCCTTCTCTTTCTTCTTTTCAGGACTTCTGCTTTTTCTGTCTTTGCTTGAGCTGGATCTTCTCTCTTTTGGGGGAGCTTTCCTGTCCTCAGACAGGCTTTCTGGTTTCTTGTCACTGATGTTGGTTTTCGCATCTTCCTTGTCGACTTCAAGCTCCTCTTCGTAATCTGGCTCGAAGTTCTCTTCACTGTGCTCCATGTTGAGCAGAGTCTTTGGGGATGGTGCGGCAGAGGGTCCAGGTGAGGGTTCAGACTCGTACTCGTCCTTATCCCAACGCGATACAGGTACTGCAACAGTTATCAACTCACTGTTGGCGCTCTCTGATTGCACGCTCATACTCCTTTCCAGTTTAGGAGTGGTGTCAACCTTACTTTCGGCATCTTGGATGGTGTCTTGGCCCTTCTGAGGGCTTAGTGTCTCGGTTTTTATCTTTGCCACGGTAGTATCAACAGACTCTGTCTCCATGGGTTCCTCTTTGACAGGCTCTTCTTTGACTTTGACAGGCTCATCTTTGACGGGCTCATCTTTGACTTTGATGGGCTCATCCTTGACTTTGACTGACTCTTGCGAGATGATGGGGGTGAGGAGTTCTGCTTTGATTTCCTCTGACGTTTCAGCCTGGTCAGCTGAGGTTCTGTGTACCTGGATAACACGACGTTGGTCTTCGACAGGTTCTTCTTCGATCTCCCGCTTAACAAGATGGTCATTTAAGTTGCTTGTCCCTGAATGGAGAGGACTCCCACCAGTGGAGCTGGTGCTGGAGTAATTGGCAATAATGGCTGGCTTGTTGGACTCTTCCAGTCCCGATTGCACATCTTTGTCTGTAGTCTTTGCTGTCTTGGTCCTCTTGCTCTTTTTGCCTTCCTTCTTGGATTTCTTGGGTGCTTTGATTTGCTCACCGTCACCGTCCAGCTTGGCCTTCTTTGGCTTGGATTCCTCTGAGGCAGATGTTTGCTCTGCACCGGTTTCAGATCTGGAGGCAAGCTTGCGTTTCTTTTTCTTCTTCTCCTCCTTGTCTTTGCTCTTCTTCTCCTTTGTGGTCTTGGCCCCTTCACCGTCCCCTGCAGCATTCTGCGAGTCCGATTCCGATTTTTTGCTCTTCTTGGTTTTCTTGTGCTTGGGAGATTTTGCTTTTTTGACAGAGTCTGCATTCTCTTTGGCCTCTTCAGGGTTTTCACCACCACCTTTCTCGTCCTTGATATCTTTTTTGTCTTGTGTCTTGGAGGTTTCTGATTTGTCCTCCTTGTGCTTGTGCTTATGTTTGTGTTTAGAGGTTGAATGTTTTCGCTCTCGTCCCTTATCCTTGTCTTTACTTTTACTTTTTTCCTTTTCTTTTTCCCTGTCTTTAGATTTTTCCTTGACGTCTCTCTCCTCTGCCCTGTCCTGTTCACCTCTGTCTCTGTCCCTACTCCTTTCTCGGCTTCGGTCCTTCTCCGAGCTCTTTCGTTTCTCAACATTCTCTTTGTTCCTGTCCTTGTCCCGGACATCTTTATCCCTTGACCCCGTTCTGTCACTTCTCCTGTGCCTATCTCGGTCTCGACTGGATAGGTTGTGTCTGTCCTCGGTCTCTCTGAAAGGTGAACGATTGGGATGGTTCCACACTTCTCTATCAAATGGTTCATCTTGAGGTTCCACAGGGGTAAGAGGGGGCCTGTCAGGGTACTCATTGGGATACTGGTTTCTGTACATGTTGTATTGTTCGTCATGCTCAGGGGGATAACCAGGTTCCCTAACGTCCGGTCTGATGTCTGGTCTCATTTCTGGTCTTGGACCAATATCGGGTCTGAATTCAGCCCGGTATTCGGGTCTGAAGTCAGGCCTTGCATCAAATTCTGGGCCATAGGGCTGCTCAAATCTAGGAAACCTTTCTTCTGGATAACGAGGGGGATAGGGGTCACCAGGATGTGGGGGAAGCATGAGGGGTGGTGGGTAAGGATGCATTGCTGGAGGTGGGGGAGGCTCATATCTCTGATCGTAACGAGGATCATAGCGTGCATAAGGCGAGTGATCTCTGTACCGAGGTGATCTTGGAGCTGGGTAGTAGGCGCGAGGAGGCGATCGAGATCTGGATCTCCGCAAAAATGGTCTTGGTCTGAGAGGTGCCCGAATCCTGGGAAAAGAGCGGGATCGCGACCGACGCCTCCTGATAGGGGAGCGTGACTGGCGTGGAGAGTGATCCCTACGACGTGGGGAACGGGATCTTCGCAATGGGGGCCTACGATTCTCCCTGGACCGGGAACGGGACCTTCGCCGGGAGGTTTTATGTCGTGACCTTGACCTCGACCTTGACCGTGACCTGGATCGCCGCTTGGCCTTTGTCCTAGATCTGGATCTAGAACGAGTCCGGGTTCGGGTCCGGCTCCGTGAGCTGGTGCGTGAGGATGATCTGGAAGAGGAGCCCAATGAGCTGGACCAGGAGCTGCCACTAGAGCCGGAAGACCTACTGCGGGACCGGGAGGATGCGTGTTGCAGCTTTTGGTCGCGCTGGTACTCCTTCAGGTGGTTAGCAAACTCGTCCATGGGGTCCAATTTCTTGGGTACCACTTCCCTGTGCTCAGCTTGTCTGTTGAAAAGAAAAGTAACAAAGAACTAATTTAATTTACAGATGAAAACATCTCCAGGAAAAAAAAGGTTTTGGGGGCTGTTTAAATTTTTTCCAATATAGCCAATGGCCAATTTACCCTGATGTGACTTCGCAAGCCTGCGTACACAAGATTTACATTTTCTTGTACAATTCTGGTAAATAAAAAATTGGGAATTGTTTTTTGGAAAAAAAGGTTGAAATTGCTTGGATGCATATTGACAAGCTTAAGCAGATATACATGTACATGTATACTGACTTAATAATGTTGCCAAGACTAAAATACTTACATCAGTCTCTCTTTCTCCTCATAAAATTCTTTCTCAGTCAGGGGTCTGCTTACAGGACCAGCAGGTATAGGTGGTGGTCCTGGGACTGCAGGTGGTGGGCCAGTCGGTCCAGGAACAATAAAAGGAGTTCCTTGAAGAGGATGTGGCACTGGTGGTCTAGCAGGTGGCGGGCCACCCACCGGCGGTCCATTCAGGTGATGGGGAGGTGCGTTCAAGTTTGGTGGTGGGGGACCTCTAGGTGGGGGTCCGTGGTTTGTTGGAGGATGCTGGACAGGTGGAGGGGGGCCTCTAGGAGGAGGCAGATGTGGAGGGGGCCTTGGGTAGTTTGGTTGAGATGTCAGTCCAGGTGGTGGGCCAAGGGGTGGCCGAGATCCTTGAGGTGATGGACCTTGATGACTAAGCGGTGGCTGTCCTTGAAGCTGAGGCGGGGGACGACTCTGAGGAGGTCCTTGGTAGGGGGGTTCCTGGTGAGGTGGACCTTGGTAAGGGGGTCCAGGAGGTGGCGGGCCTTGCTGTGGTGGAGGACCTCTGGGTGGAGGTCCTTGATGAGGGGGACCTTGGTATGGGGGTCTCAGTGGTGGAGGTCCTTGGTTGGGCAGCTGCTGTGGAGGTCGGAGTCCTGGAGGAGGGCCTCTTGGTGATGGGCCTTGATATTGGTGAGCTTGTTGAGGTGGGGGTCCATGTGACGGTGGGCCTGGAGGTCCGAAGTTGGGTGGGGGTCCACGAGGTGGGCCCTGGTGACTTGTAGGAGGTCCTTGGTATCTGGGTGGGCCTTGGTATCTGGGTCCAGGAGGGGGTCCCCCACGATTGTCCCCCGGGTATCTGGGCCCCTGCTGGTCCATTTGGTGCCTGGGCTGGTAGTCTGGTCTGGGAGCACTTGGGCGATGGATATACCTCGGCTCGTACGTCCTCCTGTCCTTGTTGACATTGAGGACTGGGACCTGATGAGTTGTCTGCGTGGGATTCAAACAAAATGAAAGACCTTGATGAGGAACTAGGAATATACCTTGCCCCACAATTATATATTTGTTTGGGCTAACCTAATATCAAAAGCTTTACATCAGAAATTTGAAGTCGGGAAAAACAATCCTGTGAACATGACTTTGTTTCTAAATTGAATTTTGTTTTGTTTTGTACCTGATCTGGCCTGCTGGTCACTGATGTTGCCGTTGAAGATGTCGAGGATTGGGAGGGCTGGGCCTGGGACGTGGTTGTCTTTGTCACGGGAGGTGCTGGTGTCGGAGCTGGTGTTGGAGCTGGAGTCGGCTGGGCGGGCGCCGCAGGAGGGGGCCTGGGCCTGGCCTGCCTGGGCACAATCTTCTTGGTGAAGCCAGTCTCGTGTTGAAAGTCCAATGCAGTCTGTAAACAAACAAGGAAGAAGTGCTCTTTTTTCGTTTTGATTCATGAGTAGGGATGTCAGGGTCTTGTTTATTATTAGAACCACTGCTAATCATGCATGGGCCTTTTAGGAGTGGCAAATTCCATGAATATGATGCTCTTCACAGAAATTTGCTGTGCACAGATAATGTTGATTTACAAGTACAAGTCAAAATATGCCTTGTTCGCATATGTTGGTTGTGACAGGTTCTAAGCGTATTTGTATTTTTTATTTGATCACAAACTGGACCCAATGTCTGCATTTGTGTCTTATCCCTGTTCACTGTAAAATTCATTAGCAGAGAATTATATAATTATTGAACCCTGCTGAATCCAACAATATCCACCAGATGGGTTGGAATAATTTTTTTGCTACCTGATCCAATTTTGTTGGACTCAGCAGGCTTGGAACTTTTCTGGTTGTTAGATTCTGTTGAATTCAAAAGTCTCTCAAAGAGAAGTCTGAAGGAAATCTGGGTTTTGACAAAACTGGTCTCAGTCTGCTAATGTTTTTGAAAAGGACTACATAAATTACATTAATGAAAATGAAAAAATCGCTTTGGTTTTAGGCCCTGTTGACATTGTCTACACACCTGACGGAGCACTTTGTTTGGGCAGAGTGAGTTTGGGGAGACGTCTGTTTCCTCGCATATTGGGCACTGGTGGTCGTCCGTCTCAAGGAGATAATCTCTGATGCCTGCAGAATGAAGCAATTCAATCACTATCAGTTTTAAGTGGCTAATTTAGAGCCGTTACTATTTTTTATTGTCACATACTGCTCATTAATGCACTTTGGGCCAATCGGACGAATAAAGCAGACATATTTATTCAATATTAGGTTTTGCCCTTTGCGATGCAAAAACAGTCGGTGAGTGACATAGCCTAATACTGAATTTACATCACCCGATGCAAATTCCGTCTTATAAACCGAATTTTTTTAGTAAGTCACATTTTTTTGTAAACACTTAGTTAATTTCCACAGATGTTGCGAACATGTAAACAAAAATGGTTCTCATCATGCTCGCCTTTTCACAATTGTTGTTTTTCATTATTTTTCTTCAATGCATCATTTTTTTTCAACATGCATACAACCTCCCCCCCCCAAAAAAAAACACCCTAGGCCAGTTCCTTTGCCATTTCAATCAGGGACGACCGGTATCCTATGTCAAACGTTAGAAATGTTATGATTTTCGAAAACTCGTTCTCATGGATGAGCTACTCACACTCATCGCAGAAGCTGTTGCCGCAGCATGGGATGAGCACCGAGTCCGTCATGAGATTTTTGCACAGCGGACACAGAAGCTGGGCCGGGATCTCAATCTTCTCCTCCTCGGGCTCGGGCGAGTTGCTCTTCAGGAACGGGTGCTTCTCCTTCTTGATGGTCTGGTAGGCATTGCTGTGGGGAATACGGTACAAACTTGTTAAGGATGCAGGTCATGTCTTTGCACAAGATATGGTGAACTTTCATTAGAAACTGAAACTGGGACATGTGTGTTTATGTATGGACTGTGTGAAGATCTACTGCTGCTTCGCTGTGTGGCATCATCTCAAAACTTAGTATTCCAAGAACATGGTGCACATAACATTCTTTAACCCCCCTTTGCAAACATATATTCTGCGGCAAGTTGTCCTTGTTGTGACTGTTTTCAACCCTTAAGAATTCCCAGCCCACACAAAGCAGGATCGACTGCCTTGGACTGTTTAAGTAACTTGATACAGCTATGCTTTGACTCCAGGCAAGTGATAAAACAGCTGTGACCACAACTTGCCTGTTTTGTCTGTTGACCCAGTTTGACTAGTCACAGTGCTTGCTTGACATTATGATCTGACTGCTGGTGACTAGCCTTTGTTAAAAGTATAGCAGGGGAAGTGGAAGTGAATTTCGACTGTCTGTGACTGCTTAAATAGCAGGAGGGTAAATCTTTCTCCATTTATCACCACTCAAGGGATAATTGTGCTCAGAGTCTATACAGTTTGAGCAGATACATTCCATGTGTCACACACAATAAAGCACTGACTCTGACTCTTGTCATTGTGATTCCTATGGAAGACATGGCCAAGGTTCACAAACTGTACAAATGTACTATAAACTCCTAGTACACATAAACCCTTAAGGTCACTTATATAACATGAATTTGAGCTCCTCTGGTGAGCCTTTTACCGATTGAAAGGAAAAGCTGGGATATTCAGAACAAAAATAACTTGATGTTCATGAATTCCCTTAAAAAAAATCCGAGGTTTCAGGACTCAGTAGGAGGTTAACAGACAGTCCAACTTCCTTACAAATGAGGGGAGAGCCACTTACTGGTCTATTGTAGGCACGGCATAGTGGCCCGAGCTGGTGAGCTTGGCTCCTTTAATCGATGGGTCGTTGACGGTGGTCATAAACTCTCGGGGTATTCCTGCGCTGACCCTGGGATAGCGGTATTGGTTGTAGGATGGCCGAACTGGTTCCTGTTTCAAGGGGGCAAGGAAGACAAACACACGTTGTTTTACTAATTCACAGTCGATGTCGCAGTGGCAATTTAGGGCAATAAAAAGTATGATGGTATGGATGGATAGGTCTCTCTAAGATGGCCATCTCTGTAGGGGAACTGCAGCTGCGTCAGGCGCGGTTCTAGAGCCAATATATTTTTTTGGGGGGGGGGGGGGGGCTAGCAGGGTAGATCCAGAATTTTTTTTAGGGAGGCGTGCTGAAATGTAGACCGGTTATTTTCTCCGGACACTTAGGTCCCCCTAGCCCCCCAGTAGAACCGCCACTGAGATGCGTATTTTACGCAATCAAGTATGCATTGCACAGTGTTGAAAATGTTTAAACGCGCGCTTGTTGCTCAAAATGTGTTGGAAATACGACGCAGCTGATGCACGTTATGCAAGTTGACGCTCAAAATGCGGATGCACGTGGCTGGTCGGTAGGAAATGACGTCATTTGAGAGAGACCTATATACATGTATATTATTTTTCAGCCTTACCGGTCCTCTTTGGGGACAGTCACGAATGAAGTGTCCCGGTTTCAAACACCTGTGACAGGTGTAGGTCTGTCCAGGACGGATGTTACCACCTCCACCGTACCTTCCACCATACCGCTCATATCTTGAGGAAAAAATGTAAAAATAAAAGACGTCAAATCACAAATCAGGTCACAAGTAAAAAGAGCAAGTTGGACCACACATAAAAAGTGCATGAACTCGTTTGTTTGCACAGCATCCCGTTTGACTTAAGGCTGCGAAGCCTTGTGATTGGCTCGTGATGACAATGTGATGACAATTAATACAATGTCGATGACCTATCTTCAACAGGTTAATAATTAATATTCAAGTGAGGAACACTCTAAATCTACCTTTGGGATGTACACGTTTACTACCTGTAGACAACCATAAAGAAATATCCATCTACTTGGTTATTTATTTTTTTTTCTAAAAAAACTTATACTCCACCAACGCTAGTGCACATCACCTAGGATTTGCACTTGTACTATTTTTTTTCCCAAGCTGAACAATTCTCAGGTAGATTCGTGTTTGGTTTGTAAAAAGAGCATTTCGTTCACACATGATCTTCTTGAGCAGTTAAACGTAATTCTTATACTTACTTGGAGGGATCGTACTCGTGACTTGATTGGAACAAAGCAGCCCGGATTTTGTCATCTTCCGAGGCATTTGCATTGGCAAGGTCTGATGTCTGTTGACAGTAAAGATAGGTCAGAAATTTGCTGTTATATGCGTCAAGTTAAGGACTAAAATATGTGTCCTTGGGCAAGGCACTTCGCCCTGCTTGCCTCTCTCTGCCCTCAAGTAAAAACGGGTACCTGTAGTTAAATATTTAACAATTGTTGACTGCTGTGATGTGGAATATGACGTTTTCAACACCCGAGGGGCACATAGCACCCTAGGCAAAGCCAAGGTTGCTATGCACCCCGGGGGATTAAAAGCGGCATAACCCACATCACAGCAGTCAACAATTATTTTGTTATATATATCGTGCCAATAACTCAAAAGGACAAATGGTTGGAACATATTGCCCGAGAAATAAATTAAATCACTGCGATGTAACCTTTGATAACTGAAGGTTTTTATGTCCTGCCCATAGAGCTATATTAAATTACTAGAGCGTTGACTCGTGTACTAAGTGATGCCTGGTGGGCGCATCCAATGTTTGTACACAAACTTATGGAAAACTTGAAATGTTGTACGGCTTTTGTACGGCTATTTGCATATCTGCGTATATATTCTATACAGGTGCGTTATCAAAGCCGATATGCCCAAAACCGAAACGCATTATCAGCAAATGAGCGTGTCATTTTACTCTGTGCGAACAGCGCAACGCATGTGCGTATCCGCTGCAGATGATCGACTGTGCATTTTTTTAAACCGTAGTGAGGCTCTTAAGTTGTTTGCGTATGCTCTACTTGCGCGTTGCATGTAGAGTACACTTTCAAAAATCATCTAATTTCATAATGTTCTACAAACACGCACATGAATTCCAAATGTCTGTGCCCAGAACGGCTTCAAAGCTTCTCAAATGAGCAAGAATGAGGAGTTAGCGCTCTAGTAATTTAATATAACTCTATGGTCGTGCCAGACACGAAACTGAGCGTTTGACGTTGCAGTTCTCATTGCGCAAAGCTAGCGCGCATTGAGCACAATGCGATATCACCCTCAGTGTGTGATGCATTTATATTGTCCAGACACATGACCGTCCTAGACCAATGAAATTACAGTATCCAAGCACACGATTTAACAATCTCGGTTATTTCATGCCAGGGAAACCAAGGACAAACACCGACTCAAAATTGGCTCTATGCAACTGTTGTAAAATACACCAATCTTGAGAGGACATTTAAGTGGCTTTTGACATTGCAAAAGCAAAAGGCAAAAGCTTGCTATTGAGTGGGACATTGGCAATGTGAATAAGTTGTTAATTGGACTTGAACAATCCGCCTGGCTTTGCTGATGAAAAAACAATACCTACCTTCTTAAGTTGTTCAATGGTCATTCTAGAAGCATCTTCACCCTGCACAAAGTGATTAGAGATTGAAAGAAACATGGTTTCGCATATGACACTGTAAGGCAACTCAGACAATATCTATATCCGTATGAAGTCCATTTTAAAAGAACATCATTAATAACTGAAGAAAACTTCAAACTACAGACAGAAATTTGGAGGTTGTATGGTGTTAAAAAAAACCTGAAGCGGTTACAGTCCAAGGATTTTCGACAATCTGGACAATTATACGCAATTTGACAAATTCAATTTCAAACTTGTCAACAAATTCAATCCAGGGTGAAATTTCTATGCTTATCAAACAATGTTTCATGCACTGCAGACGTCACCATTTTTTAGTTCTTCGGTACTTCCTGCAACTTCTCTGAAGTACGCATTGAACGGCATACTTTGCTGCACTCTTTAATTTAAGAATACTGAGAAAGTGAAGGGTCCTGATTAACACAGACACATAGACAGACAAAGACAAACAGTTATACCAGTCAGCAAAAACGGTGCCGCCATGACGGTCTGATTCCTGGACTCGTATGGTCATCAACCGCGTAATTCTATCAAGCCGAGCAAGTAGTACGAACTAAGCAAAAAACGCCAGACTGAAAACAGCTTTATATCTAGCCATGGGATAGATTCAAGCCAGCGCGTCACTGTGACCATGACCTTCAATGCCAAACAACTTGTGTCCACTCACCGTGTTGTTCTAGTACTCGTACTATACTTGAGTATAACTCAAGTACTTTTTGAAATTTCAAAATCCTCGGACTCGAATTCACGGTACTCATATACTCAGAAAGCAAAGTACCCGGACTTGACAATCCAATAACGTACTCCATCACAGTACTTGTTCTCAAAGGAAAAAATCTAGTAATTTAGTTTTGAATGAAAAAAAAAAAGGTGATCCACAGATTGCGTGTCGCATCTTTCCGAGGTTGATCCCTATATATGTTGTGTCAAATTTTGTGCATTTTTAAACGACCTCAAATGACCCCTAGATGACCTTTGACCTTTAATTTCAAAAGAATTTTGATGAACCCCCTACCCAAGGATCACTCCATCCAAGTTACATTAAAATCCATCAAATTCTGTAGACGAAACATTTAAGCCGATTTGAAAAATGACCTCTAATGACCCCTTCATGACCTTTGGCCTCAGAAATCCAATGAAGAATTGTGTCTTCCTACCCAAGGGTCACTGCTTCCAAGTTTCATCAAAATCCATGAAAGCTACACTTTTTTTTCAAAACTTTAATACATTAGGGTCTATGGACGTTCCAGCATGGGAGTACACACCAGAGCTACCTATGGGGTACTGCACATAAAGGAAAGAAAGGTGTTGACTTGTACACTACAATTTTTCCTTTAACCCTCCGACGCAGAAACTAGCCCTTTTGGGGACCCAATTTGGTTAATTACCTTAATAAAAAAAAAATAATTCCAACCAATTCTGGTGATCTTCCATCTAATCCTAGCCAGAGACACCCACTACGGATATATGCAGTCACCTTTAGTGTGTGACCCCGGGTCAGGCATATCTGAGCCTGACAACCTGGGCTGCCCATATACACGTGCACAAAACAAAGTCACTTGCGGGTAGCCAAGAGCACGACTTGACCACAGACTATGTATACAACATCTGTTTCCTGTCAATGACCTCCTTATTTATAGTCTACAGACATGTCGAGATTGTGTACATATAGATACAGTGTTGTGTAGCCTCAAACCAAGGCGCTAAATATCTGGGTCCCCGGAGGGACCCCTTACTGTAAGCGTGTTAGTAAATGGGCTTTCTGCGTCGGAGGGTTAAAAGCGGTACTCCTAAACCCCAGAAGTAAATTCTAAAGAAAAGGGATATAAGGACAGTAATGCAAGTACCCCAGAATGTCCGTAATAGTCTACGGACGTATATGGGTCTACGATCATACAGAATTAGGACCAGTAAGTGTCTCCCAAAATACTGTTCAGGCGACACAAAAATCATTATTTTTGTGCTGTATGGCAGTACATGTACATTGTACATGCATTGGCTTTCAAAAAGTCTTGCTCAAAAATACATCCATGTTGCTGAATATGTGGTTTCAGTTTCCACTCATTACTTGAGATTTTCATTGTTTTCACTTGAGTACTCCATAAAGTACTCATACTCGTACTTGAATGTCCACGAACATGACTCTGGTACCAGTACTCGCTTTTAAGGGTCAAAATATTTGGATGCAAGTGGTACTCGATAGCCGAGTTCTCGGCAGTACTCTACGCTCTGATGTTAGTACTCGACTACATCACTGCCGCAAATACACTAATAGACACAATTCTCATGTGCACATTTACTGGAGCACTGAGCCTAGGCTATGGATGGTATGAGGTTGATCTCAAGTCTCAATAAACAAAGCATTTTGCGATGCTTTGATAAGGTGGGAGACTGATGAGCCCACATCTGCAACCTCTTTCGGTATTTCCCAGGACTCTCCCCCCCCCCCCCCATTTGGAAAATCTTTTATCTGGAAGGTGTTCCCATAAGATGCTTTCAGTAAGTTGGAAAACACATTGTGTGTGGACTAACTGGTGACACAGATCCAACAAAACCATCCATTTTTACATTTGAAAATGCTCAATAGTTGGCCACACTAACATAAATTTATGGTTAATAAACTCTGGAGTTATGAACTAAGTGTACCTTCAGCGATAGAAATACAAAAATGTACCAAAAATGGACACTTGAGATATTGCTGCCTTGTGGGACAGCTCACTTGTGCGTCATACTGAAAATGTACACAAACCAGTACACGTGCATGGTGTTTCTATGAGAGCTACCTTGTGGGGTACTTGCACAAACAGAACAAGGGTACTCCGCAAGTCAACCTTTGTCTTAGGAAATTCTAAGAAGAGGGAAAAGACAAGAGAAACGCAAGCACTCCATAAACCCCATCCATAAGGTTTGGGTGTCTTTACGTGGGCATCCATTGTATTTAGATGGGTCTCACAAGCAGCCATCGTAACAGAACACGATTCAGTCGAGATGGACTGTGTGCAGGAGTATGCCCTCAGTGGTACAAGTCAGAATTATTAACCCACACTTAGACAACATTCAAAAGATGCGCGCAAGCTGGAGTGTTACTCTTGTGCAGGGACGTTACTGCTGGGTAACTAGCATAGCGCAATCTAGATTTCCTACACAATTCCATGATTAATTGATAAGCCTACATTAACCTAATCCGAAGCCTTGAAAACTGCCCCACCAACACATTATTGGTGTCATCTACAAGCATCTTTAAATGGACACACAAATTCCAACAACATATGGGAAACTGCGTACACACATTACTATGATTCTGGAGGTGTGCCAACCCAATATAAAAAGACTGTCACTTTAGGGGTACTGTAACCCATCCTGACAGATTCCAACAAAACATGCCGTTGGGGTTTGATGGGTTGAGTTCTGTTAGGGTTAAGGATGGAAAGTAGGTAGCTGAACTAGTAAAATGAAAACTAAAACTAGAATGGCCCCTAAAATCTCCTCCCACTCCTCACTTGCATTGAAGTTGTTATAAATATGATATACATGTATCTGTAAATTGCTTGGACCTAGAACCAAAATAACTTCCTTTTCCTAAAGGAAATCAATCAGATCTTTTTTTTTTTTTAATAACTTCCTTACGACAGGAAAGCCTATTCATCTTGCTATTTTGTCCCACTTTCCAAAATGGCAACATCGTTCCAGGATCAATTGGCACCAACATTTACTGAGGAACCCTTTACCCCAAGGTTTACAAATCATCTCCTGAAATTTGTTTTCCTTCTAGTTTCTTAACGTGACATGACCTTTGACCTAAGAGCAGAAAACCAAAATGTTACCAGAATTCCATAGAGCATTGCTACCCTGAAGACAACTTATCCTCTAGAAAACCCAACAGGGTGGACAAAGCTAAAAGAACAATACTTTTCCAGCCCTAAACACTGATGTGTAGAAGTGAAAATTACTCCCAAAAAAATCTACTTTAAAAAGTTTTCAAAGGGGGGATTTTGTACCTAAATGAATTCAATGAAAAATATCAAAGCTACGTTATGATCGAGTTAAAAAATTATGTTGCTAAGCTGTAAGGAAGAACAGTTTACAAAAAATAGCACAACAAAAAAATCTTGAGAAGAACTAACTTGTTTCCTCTCGTTTCAGTACTGATCATTTATTTCGCATATCACTCATAGATATATATTTATGCATAAAAATAATGTAGCAGCTTTTACACCATTGATGACATTATAAGTTCGTAAATCAATGAAACTTTTGTGCTTGATGTAGTATCACGTGAAGAAGGAATCACATGAACATTTACGAAAATTATTTAAAGTATTCAAATTTAAGTCATTATTAGAATTTCTGTCTTTAAATGAAGCAGGGCATGCAATTTGAAAAAGCATGTACTGAATTGTACTTCACAAATAATATATTTTGGATAACCAAAACTGAGCCACGTACATGCTCAAGCCTGATCACACAAGAGCGCTCACATCTGAAAAACCTGACCTAAGCAGCGAAAGGGCGACTGGATTGTGAAAAAAGTCACCCTTTATAACACAATAGCATAGTAACTAAATGTAGATTTGGACATAATACCATTGCATGCTATTCTTATTCTAAAACACAAGAGGGAAACACAAGAAGTGTGCAATATTTGTCTACCGATTGTCAACACTGTGGTACAACCAATATTCATGAATTTATATAGAAACCAAGTGTCATACCCAATGTCAGTTTTATCTTGAGAAATACTACAATATTTATCTTGAATTGCACCCAATCAGTTACCCTGTCATTGCACAAAACAACTTCTTACTGTACTTTTACAATTTATTCAGACAGATAGAAATATGCAACAGTTAGTGAAAACCTTAGTTTTGTCATTGATGTTTTGTAATTTAGAAACAAGTTTGTTAGTAGCATGCAAAAAAAAAACACATTGCAATACCCCCCCCCCCAAAAAAAAAATTATTGTGATGCATTTTGCACTTCAGTGAAAAGTTTGTCTACAAATGTACAATGTAGTTCATTCTGGCATTCTGTACAGACAAGGTTTAACTACAGGCCTGGAATGACAGTGGCCATATTTGCCATTCAAGTGTTCCGAGAAAATGCATTTAGTTTGATACACAAGAACAACTGCCCTTGGCCCAATAAAACCAAATCATTCCAGGCCTGCTCCAAGAAATCTTTGTGTGAATTCATATGGTGCACTAACTGCACTTGATTTTCATTTTTGACAAGTACTCTTTAAAACTTGGCAACTAGTATGTCACCAGAAAAAAAACCTTGGCAACTAATATGTCACCAGAAAAAAAAATGTGATGAAACGCACCACATGGTTTACATCACATTCTACACGTAGGTATGTAGGCATTAAGAATACTAGCATGGTTTCATCATTCTTCAACACCCATTATAAAATTACCACAAAACCACACATTATAAAACTCCCACAAAAAAATAAAAATATTTGCATACAATTCTTCTGCAGCATTGAAATTTACCAAGCAACATCCAACACCATAAATGCTTTTAAACGTGTAGCTCTGTGAAAATAGCTTTTCATGTCATTTACTGATCATACATGTACCAGCCAAATGCATGTAAATTTCATATGTTTAATTGCTCCTCTGATATTAACCATCCTACGGTCTTTTTTACTTCAAACATGACAAAATCCGAATTACCGTTAGAGGATTGTTATGGTACCGTACCGTCTGGACCCTCCAAACACCGACGGCTTGGACAGTAGGAGCGTTAATAAATACAGCTAAAGGTAATTTTGTTTACTAAAAAATGTACATTTTTGGTAAGATCTGAAATTCATTCCAACTTGTAAATTGTGAATGGAATTGGCAACCTTTGTTAACAAAATCATTATTATTTGTGAGTCACTTTCTTTTAGTATACACACTGAAATGTTCACTACCAAAGTTGCAATTCAATTTCACAAGACTAACAGTGACATTGGGGAAAATGCGAGACATGACTGTAAAATACAGTAGCCTACTATAGTATATAGCTTCTTTCTAACATATCAAGAATCTTTCATGGGATAAGATCCATAACAAAATTGGAAAAAAAATTCTGCAACATCTTCCATGTTGGTCTCAAATGTCAATGGCAATTTACATTGTACTTCTTTCAATGTGTTGTGATTGCTATAGCATGTGAACTTATTGCAAAGGTACATATACTTCCAACTTATTGGAAGGTACTTCACAAATGCTTTAAAATGGACACACAGATATTTTCACCAACTTCTTGAATACATGCTCTTGGCAGTTCCTGGGTATCCAATATACATAGCACACAAGGAACTTTCATGAAACAAGTAACGTTCTCACACCGAATATTCCACTACTATCCGTAGTAGTGGAACACCTAACACAGCTTCACAATTTACGCATCCAGATCCATGTTGCGACACTTTCGATAGGCATCCCTCCAGCATGTAAAGCACAGTAGAGCATTCCAGACGGCAAACAGTTCTCAAAATGTTCATTACGGGCAAGGCAAAACACACGATGAAATGACGAAATCAAATCCACGGAAGAGATTAGAAATCGCGTCCATTTTTCAGCACAGGATTCCATTTGCTTTTCTGGCAAAGACGTTTAACGTGGTTTTCAGATCCATAGAAGCATGCAGAATTTAACTACTTGATGTCAAAAACTGCATACACCATTCTTCAATTTGAAAATCAACATAAATATACTCGCCATACTTAAAAGACAT
Organism: Patiria miniata; assembly: GCF_015706575.1. Classification (NCBI taxonomy): domain Eukaryota; kingdom Metazoa; phylum Echinodermata; class Asteroidea; order Valvatida; family Asterinidae; genus Patiria; species Patiria miniata. The sequence continues at coordinate 40,825,764 of NW_024037069.1, read as the reverse complement.
TTTGAATACAGCAACATAAATCACAGTATAATTACTGAACACAAAAATAAATAAAATCAGTGATTTAGTTCAAATATATCGTATACCAGGTGTAAATGTACACAATTGTGTACATTTCATGTGTACATGTACATTTGCTTTAACCCTAACCCTCCTCAATCCTCCAGGCAGTTTTAGAGGCTTTTTGCGGATTGAGGTTGTATGGCAAGAAAACGAGCCGGTTGATTTTGGAGGATGCATTGTGTTGAGTTCGTAGGCTGTACCCAGCATTGTTTATTTTCAGCCATGCACAATTGAAGACTGCATTATGCTCAACATCAACTGCACTGCTTCTGGATATCATCAGCACTGCCTCAACCCCTTAACAGTGATTGTTGGAGAATTTTGAAGGATGGAGGCAATGGTCACCCGTTCATTCAACAAATTCAATTCAAGAAATGACGGATGCTTTAGAAGGATTGAGGCTGAATCCAATTTGCACATGTTGGCATGTTGGCAATTGGAGGATTTAAAGGAATTAGGATGGTTCCTAGGGGGTCAGGGTTAAAGCACAGTCCTGAAAATGCTAGGAGGAAACGGTTGACATAAAACAATATATCAATATTTGAAACAGTCATTTGTGTTGACAAACTGTCTCAAGACAGAAAACCAATTGTTTTGATGTTAAGTTGTGAGAACCACTGGTAAAATTGCGCTTCTCAAAATATCAGCATTTTCTTACCAACCATAACAACTTTTTGCATGTAAATTAACTTCATTGTTAACAGTTTGACTACAATTATCAAGTTCAGACTTGAAAATGACACAAACCATCTGTTTGTTTGCTTGAGATGTAACAATCTATATGGTCTATATGTAGAAATAACAGCCCATTTTCAATGATTGTTTGCTGAAAAAAATAGGTGCTCTGTACTCAGCAAAACTTGTATCAATTAAAAATACAAATCTTCAAACCACACAAAAAGAAATAACATACATCATAACATGTATGTAAAAACCTACTCCAACTACAAGATCATGGTTTAAGCTTAAATTATTGTACGTCAATTATCAACTACTACACTATGCATACAAATACTTCATGAATAATTAAGGATATATATATGCCCTCATGCTCAATGTGAGCATACCACACATTTCCAACATGAAATTGTTATAGTTGTTAAATATTACCTTTTTTTGGTAGTAAATATTATATTGCTCAGTATGAGCTACATAGTACCTTTCGAAGGTATTTATGGTAAAGACAGAGTTGTCACAAATTGTGTTCTTAAAACCAATCATCACCAAAGTGCAATTGTATAAATCATGGTACATGTACAACAAAAGTACGAGTTCAATCTCACTAACCATGAATTGTGAAATTAGGGTCACGCTTCAAATATTCAAAGTAATATACGAAACAAACAAAACTTTCCGGTTCCAGTTAACAGTAGTTAATAACAACTGGAACAAAACACAAACAATTTGTGCTTGTTAAGTTATCAACATATTTGGTGCATGTATACACAGAACTTATATTGATGTGAAAAAATGGAAATAGATACTGATAAGGTAAATTATATCTTGTGCGATTTTTTTAAAATTTGTATTAGAAAAAGAAAGCAAAACTCATTACTTAAAAACAGAAATATATTAAGAAGGAAATAAATGGCTTACAGCAGGCCTACCTGTTACCGCAGCTAAGAATACCTTGTGCAAGATATTTCAGAGAGCACCTACTTGGTGGCTTGGGACTGATATAACACTTAGACACTGAGAAATGAAAATCAGAGTCATCATCATGACCCATACGTACTGGTTTCTGTTGGCTGTCCATCCTCGGTGGCTCCCTGTGGATAGAAAAATGAGAGATACATATTTTTTATTAACCCTCCTATCCAAACATTCATTCTTTAACAAGTAGTCCTTTCGGTCAAAATCAAACAAGTGACTGTTTTCAATAGTTAATTAAGAATTCCCAGCCTACATAAAGCAGGATTGACTGGCTGGGACTGTTTAAGTAACCTGATACAGCTATGCTTTGACTCCGGGTGAGTGATACAACAGCTGTGACCACAACTTGCCTGCTTTGTCTGTTGACCTGTTTGACTAGTCACAGTGCTTGCTCGACATATGATCAGACTGCTGGTAACTAACCATTGTTAAAAATACATCGGGGGAAGTGGACGTGATGTTTTTAACTGTCTGTGACTGTTTAAATAGCAGGAGGGTTAATCTCAGTCAATAAAAAAGATACTGCTCTACTGGCGAATTACTCAACGGAGTTTGGAAAATTTGCAGAGAAATTACTGTTTTGCTGGGTGTACACCAATACTTTTATCCTTTCATTGTTCCAGAATTAAAAGGACCTCAAGGCAATAAAGAAGCACTGTTGCATGCCACTTTAACAACCTGGTTCCAATCATGACTGTCTGTTTGGCACATGAAACCGCATCGTAAAATTCCCACAGGGTTTGAAATAGCAATGTGGTAGCCATACAATCTTGAGATGTTACACCACACGTTGGGAGGAAAATGAGAAAGACACTTGGTGGCAACTCACAAGCATGAATTCAACTTCTGATGCACAAAACTTTACTTTATGCTCGAGCTACAGTTAAACTTTGATTATTGGCTATGATATACTCACCCAACGATGTTGGCTCGGACTCCACCGATGGGAACTCTCACAATCACCACAGATGCATTTTTAGGGATCAGGGCGTCATTGTTACTATATTCTGCAGGAAAAAGACATGAACAAGATAAAATACTTTAATGTTTCAAGCCAAGGAAAATTCAGACAATTCATGTGTTTTTTTCCCCTGGGAAATGTAATTTTGCTTACTTTAGAAAATTCTTGGAAATATGACATGCAGTATACTTCAAAAATATAACGTGCCTGCATCTCTCAGCTGACATTAACCCTAACAGAACTCAACCCATCAAACCCCAACGGCATGGTTTGTTGGAATCTGTCAGGACGGGTACAGTACCCCTAAACTGACAATCTTTTACATTGAGTTGGCACAACTCCAGAATCATTGTCAGAAATATGTGTGTGCAGTTTCCCACATGGTGTTGGAATTTGCCAGGATGGGTGTGGTTCCTAGTAAATCTTGCTAGGAAGTTAGGGTTAAGAAATGTACCCAGGAACTACTAGTCAAGGAAATTTGTGCAAAAATGTACATACCTTCCCCAGTCTGTGCATTGGTAATCTGGAGATCAAACTCTGCCCTGGTTATTTTCTTCTGGGTGCAAATGGCCTTTTTCAGATCTGCCAGTGAGATGTGGAGTCCATCGAAGGTCACCGTGTCATACTCGATGCTGCTCTTGAACTTGTAGTGAACAGACGACATCCTTCACCCTCAAGTCTTCCGGCAAAGACACAGTGCCCTAAAAATTAGACAAGTATTGTTCATTTTTACAAACGCTTTAAAGAATTCCGCTTTAAACACCAATCTCAGCAAGGTTGAGATTAACCTTAATCGCCCTTTTGTCACCATGTTAAAATTGGATTCTGCCTCAATCTTTCTAAACCCTTTCTCGTTTTTTGATTCCTTCAAAATCATCAGTTATTTCTTGAATTTGATCAGTAGGGATGACCGCCGCCGCAATCCTTCAAAATCATCCATTATTTCTTCAGTTTTTCGAAGTACATTTTTTTCAAAGTACTTCCTAACAAAATTAGAAATGTTTCTCAGTCCCAGATTCATGTCTTTCAGTTTCAATGTTTTCGCAATGACTGACTTTCATTGAGATAATACATGATGGAAAAGTCGCATCAGGATGCAACATCATTTCTATTTTTTTTTAACATCAGATCAAAATCTTATTTTTTCCATATCATTAGCCTAAATCGTATTTATATATTTTTAGGAAAATGATGTGATAAAACAACATTTAACAATGAATACGACAAAATGCAACACGAAAGTAACATGAAAGATTGCAATCACAGCTATGCATGAAACCTGCATTAATTTCCATGGCATCAAATGAAAAAAAATTACATTTCTAGTAACAGCTGAAACGAAAAAGGAGCCCAAACTAGTATACAATCACCATTTTTAACAGCGCGCACTACATCATACATGCATACATTGCACAATCACATGAAATGGTACACATTGTTTTTGTGGTAGTTTTTGTTACATACAGGCTCAACATGGTCATGATCAACCTTACGAATACGAGACCAGATTTTCGTCCTTCCTTGGCACAAACAACACTCTCCAAAGTCCAATAATTATTAACAAATGTTACAATAAATATCTTACTTTTTGTTTGTCAATGTCATTATATAAATAACGAACGTCTTTCTTTCCAATCACTCAGCGTAACAAGAATATTGCAGGTTACCCCACTGGCATGGTCTTAGCCCCATAAATGTGGCCTATTTACTGGACTGCCTCCGTAAACATAGGCCACACATCCACATGTACAAAAATCGTGTCGACGGAGCCAAATTTTGATTTTCACATTTAGGCTTAGTTTGAAGGTTTTTTTTGCTTTAGAAGCATACTCACCCTCTTTAAAGGCTAATCAGAAAGTGCTGCCTTTTTCAGATGTCTAATTTTTGTGAAATTTCATGTTGAAATTTTGATACGCAAACGTGTAAAAATGAATCTGGAAATTTCACGAAAAATATTCATCTGAAAAAGGCAGCACTTTCTGATTAGCCTGTAAAGAGGGTGAGTATGCTTCTAAAGCAAAAAAACCCTACAAACTAAGCCTAAATGTGAAAATCAAAATTTGGCTCCGTCGACACGATTTTTGTACATGTGGATGTGTGGCCTATGTTTACGGAGGCAGTCCAGTAAATAGGCCACATTTATGGGGCTAGCATGGTCTACGCACAGAATCCCCTAGAACATCCCGATGTCATTCAATTCCATTCTCCATAGGCTAGCACACATAATGCATAAATGTATTGTTCTATATGCAGGCAGACGAAAGAAGAACGACATAGACAAATTTCTTACCAATTTTCTCAACCGATGTGGAGAGGATGTTCGCAATTTTACTGCGATATAAAAACCAGTGTCCTGTCCGTCATAGCTCGTAGATTTCGTCCTTATGAATTTCTCGAAGATACTTGGACGTAAAACTCTTTTAAGCGCCAGGGGAAACGTTGAATTTCTCAGAAATTTCCAATATTGACTTCCCCGAAAACGACACCACAGCGAGAGAGACAACGGGTTTCCAATCAGGCCGTGCAGGGCTTGGTGGATCATTCCATTCTGGTATCAAGGGATGACCGCAAAAACACAAGCTATGTGTTCATGGCGATTAAATCAAACTCAGATGTTTTTTGCCAAAACTATTTTTAAAAAAGTTAATAAAACATAACAACACAATCATGACAGAACATCCCGATGCCATTTATAGGTTTTGAATGGTGAATATAGTTATTCATAAAAAGATATTATTGCAATATATTTCACCCACGTCAATTAATTTTGGCAAGTTTGTAAATAGTAGATACCAATCATATGACTTTCGAGTGAGCCCTCGCGCGGTTTCCCGCGAAGATCAGAGACGTACGACACCTAAAATGGCGGACGAAGAAGAGAAGAAGTGACTACGACGATGAGTGAAGTGCAATTTTTAGGTAAGGATTGCGAGAGACTTCGGCAAAATAAGCACTATTACCGGAGTTGTACACTTGTTAGACAGTGGAAGGACATGACCTTGTTAAAATATAGCACTCGTGAGCTCGGGGTAGCGTGCATTCGTGAGCTGCAGGTGTTGAAATGTGATGTAAATAAATGAAAAGTTCCATTGCGTCACAGTGGTAACGTATGCAGATGCAGATTCGTATTGGAGGACTATTGCGCAGTGCAAGTGACATCATTGACAGCTGATTTGCGCACTGGTTGTGTGTTGTGATTTATTCATGTGTCGCGCGCATAGACAATCATGTCGACAATGCCGCAATGGGTCATGTTATGTATGTCACGCAGCCTAGACATATTTTTGTATATATTGCCAGGGCTAATCTTAATTCTTACACTAGGGCCTACCAGCATGACCAGACTACAACAAGTTTATACACCACAACAAAAATGTCACTTTTCAATGTCAGCTTTTTCAATTTTTTGTGAGATAGCATTAGCAAAACGTCAAATTCGCAGTATTGCCATTGGTAATGAATTGTTCAGTTGCTCAACTTGCTGACAACAAGCTGCTGACAATAATTCAACAGTATAGTATCCTATAGCCCCATAATGTGGCCAGTTTACTGGACTGCCTCCGTAAACATAGGCCACACGTCCACCATCTTGGAATCTGACTCGCCGAAATTTTGAAAGTGATTTCCACATTGCGACTTCAAATCCAGTTCATTTATGCTTTAAAAATACACTCACCCTCTTAATAACAAAATTAGAACCTGCTGCCAGTGTCAGTTGCCCAGCTGCTGCGTAATTTACGACATTTTCTGGACTATTCTGACTATTCCTAGGATCAGGAATAGTCAGAATCTTTTGGTCTGGGAACCGGACTACCACTGGGCCTGCGCCGTGCGTCCTGCACGCGTGATTGACAGGTGAACGAGTTGCGCGAGGGCATTGTTCAGTTAGACCATGGAGATAGCTCCATGGTTGGACCAAGTTGCCAAGAAGGATCCAGAAAATTTACGACATTTTCTGGATCCTTCTTGGCAACTTGGTCCAACCATGGAGCTATCTCCATGGTCTAACTGAACAATGCCCTCGCGCAACTCGTTCACCTGTCAATCACGCGTGCAGGACGCACGGCGCAGGCCCAGTGGTAGTCCGGTTCCCAGACCAAAAGATTCTGACTATTCCTGATCCTAGGAATAGTCACAGAGATGAAACTTTTCCGATTTTAATCGGAAAACTGACTTTTTGAATTTTCCAACGAAATTTCCGATTTTTTTACAGTGTGTCCCACAAAATTTGATTTTCTGATGATTTTTTCACAAAATGTCATTTTATTTCAATCATAATTTCGAAGAAAGTCGATGGAAATGGCGTGCTAAAATCATCGCGAACGTAGTTTTAATCTCTTTCACCAGTCGTTATTGGAGAGTTTCAACGGTAGAAACACAGGGCATAACACTGATCGGAGCCTTCTCTGGCTGGACAAAAGGTTAAACATTGACAGGCGACATGGAAAAATCACTGTGTCGCACGTGCGTGCGAATATGCAATGGTACCAGCGTGCGTACGTACCGCACCACCGTACCGTCCGCTAGCACATGGCCGGCCGGGACGGGTAGCCTTGTGAAGGATCCTGTGGATAAAATCATTATGTTGTGCGATTTTCGGAGGTTTCAGATTCAGTTGTACAAAATGCAATGCTTTAAAAATCATGATGAATATCTCGAGGATAGCGAAGAGAGCATTAGCGAAACATTTCACTGGCATTTGTTGGAAGAGAAAGACGGTAATGCCTGATTTTTTTCCCATGCATGAATGCAAGTGGTTGAATCATGGACATGATTGAAGCACCATGAACAGTGCCCTTGTCTTTCGGACTTTTCCCTCAACTTTCTCAAGTAAGAAGTGAACTTCTTTATTGATGACTCCATTACTCTAACCGTAATTCAGGCATTTTATGCAATGAAAACGCTGACCATTTTTTTTTCATGAAAAAAGTAAGACTGCTGCAAACTGCTTACTGACTGGGTGGACCTGAAATATATAAATCTAAAAATTAATGTGGCCTGACGTTGCGAACTTAGCAAGTTCTTCTTCAGAGGCTAAAACAGAAATGACAGAGGTACATACATTGACATGGGGGTGCACACAAACATGCAGGGATGAAAGAAGAAACACAAAAGGAGGATTAGGTGGGAAAGGTGTGGAAAGATGCAGGAGAGGGTGGATGAGAGAACAAAGAAACAAAGGGAGATGGCAAACCACAAGGGGTCTGGTATGAACAGGGGAGGGACCAGAAAGGGGAAGGATCAAAGGTCACAGGGAGTGGGAACGGACAAAAGAGTGTGGGAGTGAAAGGGGATTATGCGGGGGGGGGGGGGGGGGGGGGGGAACAGTATGGAGGTGGAAAGGGATGAAAGATGGGGAAAGATGGGTAAACACAAACAATGAAGACCAGGTGGATTATCTGTAACAGAAGACAATGGAGGAAGAAAAAAAATATTAATCATTTCCAAGTTGGATGTTGAGACCATGTGGTTGAATAGTTCGAAGACGATTCATCCACACTTTCTCTCTGCTGAGGCGAACTGAGTCCTTGCGATGGCCAAGAGATTCAATGCCCTGCAAAATCATATCAGAAATGGAGTGGTTAGGCAGGTTGAAGTGATGACCAACAGGGGTGTCTAGTTTCTTGGTGTTGACCGTAGACCGGTGGGCATAGAAACGCTTCTTGAGCGTATTCTTAGTCTCACCTACATACTGCACTCCACAGACCCTGCTTGCCAAGCAACAGCAACGCAGACACAGACGTTTCAGACGTCCTAGGTCCCCATCTACCACGCCACCGCCAGAACCCCCTGTCAACACTGTAGTTAATCTTTCTTCCTCATCAATATCTGACGCAGAGCACAAACTTCTCTCCAAGGGTCTCAATTTTTGTCCCGCTCCCCGTTCTGTGAACCAGGTTCAGCTCAGCCAAGATCTCACGGAATACTACCGTAGAATCCGTCTGCGTGAGTTTTTCCTGGACAGTGAACCGTGTGAGTCAGAGCCTTTTCGAGTCAAGAGTTCATGGGTACCCCCCAAGAATCGTGTGCCAGCCATAGAGACATACGTTCAAGTTATAAATTCCCAAGTCACTAACCCGGACAACTTCCCCCACAGGACTCATGATAATCTCCCCAGAGAGGAGCGCCTGGCTCTCAACTCCTTGCGCTCTCGCACCGACATCATCATCAAGCCAGCAGATAAAGGTTCAGCTGTGGTCATCATGGATCGTCAGCAGTACATTGATGAGGCCCACCGTCAGTTGGATAATCGCACTAACTATACCCGCCTTGACTCTGACCCCACAGGCACTTTCTGTCGAGATATACAACAGGTACTTGACGATATGCGATCACGTGACCAGTTGTCCAAGAAAGCTCACAAATTTCTTTCTCCCTGTGATTGTAGGACTGCCAGATTTTACCTTCTACCCAAGATTCACAAGGCTGGCAACCCCGGTAGACCCATCATCTCCGGTAATGGCTCACCCACGGAACGCATCTCCCTGTTCATTGACAGTTTTCTCAAACCCCTTGTCCCACAGATTTCGTCATACATTCACGACACCCCAGACTTCCTACGCAAGCTTGAAGGAATCAAGGACCAGATTCCCAGTACGGCCATCATTGGGACTTTCGACGTCTCATCTCTGTACACCAACATCCCACATGAGGAGGGTGTTCGTGCTTGCTCCTTGGCTCTGGCCAAGGCAGGACACACGACTCCTCCCATCAGTGATGTTGGCACCCTCATGAGACTTATACTAACGAAGAACAATTTTTCCTTCCTTGGTGAACACTATCTACAGGTACACGGCACTGCAATGGGCACTCGCATGGCCCCATCCATGGCTTGCCTCTTCATGGGTGACCTCGAAGAACGCATTCTTGCCTCAGCCCCATGTCGCCCTTGGATCTGGTGGAGATATATTGATGATGTTTTTTTCATCTGGACCAGCGATGAGGACAGTCTCTTGACCTTCACTAACCACATCAATTCCTTCCACAGAACCATCAAATTCACATCGGAGTTCTCGGCTCACCAAACCCACTTTCTGGATGTCACCGTCCGCAAGCAAGGCAACTCACTAACCACTGACCTGTATTCCAAACCCACGGACACCCACCAGTACCTCCACTCCTCCAGCTGTCACCCCAGGCACTGCAAAACTGGCATAGCGTTTAGCCAGGCACTCAGACTCAGAAGAATTTGTTCTAATGATTCCGATTTCTCCCGCCATACACAGATACTGAGGAACAACTTGGTGGCCAGGGGTCACAGCTCTCGCCAAGTTCATCGTGCCATTGCCAGAGCTAAAGCTATCCCCAGAAATCTAGCTCTCATGGGAAAGGCCCCTGATGCCATGGCCAAACCCATGATTCCCTTGGTTACCACGTTTCACCCCAATCTCCCTCCCCTTCGCAAAATCACTAATGACAATCATCATATCCTCCATACTTCAGATCGCCTTGCCCGCGCCATCCCCAACGGCCCCACATTGGCTTACAGGCGTCCTCGAAATCTACGGGACTTGATTGTTCGAGCTGAAGTCCCATCCTTAGATGCATCCCCTCCCACCCAGCATGGTACTTTCAAGTGCAGTTCCAGATGTGTTGTCTGCCAGATTCATATCCAGGAGTCTGACTCCTTTTCTGGCCACTCTTCTGTCACTACCCACAGAACCATTGGTAACATCACTTGTAACACCCCTAATGTCATATATCTCATTTCTTGCAGGGTCTGTGGAGTGCAGTATGTAGGTGAGACTAAGAATACGCTCAAGAAGCGTTTCTATGCCCACCGGTCTACGGTCAACACCAAGAAACTAGACACCCCTGTTGGTCATCACTTCAACCTGCCTAACCACTCCATTTCTGATATGATTTTGCAGGGCATTGAATCTCTTGGTCATCGCAAGGACTCAGTTCGCCTCAGCAGAGAGAAAGTGTGGATGAATCGTCTTCGAACTATTCAACCACATGGTCTCAACATCCAACTTGGAAATGATTAATATTTTTTTTTCTTCCTCCATTGTCTTCTGTTACAGATAATCCACCTGGTCTTCATTGTTTGTGTTTACCCATCTTTCCCCATCTTTCATCCCTTTCCACCTCCATACTGTTCCCCCCCCCCCCCCCCCCCCCCCCATAATCCCCTTTCACTCCCACACTCTTTTGTCCGTTCCCACTCCCTGTGACCTTTGATCCTTCCCCTTTCTGGTCCCTCCCCTGTTCATACCAGACCCCTTGTGGTTTGCCATCTCCCTTTGTTTCTTTGTTCTCTCATCCACCCTCTCCTGCATCTTTCCACACCTTTCCCACCTAATCCTCCTTTTGTGTTTCTTCTTTCATCCCTGCATGTTTGTGTGCACCCCCATGTCAATGTATGTACCTCTGTCATTTCTGTTTTAGCCTCTGAAGAAGAACTTGCTAAGTTCGCAACGTCAGGCCACATTAATTTTTAGATTTTTCATTTTTTTTTTCATCATAAAATTTTGTTTGAATAAAAAATAAAGCAGGAGTTGGTGTCCGGAAATTGGGCATGAAGTATATTGTACATGCATGTATATGTGTGTAATGGCAGCGCGGCCCAGATTTCGGACACGTATTTTTGTTCGGCCTTTTTTCCGATTTTTTTGCCACATGCCAGTTTCATCTCTGTAGTCAGAATAGTCCAGAAAATGTCGTAAATTACGCAGCAGCTGGGCAACTGACACTGGCAGCAGGTTCTAATTTTGTTATTAAGAGGGTGAGTGTATTTTTAAAGCATAAATGAACTGGGTTTGAAGTCGCAATGTGGAAATCACTTTCAAAATTTCGGCGAGTCAGATTCCAAGATGGTGGACGTGTGGCCTATGTTTACGGAGGCAGTCCAGTAAACTGGCCACATTATGGGGCTAAGTATCCTAATAACATGACTAATTGAGCAACTGTAGAATTGTAGGGCCACCCGAAAATGGCATTGTTGTTTTTTGGGGATCATGGAGGAAGCCTTCCTCCATGGTTGGATGGAATGTGATGAAGTAAATAGTAAACAGTAGAGGGCAGCATGTACAAATACCGAGACGATGTGCGGATGCGGGTAGGGTCGGCATGAAAGGTTACACGTTTATTAAACAATGGTTGCAGTTGTACTAAGACTCGCAACTTATAAATGGTTTGCAACTTCATATAAAGTAAAATGCAGCCAACAATTTTGGACAATTATTTAATACAGCTTTTTACTTGTTTTAAGATTAATTTTCCGTGGTGTAACCAAGGACCTATTTATTATTTAGAACTCTGTATTTATCCGGTACATGTAGGTACATGTACAGTCACAATGGGGTTAGCTGTGAAAGTTTCATTCATATTTCAGAAGGGTTCTAATATTGATTCCATCAATTTATTCCAAAAACCATTTTTGTTTTAATTTGCCAAGTTTTCCACTTGGCAAATTTGAATTTCTCTGTCTAGATGCCCTTCTGTTCTCACATGAATTGGGGTCCGCTCATAAGTCCGACGCCTCATAGGTCCGACGCCTCATAAGTCCGACAAAATTCGCATCCCCTAACCAAATAAAGGCCCATAAGTCTGACGCCTCATAGGTCCGATGCCTCATAAGTCCGACGCCTCATAAGTCCGACGCCTCATAGCTCCGACGCCTCGTAGGTCGGACAAATTAAGCGCCTCGTTTTTCCGACGTCGACTTATGAGGCGTTGGACTTATGAGGCGTCGGACCTACATGTATGAGGCGTCGGACCTATGAGACGGAATAAATAAATGTTATGCCTCATAAGTCCGACGCCTCATAAGTCCGAAATTTTGGACTTATGAGGCATCGGACCTATGAGGCGTCGGACTTATGATACGGCCCCATGAATTATTGCAGCCAGGCAGTAGACTCGGGCATGTCAGGGACCAGATTTGAAAAGCTGCTTTTTTTTTGTGGGCAAGCAGACTCTCACAGAATCAACTTACCGTTAGGCCAAAAAAAAAAGTCTCCGGTTTCTGGTATGGAGCTTGCCCAAAAAGTGGTGCGGCGACGCGGCTTTTTTTTTTTTTTTTACCTGTTTTTTTTGCTTCAAATGTCGGCTGATGACTGCAAATGGTGCCCGACTAAACTTAGTGCAAATATATGGGAGTCCAGAGAGGCCACATAAAGCTTATTCGCGACCATAACCCAATCTAAAAACACGTTAAAATTGTGCAGCAGCAGGATTCCAGTCAAACCAGTGAGTTTGGCGGTTTTGAGACGTCATCTTTCATTGAAAAAAAAAAAAATTCATTTTGCCGACGCACATGGCTATGGCGTCGCGCGCGCATACCAGAAACCGGAGACTTTTTCTTTTGGCCTTACAGTTCTTTGAATAGGCCTCATGTCCTGCTTGTTGCTATCAATTTAGAATGAAATGGCCAACTGATATTTCTTAAATTAAAGGTATTATACAACATTTGCTTTTGTTGTAATTTTCAGAAATGGATGGATTTGGGGGTTTGTATCTTATGGCAAATATTTTTACACTGGCCTGTTTAAAGTTTTGTGTTCATAGATGCTGGAAAAACCAAGAAAAAAATGTTATTCTTGTAGTCTGGTTCCCTGACCTTTACATGTAGTTCAGATGAAACGGAGTGCTCAATCTATGGACGTTGAAGAATTGTCAAGTCAGGGAAGCTGGCTTGCACCCGTTCACGGATCCATGTTTTAGCGCATTTAAACAAAATGTGGACTAATTGAATTTGGTAAATTGGGGCAGTAGGCCTATTTGAAAAAAAGTAAGTTGTTTTTTTTTGCAGCGATTGTCGGCCACTCATCGTTGGAAATTGATACAAAATTCAATTTTTCTTGAAAATGACAGCACACAAGGTGCCACGATTTCACAGGATGCTTTAGACTATTATTCACTTACAGTCGGTTGGGTTTCTTTAACGGGGACCTGGGTACCAGGTTTTTTTTTATCAGCTGCCCGGTTCATGTTCTACCCGTAAATGCACACCCCTAATATACGGTCAGTATTTAAAAATGTGATCAGTCTCCACAAAGTGAGCATGAAGTCGAACTTTAATTTAAAAAAATGAGTTTTCTAATGGTATGTAACATTAGGGGATACAGGGTTTGGTTATGGATGTATAGACTACCAACTAAATTACTTTGTAAAACTAATGTTTGAGAAAATGGCATTTAAAAATCCCTTGTATTACAGTGAATCCATGAACAGTCAACTAAGTTAACAGGATGAAAGCATGTTTTAACCCTAACCGCCCTGAATCCTCCAAAATCCTTTTTGCAAATTGGAGGAATTTGCAGGATTGAGGTTACATGGCAAAAGTGCGTTGCTGATTTCGGAGTACGCACTGTGTCAAGGTCTTGGGCCGGACCTTGTGTTGTTTATGCTCAGCCGTGCATAAATTTAGTCCTTGACTATACTTGACATCCTCCGCACTGCGCCAGGATGTCACTGCCTCTGCCTCAGCCTATTGACAGACATAGCCGGAGGATTTTGCAGGATTCAGGCAGTGGTCATCCCTCCATGGACCATATTCAAGAAATAACGGAGGAATTTGCAGGATTGAGGCTACATCCTAGCAAAAAGGCCTAGGGAGTTAGGGTTAAAGATGTTTAACAGAAAGAAAGAAAAAAGAAGAAAAATAAGGTTTTTCTGCAACTTTGCGGAAAAGCCCCCCTCCTCCCAAAAGAAAAGGTAGAAGACTTGACTTGAAGATTGAGAGATACCTGGAAAAAAAATCGACCATCCCTTTCGAATTTCAGCTTTCAATACCCTACTGTACTACAAAAAGTGATGGCAATTTCAGACTTTATGCTCATATTTTTGGTGACACGTCTCAAGCGTTCATTATTTGACCGTAATTTACCCTTTTGTTCAGCAGCGTCACATTGAAATTGCACACTGTTATAAAAAAACACACCAAAAATTTGTTGTGTATCATAAAATGTTTGCTCCATCCACACATCCCGGCCTGCTTGCTTGGGACCAACCACTGATCCCTGCAGCTGTGTAAGAGGTCAAAGGTCACGTGCATTGTGTGCTAAATCCTAGCCTGTATTTGTCTTGGGGTCTCCCCAGTCTGTAGGGAGTCGTTTTAGTGGTGATTATTATGACATAGGTGGGCATGCTGTAACATGTCTGGGATGCCACCTGCTTGTAGAAAAATAGGTAATGTATTTCAGTAGAAAAATTTCAAAATTGTAGTAAAATACTGTTTTGTTTGTGATAAATACAAGAATTAGGTGTTGATTTAGGGATATTAGAATTAAATGCATCCTTTGATGCATTTAGACATAACCATTACATTTGTGCAGCTGTCCGGTTTTCTGGTATATTTTTAACAAACAGGTGAAACAACGTGAATGGTTATTGTGATATTTGACTCGGTGTTTATGGGCAGATAACACTTGTTTGTTCCACAAGTTATGCCAAACCTCCAGACTGATAGCGTTTTTGAAGTGGTTGGTGATATCAGATGTTTATGTGACCTTTGACCCAGAGTTATTGTGGAGTCCATCATAAGTCAAAACCACAAAACGGTCACAACAATGCCAGTGGAATTCCTTTGTGACTGGTCATTTGAATGGCTTGTTTGACTTGAGGCTGGATTTATTTTCTACATGTGCTGGACTTGTGAGGACTTATGAAGATATTACAGCTTTGCTTTGACCTTTGCCTTTTTTACCCTTTTTAAATTTAACCAATGCATGAATACTGAAATTAGTTGCTAAAACTGTAGACAAATTTAGTTGTCAGAATCAGTAACTCATGTGAGTATGATGACCTTTTCAATGACCTTTGACCCTGTGACCTTGGGGTTATAAAGGTGATACCATTGATTGGAAGTATGCATTCTCTGAAGACTAACCTGAATTTCATTGGTTTCTATTGACCGGAATCTTTTGACCTCTCTCCAGAAGTCCATTTTTATCCCTTTGAAATAGGCCAATTTCCCAAATCTCAGCTTTGTCCCTGGCCTAAGATTTATCCCTGGTACCCGGAACCTGCACCTATATTCAGGGATGTACTGTAAAGTCCCCCTACGATTGCCTGGTTTCAGTTTCTTTCCAAATTGTAAATAATATACTGGCACCATACATATGTGTATACTTTTCATTTATACCTCAAATTTCAGGCGAACGTTTCAGAGTCCTCTTTATACATCCATGTATATTGAGCAGGAATTCCACAAATCAGGGCCTTAAATCACTGGAAGCCGTAGCTGGGAAAAAAGCCAAGGTTTTGAAAACCTTAGATCCTATGACCTGTCAATGTGATGACCTTTGACTTTTGACCTCTGTTACTTCTCAGGTTGAGACGGATAACAGGCATAAGCAGCTCCATGACTACCTACGGTGGCATTGGAAGATTTTAGAAAGTGACCTTGGTGTAATGACCCATGACCCCCTTTTAATAACCTATGACCTGTGACCTCTCCTCCCAGGTTAAGGTGGCATACTATGGATAGCAGGCATAAGCAGCTCCACGAGAAGGCAAATGATCGCTACCTACGGCAACAGTACCGCGAGGCGGCGGAGTTGTTCACCCAGGCCCTGGAGTACATCCACCCCTCGGTCTCCAACCAGCACAGGGAGCTCCAGCTGTCCTACATCAATAAACGCTCCGTCTGCTATCTCAAATTGGTAAAGAAAAATTCAAATTTTGCCTTACTGTGTAACATAATTTGTGACCTTTTATTACCAACTTGCTGTAAAGTAGCACATGTGAATTTTGCATAACGACATGAAAAACTTGATCAAAATCAATCGTTTGGCTGAAAGACCCTTTTTTTTTAAAAGTGAAGAATTCCAAATAGTGTATTCGTTAAAGACTGTCATTTTAAAGCTGATGTTGTATTCTTTGAATTTCTTTCCAACTAAATGTTTGCATTAGGCTCAGCATTTTTGGGCAGGATTAGGGAAGGATTGAGCCTTCAATTTATATGGCACTCGACATCCATGATGGTTTAAGTACAAAGAAATGTGCCTGCAGAACTATTAGGACCCCTTCCTATGTAAGAGAATGAAAACGCATTCTTACATTTTGATCTCGCCTAAACACCTGGTGAAATTCAAATTTAATTTCTCTTTCTGATTCATGGCTCTGAAGAATTATTTTTCAATGGATGTAAAGTCTGAGAACCATTCAGTGGAAAACTGACGCATGCGCAACGGTCAAACTCTGTCAAATTGCAACGGCCCAAAAATGGTAGATTCTAAATGTAACTAATATTAATTCACCATTGGGTTATTGCTTAGTAGTGGATTTTGTCGGATTCAGGAAATTCCTGACTAAAATGCCTAGGATTTAAGGATCAATCTGGCAAAATTTTCTGAAACTTTCTAGTGGATTTTCAAGGGTCTAGGAGTGTATCAGTGGATTTCTTCGTTTCTTTAAGTGACTTTACTTGTTTTCCTTTTGATTGACTAGGAGCAATATGAGAACTGCCTGGAGGACTGTAACCAGCTCTTGTCCCTGTCGACGCGGAACCGTAGCGGTATGGCCAAGGCCCTCACGCGCAAGACACAAGCCCTGTCCCGACTGGGTAGGGTCAAGGAGGCCTTCGACACGGCCAAAGCCTGGACCAACATAGAGCCAAAGGTATGTGCAAACCTTATTTTTCTAACTTTTTGTGTTATTTCTTTTAGTTTTTTGTTAACTGCATGTTTTGTTGGAATCTGTTGGAGTGAGTACTGCACTAGTAAACTGATTATGCTTCACATTGGGTTAGGCATATATCCACCATAATCAGAGTCCAACAGTTTGGTTGTAGAGTTTACCATACAGTGTGGGATCATTTTGCAAAAGTGAGGAAGGTTCCTAGTAAATCATTCAAGGGGGTCAGGGTTAATAATTAACCCGAACCTTCCCAAATCCTCCCAAATCCTCCCAAATCCATTTTGCAAAATGGAGGATTTTGCAGGATTGAGGCTATATGGCAAAAAGGTGTGGCTGAGTTTGGAGGATGTACTGTGTCAAGGTCTTGGGCCGGACCTTGTGTTTATGCTCAGCCATGCACACATTTAGGCCTAGGGTAAACTTTTAATCCTCCGCACTGCTCCAGGATTTCACTGGCTCTGCCTCAACACATTGACAGTGATTGCAGGAGGATTTTGCAGGATTCAGGCAGTGGTCACCTCTCTGAGGACCACATTCAAGAAATAACAGAGGATTTTGCATGATTGAGGTTGCATCCCTAGCAAAAATGCCCAGGAAGTTTGGGTTAACATTTGTAAGATGAAAGTAGGGTGACTAGCTACCCCAACTAACCCCTTCCCCCACGTCTTCCCTTGCCTTGAAATTACAACTTCCGCCGTGATTTTACAGTTGGATTAAACCTTCAGGATTTACTGGTATTAATTCCAGATCAAGGATTAACCTTTCAGAAAGTACTCTTGATCCAGGTACTGATTTTATGTCTTTTTTTCACATGACCCCTGCTCTTTGGTGGTGCTAGATTTTAATCTGCTTTTCCTGTTGCAGGATGTTTTTCTTTACGTTCCCGTGCGAACTTTATTGATGTGTTATCGCTTACTTTCTTTTTTAGCCTCTAAAGTTGGACTTTAAAAATCTTATTGTTTGTTCTGTTCCTTTGCAGAATCCACAAGCATCCAAAGAAATGAATAGATTAAAGAAAGCTTTACAACAAATGGGGGTAAGTCTTTTTGTCTTATCATAGAATGCTTTTGTTTGTAAAAAGACAATTTTTAGGACTAATATTTTTTAAGCTCACTAAAGCTCTTCATGATGTGATGAATTTTTACTACAGCCATTTCCTGTGATGTAGATTTTTAATGCTGATGTATTTCCCTCATTTTTATTTTCTCTTTATTCATGTTTCTGCCAATAACAGGGAGCAGTAGACAAGGGTGTAAATAACGTAGGAAACACAGCACAAAGCGCACTCCCGCACGCCGCCAACCGACCCCCGCCCGGAAGCAGTAGAACAGCCCACAGTAGTGCAAGCAGTACAGGATCCGGGGCAACACCATCGCAGAACAGGGAGAGGAACGCCAGTGGGGAGGGGAAACAGAAAACCAGGTCATCCAAATCAGGAGGTAAAAAGCTGGTGTCTTAGTTTTTATCAGTAATGGAGAATTTTCAGTGGCTATTTTACAAATTGGACAGTGCGCCCATCCCGTACAAATTGTCAGTGACATTTTGTATATACCGATCTGGGCACACATGCATTGTCTACTCACTGTGGTCTCAGGTAATGGTGAAAGCATTGATTGTCCAGAGTAACCATCACTATCAATGTACCAGGGTTGTTTGATTTAAATCATTTGATATAAATCACTGATTTAAAAAATATATGAAATCATCAAAAATAAAAATGAAAAGCAATGTAAAAAAAAAAAAAAAAAAATCAATCTTAAAAAAAAAAAAATCGATTTAAATAAAAAAAATCTGATTTTTTTTTTATTAAAATAAAATCAAGATTTCTAACAACCCTTAACATCAGGTAGCAGTTGTTAATGCCGTCAATCTTCCCAAACCAAAATAGACCATCAATGCTCCAAAATAAACCAAGATCGCAATATATCCACCTGCAATCCAAAATCAGCCAACCACGTAGAATTTGGAGGATTAACCGTCCTGGTGGAAAGTCAGTCTTCAGAGCAGTATGTAAAAACTTTGAAAAACTTGCAGGTCAGTTTCAAATGAAGGGATATGAAATGAACAAGTAACTGTGTCACACAGAGAGCACTGCACACTCTAAAAACAGAGCTGTGGAGAGCATTGAAATGTGACTGAATCAGCCTGCTTGCTCTGAGCTTAACCCCACACAAAAGAATTGTGCAGGGATTTTAAGTGTTATCCGTACTCCACAGAAGATTGCCTCTAAGGAATTTGAAGTGTGGGTGCTAACTCTGTGGACAAAAGTGGTTTCGCAAAACTGGAAGGGTTGTGAAGTGCAGAAGACTAGGAGGGTTATGGAGCATTAGGCTCCGAAGTCTATCGCAACGACGCTAACCTCTGAATACCTTTAGAGATCTTATTTTCCAGCCTCACTGCTACGATTTTATTGATTGTTTTTCTGTATTTAATCCTTTTTGACAGAATCTAAATTATATTGTACATATTGTGACCTCCAATGTGCCACGGATGTGGACCTGCACCTGCACTGCATGGGGCAGGCCCATCAGGCCATCATCATGTCAGACGATGGGCGGGACTGGAAGTACAGACCGCCCCCACGGGGGATCACGGGCGTGGATTACATCATATGCCCTGAGTAAGTCGTCTTAAGATATTCTTAACCCTAACTCCCTAGTGTCTTTTACTAAGTACTGAACCAAGTCTGCCAAAATCCATCACTGACCCTGCTTTACACAATGTTTTAGGACCAAATCTGCTGAAATCCACCACAAGACCACCACTACTGTAGGTGGATTTTGATGGACTTGGTACTCATGGCTTGCCTACCAAAATCCCCCAAATTGGGGAATGGATTTTGATGGATTTAGGAAGGTTAGGGTTAAAAGAGAGTTGTTCTCAAGTCAACGACAAGCAAAGTCACAAATCAATCAAGTTCAGTCATAGGTCTGGCCTGAATTTCTAGTACTGTCCATTTTCGAATAAGTTAGTATTTGATTATTCGAACCTGCATTTGACGGAATATTCGGATATTTGAAACTGCCAGCTACAAGTGTGTGCTGCGGCGCTAAAAAGTTGCAAATAAACATTCTGTCGCAAGCTTGTTTACCTTTCTAAAGAAGCGCTGCTAATGTGGGAGCGTAAACATATTCCCCGAGGGAACAGAAATTCTATGCCAACCTTGTAAGCAATGAAATGGGGTGTACAAATTCTGTGGGTTCTGGCACAAGTGTCCCCTCAACAGTTAAAAAGGGATTCTTGGGGCTGACCACCAGGGTTCAACGTTAGCGGTAGCCTACTAGCCAAATGCTAGTCAAAACAGTGGCACGCTAGTCAAACTATTCCTGAAGTAGCCTGGCTGGCGAGTCAAAAATTATTGGGCTACAGCAAAGATGAAAGGACAGGAAGAAATAAATCATTACATTCAGAAAGCAAACCTGTATCAATTTGCGTCTAATTCTATTTACTCTTTAGGGTTAAACTATTAGATCTGTTTATTTAAAACACCGATAAGATTGCCTCATGATACACATTTTACATGTATGCACATTGTTGTTTATGAGACACTCTATAAAAGAAAAACATGCGGGCTAGTAAAAATGCCCGCGGGCTAGTGAAAATGCCCGCGGGCTGGTTAAGAATCTGTTTCAGTAACCCGGCTGGCTAGTGAAATAAAACGTTAAGGTCAAACCCTGCTGACCACTCAGAAAAGATCTCTTGAAGGTATTGCTGGATGTGCCTGACCTGCACGCGTAGACACCATGGGTTTGTGCAGATTCAGCACAAAATTTATTGTACGCACTTCGCGCAATACACGCAAAAACCAGTATGCACGCACAATGTGTTCCCTCATTGAAGCTCTAGAAAGTGAGCAAAAAGCCAATCTCTTTGTCCATATTCGTTGTAATCTATGAAATACATGTACCATTCTCTCTTGTGGTGAGCTATGACATCAGCTCCCGTTTTTCCCAGGCTTTGCAAGTATTGAGATACTCTGACACACTATCAATCTATATTTTGTTTCATGTCCAGTCGCAGCAAGTGCCGTTTCGGTGAGCAGTGCACGGCAGCCCACTCGGAGGATGAGCTCGGGGAGTGGCGGGAGAGATACAGGTACAGAGAGATGAAGCTGAAGAGAGCCAGGGAGAAGCAGCTGCACGGTATCAGCTATGCTGAACAGCTGCTGGAGAAATGGATGACCTCCCCCATGCCTCTCAGTGTTGTGAGTACGACGGAAAGAATGTGCAGTGCTGATGACTTTAAGAATGGTCAATCTTTTAGGTCTCTCTCAAATGATGCATTTCCTACAGACCAGCTACGTGCATCAGCATTTGGAGCGTCAACTTGCATAATGCGCATTAGCTGTGTTGTATTTCAAACACATTTTGAGCAACAAGCGCGAGTGTTTGGAACATCTTCAACGCTGTGCAATGCTTGCTTGATGCGTAAAATATGCAGTTGCAGTTCTCCTACAGAGGTGGCCGTCAGTGAGAGAGACCTATTGGTTTATTTGCGCTTAGTGTAAATAAATTTGTCGTTTGTCCCCACCACTCCCACTCTGGTCTAACCAGGGTATTGTCACATGTCAGTTGGCCATTCCCACCCCTGAAACACAGTTACTATTGCTGTCATACTCGTTGATTCATTTATTTTATTGTCAGGATAGAAAATTACATGAAAGTTGATTTCCCACTGTACATTTATTAAAAATGGTACACAGAATTTGTTAAATAATTAGACAGTCTTGAAAAAAAAATAATAACGATATGAATTTACACAAATACAAAATACTAAATATACATTACAGTCATAATTATTAACTATTCAAACTGCATATTCAAACTGGGAAAGAATTTTTGTCACAGCTCAAAAGTCTGTTGTGTTCAGCATCAATTGTATTCAGGACTGCAACATAATGGGTTTTATGTTATGGGTGAAACCAAGCATTGCAGCCGTTTGTAAATCTGCCTTTTTTTGGTTTAACAGGTATCGGAGGCAATAGAAGACGTGAAAGTGACGGTCAACTCGGACCTCAACGTATCCGTCACTTCCAAGTCTTCTGTCCACTCATGGATATTCACCCTGCATACAAAGGTTGGTGTTCATAAATATTGCAGTCTGTTTTTTTTAAATTATTTTATGTTAACCTCAGTAATTAATAGTTGGTAGTTGATTCTGTAATGGTTTGAGGTGTCAGCCAATCTCAGCAAACTTGGTGCTTGGGTTGTTAATCTTAGTTAGGAAAGATGTCATGTGTTGAGCCCAAACCTAATAACTCCAACTTCACAGCCTTTCACAGCCTTTTGGAATGCACTGATTATGTGGTATTTTATGTCAGGACAGGGTATTGCCCTCTTTGGGAAAATGACAACACCTTGACACAAAGGTAGAATGAATTTGGCATTTTCCCCACAACTAGTTTTGGTTTCTAATTAGTCCCCAATTTATTTCTGTGACGTTTCCAGCCCTCCAAGCATCTTCACCGAGTGGCCCTCCTGTACGACATCCACCGTCCCCATTTCTACCTCGCCAGCGTGTCCGTCGGCGACGCCAAGCGGCAACTGTCCCAAGAGCTGACGGAGAACTGCCAAGAATGGACCAACCCGACCAGCAACAACCACCTGCTGGGTAAGTCAACAAAGAAACCGTTTCACTGGGTTTTTAAACAAATTGTAAAGATATGCAGCTGCACTGACGAAACTAAAACCATTACCTTCCCAGATCCTTAAGTATCCATTTTAAGGTTTTTGATGATTTTGTAGGATTGAGGAATGTAGAACCCAACCACTGTTTCTTGATGCTCATTAAAGTTTTAGTCATGTGCCATTGGTGTCCTGCCCTGAAGTGGATTTTTTAGGATTGTTAGCAAAAAAAGCGAAGGAGTAAATGTTGGACTCTGGGGAGTCCAACATTATCCAAACAGTTTAAAGAAGTTTTGTTAATTCTTACAGACGATCTCTTCTGGTCATTAATTTTGTTAGATTTGTAAGGCTTCACTCTTTGCAACTGTTGGGTTATGTTGGTTTCAGCAGGCTTCATGCTTCACTCCTTTACAACTTGGATTCTTCTGGATTCATAGTGCTTCACACTTCACTTTACAGCTTCAAAATGTTTTTGCAAACTTTGTATTCTTTTTATTTTTTTGAAAAAGCTGAAAAAAAGAATAACCTGAAAGACTTATTTGCATTGCTTACAAAGCTGCTTATGTGTACATAGTGGAGCATAGGTTGTAAGTTAAAGGGAAACTACAACATTTGCAAACATAAAAAAATGAGACTACTAAATCATTTTGAAATACCTTGCTGGACTGTTAGTAAATGACAGTGTAAAGCATCCTGTAAAATCATGGCACCTGGTATAATGTCATTTTAAAGAAAAGTGGTATTTTTGTATCAATTTCCAACGCTGGTCGGCCGACCTTATATTTTTTTCAAATACTGGCCCCAATTGACCATCGCACTTGTTTGCAATCGATTACACACCTATGAACGGGTACAAGCCAGCTAGACTGGTTCCCTGACCTTACAATTCCCCATTTTATGTAAACTGCTCTGTTTCTTCTTATATGGAGTCAGGGAACCAGACTACAGGAAATTGATTGTTTTTCTTGGTTTTTATAGCATTTTCAAACCCAAAACCTCAAAAAAGTCAGTGTAACTTTGTATTTGCTATATATTTCCAACCCCCCATTCCATCCATTTCTGAAAATTACAGCAAAAGCAAATGATGTATATTCCCTTTAACACTTCCCAATCATTGACATTTTGCATCAAAGGTTTGTCTTCTTACATCTTATGCCGCATATATTCCATTGGCAGGCAAATCCAAGGAGCGCCTGTACCGCATCAAGCTCCAGTTCACCTCCCAGATTTTCGGCACCTTCCGCCAGTCCGTGGTCTTCGACTTCGGCAGCGAGCCGGCCCTGATGCGCCGGGTCTCGGTGGACGCCGTCTCCCCGGCCAGCCAGAAGGAACTGGAGGAGGCTCGGTTAACGCTCCGCTGCGTCAGCGAGAGATGGGACGCCTCCAACAAGACCATCCAGGAGTTCCTGCCCAAGGTCCATGTAGCCATGGAGGAGGACAAAGGGTTGCTGAGCTTCTACGTCCCGCCCCACTCTGCCGAGGAGCTGTTCCAGAACTCGGTGCTGAACAAGACCCTGACCAAGAACAACTACCGGGCCAAGATGCACGACCTGCTGTACATAGAGGAGATCGCACGCTTCAAAGATCTCAGCAAGTGAGTCCAATATAGTTCATTCCATTGCTGTATTTAATTCTTTTAAGCAATTTCTACCAATATTCAATTTTCCAAGTTGAATTTTTCTTTTGAGCGTAGGTGCCAATTTCACGAAGCTGTTGAACACCGGCATTTTTGGGGGGTGAAAAAAAATGTGTTAAGTTATTGCTTGCATATTGCCTACGACTGATTGTGATTTTTTTTTACTCAAAAGATTGCAATGAAGCAAATCTATTCATAGAACTTTTTGTCCAAACAAAGGCTCAGTTTCATGCAGCTGCAAAGTGCAGAAATATGCTAAGCATACGCATTTGCCTAGAATCTGAATTTGCTAAGAACTTTTTCCCCGTTTAGCAGCAGCATGAAATTAAGCTCAGGTTTAGTATAAGGATTTATAAGCAGGTTGTAGGTTTCCCACACAAAAATTCTTGTGAAGTTTTTACGGTAAGCTGTTCGTTTTGCATAAACTCCTTACTCTTACTAACTTGTCGTTTTCCAGATTCAACATCCGCACCACCCTTCAGCTCAGCTCCAGTTTCCACCTGGTCCCTACCCGCAATGTGGGCGCCCGCTACTCCGTGGACGGCCAGCTCTTTGCCCTCCTTCGCCTCAACGACGAACTGTCGGAGGACACCAAGGGTGGCAAGCTCATCCTAAACAGCTGCAACACGGTGCTGCTGGCACCCCAGCATAGTGGGTCCAGGGACAAGGAACAGGGGGCCAAGAAGAACCAGCAGGGGGACCACAAGGCCCCCACGTCCCCTACCGCGGACCCCTCTGCTCCCCCGACCAACACCCTCGAGATGGTCTACGAGTGCACCATCACGGAGAAGGGCAAAGGAGAGATCTACCTGACGCTGCCCAAGACCTGCGTGGACGCTCTCAAACTGAAGACGAGCACCGAGTTCAAGGTGGAGCTGCAGTTCCAACTCAACAGGTAAACGGGTTGAAAATTTGAAGACATCCTTTTTCTAGTTCAGGGATGTGATTTCTCCGGTTTTTGCCGGAAATCCGTTTTTTTGGGCCACAAAAGTCCACCAACGTGAATCGTGTGAATCCGTTGAAAAAATAGGGGGGTAGAATGTGCTAATTAATTATTCATAATGAGTTTTGCTTGCCGAAATATCCGAAATTTACTTACGGACATAAACTTCGTTGATCGATATGTATGCCGCAGGCACATATTGGACACCCAATGTGAGAACGAAGTTGAAGACCATGCGTTGCCATTAGTGCGATTATGATTTTTCGCTCGGGGCCGAGGTTGTGGTTATGTAGGTCTAGTTCCTGTGTCGGTACTCGAGATGCACGTGTTGCGCTTGTCAGGTGTGCAGACGAGTGCAGCATGGTACACTGGTACCCTTCGCGTGCTAACAGAATCAATGCTATGATGAAGGACCGGAACCAGTGACTACTGCAAGTACTCACAGGTTCGTTTTCCGTGCGTATAATCGGCCGAAGTTGGAGCGTAAAAATAGTAAAAATACCAAACAACCATCGATGGAAAAAGAGGATTTCTGCAAATTAATTCACAGAACTTGATCTTCATTTTCTGTGTATGTATTTTCCATTGAAATGACGAGATTACAAAACTCGAACCTGTGGAGAAACATCGTAACGTGTTTCTGCAGTCCTGCAGAATTTTCGGCCACTTGGGACGGGTTGCCGGCCGTACACAGTGCAGCAATGCACACTATACTGCGCCGGGCCGGCCGTGTGTACGGCGCGATGTTCGGCCGGCCAGACTGAATGTTTGCGGCGCTAGCGGCCGTGATGTACATGTACGTTAAGCATAATTGTGGAATGACCCACCTCAAATATATAGATTTTTAGTTAGGTGAGGCAAGTATTAATCACTTTTGATGGCTAGTCTTGATAATTTTTGTGGCGCAAATGAGAATAATCCAGGCACAAAATACATGAAATATAAACGATTCCTTGCTTTACTACAAATATAGAAATGGTGAAATATTTTTTTCCAACAATACTACCGACGCTATTTTGAAAGGCATGTTATCGGAAGCAGAAGTGATTTAAGTTTACAATTCCGATTTTTTTTTTACAAAAATATTACAAGATCTCCTCTGAAATGCTCTAAAATGCACCAGAAAGCTTCTAAAGTTCAACATTTTTTCGGGGCCCTTAAGCGGGCCCCGAACCCACGCCGTGGCTTCGCAGGTTGTTGTATCACAACAAAAATTCCCCTACAGGGTTGAAAAAATTCTGGGGAGAACAGTATGGTTCTCAACTTTGAGTACAGAAAAAACTTTATTAGAACAAGAGTACATTTAAACAAATAAAGGAAAATTCTTCATAAAATGAAAACAAATTCTGCTTCAGAATTTCAGAGGAAAGTGCCCAGTAATTACCTCAGATTGCACCACAGAGCATCTAAAATCAAAAATTTTCCGGGGCCCTTAAGCGGGCCCCGGACCCCACGCCGTAATGGCTTCGCGCTTCGCGCTCGCCGGAGTTTGCACTTCATGCATAAAATTTTCAGGTTTTTTTGTCACAGACCAGTCACATCCCTGCTAGTTACAGTTAACTTGAGTTCCGTGGGTTGTAAAGTTGGGTTTAACACAGCTTCTGTGACAGTTATTACAGAAATGAAAAATACAGTCGGTTACCAAAATTTAAAATGCCATTTTGTTGCGGTGCAAGTGGTGTCAGAATAAAAAGTAGAAATTAAGTGACATCATGTGAGGGACTTTTGCTTGCTGCTTAAAGATATGTGCTTTTGAAAAAGAAACTATTTTTTTTCTCCTAACAAATTTTCAATTTGTATGTTTGGTTTCATAAAAAAAACCTATTTTTTTTCTCCAATTTGAGGCATCTGCACCCCTCTGAAAAGTGACTTTCATTTTGTGCACAGTGAAGCCACCCTGCGAGAGCCAAGTTATTATCGGGCCCTAAATTATTTGAATTTTGTAAAGAAATGATTGAATAACTAAACGTAAGAGGATTTGGTTCGTTCAATGTCACATTCAAAAGTGAATAAATGTATTGCTAGGAAAAAAGCAAGTGAAAAAAATTTTAATAAAATTTTCGGGTCAAAAGTTGGAATAGCACAAGGAATGCATGTTTAATGCATCAACCTTTTAAGGCAGTGTGTAATAGTAATTTCTTGAAATGCGACTTCAATTAGTTTTTCTGCTTTCAATAGGTCATTTTGACGTCTTTGCAATTGTTAAATGTTGAATGTGGCAGTAAATTTGAATGGGAATATAATCGAGCATGTCAAGCCCAGTCACTTGAAAGGTCAAGTGAAACTAATGCGTTATTTGCTTTCTGCACAGTAATGTTTAGTAGATTTTTTTTTTATACTGTGTAATTTTTGTGTGTATTTTCCTCGACAGATTACCCCTATGTGAGATGCACTATGCCGTGGATAAACAGCCAGATATGAGCATGCTGTTTCCAAACGTCAAGAACTCATGCAGCATTCCATGGACGCCAAGCAAGTAAGGTCTTTGTAAAACACTGTGGGCTTACTAGTAAACTTGTGCGGAAAAATTATTAGACCTCATTGTTATGCCAGTTAAACCTGTGTTATTTTCTAGAGTTTTGTTGGGCTGGAGACATGTCCTGATTAACCAGTTCCCGTCGGATGACGTGATACACGCAAAGGTTTTGCGGTATTCGGAACGGATAAACACGGAACGAGCGAGGCCGGAAATATCTGTCAGCGACTCGCTCACAGCGAGCAAGGCCGGAAATCAGGGTGATCTACCCGCAGATGATGGCCTGAACCCATCGAGGGTCGTAAAAACAAACCGCGCCTGGGTCCGGTCAATGTCAAAATTATCCCGGCGTGAACTGGTCAATTGGGGACAGTGGACTGTCTGGTAGCTTTTCAGATTGTATTGCTCATTGGTCTCAATTTGGGTAGAAATTGTGCACTAAATTTTCCTTGTGATTGAAATATCGCAATTTAAAATCATAGTCTGAAAATCTCAAGATAAGTTCAGGAACCAACCAAAGTCATCACCGTTATAACATTGTTCAAATGCCTGCAGGCAATGGGACCAAAACATGGATCCGCGTCTAAACGCCAAGCAACGAGAGGCCATCATTGCCATGACGACACCTCTCAACAACCGTCTGCCGCCCATCTTTCTGGTCGGTCCATACGGGACGGGGAAGACGTTTACGCTGGCCCATGCTACCAAGCTGATCCTGCAGCAGCCTAACACCAGAATACTTATCTGCACGCACTCCAACAGGTGAGAAAATGAGAAAACGTACAGTAAATTGCGGCTGAAAGGAACTTTGCTTCTTCTTCCTTCAGTTGTAAGGTAGACAGTTCAGATATCAGCTTGGTCAAGCATAGTTGGGTCTCGTGGCCCAAGTTAGTTGGACCATCTGCTCCATTCGAAGATTGGTAGATGGGGCAGTGGGATAGAATGTGGTCTGCAGGTGGCCCTGCCCGCGAGGCCCCACCTGGCCAAGTTGGCTCTAAGGCACCCCACGCCAGTTGGAAGGCGGTTTAGTCTTGTTCAGGCTTTGCGTGTTAGATCTATTCAGCTGATGTTGGTGTGGTCCTGGAGGAACTTGCTGTACAGCATATTTGGCCACAGGTTGCTTTGCAGCCCAGGGACAATGACCAAGTAAAGAGCACATACATTTTGTTGGGCCATGTACGTTGTTTATTAACATTTGGGTGTCAGTGTATGATGGAGGGTGAGATTTTGCCTCAAGAGGAGAGTAAATCTCGGTTCATACTTCACGCGAAAGCAAGTGCGAAGCAAAATTCATGTCATCAACTATGGTGAAAGGGCTTCGAGCGTATTGTTGACGCCACAAATTTCACTTCACTTTCGCTTTTGTGTGAAGTATGAACCAGGTAAAGTACTCTAAATCAGGGTCCCCGGCTGCTGTTACTTAAAGGTAAGATGGTAGTGTCTTACATTGATATCAAAGTTTCACATAATTTCTTTTGCTTCAAGGCCGTATGCAACTCTTGGTAGTTCTGAAAATCACCTCAGCTGACGAGTTGTTCTTAATTTTGTTAAAGTGTATCCCTTTGAAATACCATATTGATTGCAACTCTTGCATGTTCACAGTTGTTGCCTATCTTCTCCTTCAAATGAGCAATAATAGTATTGTAAAAAAAAAAAAAAAGTGTACACCTACAAATCGTCACCGACACCACAAACTGACACTCTGTGGTGCGTTGAGTGCCAGGCACTTGCGCGTACTTTACAGAACCACTTAAATTTGTTTTTCACGAACTGACACCCAATTTCTTCATGCCCGCAATCCGTACATTTTGGTTTTCACAAATTGAAACCTGTCTTAATTTCACCAGTTAAAGGGTTTTTAATTAAATGCCATGCAATATCAGACAGAGTTATAACCAAGTCAGTAACAAGTATCAGTAACAAGTCCTCCCAAGTCAATCACAAGTCAACTACAAGTGTTTCAGTCTGAAGACAAATCTCAAGCTCTCCAAATGAAATGTGACAAAGGCATTCCTGTCTCCTCTGTTTCTTGAGATTTGACTTGTAACATAACCTGAGAATTCTAATTGAACTTGTCTCCATTTTGTAACAGTGCGGCAGACCTTTACATCAAAGACTACCTCCATGCCTACGTGGAGGCGGGCTTCACAGCGGCCCGCCCCCTGCGTATCTACTTCAAGGACCGGTGGGTGCCGACGGTGCACCCTCTAGTCCGTCTCTACTGCGTCATGTCGGAGGCACAGGACAAGTTTGCCATGCCCAGCAAGGAGGAGGTGATCAAGGCGCGGGTGGTGGTGGCTACACTCAGCACATCAAGGTTTCTCAGTCATCTCGACCTGGGACAAGGTGAATTTAAAGTTGCGTTCCCCTTGCGCTTGAACAAACTCCTTTTTTCCCCTCTTTTTTTAAGGACATCTGCAACCCTCTGAAAAAAAAATGTTATTTTGGGTACAAGCAGATCCACTTTGCGAGCAGACTGGTTCCCGGTCCATACATTATTGATACTGATTTTGGGTTGGGAACCAGCCTACCCCGCAAGGATGGAATTATTTTCGGGATGAAACTGCAAAATAGCACAGGGAATGTAACTTTCAAAAGAAGACTATCTGACTTTTTTTTTTAGATTTTGTCTAATCTACATTCGTAAGAAGTGTGTGAAAAAATTGTCACTATTTCTAAAATCATTCTACATGTCTATTCCCTTTTTCTGTCTCCGTAGGCTTCTTCACTCACATCCTGATTGATGAAGCTGCCCAGGCCATGGAATGTGAGACCATCATGCCGCTGGCGTTAGCCAATCTCAACACTCGCATCGTGCTCGCCGGTGACTACATGCAAGTGAGTTGTATCTCCAATTTGTAGTGTTTGAAAACATTTCCCCCATACTATTTTTTTTCTGCAGAATCCTATGTGGGCACCGAAAGATTTTATGGCAATTATTAACTAAGCAATATGATCCATTGATATGTGCTATAGACAAATCCAGGCAAGTAGTCATTGTACACTTATGATGCCCCCTTCAATGGAGAAACCATTGTGCACGCTATTGTACAAAGCAACTGCCCCATGACGGAATATCTGAACAATAGCTAGCACAATGCTTTCACCATTGAAGGGGGCCTTTGTAATGGAATTGTTAGCATGCTCGGATTTGTCTATAGAAGCAAGTGCTTTTTATAAGAAAAAGCTCATTAAGAAAGAATGTTTTGTGAAATAAGTCACTTTTCTTTGTGAATAAATTCTTTATAAGTCCTTTTGTAGAAAACAAGTGATTTTGAAGTAGGCCAATTTCTCGTTTCAGCATATAAACAAAATGATTAAATACTGTGCCCTGTGCTGAGTAGAAAAACCAGGAGAAAAAGCTTACAACGTAGTAGAACACTGGTGGATCTTTGATTTCCAAATTTTACTTTTGAATCCAAAAAGCCTTCAAGCCTTCTCCAATTCACCTTACAATGAAAACATATTGGTTCACCAAAAACCAATCCAACACTTATTCTCCTCGCTCCCTCCTCAGATCAGCCCTGAGGTCCACTCTGACTTCGCCCGGGACCGCAACCTGCACATCTCCCTCTTAGAGCGCCTGTACGACCTCTACCCGGCCCAGCACCCCTGCAAGATCCTGCTGTGCGAGAACTACCGCTCCCATGAGGCCATCGTCCGCTACACCTCCCGACTGTTCTACGACAGCAAGCTGCTGGCCAGCGGCAAGCAGGCGGCTCACGGGGACTGGTACCCGCTGACGTTCTTCACCACGAGGGGGGAGGACGTGCAGGAGAAGAACAGCACCTCCTTCTACAACAATGCTGAGGTGAGGATCAGTTGTTTCCCATCTTGCTTAACCCAGCGGTCCCTTCCAAAACATGCACTTCCTGTTACTGCATGTTGCTGAATCAAGGAGCTACTCTCTCACTTGGACTATGTCAACATGATACTATGAATCTTGTCCCCCGATCATGTAATAAATTGAATGACATGGCATTTGCCATTGCTGGATCTGTGTTGTGGAACTCTTTAGCAGACAAATATTGATGATTGGGTTTGTTTGCTCAGCCAATAAGGCCCCCAAAAATAGTTCTGCTTCCGATTACATGGCATTTGAAAATAGGGTAGGCAGGTAGGGCTTTTTTTTTGGGGGGGGGGGCATTTTTTGTGTGTATGATCATATGGAAGTGTCTGCGTGTAGTCAAGGATAAAAGGTAGTAATTGATGGTTTTCTGGGTTTTTTTGCTCATATTTCCCCAAACAAAAATTAGGGTAGGGGCTGTCAAAATAGGGTAGGTAGGGTAACCAGAAGCAGAACTATTTGTTTAGGGGGGGGGGGCCTAATCAGTCACAAACAACTCATGTGCAAGGATTGTCAGATAATAATTGGGTACTGGAAGAATGGCATTCCCATTCATGTTTGCAGAAAAGGACTTGAACAGGCATTTCGTAGAATCCGTGTACATATAAGAATTTTTAAAAACATTGAACAATACTTCAGTTGAATGAGATCAAGTCCTCAAGCCAATTGATTGTGACAGTAGTGTATTGTACCTCTGGTGAAACTTTATTATCAGTCTTGAACGTTTTGCAGTTTTTATCAGTCGTTAAAATTTTGGGCGTTGAGAAACGCCAAAATCACTCGTTTGGCATTTTGTATGGCAAGCCAGCAGTTGTACATGTGTTGCCAATGCATAATTTGTGATGTTCATGCGCGTATCCTTGATGTAGTGGTGGTCCTTGGCATACTCGATTTTTGCGAAAACTTGCAACTTACTTCTCTATTTACTAATGCTGCTCGTACAGCCCCACATAATATTCCAGATAGAAAGCATTTTATTCGATCAGAACCTCAACCCCCTTTTCTGCCAGGTGTTTGAGATCACAGAGAGAGTAGCGGAGCTGCAGAAGGCGTGGCCCGTGGAGGAGTGGGGCAACTTGGATGAGACCAGCATCGGTGTGGTCAGCCACTACGCCGATCAGGTCTTCCGTATCAGGTCAGAGCTGCGCAAGCGTCGACTGCACAACGTGTCCGTGGAGAGAGTCATGAATGTACAAGGTAGGCAACAACCAAAAAGTTGGATTGGATCCATCAAAAGTCCATCCAAAAGTGTCTGAGTAATCATTTTAATAACCTAGTTCGGGTTCCAAATCTCAGCTTCGTTTCCACTTACAACCCCAGGAGATTTTTGGCCTCAGACTTCGAAGACTTCAGCTCCACAGATTTGAAATCTTATCATTGGGAGGCCAAAGTGTTCAGTATTTCTATTTTGAATAAAAAGCTTCATCATTGCTTTGTTGTTTTTTGAACCTGTTGGGTTTATCCCGTGTTTTCACCCCAAACAGGCAAGCAGTTCCGAGTCCTGTTCATCAGCACGGTCCGCACCCACAACACCTGCAAGGCCGCCACAGCCGCCTCCACAACCGCCACCAAGAACCGATCCCCGAAGTCCAAGAAGGGCTCCCGGGGGGAGGCGGGGCACTCAGCGGGACCGGAGGTGGGGGAAGAGGAAGCAGACTACGGCTTCCTGTCCAACGACAAGCTGCTCAATACTGCCATCACCAGGGCTCAGTCGCTGGTAGCTGTCGTGGGGGATCCGGTGTCCCTGTGCTCGATAGGGAAGTGCAGGTATGGATGGAGGACCAATCCAGTCACAGAATCACTGTAAACTCATGGAGGCTCCTAGTAGCTGTGGAAGTATTGTGCCAGTTATTGTTCAGAATAATTGTCCCAGGAGCGGGTCGTTTGTGCAGTAGCTGGTGCATTGTTTTCCCTGTTGTTCGGGGCTTTGTGGGAGTACGGTGATTGAGAAGCACATGGTTACATGTAGAAAAAGCAGTATGCACTGGATGTCTGTTTTTTCACTAGCCAGCCAGGCTACAGAAACAGACTCTTAACTAATCCTTGTACATCTTCACTAGCCCGCATGTTTTTATGAGTGTCTCATAAACAACAATGGGCATACATGTGAACGCGTATCCTGAGGCAATCTTGTCAGTGTTTTTAATAAACAGATCTAATAACTTAACCCTAAACAGCTAATCAAATTAGACACAAATTGATACAGGTTTGCTTTCTGAATTTATGATGTATTTCTTCCTGTCAGTTCATCTTTGCTGTAGCCCAATAAATTTTGACTCGACAGCCGGACTACTTAAGCAATAGTTTGACTAACCCGCCGCTGTTTTGGCTAGCATTGGGCTAGCGGGCTACTGCTGAAGTCGAACCCTGCTAGTACAAAATGAATATAGTGCAATATATTTATTCACAGTATTAAACAGGCTCTAGCATCAGACTGGATCTCTTCAAGGATATGAAACTGAGCTCTTAAAAAAAAAATAAAAAAAAACACAAAGAAACCTTAGCTTACTTGTAATGTTTGAGCTAAAATGTTGTTGAAAAGGCAAATTGGGTTTATCTCTCTCACTGATTTGAGAAAAATCTTAAAAAAGATGAATGAAGTTTGCCAAATAAAACAGTCTGGGGTGAGATTTGTCAGGATTTTTGCTGATTTCAGGATTTTTAAAGAATCCCTTTGAAATGTTGAATTCCTTTTGTTTTTCCTATAAAAGTTTGTATAGAAATGAGTATTGTAAGGGGTGCCATGAGGCCAAGGTTGCATTTGGGCCCTCGGCGACCCTCAAACTCTCTGCCGATTATATTTTGGGGTTTTCATTTTTCTCCCAATCTCACCCCTGGCAGCACTTCTGATCAAGGACTCTATCAAACTTTCCTTTTTTTTTTACTCTCTGTTTAGAATTCTTTGGGAGAATTTCATCAAAGTCGCCCATGAGAACAAGAGTCTGTTCGGCATCACCTATGACGAGATCAGGGCCCTGCTGTCGGGCGTCGAGATGAAGAAGACGTACATCCTGAACCCTCTGGCCAAGGAGTTCATCCCCCAGGCCCTGCGCAATCAGGTCACAGGTGCCCCCATGATCCAAGGAGCTGGCCTCCACGGAGTGGGAATGATGGCCCACGGGTTGCCCCGGGGGATGCTGTCGCCTGGGGGTCAGACCCCTACGTCACTGAGTGCTGCCCAAGCGGTGAGCATGAATGCGTCACTTCGAGCCATGGCCGGGATGCCCTATGGCCATGCCGGGATGGTGCGTCCAGGCAGCCCCATCCCGACCTTTGACCCCGTGACCGGTCAGCGGCTGTATGTGATGCCCATGCCTTACGTCATGCCCATGCACCCGCTGAGGATGTTGCCGGCAGGCCCGCAGTTCTACACCCAGGGTGCCTATGTGGACCCTGCCACGGGTCTGCCCCTGATGATGCCGCCGTATGGCTTCCCACACATGATGCGCCACTCCCCAACACACCTCGCTAATGTCTCCTCCCCGCAGCTCTCCCCTAAGCAGCAGTCCGACAAGTCCTCCCACCCAAACTCGCCTAAGGAAGCTGGCGGTGCAAATGCCCACTGGCAATCCGGCTCGCCGTCAAGGGACAGAGAAAGAAAGACCAGCAGCTCAGAGTCTAGCACCACCAAGACCAACTCAGCAAGTGACCGGCAGGAAGTCGTAGCCAAATTGGAAGAACTGAGAATCCACGAGGAGTACAATTACTACCTGAGGACCATGGGACCTGATTATGCAAGCAATTTCCTCTTGAAGCATTCTCCCAAACAGCAACAGCACAACATGCACCACCAGACTGCAGCAGAACAACCGGGGCAACCGCCGCCGCTCACAGTAGCAGCTGAGGCACTACACAGGATACCACATGCAGCACGACAACAGGGTCAACCTTTCCACCAAGTCCTGAGCCCCCAAATGCTGCATCAACAGAGGCTTCAGCAGATGCAGCAACAGCAACTGCAGCAGCAGCAACAACAGCGCTCTGGTGTCTTTAATCCCCAATCTGCAGGCGCCGCTAGTGCACAACAGCAGACACCTGTAAGACCACCCGCACAGCAGCAACAGCAGCTCTTCGAGAACAACAATCCCCACGGCAGTGCAAGTGAGCCGTGGAAGGACTCCAACGGTGTTTTCAAAGGGAATGCAGCTGGCCAGGAGATCATGAACATGCTGCAGCACGGAAAGAGAAGAATCAAGTCCAGCCCTCAGGAACCAGACGACATGTTTTCAAGAGGCACTGTCAACCACCAGATGGGACAATCCCCGTACGGAGTCAACAGTAGGAGTCAGCAAGCATTTTCCGAGACTCACAATGACATGCCGTACAGTGTCAGCAAACGTCAAGAGCAGCAGAGCGTGACGGGTCAACCAATTGAGCTGCGGACGAGGGGTGTCCACATGCCCCGGTCGATATACACTCAGCAGAACAGCCATGGTCCCTCAACGGGTGCACCCCCTCAACACCAGCCGTCCCTGAGTCCAAACCCCAACCACATGCCCAACAACAGCACAGACCGCTCCAGGCACTCCTCAGGTCACCAGAATGCGGGTTTCTTCTCTGCGGCTGACTCGAACTTCCCCCGGCTGGGGTCGCAGTCAGACTTCTACCGGCAGAGCTCCCAAGAGGACCAGCATGGCTTCTCCAGCTTCATGGAGGACCTGGACAAGGAGGAGCCGGAATTGTGGGTAAGATCCAATTCAGTTAGGAATAATAACCCCCGTAGTTACCTGAATCAAGCCGCTGATTACTCGCAGGCCGAGTCCCAGCAGCTTGTCTCCGCCTTACCTCCCCCGCAGCAAGACGACTGCGTCTCCCTCAACCCCAACCCAGGCAGCCGCTTCAGCCCCATCGGCACAGGGGCCAATCTCAACTCCAAGGACGACATTTCCTTGTTGCCATCCTCCATGTCCTATGCCAGCGCCCTTCGTGCCCCTCCCAAGCCCAAGCTCAGCAAGACTGGTTTTCCTCTGGAGGACCGGGGGAAGACGGCTTCTCCAGACCCACTGATGCTCATCAAAGACCTGGGCAACCGGCAGAACAAGGACGGGTTCTACTCCTACTTTAATTAAAAAGCAGGTCATTATGTACAATTCAAGTTGGGTACATCTATTCACCTGTATTTGCTTCAATTTAAGATATGACAAACATAACAATTCAATCACTCCCATGATTTATGCAAAAAAAAATCGTATTTCAATGACACTTTCAAAATTGAAACTTGAGAAATATTGGCAAAACTTAAGGAGAGCGATACTTACCTTGTTACACTCAACGGATAACTCTTAATAGAATTTGTAAATTTTGGGATAAATAAACTGAGTTAACAACGTTTCACATACCTCAATTTGTCGCCAAACCTTTAAGTCTTACAATCTAGTACCAGCAGCGTAGGCCCAGTCCATACATGTAGGTAGACTGTTGTTGAAGCCTTCTTTCATACAGTGAATGAAATAAAGCGAAAATAGCATTGGTGTGCTTAAAACATAAACATGTAATTTTCTCCGAGTGGCATTGCCAAACTGGGAGCAACAATTTTTTAAAAGTGACTGTGGGTTCTGGATCGTAGATCTTGTGAAATATCGTGGCTGGGCTGTTCCATAAATCTCCCTTCAGATACTCCTTGTCATCTAGTATTTGCAGTTACTTCAGGCATAATCAGGTTGAGTTGTGGTCTGAATAGTTGGTCCAATGAAAGGAAAACAGAAATTCAGTAACTAGTGTTTTGGATTGACTGACTGGGGATGCTGTTGTGAGATTCATTCAGGGATTCAGATATAAGTGGATGCAAGCTGTACAAATGTAACACAGTGTCTCAGTTAAATTGACTGATAATAAAGGAGTTGCTTCTGTTTGATATCAACAAATTATTATTGGATACATTATTAAAAAAAAATGCTGCAGCTGATTCTGCAAAGTTGAAAAGGAGTATATTGGGCAATTCCAGTGTTATGTCAAGTTCGTGACCGGGCATTTAAGAGCTCAGTGAATAAACCTGAACATGTTTTTTTTTCGAATCATATACATCCATCATCTAGTGATGGCCAAGGAGATTACAGACTAGGAGTTGTGGATCATTTCTCTGAATCGTTAGTTAGATATGCTTAATTGGCTCTGTCACGGACATTACACTTCCTGTAATGATGCTGGAATTGCCCTGTTGCCATTTCTCAAACAACGACGTTGTCTCTGGCTCTAAGCCTGTAACTCTTTGTATAGAACAAACTGGTGGCTTTAATGTTTTCGTAATAGAAAATGAGCCCATGTCTCTATTAATCAAGGTCCTAAATTTATAAAGTTTGAAGCCAGAGCTGGAAGTGAAGTCGCAATTTTGAGAAATGGCCTGGGAGAAATCTATGGCAACAGACTAGCTGATATTATTCAGATCTTTAGGTTTGAACCCATTCATGTTTGTCTCTCAATAGTTACATAGTCACAAGGG
Organism: Patiria miniata; assembly: GCF_015706575.1. Lineage (NCBI taxonomy): Eukaryota > Metazoa > Echinodermata > Asteroidea > Valvatida > Asterinidae > Patiria > Patiria miniata. The sequence continues at coordinate 40,787,536 of NW_024037069.1, read as the reverse complement.
TCTTTTTAAACTGCACAGATTTGTATATTTCGGATATAAAAGAGAGAAAAAAAAGGAGTGTTTCGGCATCGTCTTGAAATTGGGATATTTGATAAACTATGGACAATCATGAGGCTTTTTGTGGACAGCATTTTTACGCCGATTTTTAAAACTATTTACCTGGCCTGTGTAAATGTTCCTGTGGTGGACTCGCACACAATGCTGAGGCTGGACAATCTGGCACCAGAGTATGGAAAGTGTGTAGAATGTCAATTGTGGACACGGGGTGCCAGACAGAAGGGAACCTCTGTTTCTTGAACAGTTGTGTGTTCACTGCCTGCCTGATGTGTATAAATTGTTGGTTCTTTGCCAAGTGTTTCGGAATGTTGGGTCACTAAGATATTTTCGCGTTTTGGACCAAATTGAAGAGCAGTGTGTTGACAAGGCCAGACTTGGCTTTTTGGCTTTTTTTTCTTAATCCAAGAAAATTTGCTGTAATTAACGTTTACGGTGTAGTTCTACATTACTTGAATGTCACAGAAAGTCACAGCAGTTTTTTTTTAATTTCTGGATACATTTTGTAAAAATGTTGGTACAGACTGAATCCAAAAAACACACAACTGGAAGTTTCAACGTTACTTGCTTGCAACATTGGTGGTGTACATGGTGCTTGTGATCTGCCCAGATATGCATTTTATGTACAAAGTTGGTGTGCCTGGTTGCAGTTGATGTTTTTAAAATTCAAAGCTCGCTGCAGTAACATTTGGCTTTCAGTTGATGCACATTTTGGATCGCATTTCTGTATGTACGTCTGCTGAGCTAAAGAAGTATCGTTGTCTTTTATTGAGGCGCCTCACAGAAATATTCGCTTTTTATTATTTTTGTTTTTGAGTTGTGTGTAGGAACGACGCCGACTAAATGGTTTCAAAATTCTAATTTGCTGATATGCAAGTCTGTACATATGTGTATATTGAAAGTGTTCAGTTTTTCCGATTCTCTTCTCTTTGCTTTGCTTCTGTAGCTTGAAGTGTGTAACAGAAACTGATCTATTATCTAGGAAAAATGTTGAATGTATTGTAGTTATGCGTTACTAGATAAAAAGGGAAGGGATATTTTTTTAGTATTTCATTTTTTGTAAAGGGGTGATACCCGTCGGAGCTGTGTTGAAGATTCAGAAGTCTTTTTTTGCTTTTCGGAGAGGTTTATGGATGACAATGGACTCTTTTTGAGATTTTTCATTTCTAAATGTGAATAGATGTGAATAAATTAATTCCTTAAAAAAAGATTAACCAAAAAAAAAAAAAAACAAGAAAAAAAAAAAAAACGATAGAAAGTATTTTATTCTCTGCTGCTTATTAAGTAGAAGACAGTCGTTAGTGGCAAAAAAAAATTTCAACATGCAAATAAGCTACTGGTTTTGCATATTGTAGAGCCAGAAGTTGTGTTTCTATAAAAGGCATGATATATTTTTCTGTATTCTCTGTAGAAAATGTTGGTGTGACTTTGAGTTAAAGATAGATCTAAAATTTAGTGTTTTCTTTTTGGCTTTGAGAATGCAGCTGCTTTTTAGGGTCTTTACTTTGATAATGCAATGCTTTTGTTATGTGTGGCCTCTTTTGATGAGAGATATGAAAACAATTCTAAATATTTCTGCATCTGTAAACAATATACATGTTTAACCAATTTGTTCCTGAAAAAAATCCAGTGTTCTATTAAAGACTAAGTTGTCAGCAATTGTGACATCAAAAGATGTTCAATGATTTAATATTCATTACTTTTTTTAATTGGAAAAACAAATTGATTAATTTGCAACTAGGAAAGTTGTTACTGCCATCGTTATTTTTTTTAGTGAGGAACTTAGCAGTGTTTTTTTTTCTTCAGTTTTCTCCCTCTGTTGGGTTATCTGAACTATGACATTTCATTGTATCTCCAGACTTGCAATAGAAGATGCAACCCTGAAGTAAATAATGAATACACCTTTCAATGTTCAGTTTGTATTCCCTTTGTAGCCGGCAAAAATTGAACATCAAAAGACGTATTATAGCTGGTGAAGAGGGTGGTATTGTGTTAGGGCATTATAATGTTTTTGCACTTGCTTTACTCATCTATAAAAATCATCATAAGTCACTGTAAGTGTTTTTTTTGTGTTGGACGATGTTGATGTTCCACATGAAGAAATGCCCTGCCTGTGTCTTGCACAGGAGAACCTTTTGTTTCAACAGTGAATTTGATGTCGCAACTTGTAAACTTTAAAACCAACGCTTGCAGCGACATCATTAATTTGTGTTAATGTTTTCTGTTGTTCTGAGTGTGAACAGGGCCTATGAATGTTTAAATGGTGAACATGAGGAAGAAAGGGGATAGGAAAATGGGTTCTGTTGCAGTTTTCATGGCTAGGATAAATTTGATTTTGGCGATGGCGTAGGTATTGTATAGTGTAAATAAACAACAAATGTAGCTGAAGGATTTGTAGTTAAAACTTGAACTGCAAAAAAATATAAAAAATATATAAAAAAAAAAAAAACAAAAAAACAAAAACAAAAGGAAAAAAAAAATGATTTATAAGAAACGATTATAGTTATGTTGTATTTAAATTTTTCTTTAAATGTTTAAAAACATATCTAAAAGTTTCTTAATTTCAAGCATGTTTTCTTTTCCTTCTTATCTTCAAGTTGAGTATAGAGTACTTTTTTTCTTATCCAATTTTTTTAGGAAGATGAATGAGGTGTTGTTCTTTGAGTTAATCATAGCCTAGTTGTCAGTTACATGACCTTTGACCTAATTAGCGCCCTCTTTGATTTCCGTCTCAAATGGGATAGCAAAACATAATTGTACCCAAATACCTTCAGTGGGTTGAATTGATGACCCAAGTAAATTTCACTTTACTGATGACTTGATTTGAAAAAGGTCACTTGATTTGTTTGGATACATTCTTTATAATTTTTTGTCAGTTAAAAAATGGATGGAGAGTTATCGTTGTTGGCAGATTTCCCTAGAATAAGTCACGATTGCAAGTTAGTTTCTGAAAAATATATTCATAATTTATAATGACATGGAAATAGAGTTGCAAATTTCCACACAAAATTGAATGGAACTCCCAAAATTCTACATTTGGACAATCTGCATTTTTCTCTGCTTTTAAAAAAAAAAATCAACTTGACTCCATATATGCATGTGTACAGAGATATGTAAATAAGACTGTAAATATGTAATGATGTTTCTTGTAAAATAAGTTGTTCGTGTATTTGAAAAACAGTATTAATTTGTGAAGTGGCTAGGCTAAAAATGGAGTCAGGATTGTGTTTTATGAGTTATGATTTGGAGTGAGTTACTTATGATGACAGCAAAACCATCACTCAGGACGAGTGGAAAGCAAACCATTCAATGTTCCAGCTTCTTAAAGATCCCACTCTGTGGGCAGGGCCCCGCCCCTTTTGAGAACTATTTTTCAGAAGGGCAAACTTCACTTTTATTGTGTCTGGCTGTGTACTTTCCTGATATTAACTAATTAATGTAGTAAATGTGTAATGGAAAGCTTATGATGATATAAGCAACCATGCAATGAGATTACACAAAAGTTGAACTCGTTTTAGCTCCGGTGATAATCACAGCGAAAGTTTTCCCGACGTAACATTCCCTTCGCATTCACATTCGCATGAAGCATGAGTCGGCCTTTAAGCAGATTCATGTTTGATGTATAAGTTACAGTGGAGCAAAGGTGTTAATGTGATGTCACAACGAAAAGAATAATGTCATGACATTTGCTTTGTTTGGGTTTTCGTGTGAAGTCTGAACGAACCCGTACTTTGTATCAATTGAATAAATTCATAAGATTATGCAACAATAGCAAACTAGCGAACAGTAAACTATTTCCATTTTCAGTTGAGTATCATCTTTGGTACTAATTATTTGTTTCATTGAACCTTAAGTCGTACTTTTCATTTGGATCTCAAACATATTTTCTGTAAAATTTCATTTCATTTTCTTTGTCTAAGATTGATAGACGATAAAGAGAAAATAGACTACTCAGGACTAAAATATTGCATCCTTTGCCTTTAATGGGTGAACTTTTAACCTTTGACCTTAGCAGTTCAACCAGTCTAATAGAGGAGTTTTTTCCCTAGTTTTGTTGCTTGAGTTTAGGGATATGGTATTGATAGAAAAATCTTACAAAAAAATGGAAAAGAAAAAAAGAAAAAGAAAAAATCTTGAGTTTTTATTATTATTTTTGTAGATTAGTTGTTTTAAAATTGAGTTCTAGTTTGGCCCAAAAGTGTTGTTTGTGAGGTAAGGGGACAAAAATAGAATTGTCAAAAAATATATATATATTTCATTTATTAATTGTTTTAATTTTTTTTCCTTCAGTATTGTTTTGGCTGTATATATACAAATCTCTGTAAACCTCATAATTTGTTGTTTTGAAATAGTATTCAATTGTATGCAAGAAAAAAGTATACTTTAGTTTGCAGCTAGCCTAATGCATGTGCAAAGTCATAATTTAATAGAAATTGTTTTGTTGTTGGTGTGGGCTGGCTTGTCGCTTTTTTGTTTTTATCCCATTGACACAGTTATTTGGGGGTTTAAAATATTTTGCTATTTGAAAATGTATATATGAAAAAAAAATATTACATGTATGTGTTGTGTGCTGTTCCCTAGTGAATGAATAATATATACCATTTAGATATTTAAAAAAAAAGTTTTATTGTTTACCTTAGAACCAGATGTGTTGCATGTATTTGTTTATTATTGGCCAAGATCCTATGTCAAAGGTTGCGTTGAAGGTTTTTGTGGACGCCGTGGGACACTATAGAGGGCGCTAACCCCAAGTGAGGGCACATCAGTTGCTAGAACCTTACTTTTTTTGTATTAACCCATTAGCACTTATATTACATTGTATTACATGTACACTATTTTACATTGCATTACATTGTATTACATTGTACATGTATTGCATTGTATTACATTGTATTACATTGCATTACATTGTATTACACTGCTTTACGTTGCATTACATTGTATTACATTGCATTACATTGTGTTACATTGTATTACATTGCATTACATTGCATTACATTGCATTACATTGCATTACATTGCATTACATTGTATTACATTGTATTACATTGTATTGTATTACATTGTATTACATTGTATTACATTGTATTACATTGTATTGCATTGTATTACATTGCATTACATTGCATTACATTGTATTACATTGTATTGCATTGTATTGCATTGCATTGCATTGTATTACTTTGTATTACCGTACGTTGTATCACATTGTATTTACTCCTTGATGAATCCATATAACCATAGAATGCTGGGGCGATTTGGGGCAGTTTAAGGAGTAACAGGCAGGGGCAGCACAGGGACTGATGGCTTCAGGTCGATGCCCAAGGGCAAATGTTGCAATTTGCAATTGAGTGTGCTCAAACCCGTAGTGTCTGTGTGTGAAATGACAACCCAATGGAAATGACTCTCATGTGTCCCCACAATTTTTTTTATCCATTTCATAATTGAGGAACTTGTTATGCAAGAAGCCCACACTGCTGTGTTGTAAAGTGTGTAATTTACAAAAAAAACAAACCAAGTATTATTTACAAAACAAGAGTAGAATCTTTGTGAAGCCCCTTTTCACACTACCCTTCAAAGTAACCTCGGGTAAAAGGGGTATTGTTCACACTGCAGTTGTTGATAGAGGCTGCTAAACTGGGGTTACCATTGCTATACTGCACTGAGTTATATACCCTCTCTGTAATCAGGAACTAATTTCTGCGCCCTAAATGAAGAAATCTATTAAGCCCGCTTTATATTTGCTTACCAAAAATAGGTTACCAGCCAATCTTTCAAGCGATGCACATTGTGTGGGACCGGTTCCCCGCTGAGCATTGCTAACCAAGTAAATAGGATTTAGCTCGTTTTGCTTTTAGCCGTTTCTCGAAATTGGGCTCTGGATGATTGTTATCGTGATTAACTCTTTTCTTGGGATTGCACGGTCCTTAATCCATTAAAAATTAAATAAAAACCAAAATGTTGAATTTTGGCGAATTTTGGAGGATCGGAGTTGAAGGTAACCGTGTGAAAAAGGTGGCAGTTTTTCAAGGTGGTGGTATAAAGTAAGAAAGTGATTTTGAAGTGTGGCAAATATTTCTTTATCAAGAGTCTCTTGGGAAAGTCTGAACTTCACGTTTTAAATGTTGCTGTTCTTGTGAACGTTGAGTGTGCAAACTTGTTTGTGGCTTGTGTTTGTCTTTTTGGATGATTTTTGTAATTTTTCAAGTTTGGAGGAATGACGTTTGTCATTTTGTTTATACACACTTTGGTGTGGTGTGGTGTGGTTTTGTCAAATTTGTGGATTTCAAAAAGTATTTTCTATTTTTACTTTAGCGTGTATTTGTATGTAGCAGAGATAACCTTAGCCGTTGTATTGTGTAATATAGGAGAGATTTTGAATTTTTTTGCGGAGTATCATTTGAAAATATGTTAGAGGATTTGTGCTTATGAATGTGTTTCTATTGGATCTATGGTATGTAGACTAACGACCGGTTCCCTGTAGCATAGTGGGTACCAGCTATGGCCAGTTTGTGGATAGATTGCTAAAGAAGACTTTTAGGGTTAGTTATTGTAACTTTTTCCCTGAAGATTTGGGTCCTTACATCACCCTGAAATGTGAGAAAAATATAAAGGGTGAATTTGTAAGACCTAAGACAGTGTGAGGAAGAATAACAGTGCCCGCATTTCTGGTCTTAAGTTTTAAGAGAAAAAAAAAATGCAAAATGGTAGTTAAAGAAGGGCAGAGTTGAAATGGAAAACGGATGTAAAGACGCGGAAAATGTAAATAAAACCGGAAGGTTGCAACTGCTGTAGATAGACTGTAGATGAAGATTTCTAGATGTTCGCTGTAAATACATCAGTTTCTTATAAATTTTTGTCTATTTGTGTAAATTCTTAACATATTGTATAGTATTAATTGATGAAAAAGAAAAGAATAACAATGTACAGAAAAAAAATGCTATTGTAGTGCTATAATAGAAAGTATTTTGGGAAACTGTGGACTTTTTGTTCAAAACTAAGATGTTTTTCCTGATGGTTTTGCTTTAGGGTGATATGTTATTGTTCATTTATAGAAACAGGCACAATTTAGCCTTTAACTCGTAGATTGTCGGAGAAAGAGGTTATTTTCATATTCGAACATTTCAAAAAATATGTTTTCCTTGGTCCCTTTTCAAAATCATTTTGTTTCAGTGGGTTTTAGAAGTCAAGCATTGCTTATATTTTAACTTAATTCTTTGAAAAAGTCAATATTTCTCAGTTTACTTTTTGTTTTGGGGTTTTAGCTTATATGAAGACCTTTGTGAAACCCTTTGTACAACTTTGATAAACATGTTGTTTCCCGTTTTCTTATTGGTTGATTGTTAGTACTCACCGGTTCATTTACCAATCAGATTACCTCTTGCTGTTTCATAGAAGCTGCTGTAAACTGCATTTTTAGTACTGCTAGTTTTGATAGGCCGATTCGCAAAAAAAAAAAAAAAAATCCGCAAATGCCTCTCACGATATGGCAGTGTTAGGAGACAAAAAATGAATGAATGAAAACAGGTTGTACAAAGCACATGGACGTTCTTAATGTTAAACAAGTGTGTCGGTATGAGATGTATCACTCAGGCAATCTAAGCATTGTATCATAAGCAGTGAATATCAATGAGTTCACGCTTCTCCTTTTTCCCCCCTGGAATTAGAAAGTCAATGGAATCCCCAGTGATCAATATTTTAACAGTGTACAGTGTAATGAGGTTGGCTCTATATACACCACCATGCATGTATAAAATTTGGGCGGTATTTTTAACTGGTTCAACTAGCGTGCGCTTGCATTATAGTGGCCCACTGCTTAGGGAATGGTTAGTGAACCGAAACATCCACACCTTGACTTCGTCTCTGGTTTTGCCTTTGTCTACGGCTCCTGGCTAGAAGCCTTTAACGTCTAAACTGAATGAAACATCCCTAAACTTTGGCTTCAAATAAGGCTGATAAAAAAAAAAAAAAAGTAGTTTCTCGTCAAGCCTTCTTGAAAAAAATGGAGGAGGGCGCTTTTTTTCTGTCTTATGTCATTTTCCCCAAAGCGGTGGATTTTTGCAAGATGGCAGATGGATTCTTTGATTTTCTCGACTATTTCGCTGATACAAAATTGTGTCCAAAGGAAGCATAAACATTTCACGTAGCTACAATTTTGTTGGAAACAAATAAAAAAGACAGTGTATTGACAATATATTTTCCAAAATATTGCAAATGTATGAATATAAAATAAAAAGAGGGGAGGGGCTGCCACGAAAAAAGGAAGCAGGCGTGGTCGAGAAACTGCTTTATTTTTATCTTTGGCCTTATAGGACTTGATGTTCCTAGTTAAGCAGAACATTGTCCTAGATTGAGCACGAGCCTCCCAAGCTGGGGGGGCTTTAAAATCTGACGCAGAGGTGGAGACGAAGTTAAGGTTTGGAAAAATCATCAAGTAGGCACTGTTGATGCATTTCAGATTCCAAGCAGTCAACTTTTGCCTTTCTGGGACGGCCCTTAATTCTAGCCATTTATCTATAGTGGCTATTTTTTATGTTTGTTAAATCAGAATTCGTTCTGATTTGCATAAGGGCAGGTTTGCCAGACCAAGTTTTTCGGTCTGAGGTCCCAAAGCCTCCAGCATGTCAGGGCACGACCATTACTCTATGTCAGTGGCCATATGCAACGAAGCGCCATCTTTTATTTATAAAACAAAAAATATATTCTCTGTATTGTATGTGTGTGCGTGTAACAAGTTTTAGTGTACATAATAGACAAAGGATATAGAAGAGAGAAAAAAAAAATATACAGCATTTTCAAAGTGAAAACACTCTGGCATTTGTCATTGTGTACAATTTTTTTAAACTTTGGGAATAAAAACAGTTTGTCTGATAAACAGAGGTTCGGTTCAGTGAGCTGTCATTTGTATAGTTGTGAAATTTGAACTTGCT